>NC_060125.1:549594620-550246620 GCF_021461395.2 Schistocerca americana | reverse complement strand
CGGGGTCCCGCGTTCGATTCCCGGCCGGGTTAGGGATTTTCACCTGCCTCATGATGACTGGGTGCTGTTGTGTCGTCTTCATCATCATCATCATCATCATATATTCACATTATGGTCGGAGGAAGGCAATGGCAAACCACCTCCACCAGGACCTTGCCTCGTATGGCGGAGCGGGTCTCCCGTTCCCCTACGCTGTGTCAAGGAGTATGGGACTTCATCGTCATTCCACTGCAATATCGTGAATTTTGTCAATGGTTTCCTTGGTGGTGAATTCAACTGGACGGCCACAGCGTGTTTCTTCCGCGGTGCTTATTGGATCATGTTTAAATTCATTAATACAAAAGCAAATGGCCTTCAATGATGGTGCAGAGTCCGCGTGAACTTCATCCATTTCCTTGTTTTATTTGTACGGCTGTCCAATCAGACAAATGAAAATGTTTAATAACAGCACGAAACTCAGTTTTCTCCGTTTCCAAACACAACTTCAGACAATCAACAGTGAACTGTACGCTGTATATTGTTCAAAATCTTTATGCCATCCTTGAAATTGTGAACCTTACCAACCATGAAGGAGCAACAAAAATGTTCCATCTGCGTACATCCATAGTTGAAATGGAGACAGTGGGACGTCAGCTGGTATAAATTTCCTCCAGCTGTATTTAAGGTATCTATTTTATTTTGGCAACTAGTTTCAACGTTGTAACAACGCCATCTTCAGGCCCAACACTTGTTGACGCCAACTGCGTGCGGCTGATACTAGAAGTCAGTGGTGAGATATGGACGTACTCCGTGTGGAAGGAGGGTAGTAACTAGTTACTACCCACCTTAGATACAGCTGGAGTAATTTCTTCATTTTTAATGTAAAAATGTTCCTTTCTTTCACGGAAAGTTACAGGAGCTACCAAACCACGCTCATAAGTATAAAACAAAGGATGGGACTGTAGATAGATACCGAATGAAACGCGTTTAGCAGTCGAGAGACTGTCACATGTATTCTGTCAGGAGAGCAAGGCGTAAAGCTGCCGTAGCAGAATATTGTCAAAACATTTTTCATAAAATCCAGAGAAATTCTGGTCGTATGTAAAAGATGTTAGTGGCACCGAAGTTGGCGTCCTGCCATGCATGGACAAATCAGGAACTGAAGTTGAGCGTAGTAAAGCAAAAATAGAAAAGTGTAACTCTGTTATCAAATCTTCCATTACAATAGGAAAACAGGGAAGTATTACCTCAGTTTAATTCTCGTACCACTGAAAAGTTGAGTGAAATACATAATGGTGTAAGTTGCGTTGAGAAACAACTGAAATCGCTAAAACTGAATAAAGCCCCAGGGCCCGAAGGAATCCATATTAGATTCCACAATTATTTTGCGGCTGAGTTATGCCATCTGTTAACTAAAATCTGTCGTAGTTAAAATCGTATCCAGTAGCTGGAGGAAAGCACAGGTTACACTTTTTGTTCTGGTTTTCAGTCCAGAGACTGGTTTGATGCAGCTCTCCATGCTACTGTATCCTATGCAAGCCTCTTATCTCCAAGTAACTACTGCAACCTACATCCTTCTGAATCTGCTTAGTGTATTCATCTCTTCGCCTCCCTCTACGATTTTACCCTCCACGCTGCCCTCCAAAACTAAACTGGTGATAACTTGATGCCTCAGAACATGTCATACCAACCGATCTCTTCTTCTAGTCAAGTTGTGCCACACTTTCCTCTTCTCCCCAATTCCATTCAGTACCTGCTCATTAGTTACGTGATTTACACATGTAACCTTCAGCGTTATTCTCTAGCACCACATTTCAAAAGCTTCTATTCTCTTCTTGTCTAAACTGTTTATCGTCCATTTTTCAGTACCATACATGGCTACACTCCACACAAATACTTTCAGAGAGGACTTCCTGATACTTAAATCAATACTCGATGTTAACAAATTTCTCTTCTTAAGAAATGCTTTTCTGGCCATTGCCAGTCTACATTTTATATGCTCCCTACTTCGACTATCATCAGTTATTTTGCTTTCCAAATAGCTTTAAGTATCTCATTTCCTAATCTAATTCCCTCAGCATAACTACGTTCCATTATCTTCGTTTTGCTTTTGTTGATGTTCATCTTACATCCTCCTTTCAAGATACTGTCCATTCCGTTCAAGTTCTCAAATGGTTCAAATGGCTCTGAGCACTATGAGACTCAACTGCTGAGGTCATTAGTCCCCTAGAACTTACAACTAGTTAAACCTAACTAACCTAAGGACATCACAAACATCCATGCCCGAGGCAGGATTCGAACCTGCGACCGTAGCGGTCTTGCGGTTCCAGACTGCAGCGCCTTTAACCGCACGGCCACTTCGGCCGGCTTCAAGTTCTCTTCCAAGTCCTTTGCTGTCTCTGACAGAATTACAGTATCATCGGCAAACTTCAAAGTTTTTATTTCTTCCCCTGGACCTTAATTCCTACTCCAAATTTTTCTTTTGTTTCCTTTACTGCTTGCTCAATATACAGACTGAATAACATTGGGGATTGGCTACAAACCTGTCTCATTCCCTTCTCAACCACTGCTTTCCTTTCGTGCCAATTGTTTCTTATAACTGTCATCTGGTTCCTGTACAAATTGTAAATAGCCTTTCGCTCCCTTTATTTTATCACCAACAACTTCAGAATTCGAAAGAGAGTATTCCAGCCAACGGTGTCAAAAGCTTTCCCTAAGTCTACAAATGCCAGGAATGTAGGTTTGCCTTCCCTTAGTCTATCTCCTAAGATAAGTCGTAGGGTCAGTATTGCCTCGTGTGTTCCAACATTTCTACGGAATCCAAACCGATCTTCCCTATCTACAAGAATTGTAACAGAAATGATACACAAAATTACCGCCCAATATACTTGACATCGGTTTGTTGTAGAATATTAGAACGTAGTCTAAGCTCAAACATAACGATGTATATATTTTCAGTAAGTGGTACCCGACAGCTCTTAAATATTTGAAAAACGTTATGTCCTTGAGCTGCTGGAAAAAAATATTTATACGATCAGTTTCAGTCGTCCGCCAATCATCAGGTTCAGAAAAGTATTCTCGGATCATGTTAGGTGAAATATAAAATCGCCTCTTTGTTGTATGCCGCCTAACATCATGCTGTGAATAGTTTTATAAACCTAATGATGGTCAGACAACTAAAACTGGTTGGTTAAATAGAGTATTTTTCCAGCTACTCAAGGCGGTAAATTAATATTTTTCAAATTAGCTATCTCGAACAGAACGACTACCTCCATGCCAACCAGAATGGATTTCGGAAACGTAGATCGTGTGAGACCCATCTCTAACTTTTTTCAGGTCACATCCTGAAAGCCAGGAATCGAGACAGTCAGATAGATGTGGTATTTCTCGATTTCCAAAACGCTTTTGACTCAGTATAACATCTTCGCTAATTATCAAAAGTACGATCGTATGGGTTATCAGACGAAATTTCTGACAGGATTGCGAATTTCTTGGCGGGAGGACTCACCATGTTATCTGTAGCCTCCACAGATGAAGAAGTAACTTCGAAAGTACCCCATGGAAGTGCTTTGGGCTCTTGTTGTCATTGTTGTATATTAATGATCTTGCGGACAGTACCAATAGTAATCTCAGACTTCTTGCAAATGCAGTTATCTAGAATTAAGTACTGTCTGAAAGTAGTTTCATAAATATTGAGTCAGGTCTTGACAAGATTTCAGAGTGTTGCAAAGACTGGGAACTTGTTAAAATGTTCGAAAATGTGCACTTCACAAGACAAAATACATAATAATATCCTATAAACATACACCAGTGAGTCATAGTTGGAATATGTACACTCATACAGAGACCTAGGTGTAACACTTAGCAGGGACATGAATGGAACTATCACGCAGGCTCCGTCATGGGAAAAGCAGGAGCAGCTTTCGGTTTATTTGTAGAATACTACGGGAATGCAATCCGTTTACAAAGGATATTGTTTACAAATCACTTGCTCGACGCATCCTGCAAGATTGCCCCAGTGTGTGGGACCAGTACCAAGTAGGACTAGCAGAGATATTTAACATATACAGAGAAGGGCAGCACGAATGGTCACAGGTCGGTCTGAGCGGCGGGAGAGTGTCACAGAGATGTTGGAAGAACGGAAACGGCAGACTCTTGAAGAAAGGCAGATATTATCCCGAGGAAGTCTACTAATAAAGTTTGAAAAACCGGTTTTAAATGATGGCCGTAGGAATATACTACAACCCCCTACATATCGCTCCAATAGAGATCGTGAAGAAAAGATTAATTACAGCACACGCAGAGGCATTTAAACAGTCATTGCTCCTGCTTTCCATACGTGAATGGAACGGGAAAATGCCCTAATAACTGGTATACTGCTACGTCCCTTTTACCACGCACTTCACAGTGATTTACAGAACAGCCAGAGCATTATGACCATCTACCTAATAGCCTAATATCCTTTGGCAAGGATAACAGCGGCGACGTTTGCTGGCATGGAAGCACTGAGGCATTGGTAGGTCGCTGGAGGGACTTCGCACTACATCTGCACACACAAGTTACCTAGTTTCCGTATTCCGGGGAGGGGAGCGATGTGCTCTGGCGCCATGTTCAGATGTGTTCGATTGGTTCAGATCTGAGGAGTTGGGGGGACCAGCACATCAATTTTGACTCGTCACTGTGTACCTCGAACTACTCCATCACATACCTGGCCTTGTGAAATGGCGCGTTGTCTTGTTAAAATAGTCACTGCTGGCGGGAAGTATGACCGTCATGATGAGGCGTACGTGGTCTGCATCCACCCGTCGCGGTGTCTTACACGAGCTCCACAAGACCCATGGATGCCCATGTGAATGTTTCCCAGAGCGTAATGGCGCCACCGGCGGCTCGTCTCCAACACGCAGGTAAGGTCTCAAGGACCTGTTACGCTGCCTTCGGGTATTGGGTTTCATCAGATCGTGCAACGCTCTACGACTGTGTGAACGTCCAGTACCGATGATCACGTGCCCATTTCAGTCTCAGTTACCCATGTCGTGGTGTTAATGTAGGCACGTACATGGGTCGTCGAGTGCTGAGGGACATTGTTAGGAATGTTCAGTGCACTGTGTGTTCAGACACGCTTGTACTCCGTCCACAATCAAAGGCTGATATAGTTCCACCATAGTCCGCCACCTGTTCTGTTTTACCAATCTTCTCAGCCCACAACGTCTGACATCTCTAATGTGGGGTGGCAGCCCAACCCAACATCTGGACGTGGATTCACCCTGATTTAGAAACGTATTGAAGACACTCACCACAGCACTCCTCGCACTCGTGACAAGCCGGGAAATTTCCGAAATGCTCGAGAATCTGACATCGGTCAAAATCGCGCGCTTTCCCCATTCTAGACACGAACAGTACGTTACTGATGCTACATGGACCGTGCGTGTGTTTGACCAGCAATGATTCCTCTCAAGGTGACGCTGCTATCACCTGGACGGATTTATATCGATAGTGAATCGGTGGTTATAATGTTCTGGCTGATCAGTGTAGATGTGGACGTAGTTGTAGCCGGAAAGCAGCTTTACCCACGTGCTCAGGTATAAGATACCAGGGATCGCCGAGCACAGCATGGTAAACCTGACCAAGGTACAGTTTGCTGAAGCCGATGCGGTACCTGGAGTAGTTGAGGAACTGCAGCTGCTCAGGGAAACTCCAAGGCTATTTGAGATCGCCAGAAGAACGTGCATTATAAGCTGCAAAGTTTTGCTTTACTTTTGTGAAGCAATATCTGTCGTTTCCAGATGGCGGCTTTATCGTTAAGTTCACCTGTGGGGAAGAGTGGTGGCGTAAAGTCCCTGATCACCAGTCCTTGCGCATAGGCCCTAGCTTAAATTCCAAATCACTCCTCAATGTGTAACAAAGTGAGGGTGTGATTCGTATTGTTGGTCCTGGACTGTCAGCTCGGCGCCCCTTTGGTGCTTTCCGAGAGAAGTGGCCTATTTGTAAGCACCGGATTTCATCCTCCCACTTTTCTCATCTCCTTCATACAACAACAGCACAACACTGTACTGTATGCACCTTCAATGCACTCACCAACACACAACACACGACGAAACTCGGAGATATCCGCAAGGATAGTGGGCAACGTGTGGGGAGGAAGGATACCTTTTCCTACTACCGGGCGAATCCACCCCGTAGGACTCCCCAACCAGTAAAGTCTTTCACCGCGAATGAGGGGGCTCTACCTGACGCTATGGAAAGCGTAGAGACGCAGTGTTCGAAGCGAAAAATGAAGTTCCGAAGGGAACGCACTTTAGTTCATTTACGGGTGGTAAGGAGGAAGTCTGGTTAGTAGATGAATAAAGGAGTCAATCTCTGTTACGGTAACTATCTTCCAGAACGATATCGGAGTTCCTAAGGATATTACTGAGGCTAAGCAAACACTTACGTCTTGAAATGTGTGAAGGTGTGAAGACAGGAATTACCAAAGATAAATAAAGGACTTTCACTTTTTATTCATTGGGTTGGTGGTTCAGTTCGTAGCGTTTTTGTTTTGCACGTCCGCTATCG
Source organism: Schistocerca americana (assembly GCF_021461395.2). Lineage (NCBI taxonomy): Eukaryota > Metazoa > Arthropoda > Insecta > Orthoptera > Acrididae > Schistocerca > Schistocerca americana. Next base: position 550,240,089 of record NC_060125.1, on the reverse strand, counting down.
ACGACCGTAGCGGCACACGAGGCGATGGGTGGGAGGAAGACTCCTGAGGAGCGGATGATCTGAGAAGGAAGCCCCACCAGGCAACTGTCAGCCTACGACACCAGGGTCAGCGCCCGACAGCCACCAGCGAGCTTCCTGTACAGAGCAGGAGCAGTCTGACAACCTGGATCCACATCGCAAAATATGTGACATCTAGGTCCGTATTTTCATTTGAATCCAAGATTTTCGGAATTAAATTTCTTTTCAAAAATTTCATAAAGCGACAGTATCAGTGCGTTAAATACGGAGAAAGTATAAAAAATCGGTACCAAACACATGCATCTTCGTCACAATAAAAAAAGCATGAAATACCGCTCACAAATTTACAACATAAAATTTGAATATGACTTTCGAGCATCACATGTCAGTGTTTTTCAATGCCATTAAAATTGCTACACCAAGAAGAAATGCAGATGATAAACGGGCATTCATTGGACAAATGTATTATACTAGAACTGACAAGTGATTACATTTTCAAGCAATTTGGGTGCATAGATCCTGAGAAATCAGTACCCATAACAACCACCTCTGGCCGTAATAACGGCCTTGATACCCCAGGGCATTGAGTCATACAGAGCTTGGATGGAGTGTACAGGTACAGCTGCCCATGCAGCTTCAACACGATACCACAGTTCATCATGAGTAGTGACTGGCGTACTGTGAGGAGCCACTTGCTCGGCCACCATTGACCAGACGTTTACAATTGGTGAGAGATCTGGAGAATGTGCTGGCCAGGGCAGCAGTCGAACATTTTCTACATCCAGAAAGGCCCGTACAGGACCTGCAACATGCGGTAGTGCATTATCCTGCTGAAATGTAGGCTTTCGCAGGGATCGAATGAAGGGTAGAGCCACGGGTTGTAACACATCTGAAATGTTTACTATTCAGAGTGCCATCAATGCGAACAAGAGGTGACCGAGACGTGTAACTAATGGCACCCCATACCATCACGCTGGGTGATAGCCAGTATGGCGATGACAGATACACCCTTCCAATGTGTGTTCACCGCAATGTTGCCAAACACGGATGCGACCATCATGATGCTGTAAACAGAACCTGGATTTATCCGAAAAAATGACGTTTTGCCATTCGTGCACCCAGGTTCGTCGTTGAGTACACCATCGCAGGCGCTCCTGTCTGTGATGCAGCGTCATGGGTGACCCCAGCCATGGTCTCCGAGCTGATAGTCAATGCTGCTGTCGCCAAACTGTTCGTGCAAATGGTTGTTGTCTTGCAAATGTCCCCATCTGTTGACTCAGAGATCGAGACGTGGCTGAACGATCGGTTACAGCCATGCGGATAAGATGCCTGTCATCTCGACTGCTAGTGATTGGAGGCTGTTGGCATCCAGCGCGGCGTTCCGTATTACCCTCTTGAACCCACCGATTCTATATTCTGATAACAGTCATTGGATCTCGACTAACGCGAGCAGCAATGTCGCGATACGGTAAACTGCAATCGCGATAGGCTACAATCCGACATTTATCAAAGTCGAAAACGTGATGGTACGCATTTCTCCTCCTTACACGAGGCATCACAACAACGTTTGACCAGGCAAAGCCGGTCAACTGCTGTTTGTGTATGAGAAATGGGTTGGAAACGTTTCTCGTGTCAGCACGTTGTTTCACAGCATCTTCTTCCTGTCGGTTAAATTTCACGTCTGTAGCACGTCATCTTCGTAGTGTAGCAATTTTAATGGCCAGTAGTGTAATTTGCTGGCACACAGACCTTCACCTCAATAAAAATTATGCACAAACCAGAAGAAATATTGCGGAGTACAGTAATGTAACAAAGCAACGTTGTACAATGTATAGGGAAACATAGATATATTGACTGACGGAAGAGTGATGCACCCAAAAGAAGTGGTCGGATGCCAATAAAACTCCATTCACGCACACACCATCGGCGGGTATGTAAATGATTAGAGTTCCAACTCTCTGTGACAGGTCTAATGGCCACCAAGTGCGTTAGTGTTGTTCGTGTGTAGTGTTGTTATCAGGACTACTGGCACATATGAGGGGCGTGAACGATTTCCGGTGCTGAGTCGCCACCGCGAAGGCCACAGAGGTGTCTCGCACTCTGGTAAGAGGGTGTTATCGCCACCTGACATGCCTTGAAAAGGGCCTCATTGGGGGTCTCCATTTAAATGGCTGGTCGATACGTGCAGTATCCAGATTAGTGGGGAGTCCAAACGTGACAGTGACCCGATGATGGGCTGCATCGCAACATGAAGCCAGGCATACACATCGTCAGTCTTCTGGTCGACCACGCGTAACCACAACAAGAGGAGATCGGTATACTGTGCACGAAGCACGCCCTAGTCCTTTCTCATCTGCACCTGCAACCGGAGAACAGATCATGGACGACCTCATATATCCATGTTTCACTTCCGTACATGGCTACACTCCATACAAATACTTTCAGAAACGACTTCCTGACACTTAAATCTATACTCGATGTTAACAAATTTCTCTTCTTCAGAAACTCTTTCCTTGCCTTTGCCAGTCTACATTTTATATCCTCTCTACTTCGACCATCATCAGTTATTTTGCTCCCCAAATAGCAAGACTCCTTTATTAATTTAAGTGTCTCATTTCCCAATCTAATTCCCTCACATCACACGAATTAATTCGACTACATTCCATTATCCTCGTTTTGCTTTTGTTGATGTTCATCTTATATCCTCCTTTCAAGACACTGTCCATTTCGTTCAACTGCTCTTCCAAGTCCTTTGCTGTCTCTGACAGAATTACAATGTCATCGGCGAACTTTAAAGTTTTTATTTCTTCTCCATGGGCTTTAATACTTACTCCGAATTTTTCTTTTGTTTCCTTTACTACTTGCTCAATATACAGATTGAACAACATCGGGGAGAGGCTACAACCCTGTCTCACTCCCTTCCCAACCACTGCGTCCCTTTCATGTCCCTCGACTCTTGTAACTGCCATCTGGTTTCTGTACAAATTGTAAACAGCCTTTCGCTCCCTGTATTTTACCCCTGCCACCTTTAGATTTTGAAAGAGAGTATTCCAGTCAACATTGTCAACATTCCCCAAGGTCGGCTTCTACCAGTTTTTCCATTCGTCTGTAAAGAATTCGCGGTAGTATTTTGCAGCCGTGACTTATTAAACTGATAGTTCGGTAATTTTCACATCTATAAACACCTGCTTTCTTTGGGATTGGAATTATTATATTCTTCTTGAAGTCTGAGGGTATTTCGCCTGTCTCATACATTTCTCTCACCAGATGGTAGAATTTTGTCAGAACTGGCTCTCCTAAGGCTGTCAGTAGTTCTAATGGAATGTTGTCTACTCCTGGGGCCTTGTTTCGACTTAGGTCTTTCAGTGCTCTATCAAACTCTTCACGCAGTATGATATCTCCCATTTCATCTTCATCTACATCTTCTTCCATTTCCATAATATTGTCCTCAAGTACATCGCCCTTGTATAGACCCTCTATATACTCCTTCCACCTTTCTGCTTTCCCTTCTTTGCTTAGAACTCAGTTTCCAGCTGAGCTCTTGATATTCATACAAGTAGTTCTCTTTTCTCCAAAGGTCTCTTTAATTTTCCTGTAGGCAGTATCTATCTTACCCCTCGTGAGATAAGCCTCTACATCCTTACATTTGTCCTCTAGCCATGCCTGCTTAGCCATTTTGCACTTCCTGTCGATCTCATTTTTGAGACGTTTGTATTCCTTTATGCCTGCTTCATTTACTGCATTTTTATATTTTCTCATTTCATCAATTAAATTCAATATTTCTTCTGTCATCCAAGGACTTGTACTAGCCCTTGCGCTGTTGCAAATAGCGAAAAGCATATGTTATTGACGACTAATGTGCCTGTTACTTTATTATGGAAAAACAGTATGAACTTTGCCGCAATGGCACATATGAGTTCCATCAAGCACGGAAAAGTTCTCAAGTTAGACCATGCAACTCAAACCTACTTGGTCAGGGAACAATCCAGTACACAGGTCACAAAATGCGACTACCGCAACAATTGTGACACGGTATACGGAATAAACAAACGTTTCTGAACTACTGCGAGGAACTCCTGTGAAGAATAGAAGGAGTGTACCACAGGGAAACGATTCGGGTTTGATTTACACACTGGGGTTAATACCCATTTTTTCGGATCCACTGGAAGCCCAATAAAAATGAAAATTCCCAAATACTGATTATCACATTAACGGAAGACTTCGATACCGTTGCAATAAATCACTACAAATCAACTTTCAACCCAACGTAGACCTCAGGCTGCGCTACAGATCTGTCTGTCACCACAACCTACATTCCAAAAAATAATGTAGGCGCAAAACATTTTGTCATTGTTCTTTTCTCTTCCCTTTTGTGCGCGTATGACGTCGAACTCGACAACAGCCATGCGTCACGGGACGAAGCCGACATCCGTTGTCACTACGCTCTGTTGAAACAGTGAAATGCTTAAAGAAGTGTAATCCTAGTGCGTATGAGGCACTGAGAACCGTTAGGCTCCGAAGCACAGAAACAAAATCCTGCGAAAAATAGATGTTTGTGAAAATAAAATTTGTACATAAACCACAACTCTCACAAGTCTGAATTGTGTTTTAACCAAGTCTCGACATTCTATTTACAAAAAAATAATGTACGCACTTCATGTTATGAAGTGTCTACTAATATTTAAGATTATACAGTGTGTTCGGAAATTCGCGTTACAAAGTTCTAGGACTTCTAGAGTGGACTGAATAGATAATATCCGGAAACGTACCTTTTCCGTGCTACAGCCTTTTGCTGGATCGGAATGCAACAGGGTAGTCGTCCTAGGGGGGTTTTACGTCGGGTCGACTAATGTCATTCGACATCAGCCCTAACCTTTTGATATGGTATATGAGTGTTAGAGCGGTGTAGTTGAGCACACCTTTGCAGATAACACCGAAATGATCCTTCCGTATGGCGAAGCTCACTGTAATGGAGGAGCTACTGGTCAAGATCGTTATCCACAACGTTAGACTCCATCGCATACCTGTTTCGCCACAATCCGCAACGTCTTCGAGAAAGGGGTAGTTCCAGCGTCAACAGGCGTGAATGGTGCTCCAAGGAGAGGCGGCACGCCCTGATTGGAAGAGGCCATACTGCATCACGTTTCCTTTTTCTTTCGTTGGTTATTAAAGAGTGGAATTGTGTAACAAATGATGTACTGGGTTATGGCTAATTAATTACCTGCAAAAAGAGGTCGCGTTACCAAGGTGTTTTCAAATGGTTGTAGCACGAAAATGGTACGTTTCCGGGCAAGGTTTTCAATTCTACATGTTGTCTACTGAGTCCCCAGTACAAGTCCTAGAAGTTTGTAACGGGAATTTACGAACTACCTGTATTTATTACTAATTTTAATCCATCAAATTTCTATATGTAGGCTAGTGTCAATAGTGCCTTTGACAGTTGCAAAGTTTGTAATTCATGTAAAACTAGAATCACAATATAAATAACAGATAAAAAAAATGAACCACAAACACATATATGACCTATGCCAACTCTTCATGGTCCTAGTTATCATATTTTTCATTAAGCACACCTTTGGGATTGAGCTTCAGAGAAAACGACCGATACCCATCCGATTTTGAAGTATTACTGTTACGTACATTTGTTGACACTAAATTACGTTGTCAACCCTCGATCGAAATGAGCGTTTGGCGTCATTGGCCGGGAGGCCACTTGCGGGGCAGGTCCGGCCGCCTTGGTGCAGGTCTTATTACATTCGACGCCATATTGGGAGACCTGCGCGTTGGATGGGGATGAAATGATGATGAAGACAGCACAACACCCAGTCTCTGAGCGGAGAAAATCCCCGACCCAGCCGGGAATCGAACCCGGGCCCATAGGACGGCAATCCGTCTTGATGACCACTCAGATATCGGAACGGACAACCCTAGATGATTAAGCAGCACCGAGTGACCAAATTGTTCTTTGTGCTTTGGACTCTTATCGAAATGCATATCTGCAAAATAGGTGAGATAGCTCTTACTGAATGTTCGTATATACAGTATGGGGCTACATATATACGGTAGATAAAACTTGTTCTCCTCAAGATCAACAGATGTCAGGAGCATGCATACATGCTACAAACTGAAAGCCGGTTCTGAGCACTTCACAAAATTTTTGTCTAGGCTTCACTCAGTGAATGTTGCAATATGTTCTGAATTAGTCAACACTGTCGACGTACAGGGTCGTACAGCCAGAATTCCAAGACACCTGAAAAACGACCTACACGACACCGCTGATCAGTCTGACATCCCGTTTTTTTTTTGCTACGATTATTCTTGGGAACTTCATAGAGTTTCATCACAATGTAACAGCATGCGAGATAATAGAGCGAAAGTAAGAAAAATAAAGAAGCTTTAGCGTGTCAGCGCCAGGGACAGTGGAGATTTTTACAATGAAATTAGCAGCTTTCAGTTTCTGCACAAGATCTTCAACTTGTCACTTCCAAGAGACGCTCGAACTAACGACTGAGAAGGTTCCTTGACGAGGCAGGCTGTGACTTTCTAGACATGTGACACAGAGTTGAGAACTGTGGGGTCCCTCTAAATGGGTCAGGTCTGCACTGCTCTTCAGAAGTTGCTTTTTTTTTTTTTTTTTTTTTTTACATTATGCTATTCTCCGCCCAGCCCAGATAATGACAGCTATAGAAGATGTGGAGGTATCAGAGTAAGTTCCAAAGGAATGCCCCCCTCACAGGCGAGAATATTAAAATCCTGGTGGTAGTTGCCAAAGCACTCGCAATCAAATGAAAGTGTTTGAAACACTTCTAAAAAGCAGTGAAGTTAACGTGTAATTGATGTAATGGCAACATGCAGATCTGCCCTCTTTGTGAATGTCTTTGTTGAAATTAGTGACCATGAATACCAAAATACAAAGGGCAGTCAGTAGTGTGATATCTCAATCAGGAACTTGTAACTTTTACCTCAGGATAGGAGGAAATGGAGGAATTATACTTAAGTTTAGAAGAATAGTTGTCCATGTACTGGATAAATGTGTATCCAGTAGAACAGTTTATGATCGAAAAGATCCTCCGTGGTATAGTGTCACAATAAAGAAACTCCTAAAGAAACATGAGACTGCTGCATAATAGATGTGGAACAAAGTATAGGGCTATAGGCAGAAAGATGCTGAACGAAACGCATTTGTCTATCAAGAGAGCAACACGTAAAGCCCTCAGATATTGAGGCAGAATATTGTCGAATGATATTTCACAAAACCTAAAGAAGTCCTGGCTGTTTGTAAAGGCTGTTAATGGCACCAAGGTCAGTGTCCAGTGTAAAGTCACTGATTCAAGAAGAAATAACGAAAAGGCTTTTAGCTACAACAATATCCGTGGTCGTACTGATTCAATAGGGAATCATGGTTTCAGATCACATAAAAACAAAAGTTAATCGATGAGAGAGAAAACTGTACTAAGGTTTCAATAATAATAATATTATTATTCTTGACGCTCTCTCTCTCTCTCTCTCTCTCTCTCTCTCTCTCTCTCTCTCTCTCTTTCTCAATGACATTAAAAATATGAACACGAAATATTTCGTTTAGAATTAAGTGGCTTGTTTGAAAATTTTCTGCCCGTGGTTTTCAAATTTATAAGCCTATCAGTCTCTAATCTTGCTGACAGATTGGACTTTGTTAGGATGAAAGATGCAGGTTCTATGTAATAAACATAAACGATAATTTTCTCAACGAAAGGGAGACAATAGCGGCTAATTCTTCTCATAAAAAATTCACCGTCTTATCCACTAGATGAGCTACTAAAAACAACAAACAATCAACATTTAGTTAGGATGTTATGGTACTGAAACAGAAAGATACTATACATGTATCCGATAAAATGTTCCTTATACAAAATGCACTTACGTAGACATTTGGTCCGAAAATTACAAGCAAGAAAAGTTATGTGAAGTAACAAATCGACAGAGTGTCTTTATGCGAATTCCTCGAACATTGGAAACGTGCTATTCTCCGTTTGACCAAACATTTACGCAGCTCAAGACAGAAAAAAACATAGTGGTGTTTCTCAGTGACTTGCGCATGAAACAGGAACTGAAATTGAGCGAGGTAAAACAAAATCAGAACATCTTAACACCATTTTCAAAAGCTCCTTTACAAAAGAAAACCCAAGAGAATTTCCCCAACTTTATTCTCGTCCCTCTGGGAAGATAAGTGATGTAAGTGTTGGTGTCAGTGGCATAGAGAAACACCTGAAATCGTTCAAGTTGCATGAAATTCCAGGAGCCTACGGAATCCCTATCAGATTCTTTACTGAAATGGCGGCTGAATCATTCCCTCTTTTAACTATGGTCTATCGTGGTTCATTCGAACAAAATCCTTTATAAGTTACTGGAAGAAACACTGTCACGCCCATCTACAAGAAGAGTAGTAGCAGGGTTTCGCAAAACTACCGTTTAATATTTTTCGCATCGATTTGTTGTATAAACGTAGAATGTATTCTTAATTCAAACCTAATGAGATATCTGGAACATAATGTCATCCTCCATGACAGTTAGCATAGATTCGATGAACATCGATCACGGGAACTTCAACTCGTACTTTTCCCACGTGACATAATAATATCTTTGGAATGCGGCAGTCAGATATAAGCAGTATTTCTCCATTTCCAAAAAGTATTTGGCTCAATACCTCACCTACAGTTATTATCGAGAGTGTTATCCTGTAGGCTATAAAGCGAAATCTGCAACTGGCTTGAGAATTTCTTTGGCAGGGAGGACGCAGCACGTTATCTTGAATGGAAAATCATCAACACATGTAAAACTACTGATAACTTGGTGTGTGCCACACGGAAATGTGTTGCGACATTTGTTGTCCACATTGTATATTAATGACCTTGTGGACGGTATTAATAGTAACTTCAGATTTTCTGCAGATGATGCAGTTATCTTTAAGAAATGTAAAATTGTGCACTTCACAAAACGAAAAAACCAGTATCCTACGACTATAATATCAGTGAGTCAAAGGTGGAACCTGTTAACCACTTAAATACGTGGGTGTAATACTTTGTAGAGAAACAAACTGCAGTTCGCAATAGGGTCAGGCGTGAGTGAAGGAGGTGCTGGACTTTGGTTTGCTGGTAACATACAAGGGAAATGCAATCAGTTTATAAAGGAGGTAGCTTACTTGTCACTTGTGCGACCCATCATAGCATACCACTGAAGTGTGTGAGACCCATACAAAAAAGATTAATAAGAGATATTTAATGTATACAGAGAAGGAGAGAATGAAGAACCACAGGTCCGTTTGATCCGAGGGAGATTGTGTGTCACGGGTATGTTGGAAGAACTGAAATGGCAGACTCATGAGGGCAGCTGGATACTGTCCCGTAAAAGCATACCTACAAAGTGTCAACAAGCAGCTTTTAGTGATGACTCAAAGGATATACTATAACCCCCTACGTTACGCTCCCGTAGGGATCCTAAGAAAAAGACTGATTAATTGTAGAATGGTTCAAATGGCTCTGAGCACTATGGGACTTAGCATCTGAGGTCATCAGTCCTCTAAAACTTAGAACTACTCAAAACTAACTAGCCTAAGGACATCACACACATCCATGGTCGAGGCAGGATTCAAACCTGCGACAGTAGCGGTCGCGCGGTTCCGGACTGAAGCGCCTAGAACGTCTCGGCCACCCGGCCGGCATTTGTAGAATGTACGGAGGCATTTAAACGATCGCTCTCCCTCTCATCCTTACAAGAATGGAAGGGAAGAAAACGCTAATAACTGGTACCGTGGCACGTAGCCTCTGCCATACACTTCAAAGTGGTTTACAGAGTATAGAGGCAGATGCAGATAGCTGACTGTCAAACCACATTGAGTCAGCAAAACTTTTACCACTGCGGCTTCACAATTGCGGTAATAACTACTGTATTATCGTGGTTCAAATGGTTCAAATGGCTCTGAGCACTATGGGACTCAACTGCTGAGGTCATTAGTCCCCTAGAACTTAGAACTAGTTAAACCTAACTAACCTAAGGACATCACAAACATCCATGCCCGAGGCAGGATTCGAACCTGCGACCGTAGCGGTCTTGCGGTTCCAGACTGCAGCGCCTTTAACCGCACGGCCACTTCGGCCGGCTACTGTATTATCAATACACACGATAAGAAATCCTTATACAGGTCGATAAACAATCAATTTTTACAGACAGAACTGGTCAGGGCCACAAAGTGTTAAATATCCGTACATGTACATCATACTCTGCAAGTCACCTAATGGTGTGTGGCGGGAGATACTTTTTGTATCATTATCTGAGTCCTCCAACTCTGTTCCAATCGCGAACAGCGGGCGGGAAGAATGATTGTCGGCAAACCTCTGTTTTGGCTCTAATTTCTCGACTTTTCTCCTCGTAGTCATTAGGTAAGAAATGTGTGGTGGGAAGTAATGCTTTAGTGCTTTATAGAAATTTCAGCAGTAAATCTCTCCGTGATACACAACGCCCCTCTTGTAGAGGCTGCCAATGGAGTTTGTTGAGCACCTCCGTAACATTCGCGTCGGCTAAATGATCCCGCTACGAAACGCGCCGCTCTTCGTTGGATCTTCTCTCTCTATTCTGTCAGTCCTACCTGCCAGGGATCACAGACAGATGGACAATACTCAAAAATCGGTCAAACAACTACCTTATAAGCCACTTCCTTTGAGGATTAACATTTCCTTATGATTATTTCTAGGAATTTCGGTCTGATGTCTGCTTTTCCCACTATGTTTTATGTGGTCATTCCAATTAAGGTCGCTCTGTATAATTACTCCAAGACATTCTGCGGTAGATACTGCCACCAGCGGGTTTTCAGCAATAGTGTAAATGTACAGTAGTGGTTTTCGTTTCCTATGTATGCGCAATATGTTACATTTATTTACGTTCGCCGTCAACTGCGAGAGCCTGCACCATTCATGAATTCTCTGCAGGTCATTCTGCAAATCGTTACTATCTTCTGGCGTTGTTACTTTGTTATAGCCAACAGCATCATCTACGAATATCCTTTAAAGCATCCGCCGCTTTCTAATAGATAATTTTACCGAGCGGGGTGGCGCAGTGGTTAGACACTGGACTCGCATTCGGGAGGACGACGGTTCAATCCCGCGTCCGGCCATCCTGATTTAGGTTTTCCGTGATTTCCCTAAATCGCTCCAGGCAAATGCCGGGATGGTTCCTTTCAAAGGGCACGGCCGACTTCCTTCCCCGTCCTTCCCTAATCCGATGAGACCGATGACCTCGCTGTCTGGTCTCCTTCCCCAGAACAACCAACCAACCTAATAGATAATTTACGTACATTGTAAATAGTAACGGTCCTATCACGCTTCCTTGGGGTACTCCGGAAGTGACCTCTAGATATGTCGACTTTGTTCGGTTAAGAAGGACTCGTTGAGTTCTATCTGCAAGGAAGTCTTTACTCCAGTCGAAAATCAGCTCCGATACTCGATAAGCTCTTATTTTTTTCACTAAGCGGTAGTGCGAGACGGTGTGAAAAATGCCTTCCCAAAGTCAAGGAAGAGGGCATCAACGTAAGCGCAATTGTATGCGGCACTGTGGATCTTGTGGGGGAACAAAGCGAGCTGAGCTTCGCAGGATCTCTGTTCAGGGAATCCATGTTGCTTTACACAGACAAGATTTTCATTCTCTGAAAAAATATTAATTCTTAGCATAAAACATGTGCTGTAATTGTACAACAGATTGACGTCAACGATATAGGTCTATAATTACGTGCATCCGTCCTGCGACGCTTATTAAAAAGGGGAATGACCTGCGCTTTATTCCAGTCGCTTGATATCTGTCGTTGCTCAAGCGATCTACGATACATTAGTACTAGAAGAGGAGCAGATTCTTTCGCATAACCTTTGTAGAATCTTACAGGTATCTCATCTGCTCCTAACGCAAAATGATCAAATGTGTGTGAATTCCTAAGGCAGCTGAGGTCATGGGTTGTGTCATCCTCAGCCCACAGGCGTCACTGGATGCGGATGTGGAGGGTCATATGGTCAGCACACCGCTCTCCCGATCGTATGTTAGTTTACAGAGACCGAAGCCGCTACCATTCAATCGAGCAGCTCCATAGTTTGCCTTACAAGGGCTCAGTGCACCCCGCTTGCCAACAGCGTTCGGCAGACCGGATGGTCACCCATCCAAGTGCTAGCCCAGCCAGATAGCGCTTAACTTCGATGATCTGACGAAAACCGGAGTTACCACTGCGGCAAGGCCGTTGACTACAACTCATTGTTATACACCGATATTGTACCTTCAATGAGTGGCAGCTACCAAAAAGCTGTATATTTGTCTTCAGGAAAAAAAACATTCTGCTAGAAATTTAAAAAGCCCATTGAAGACAGTCTTTCACCAAACATACATCTGGAGGCTAGCACAAGTGAGAAAATGTCAAAAACCCATTCAAAATCCTTTTTCCTGAATGTTGTTAATGACAATGTCGCAAATAGTCAAAAGTCTATACTATCTTGTGATTATTGCAATGCTCACAAGGACACAACAATAGTAAAAGATTCGTTTGCGGGTAAAGACAAGGAATGCATATCATTCCGAAAAAAACAGCAAATACGTACACTTTGGAAGTACATTTCTTCCGTCAATATAAAATGTATGTAAGAAGGATAATGGACTCTATAAAGTCTCTATACAGTGACAGACACTAAATTACGAAATAGAATCTTCATAATGAAAATTCATTCCGTACTGAGGTGACGAAAACCACGAGATACCTTCTAATATCGTGTCGGACCTCCTTTTGCCCCCCTGAGTGCAGCAGCTCGACGTGTCGTGGACTCAAGAAGTCGTTGGAAGTCCGCGACAGAAATATTGAGCCACAGGGAATAGAATAATTTCCGCTACCAGTCACAATAAAAAGGTTATTTATTCGTCACACGACCAGTACCGGGCGTGTGCCCATCCTCAGGTATTTGTACATTCTTTTACATGTTTATATTGCTGGAGATGACTATTAAAATACAAAGAAAATTATTTACTTTTGATTACACAGATACAAGTAGAACAACTGTAAGTGTTAGGGCAGCACTTGTCGAAAATATATCTGTACTCACATAAGGATGAAGCATCCTTATTATAATTATGCTGTGGTGACAGTTTTTCCACTCAGCTGCACATTTGTTATCATTTTCATGTCCATGTTTCACTTTTTTAAAATTTAGTTGCATATTTCACTACTGTGTCGTACACTCATGATATACACAGTGCATACATATAAACATGTAGGCTATGGTCAAAGAACTTAGATGTAGGAAGTGCAAGGATGTTGCACACATAGAAACTAAAAACCTATTGTAAATTGCGAATTTTTTTGTCCATATCATGAAATTTTTGATCCACATTTTTGTCAGAGAACTTTGATCTATGTAGTAAAATGATGTCATATCAAATTACTGAAAGCTATTACAGCGAACATAGATCTAGAAGTACAATGATGTTATACACATGAAATTTTGAAAGCTATTACAAATTACAAAATGACTGTTAAAGCTAGTGTTTGCACCTCTTACAGATTTCGATAATGACACTTGAACTCTTGTATGATTGATACATCGGATTTACATGGCTTATTACTTTGTTATTATATCAGTTTTTGTTTCTGAATATGTGGAGATAGCATTTGTTTGCAATCTCTGCTTGTTCGTTGAGAGTAAGGTGTGGTGAGTTAGAGCTGTGGATGTAAATTTCTACCTCTTCGTGCAGATTGATTTTCCTTCCTTTGTTGAAAGTTTTAGTATTTGTACGTTGTCTGTAATGGCTGTGGCTGAGTGACAATGGTCTTTTAGATGCATTGCAAAGGTGTATTTGCCAAAGTTATTTAGCAGGAAGGCATCCATATGTTCACTGTGTCTTTTAGTGAAACTCCTAGTTTGTCCTATGTAGAACTGTGGGCAATTGTCACATAAAAGTTTGTAAATACCAGATTTGTGGTGGCACTCATTATTTGTCTTCCTGTTGTGGATGGTGTGCTGTTGTAGCTTGTTGTTAGTGCTGAAAGAATTTTGATACGTTTCCCGAAAGAGGTTGGCAATTTGGTACGAAATTTTACCTGTAAATTGTATGTGGGCAAATGTGTTCTTTCATTCATGTAAATCTGATTTATGAGGTTTGCACTGTTTTTTTATTTTGTTGTTAAGTGTATCAATTACGTCTAGGTTGTATCAATTTCTACGGGCAATTTCTTTGGTACTGTTAATTTCTTTTTGTTCATCATGGGGACTGAGTGGGATTTTATGTATACGGTTAAGTGTAGATCTGAAGAATGCCAATTTTTGTTGGACTGTATGACATGAGGAGTTGTTAATGACAATATCACTAGTGGTGGGTTTTCTGTAAATCTGAAAGGCGTGTTTGTTGTTTACATTAGATATTGCAAGGTCATGAAAATTGGAATCAGTTATCAGCGTATCCAAATTTTGGACGTGTTGTTGCAAGTATATCAGCAATATACACGTTAAGAACAAAACACTAAGACGGACCCTTGAGGAAGGCCACTATTCATTTTCATATGCTTACTCCAAGTATACCCAGTAATAACTTGAGACGTTCTTTTGATATATGTCCCTTGCTCTATACGGTTTCACATGCTGCTGTTAAATCTAAACATACCAAAGAGGGTCTCAGTTACCTTTCAAATATATTTTCAATAAAAGTAGTTAATGAGCGAACCTGGTCTGAGGAGCTTCTGTTTTAACGGAAGCCCGCTTGTACATGCGGAATTAATTCCAAAGTTTTACGGCTAAACCTGTTGAGAGTGACTCTTTACAAGGGTTTGCAGATTACGCTGAGTGGTACTATGGCGGTACCGATGTTTCGTTTGGACAGTGTGCCTTTATAAATTCCTTGTTAAAGAGGTTGCTGAAATTCACTACAGACTTCAGCGTACGTATCGGGACGTGCGCCTCGTTGTCCACCGTGTTAGGAGAGGGACAAATCGCTTCACAGATGGTAGCGAGATAACCTGAGATGGAGCCTCGCAGGGGTATCACGCATGTCAATACCTTTGACGTTGAGCAGTGCTGTAACTCGGCGGCTGCCGCTGGGTGTCGGTGTTGATCTCTCGGTCAGCGCCAGCATACCTGTAACAGTTAGGTTCATCATTGTTTTGTGTCAAATATCAGATGCACAGTGTAGGTTGATGTAGGCGATTTGTTTGTGCGTCAGTGGACGAGCTCTTCCGTTTCCCTGCTGTAACCTGTTTGTCGGCTTTAATAGCAGCTGGTATATCCAGTCAACGTTGCTGATATGCAGGGGCTTGCCGACGTTTGTCGCTTGTTGGTGTATGTTAGCTTTTCATAGGTGGTTATGCCCCAGCCAGTAGTGTCTTTGGCCGCTTATGCTTCCACCTATGGTTGTGATCGTAGTTTCCTAGAGTAAGGCTGAAAGGATTGTTCGAGTGTCTCCAGTTCCTGTATAGTCGTGTTACGTGTTACACCCTGGAAGACTGTGGCATAAAACGATCCCTGTACCCTATCTGAGGCTTCTCAAGAACACAGACTGTTACTAAAGCATACGCATGCAGAGACTCGGGTTGCAGCTGTTGCCAGCCGGAGTGGCCGAGCGGTTCTAGGCACTACAGTCTGGAACCGCGCGACCGCTACGGTCGCAGGTTCGAATCCTGCCTCGGGCATGGATGTTTGTGATGTCCTTAGGTTAGTTAGCTTTAAGTAGTTCTAAGTTCTAGGGGACTGATGACCTCAGGAGTTAAGTCCCATAGTGCTCAGAGCCATTTGATCCATTTTTGTTGCAGCTGTTCGAGATACGACGTTTAGCTATCACAGAAACCATCTCGCAAATCCCGGAATAGTATTCAGCAGTTGCGGAACGTACAGACTGGGCGTTTATTCTAAACTAGATAAGAAGTAACTGCGTCGGCTGGGAACGATTCTCACGGCCCAATTTCTAACTAGAAAAGTTAAAAAAAATGGTTCAAATGGCTCTGAACACTATGGGACTTAACAGCTGAGGACATCAGTCCCCTAGAACTTAGAACTACTTAAACCTAACTAACTTAAGGACATCACACACATCCATGCCCGAGGTAGGATTCGAACCTGGGACCGTAGTGGTCATGCAGTTCCAGACTGAAGCGCCTAGAACCGCATGGCCACTCCGGCCGGCTAGAAAAGTTCATACTATCAATTTCTCTATTTATTTTCTCAGTTTCAAGTGATGCCATGTAACCCATAGTCACAAGTTACGTGTTATTTTACAGAATGATGATAAAACATAAAACTTCAGAAAAAAATGAAAGCGTAAAAAAAGAAATCAAATCAAATATTTACGTTAATATGCACCCAGACCTACGTTTATAACTTGTATAATCTAAGAAACGCTTCTCAAATTCTTGACTGTAATACAATCTTTGAAATTCTAATGGTATCAGCCATAAAACACATTGAGTGAAAGGTGATTCACAACCTGTACACAGACCAGACTGCAATCATATGGGACAGAACGTGATAGTGAAGCAGTAGTTGAGAGGGGAGCGGGGAAGCGTTGCAATCTGTCACACCGTGTTAATCATCTTGTAAGTTGAGCAACCAATAACGGAAATGAAGGAGAAATTAAGAAAGGAAGTCTTCGCTGCCGGTACTATTTCTTTGAATTCAAGCCACATCTCGTCTACACTTATATTATTAATTTGGAATGAGTGGAGATTGTCTCTCAGGAAGGCGTCAAGTGAATTTTTATCCGCTTTTTTGAATAGGTATATTTTTCGCTTATTTTTGGAGGATTTGGGGATTATAGTATTCAATCTCGCTACTAATCCCTGTATCGGTGTTGATGCTCGTTATTAACTCAGTATTATTTGTTGCCAAGAGGTCAAGTGTGTGTTCAAAACCGGTTACTATTCGCGTGGACTCATGAACTAACTACTTGATATAATTTTCAGAGAGTGCGTTTAGCACAATTTCGGATGATATTTTATGCGTACTTCCGGAATTAAACATGTAGTTTTGCCAAAATATTGAGGGTAAATTAAGGTCACCAGCAACTGTTATCGTATGAGTCGGGTACGTGTTTGAAATCAAACTCAAGTTTTCTTTGAACCTTCCAGCAACTGTATCATCTGAATTGGGAGGTCGGTAAAAGGATCCTATTATTATTTTATTCTTGTTGGCAACAATGATCTCTGCCCATATTAACTCACAGGAAGTATCTACTTCTGTTTCGCGACAAGTTAAACTATTTCTAAAAGCAACAAACATGCCACCGCCAAACGTGTTTAGCCTATCCTTTCGGAACACCGTTAGGTTCTTGTCAAAAATTTCAGCTGAGCTTATATCCGGCTTCCAGTGCCTATAACGATTTGAGCATCAGTGCTTTCTATTAGTGCTTGGAGCTCTGGTACTTTCCCAACACAGCTACGACAAGTTACAACTGTTACACCAGTGGTTCCTGTATCTACGTTCTTCCTGTGTCAAACCTGCACCATTTATGATTGAAGCCATTCTTGTGTTTCCCCGAGACCCTCTAACCTATAAAACCACCCAGTCCACGCCACACAGCCCCTGCTACCCGAGTAGCCGCTTCCTGCGTATAGTGGGCACTTGACCTATTCAGAGGAACCCGAAACCCAACCACCCTTTGGCGCAAGTCGAGGAATCTGCAGCCTACACGATCGCGGAACCGTCTTAGCCTCTGATTCAGACCCTCGACTCGGCTCTGTACCAGAGGTCCATGTTGCAAATGGACAGTTCTGCTTTCATCTCACAAGCAAGACTGGCAGCGTTTACCACTCCTGTTAGCCGGTCGAAACCAGAGAGAATCTCTTCAGATTCAAAGCGACACATATCAATGGTACCGTCGAGAGCCACCACCTTTAGTTGGCTGCACCTTGTGCTCTTCATGGCATCCGGGAGGACCCTTTCTACATCTGGAATTACTGCACCCGGTATGCACACGGAGTTCATATTGGCTTCCTTTCCCTTCTTGTCAGACAAGTTCCTTAAGGGGCCCCATAACACGCCTAACATTGAAGCTCCCAACTACAAATAATCCCACTCTCTGCGATTGCCCGGATCTTGCAGGCTGAGTGGTTCCCTCTGAAATAGGACAGGCGACAGCACCTGGCTCAGCGACAGTGTCAGCCACAGACAGTTCCTGGAACCTGTTTGTCAGACAAAACAGAGAGGCCTTACGCGCAGCCGCCTGGGAAGTCTTTCGCCGCCTGCTTCGCTCTGGGGCGGCCTCCCACTCGACCACAGGTGAGGGGTCAGCCTCAGTGCGAGCAGTAAATGGGTTGGCCAACGGTGAGGACCGATCGGAGGACTCGGATGTGCTGGACGTCCGTTGGATCCCCACAGCCGGCCCACAACAGTGGTGCCCATCCACTGCAGCCTCACGCTGTGTAACCGAAGCCATCACAGCCTGAAGCTAGAGCGAGGTGTCCCCAACTCGGCTCGCATCTGCACACAACAATCGCAGTCCCGGTCCACACTAAAGACCATGGAAAACTAAACTATTCAGATAAGCGAACTATCGGCACGTGCTGCGCAACTCTACTGTAGACCCTGACGGAAGCGCAGGATCTGTGTCCAATAATACGCAGATATTCAAAAACCTAACTAATGAAGCACTCTGGTGAAACTAAATAATTCGCCCCTCAATACTAACTTGTAATATGTCACCAAAATCGGTTTACTTTCAACGCAAACGAAAACGCGTGAACTGTGGCTATTAGATATTAAATTTTCACGCAAATACTCAAGAAACTAAACCATTAAATCACACAGATGATATAATAAAATTTGCTCCTGGTTATGAACTCTTAAATGCCACAATAGGTGTTACTTCTCTGTTGCTGCACATGTCTAGGTTGGCTACTACTACCTGACTGGCACAGAGTGAGGCTTTTGAAATGTGTTGCTATAAATGAATGCTGAAGATAAGAGGGGAGGCGGGATAGTTACTGAGGATATACTGAATCGAACTTAAGGAAAAATAAATGTATTGATGAGACTATTGAAATGGATGTATGCTGCGGTAACTATGCAGAGGTGGAGAGGGTTTCACATTATGGAATATCGTGGAGAGCTGCAAACCTGACTGCGGAGTGACGAGGACAACACGAATGAATAACATATTAGAGCGGAAGCTTGTACCTATTGCGAGAAACTCAATTTTAGCGGCGAGACTTAAAAGTACTACGAAGAAGTGTTGTAGGCCCATCGCTTTTCATTATATATGTATGTGAATAACGTGATCGATCTTCACGGTTCTTCGTGAAAAATGCTGTTATATACAGAGGAAATGCAGCACTAGAGAACTGTAGTGACTTGCAGGAAGCCCTGTAGACGATAGAAGCTTCGTGTATGGACTGGCAGTTGATCTCAACATAAACAAATGTAGCTTATTGCTCATTAACAGACACAACGACACATTATTATAGGATTGCACGATTACAGAACGGCCACTCGAAGCATTCACATCCATTAAATGTCTGGAATTATGCATACGTAGCAATTTAAATGGAATGTAGTCGAATTAAGTCGGGTGATGCTGAGGGAATTAGATTAGGAAATGAGACACTTAAAGTAGTAAAGGAGTTTTGCTATTTGGAGAGCAAAATAACTGATGATGTTCGAAGTAGAGACGATATAAAATGTAGACTGGCAATGGCAAGGAAAGCGTTTCTGAAGAAGAAAAATTTGTTAACATCGAGTATAGATTTGAATGTCAGGAAGTCGTTTCTGAAAGTATTTGTATAGAGTGTAGCCATGTATGGAAGTGAAATGTGGACAATAAATAGTTTAGACAAGAAGAGAATAGAAGCTTTCGAAATGTGGTGCTACAGAAGAATGCTGAAGATTAGATGGGTAGATCACATAACTAATCAGGAGGTATTGAATAGATTTGGGGAGAAGAGGAGCTTGTGGCACAACTTGACTAGAAGAAGGGATCGGTTGGTAGGACATGTTCTGAGACATCGAGGGATCACCAATTTAGTATTGGAGGGCAGCGCGGAGGGTAAAAATCGTAGAGGGAGACCAAGAGATGAATACACTAAGCAGATTCAGAAGGACGTAGGCTGCAGTAGGTACTGGGAAATGAAGAAGCTTGCACAGGATAGAGTAGCATGGAGAGCTGCATCAAACCAGTCCCAGGACTGAAGACCACAACAACAACAACAACAGCGATTTAAAGTAAGGCGAACTTAGAAAACTAATCTGAAAATTTGACCTTCACCTATAAAATTTTTCGGTTCAGGAAGCCGGTTGAAAATCGTGTCTGCTGATGACATAGTTCACCCTGTACTACAGTTACGTATGTATTATCGAAATGCAAATCGTTGTTCTGTCGAGATGTGAATGGGTCTGTCTCGCAGTTCCTTTTGAACGAGTACCTATTATTAACTTCAAAACTATTGTTGCGCAATTTACTTTTCAATGCCACTTAAACAATTGATTTACGAAGTTACAGGTCTTTCTGAGAGTGATCTCTGCGAATGCAACAGATTCTAGCCACAGCAGAGGAAAAACGCAATAGAATCGAACAATGTAAAATAGCGTTTCCACATCAGTGACGACGTAGTTTATTCGGCATTCATCGAATAATTCAAAATGTTTGACTCGAATGGCTATTTGAGAACTCTGTGGTATCAACATTTTGTTTTCACGAGGGCTGAACGACTCTTTTTTTGTTATGGATTGAGGGCGCAAAACTGCTACTGTCATAAGCGCCCATTCTGTGGCGTAGGGAAGGCTCAAAACGCGAATGTTAAATCAGCAACAATGGGCACGAAACTCAAGAAGGAGTGAAACTAAAAACGGAAGGAAATCTTAGAAAACTACTACTGAAGGGGGGATTTCATTCTCCAAAGAAGAGCTTCAAATGACCGATGTCATCTCACTGACACTGATAAACTCAATGACGCGATCGGCTGTGTGCGTGTCATCTTCTAAAAGGGAAGATATGTCAGGCGACAACTCTAAACGGGCGGGTAGCGGGGACTGAAGTAAAAGGCGTTTCACCTTCCACGGTTGAGAGCAGTGGGGACAAAGCGGGGTAGGATCCCTACTTAAAGGATTTCGATTGCTAAAAAGACAGTGCCCTATTCGGAATCTAGTTAAAATTACTTCCTCTCGATGACGAGGCCGGGGTGAACAGGTCCAAGCACAGGGAAGAGGTTTTACGTCACATAATTTACTATCGGGAAGTATACATCAATGTGTGTGCCATAAAAGAGCAACACGACGACATAAAACCCTCCGTAGATCAGCAAAGTGAACCATGCGAACAGCGGCCCGAGGAATAGAGACTGCAGCCGTGGCCACTATATCGGCTGCCTCGTTTCCGCGGATACCAACGTCCCCTGGGATCCATAGGAATGCCACAAAGACGCCCCCCCCTCTCCCCCAAGTGGAGCAAGTGGACGCTGTCCTGAATTCGGTGACCAGAGGGTGGACGGGATAAAGAACTTGGAGTTTGAGGAAAGAGCTGAGCGAATCCGAGCATATAATATACTGTAGCCGCTTATGACGACAGATGTATTGAGCAGCCTGGAGAACAGAAAACGGTCCGCAGTAAAAACAGAACACTAGTCGGAAAGCCGAAATCTATTAGGGGTGTCGCTAAAAGTATAGGCACACCCAACACCAAATGTGGTCTTTCAGCCGTCAGTGTAAATAAATGTGACATCCTCCATTTGTGCGCATAGAGCAGCAAATGCCCGACGATAAACTATAAGGGGGGGGAGGGGGGACTCAGCTCCGGGGACGGAGCTAAGGTGGCGCGCCATACCCCAGTTTGTCAAGAAAGTCTTAGGAAAGTGGAAGGAAAGAGAACGTAGCAGTTAACGGAAGCGGACTCCCGGTGGTAGTAGAGAGGAAGTGCGGCCTGATTACCCCAAATCCAAAGAGGCGTAAAAAAAAAAGGGCATGGGTCGGATGGGCAGCCATAGAAGACAGATGAGTAGCGTAACGACTCAGTAGGACAGCTCGCAGATTGGACAGCGGAGGTTCAGCAGTCTCAGCGTTAAGACTCTCCACGGAGGACGTGTAAAAAGCTCCACTCACTAAATGCAATCCACGTTGGTGGACAGAGTCGAGACGCCGAAGAATAGACGGCCATGCAGAAGAGTAAACTATGCTTCCATAGTCAATTTTCGAGCCCACTAAGGCGCGATATAGGTGGAGGAGGACCAGTCGGTCCGCTCCCCAGGAGGTACCACTCAGAACACGGAGGGTGTTGAGAGATCGCAGACAGCGAGTCGAAAGATATGAAACTTGCCAAGACCAGCACAGTTTTCTGTCAAACATAAGTCCCAAGAATTTGGCGACGTCTGCGAACGGAAGGTCGACAGGGCCCAGATGCAGGGAAAACGGAGGAAACTCCATAAGACGCCAAAACTTTACACAGGCGGCATTACTGGGAGAAAAGCCGAAGCCGGTTTCGATCCTCCATGAGTGGAGGTGAGCGAGACATCCTTGAAGACGTCGTTCAAGAAGGCTGGTCCGTTGAGAGCTGCAGTAGACAGTAAAACCATGGACAAAGAGGGAGCCCGAGACATCGTGAAGGATACTATCCAGAATTGGATTTATGGCGATGGCAACCAGTACAATACTTAGTACGGAGCCCTGGGGCGCCCCGTTTCCTTGGGAGAAAGTACCCACACGTTAAATGTGCGCTCTGTCAAATTCACGGATAAAAGGGGTAGCCGACCTCGAAAGCCCCAATAGAACAGTGTGCGGAGGATGCCAGTCCTCCAACAGGTATCGTATTCTCTCTAAAGATAAAAGAATTTTGCCTCCGTTTGTCGTGTCATGAGAAAATTGTTCATGATATACGTGGAGAGAGCAACAGGATGGTCAACTGCAGTACGATGCTTTCGGGAACCTCATTGGGTAGGTGTTAAAAAGTTTATGGACTCCAGCCACCGACCCAAAACGGCAATTCTCCATACGCCCAAAACCTTACACACATTACTCGTGAGAGATAAGGGGCGACAGCTAGAGGGAAGATGTTTGTCCTTTCCAGGTTTCGGAACAGGAATGACGACAGCTTCCCGCCATCTTTTGGGAAAGGTACTGCCAGACCTAATTCGATTATAAAGGCGAAGGAGGTAACACAGACTAAGAGATGATAAATGCAACAACATTTGGAAGTGGATGCCAACCGCTCCCGGGGCGGAAAAGCGAGAGGAAGAGAGTGCGTGTTGGAGTTACCGCATAGAGAAAACAGTATTATAAAAAAATGTCTCTGAGCACTATGCAACTTCTGAGGTCATTAGTCACCTAGAACTTAGAACTAATTAAACCTAACTAACCTAAGGACATCACGCACATCCATGCCCGAGGCAGGATTCGAACCTGCGACCGTAGCGGTCGCTCGGCTCCAGACTGTAGCGCCCAGAACCGCACGGCCACTCCGGCCGGCACAGTATTATAGCTTTCGCGATTGTGGTAGGTGAAAGCAAAAGGTTGCTCTTCCGCTGCTCGTTTCTTCAGGAGAAAGACTGGCGGGTAATTTGAAGAGCTCGCAATCTCAGCAAAGTATAGACCCAGTGAGTTAGAAATTGCGACTGGCTCCACTAAGGTATCATGCGCGACAGTGAGCCCAGAGATCGGGAAAAAACTAGACATGCCAGATAACAGATGAGGGAGTGAAGGTGTTAAAGGAGCTGGTAAAGAAATCCCAGCTTGCCTTCTTGCTATCGCGGATGATGCGACGGCATCGCACACGTAATTGCTTATAGCGGATACAGTTGGCCAATCTAGGATGGTGGCGGAAAATGCTAGGAGCACGTCTCCTCCCGCGTATTGCGTCACGGCACGTCTAGTTCCACCAAGGAACTGGAGGAGCCGTGGCAAAGGGGAGGTACGAAATATTGGAAGTCCTGCAGCTGTAAGAATAACTTCCGTAACATGAGTGACATGATCGTCGATGTTAGGAAATTGACGGTCATCGAATGTCGCTAGAGAGGAGAAAAGTGTCCAATCGGCTTGGGAAAACTTCCAGCGTCTGGGGCGCATAGATAGCAGTTGTGGCGGTAATCGAAGGACACATGGAAAATGGTCACTCGAGTGAGTATCAGCAAGAGCGAACCATTCAAAGCGCCGAGCTAACTGAACAGTACCGACCGAAAGGTTCAAATCAGAGAGGTTTGAAGTGGAGGCAGACAAAAATGTAGGTTCCCCAGTATCGAGGCAAACAAGATGCACTTGGTGGAAGAAGTGAATCAATAGGGAGCCTCGCAGAGGACGCGGAGATCCCCAAAGTGGGTGGCGAGCACTGAATTCCCGAACCTGTAAATAGGGGGGCGGAAGCTGACCAGGGAGATGAAGGAGCTTGGCTTTTGCTATTGGTGTGGACGATGGAATGTATACAGTACAAAGAGAGAAGGTGTATCCAGAATTGGAAAGACGTACAGTGACAACTTGGAAGGAACTGTTTCATGGAATTGGGTGATAATGGACAGTATCATGGAGAAGAATCGTAAATCCCTCATGTGCCAGAGTGCTATCACTGCTATCAACAGAGGGGAGATCAAACTGGACCAATTGGAAATAAGGGAAGACTAAGCGATCATGGGGATGTAGCTTTGTTTCCTGAAGACAGAAGACGACTGGGGAGTAGGATCGTAAGAGGATCGACAATTCATCCCGATTGGAGCGAATTCCGCGAATATTCCAATGGATAATGACATAAGGCGGACAGAAAAGGGAAAAATCTCAGCACAATTTCAGTCAACTCAACGACCACTGAGAGCCGGCGGCCGATGGCGTGGAATGACATTCAGCCAAAGGCAGAAGATCTTGATCATTAGGGTGCTCGGGGGGCAGCTCCTGCCACCAGTGATTGGCTGGTTGATCGGCCGCCACTGGTGCATCTCGGTGCCACTGAAGATGGCCGAGAGCGGCTACCGCTAGGTGGCGCTGTAGATGAGACGCACCATGGCGGAGAAGGAAAGGGACTTTGTTTCTTTATAGCCTTTTTGAAAGCAGGACGTTGAGAGGTCCAATCGATGGTTGGGAGGTCGGGGTACATAGAAAATCTTCGGGAATAGGTTCTTTTTTTGGAAGTCCGGTCGTCGGATTTTGGGGCCCGTGATTTAGTAGGAGCCCATGAAGGCTGAACCTGCGAGTAGGGAGGATGAACGGGCGATCTTTCGGCTGGCCGATCTGACGACCGTGGCACTAAAGGTAAGATCGCAAGTCTGTGTGGCAACTTCCTTAGTAGGCTGAGGAGTTGCAAGGACAGTGCTATACTTACCCACCTGGAGCATAG
This sequence comes from Schistocerca americana, assembly GCF_021461395.2. Lineage (NCBI taxonomy): Eukaryota > Metazoa > Arthropoda > Insecta > Orthoptera > Acrididae > Schistocerca > Schistocerca americana. Next base: position 550,214,790 of record NC_060125.1, on the reverse strand, counting down.
TGGGCTTTCTACTGGCGAATAACTTATGAGCAATAAATGTAGACACCTTTTCCTTCACTCGGATTTCCTAAACAATTCATTTTTGAAAATAGGGCAATCTGTAGAGGAAGCAGCGTGGTAGACCATACACTTGATGCAACGAGGGGATGGAGGTGGACAATCACCCTCATGGGCATCCCTGCCACATGTAATACGTTTGGCAGTATTAGGACTTGACTGGCTGGTATGATTAAACCGCTGATACCGATAGCAACGCATAGGGTTGGAGATGTGAACTGAAATGATCTCTCATCCCGCTTTAATATTCAATGTAAGTTGAACTCTGTGAAACATCAAGAAGAGAGTACAGGTCGGTTCCAATTATTATTCAATCCGTTTCATGACGCGATTTATAGCTATTACGCCCTGATCACACAGGTAATTTTAAATGTCCTCGTTGTGTAATCCGTCGAGTGAGCAGGTATAAACCACCCCGCATGATGAATTTAAAGTATGGTGCGCTTCCACTCGGACAGGGAAGATGTGTAGCAGTGTAGTTCACAGCAATTTTGGTGCCTGGAGGGCACTGCCTGTTTCTAACAACAACGTGCCATTTCGCAATCGGGAACAGGACTTTACAGGAACTGCAATTGCGTCGACATCTTTCTGAATAATGAAATGGTTGACTGTAGAGAAGTCTTGACCTTCGTCAGACCGAGAAACAACGAGGAACCGATGGAAGAAGCGTCTGTGGCTGAGACTCACCTCGCTTTCTCTTGTAGGCAGGAGTTGCATAAGTAGAGGAAACCATTGCGAAAGTATCCCCCATGATTACCGGCGTCTCCGATGGCGCACTTCTTCCTCGTGTGGGCCCTCTCTGAGCGCACTCCCTCCTTAGGTGATTGTCAACACCTCACGTCACACCTCCTGGGAAACAGATGGAGGGACCAATCGGCATGTTCGGAAGGTACCAGATCGGGTAGTCACCCCTCCCTGGGCCTGGCCCCTACCAGGGGTACGTACGTGCCCTACTTGTCTACCCGGGGCGGGAAATTACGCGTTATCCCGTCACCGGCTACGCGTTGGAACGCGTGGGTCGGCCTTCAGACACGCACAGGGAGGAAAGAAAAAGAAAGGGAGGAACAAAGAAAAGGAAAGAAGAGAGGTCTGAAACGCTGCAGCGGAGAAGAGGGTAAAGAGAAGAGGCTAGGAAAAGAGGAGGACAAAGGGAGGACAGAGACTTTCCAGCATAGAGAGCAAAGAGGAGAAACTACGTCTCACAGTCACAAGCGCCCGTCTCTGGACGTAGGCACAAAACATACTCCCAAAGAGAGGGGAAGGGGAAGGGAAGGGGCGGGGGCAGGGGGCGGGGAAGGATCGGGAATGCGGAGGGATGCGGAAAAGGAAGCTACGCAGCCCAGAAAGGAAAGAGAGCTGCACTAGCTCGGGGTCCCGTGCTCGCCACGCGCGTATCCACAGTGTTGGACCACCTGGTAGTGTACGATTCATGTCGGCTGAAAGATTTATATCGGAAACAACAATCTGGAACTTCAAATATAGATGTTTCTTGATTGACACGTTCCGTTTGAGAGGATTTTCACCATTTTGAATTACAATGTTTATAAAGGGAGATTAAGTACCCATCTGATCACAAAAAGTCATACCCAGCCAAATGAGTGTGTTTCGCATTTACGCATACTTTCTCTGTTCTGAAATTAGTCTAATTTTATATATAGAACCTTCATGCATTAAGAGGTTTAAAGAACATTTTTGGGAGTCATTTACTATCCTTTTCAAAGTGTCGGTCAATTCGCACCTTTGGACACTACTGCAACAGTACCATTTCTCACAGATTTTATGTCGATACATCGTGAACACACACACACACTCCTATGGTACTAGAGGGAGCTGTAGATGGGTAAAAGTGTAGAGGAAGACAGATATTGGAACACATCGAGCACAAAAGAAAGAGGACCGGCTACGAGAAGCTGGTAAGTACGGAATTAGGAGGGGTGGTTACTGCGCTCCAAGGACGCGCAGCACTCTAGACGTTGAAGAGGACGTTCTACCGTTACTTGGAGGGGAATATGAGAACAAGCACTCGGAAAATTGCCCATACCATGGGCTCCTGTAGAGCACACAGGTCAGAGTGCATTGTTCTTTGCTGTGTGCGTACCGCATAGCCCGCTATTTGAAACTTATTTTAGATCAAAACGACGTATTTCATGACAGGGGTTCCTTAACATGAAGTCACTGTAGTGCAACCAACCACTGAGAAACTTCTTTTTGATTTTGCCTTTGTCCCGCATCGACGGAGGATCGACATGGTTATTAACGGCTCTGGCATGGTTAGATTATGAGACGGTCGGATGCCCATCCTGTCGCTACCTCATCACTAGCCCGGAACGGAATGTATTTATTCCAACAGTCAGCGTACAGTGTTATTCATGTGAAAGTGGCGAAAGTTTTCGAAATAACTGCGAGTCGTTTGTTTGAAGCGGGACTTAGGTACCAGCCCGGTATTCGCTTAGTCGGATATTAAAACCTCCAAAAAATCACACCCATATATCGGGACAATCAATTTCTTTCGTGGCCGTTTACTTAACACCACTTTGGCTGTCATTTTATCACATACCGTTACTTTCAGATACTCTTACGATATTTTTAAGTTTCAGAAAAGCCACAATTTAATGCCCTTCTATTAAGAGCTAGTTGTCGGTCTTTCCACCACGCTAATATTTTGTAAAAATTTGACTGGCTGCTGCCATAATTTATATAGGATAAAAGTTCCACATAGATATCCATTAATAGCAAGAGAAAGTCAGCAGTCGTAACACTTGGAAACGTATTTAGAAAAAATAGAGCCTTCCCCATGACACTGTACTGACGTCTTAAGTGGGGTTTGTCTGCTTAGGACTAATTCAAGAACACCCAAGCGACTCAAGTATCCAAGAGCCTGCAACACCAACTAACAGTGTTTTAACTTCTTTAATTGAGAAGTTACACAATAACGGTACCAGTGGAAGCATAGGTGAACTAATCAAAGCGTTGCAACGCATGCTGAAGACAACAATTTAGCCTACTCTCAAGCAAATCAGTAAATTATTACTTGTTTCATAAATAAACTAGAAGTTATATGAACCCTGATATTAATTTGAACTCCAACGAGGGTTACTAGGCATTGTTTTGTTGGAGGTGGTGTGCTTCCGTCCTCCGACCTTAGAAGTGACTTACCTAGAAACCTACTGGGCAATTTACTTTTTAACCTAAATTTATGTATTGATATATACAAATAAATTCCATACATTACAAATACCAATCTTTTTCCAGACGTGCCAGCTGCGAAAGGTGACAGACGAAACCTCAGGATGGAATGAGGAGTGAGCAATGAAGCTTTGGATGTGTACGCCGATATTTACATAGAGAAAATTAATATGTTCCTTAATATTTGTATTATGAAAATAGCTGATGCATCCTGTTATCAACAATGTGTATGCGATGTGTCCCAGGAGAAATGGTCAATATTCAGGTATATACAGGGCGAATCACTAACCATTTCCGCCTAGAACAGCTCCGAAGGTATGATAGTAGCTGAAAAGTTTGTGGGACAAATGCTGCATGGGACAACGGGGACCACAATATGACGTTGGTTTTTTGTTGCTAGATGGGGTAGCGTCAGAGATATGGTCAACTTTGTTTTTTAAATGGGATGCTATAATTAGGTGCTTACTTTCTGATAGCGGCTGGCGAGATGAATCCAATTATGTGTAACGGTAAGATCTTTGAAGGTCAACGAAGGTCAAAAAGGTGGCATGAACGTCCATTTACAAAGTGCGTTCGAAGTGATGACCACTGGTATCAATGCAGTGCTGCAATCTTCTTATCATGGATTGGGTGATATTCCTTATCACTCTGGCACTTGTCGAAGCACAAGCTCTGACGATTCTCTCTCGTATATTGTGCAGATATAAATATTCGCCGAATATGGCGTATCCATCTAACGTGCCATTGACAAGTAAACACCATTCGACGGTTTCGCAATACAACACTAATAGGAACGGTAAGACTAGTATCGTCGAATCAAGTGAGTGTGAATGATGTATTTCTTCGAAGAATAAGTCGATATGCATCTCATTTGCTGAGAATGCCAACGAAAGTCGGTGAGAGCTAGTGCCTATGTGGTAAGGAATACCACTCTATCCACGATAAGAAAATTGCAGCACTGCATTAATACCAATGGTCATCACTTCGAACACTTTCTGTAAATGGTCGTTCATGCCACCTTCTTGACCTTCATTGACCTTCAAAGACCTTACTGTTACACATCATTTGATTCGTCTCGATAGCTGCTATCAGAAAATAAGCACCAAACTACAGCGTCTCATTTAAAAAAAATCGAAGTTGACGTTCATATCTCTGAACAACAAAAAACTAGCGTCATATTATGTCCCCCCATGTCCCTTGCAACGTTTGTCCCACAAACTTTTCAGCTCCTATCATACTTCCGGAGTTATTATTGGTGGCAATAGTTAGTGACTCACCCTGTATAAGGACGATCATTTAAGAAGTCCAGCAGCCATGGGCTATAAAATGCCTACCTTAAGAGCTGTTAGCACTTCATGTTCGAGCTGTAAACAAATGCCTACTAGTGCAAGCTCTTTCCTTTCGATATTTTGAGAGTTGGTACTATAGATCAAAACAAGGAAAAAATGTCCGGCAAACATGGGCTATAAAGTGCATACTTTAGGAGCTATGAGCACTTGTTCATTTTCCTACTGTGTAAAACATTTCTTCTACTCAACAAATACTCAGATCTGAAGGTATGCATTATAGAGCACACGTTTACTAGACTTTTAGATTCTAATAGTCGTATCATATCCGTTCCCTGAATACTTACCATTTCTCCTGGGATACCCTCTATACTGAATTCGTCGATTCCTAAGAGTAATAACAATTTTCTGTCCACAGGTAACGACACATTACGCTGACTACGCAGTTAAATTTTCTCCCAAAATGCGACAGTGCTAGACTACTATGCCACATCTGCCTTCACGAGCGAAATACTAACATCACTGAAAAACTTTCGTAAGTGTTACAACACCTATAATATTTTTTGAAAAATGTTTCAACATATTGGTACATGCAGCACGATGCTATGTTTCAGTGATGCTCTAGCCATCTGTGCTGTTCCAGAACGGCTGTCTGTGCTCTGCTTGTTGGTTTCATAAGTATGTCATCCATACAAGGTGTTTTACAGTATATGTTGCAGGCTTCTAAGTGTTGTACAGGTGATGAGTAACAGTAAGGTCTTTGGTCACCGAAAGTCAAAAAGGTGGCATTTACAGATGGTGTTCGAAGTGATGAATGCAGTGTTGCAATCTTCTTATCGTGGATTGAGTGGTACTCCCTATCACATTGGCACTTATCGAAGCACATGCTCTGACAATTATCTCTCGCATGTCTTCACGTGTAGTCGGAACGTTTTTATAAGCAATGTGTTTTACGTATCCCCACAAGAAAAAATCCAGAGGCGTCAAGTCTGGCGAACGAGCCGGCCACGATACATCTCCTCCTCGTCCAATCCAACGATTTGGTTCAAAATGGCTCAAATGGCTCTGAGCACTATGGGACTTAACATCTGTGGTCATCAGTCCCCTAGAACTTAGAACTACTGAAACCTAACTAACCTAAGGACATCACACACATCCATGCCCGAGGCAGGATTCGAACCTGCGACCGTAGCAGTCGTGCGGTTCCGGACTGAGCGCCTAGAACCGCTAGACCACCGCGGCCGGCCCAGCGATTTGGGAATTGATCTGCAACTCATTTCTACTCATCAGCGAACACCCATCGTGCTGATAGCACATTCTTTTCCTTGCTTCTCAATGTATTTCTTCCAACAACACACCTAATGTTTCTTGCAGACAAAATGTTGATAAGGAACCCATGTCATGAAATATATCGATTTGATCTAAAATAAGTTTCAAATAGCGAGCTATGCGGTACGCACACAGCAAAGAAAAATGCGCTCTGACCTTGGTGCTCTACAGGAGCCCAGGTATGGGCAATGTTCCGAGTGCTACTTCTCATATTCCCATCTACGTGACGACAGAACGTCCTCTTTAAAGTCGAGAGTGCGGCGCGTCCGTGGAGCGCAGTAACCAATCCTCGTAATTCCTCACGTACCAGTTTCTCGTAGCCGTTCCTCTTTCTTTTGTGCTGGATGTATCACAATATCTTCCTCTACTATTTTACCCCTCTACAGCTCCCTCTAGTACCATAGGAGTTATTCCCTGATGTCTTAACAGATGTGTTATCAACGTACGCCTCCTCCTTTTCAGTGTTTTCCATAGATTAGTTTCCTCGTGGATTCCGCTAAGAACCTCCTCATCCCTTATCGGTCCTAATTTTCAACATTCTTCTGTACCACAACATCTCAGGTCCCTCGATTGCCGGCCGAAGTGGCCGTGCGGTTAAAGGCGCTGCAGTCTGGAACCGCAAGACCGCTACGGTCGCAGGTTCGAATCCTGCCTCGGGCGTGGATGTTTGTGATGTCCTTAGGTTAGTTAGGTTTAACTAGTTCTAAGTTATAGGGGACTAATGACCTCAGCATTTGAGTCCCATAGTGCTCAGAGGCATTGGAACCATTGGTCCCTCGATTCCTCTCTGTTCCGGTTTTTACGCCGTCCGTGTTTCACTACCACTCGATACTGCGCTCCAAACGCACATTTTCAGAAATTTCTTCCACTAATTAAGGCCTTTGTTTGATACTGTAGTAGACTTCTTTTGGGTACGAATGCTTTTTTTTCCGGAGTCTGCTTTTTATCTCCTCCTTTCCCCGTCCGTCACTGGTTTTTTGCTGCCTTAGTAGCAGATTTCCTTTACTTCGTCTAGTTAGTGATACCAATTTCTGATGTTAACTATGTTGCTGTTCTCATTTCCGTTACTTGTCATTACTTTCGTCTTTCTTTGATTTACTCTCAATCAATATTCTGTCCTCTTTAGATTATTCATTCCATTCAGTGGATCCAGCATTTCATCTTCACATTCACTGAGAATAGCTATGCAATCAGCGAGTTTTATCGTTGACATCCTTTCACCATGAATTTTAATCACACTCTTGAAACTGTTTTATTTCCGTTGTTCCTTCTTCCAATAATGGACTAAACAGCAGCGGCTAATGACTACATCCCTGTCTTACATCCCTGTCTTACAGCCTTCTTAAACCGAGCACTTCGTTCTTGGTTCTAGTACATGTTGTATATTGCCCTTCATTCCCTATAGTTTACCCCATTTTTTTCAGAATTTCGAATATCTTGCACCATGTGAAACTGTCTAGCGCTTTTTCCAAGTAGTCAAGTCCTACGAACTTCTCGTGATCTTATACAGTCTTGCTTCCATTATAAAGTGCATGGTCTAAATTGCCTCTCTGGTACCTTTACCTTTCCTAAAGCCAAACTGGTCGTCATGTAACGGATCCTCAGTCTTCTTGTCCACTTTGCAGTGTATTATCCTTGTCAGCAATATGAATGCATGAGTTGTTAAGCTGATCCGCCTCTCTAAAACATAAATTCCAACAGATAGCATACATCAACATTTACAGCCATTGCAGGACCCGTACCGTGTTCCAGTTAGCTTTAAGTGACAACAGGCAATGAAAGCCCAAAGGTCGGCTAGTTTTATTAATTTCCAGACCTGAAAAAATGATTATTTCCTTCTTAATTAAATGCGTCAAAGACATTTGCAACGACAAGGCTTCGATCCTAAACACAAAGGGACCCCGGAATGACAGAATTAACATTACGCTCGCACATAACAAAGGCAAAATAGAGTAATAACTATTTCAAAATATAATAAAGCATTAAACAAAGGGCAGCTGAAAGATCTGCGGCACATGCATTCAAGAGTTGAGATCACAGCATTAATATTTAAGTTAAACCTAGAGCAGTCCGTTTCATAATTTTAATAGCTGAGATTTGCGCTACAGGCTAGCAGCCATTATTAATCCTTGTCAAAGTTTATAGTCTTACATGGCGACATTAGTGCTGGAAAGCCAACAAGACGACACAAGAAAATAGTGTACTGAAAGGCTTAAAGCACATACTAATTACTCTGCATAAATCCACGTAAGGCAGCATGTATGGTAGCCAAACGATTACGAAACTTGGCCTCTGACAAGAGCTAACAGAAATCGAGCAGCCAGACGCAACTAGCAATTAAGAGCAAACCATGTTTACGGAACCGTCACCTAAATATAGTTCCCAGCAAAATCTCACAAAACTTAAGCTACACAGAAAACACTTCCTAAGAACAAACAGTAGGCCAAAATACACAATCCACGAATCAATGGCTCCCCTTTTTAAAAAAAGGGAGCTCTAAAACTACAGTAACACTCCGTAAATATGTTCATCAATACAACTTCAAGTTAGAAAGACTGAGCAGTGATTGCAATTCGACCGTTAACGTTGTTACTCTCAAACTCTAGGTAACAAGGGATCAACAATTTCAACAGTAAACGGAAGATGGTCCCTGGTGATGGTACTGCAAACGACCACTTGCGAAGGAATACACACACACGCGTACAACGATACCGTGTCAGACGGCTTAACACCGAACATGAACATTTATAAGGAAAATCGTTCTGGAAGTAGCTCACCCGACGTGATGATTGAGAGGCCAAATGTGCTCCCATTTGCTCGGGATTAAACTGCTTTCCAAAACGATGTCCCACGGAAGAATTCCGCAGACTAACGTCGAATGTCTTCCCACTGACCGAACAGCCCCAACTCGGTCCCTTTATGTTTCCTTCCCTAACCGCCAACGAAGCACGTCCCACGTACTCGGGCCAACACCAGGCGATGTACCCACGGAACTGTAGAAAAGGCCCACGGCCACATCACTGAGCCATTCGACCGTCTCTGTCTCCATTAAGCCGCTTCCTCTCTCACAGTTCACCACGCGGGTCACTGCCCAAGTCGCTCTTACTCTCTCGACTCGCTCCCGCCACGCTAGTGCCCTCTTCTCTGGCCAAAGATAACGACGGTTATGAGAGCGTGACGCAAGATACCGAGCGTGGCACAGCTTGCATTCTAGCCACTACAAGGGTCGCAGATGTGGAAACCCACTGACATAAGCGACTTTGGCAAGCGGCGGATAGTTGTGGCCCGGTACCTGGGAACGAGCGTCCCGTACGCAGTTCAGCTGGTCCGCTGTTGACGTGTTTCTGTCATGGGAGACGTTCACCTGACCTGCAGTAGTAACCAAAGGCACCACGACACATGGGGACTACTTGCGAGACAGAGCGGACCACCACCAACCCTTCACGGTTGATGTTTTCGTCCTGCGATAGCGTCTTCCATCAGGATAAATCTCAGTGTGCCAAGGCCATAGTCGTCTGTAGAGATTTGTGTAGCGAGACAGCGACCTCACGTCGATGTGTAAAACTGTTTGTTTATGGTTCATCTAAAATTTTTATAATTTTTTGCTTTAAAATTTTCGCATATTGGACTATATTTTTTATGGATGTAAAGTGAAGTGTGCTATACTAGAGCTGAAGTTCTTTACATTATATGTGAGTAATATAATTATGTAAAATACTATGTAAATTGTTTATTACTTTAAATAATTTTCTGATGATGTTTTATATTTAAAAATATTGGTCTGTATAACCAGTTCATGATTATGTGAATTTGACAATTGTAAGAAATGATCACGCTTAGGAACAATGTAGGACATAGGTGTTATATAAAAGCCAGTCTGCTTTTGTTTGAAACGAAACTGGCTCTGGGGAGTGGAGAAGGTGGCAAGGGCGAATTGGCGCGCTACCTACAGCAAGCGCGGGAAGTAAGTCACACAGACTGTAGGCAGCAGTGATTGAGGCAACACCCTTAGGGAGCAGGAGAAGCTTTGCCTGCATATTTGCACAAAAATGGCACGGATAAAGACTGCAAACGTCTTATGGCATAGCTGCGAGTTTTTGGGCTAGTGTATGTAAAATTGAACGACGCCAAGAAGAGAAATGGTTCAAATGGCTCTAAGCACTATGCGACTTAACTTCTGAGGTCATCAGTCGCCTAGAACTCAGAACTAATTAAACCTAACTAACCTAAAGACGTCACACACATCCAGGCCCGAGGCAGGATTCGAACCTGCGACCGTAGCGGTCGCTCGGCTCGAGACTGTAGCGTCTAGAACCGCACGGCCACTCCGGCCGGCGCCAAGAAGAGAAATTAAGCCCATAAAGCAAGAGACTTGCAGGCCGTACTGTCGGTAGTATACAGTCACAATAGAATGTTTGACCTTGTTGCCGGAGCCAGAAGCTCACCGCCTTGAAGGCGTTCTTTAAGTCTTGGAAACAGATGAAAGTCCACTGCGAGCTGACAGTCATCACCAAACACAGCTTTCATTCTTCTACGGATTTGAATTGAAAGCACGTTTTCTGTGTATAGAGACTTAATTACAGCTCGCTGTTTCTGACGCACCGACATAGTTGACGTTACACACCGCCATGTTGCACACTACAATTCAGAGCCCTCTAGCGGCAGGGGGTTGCAACTTGATTCATCGAAGCGGGAAAGCAGACAGAGTAACATGCTTCAACTTTTATAATCCTGTCTTCCACAGTTGAGTGTAATATTACAGTATGTTGATAATTTTTAATTTTTGGACTGTCTGATTACAACTGAATGAGACACAATTGTCGTGCTACACGCGTTTCGCCTTTATTCTCTGCAAGGCATCTTCAATGGCCTGGAATATTTACATATTTTTACTATTTAGTTTACTCTTTGGGCAATGTACCTATAGGTTATAAGCAGTTACGGTGGCTGGTTTTTGCTATAATGTAGTAATATGTTAAATTCAACTTACAGGTTGCGTGGACGATTTTCTACATATTTTGTTTTTGTTCCATTTTTGGTGCCGTTTCTCTTCTTATAACTGAATCGGTTACTTATGAAAAGACTCTTGCCACGAAAAGTAAACTGTTGGGAAATTTTAAAAAAACTATTTATTTTCCTAATATCAGCAAATACGACAGATTTTTTATTCTAGTTATTTCGATTCTACTAACCGCTAATAATAACAATGATTAAAAGCAATTATGTTGCTTCTGTTGCATGATAGTTCCTATCAACGTTGTCTGACAACAGTCCTTTCATAACCGAAGGGCTGACAATAGTTCATTCATGGAGACAAAAGTAAAAACCCAGTGATTGATTGAGACTTTACGAAGGCTATTCATTTTACATTAAACATTGTATACACAACTGAGACTTGCTATAACAGATACATGAGAATGGGTTTTTAACTAACACAAATTAACATGAAAGTCTCATATCATTAAGTTTCACAGTTCTTTTGCAACTGTAGGACACTGAATCATCACGTCATAAAAGAAACCATGTTCCTCAGGGACGAACTGAACAAGCTTCGTTATATCACCCATTTTCTTTTTAGGAATAGGTATCCTTTTAGTGCATGCTTTGTGTATGGGTAGAGAAATGCATGATTGTGTCGGGATGGCCAGTTTGAATGTGTTGCAGAGGATTTCACTAATAATAGCTTATACTGTTACTGTTCCTTTACTTGATTGCTGAAACGAGAACTCATGGTAGTTAGAAATAGTAAAATGTTATCTCTTCCCCTTCTTCTCAGATTTGGTTTCTTCTGAAACAGTAAATATTTTATAGAACTGAGGCCACCTTTTCTGAAAATCCAAAACATTTTCTGTTTCTATCAAATCAAGGCTAAACTTTCCCTGTACTGTACAAGATAATACCATTTCACATACTTCTTTTATTGTGTAATATCGGCCACATTTCCTTACTTTTCTTTTAACAAGCCAAACTCTTTCACAGGGCAGATAAGAGTCGCCCCTTATGTGCAGTCTGTACACAGTCTTTTTGAATCTTTCACTGTCTGTAGGAGAAAGTAGGAACCTCATCATTGTGCGATTTTTGTTTTGACCTGTACAGGTATCACTGTACAGGTACAATTCATCAACATTTTCTAGTATATTATTGATATACTTCATTATAAAAGAGCAAACTTTATTGCTGCCCTTTCCTCCAACCCCTTAGTGGTACAAGTAAAAGGACTCTGTGTCAGCACTACTGTTGCGAATACAAAATGGATAGACTGACAGCTGCCTAAGGTAATAGACATCCTGAACTGGAATTCTGGGCAAATAAATTTTGCCATGTAGCCCGAACACAAAAGCACAGAATTATCATGTTCTGAAAAGTACCGTTTTGTTTCAAGTAACGAAGTATAAAATTTGTTACCCCGCCATTTGTGCACGAGTAACTGTGCAACAGCGTCTCGTTTTTCTGTATCATTAAACTGAGGGTTTTCGGTTCGCGTATTAAGCTTCTCACACTCACAGCAAGTGTCAATTTGGTGCCCTCCAAACCGGTAGTTAAAATGTTCGTTGAATACTTTATAATAAAAACTGTATTTTATTTCACGATCATGATATTTTTCTAAAAATATGTTGCACATTTTCTTTATGTTAAGCCTTGCGTCAAAATATAGTATTCTCTCTTTAGGGGGAATGACTTAATGTGGTCTTTGATTTGGCCAGTATAATCTTCTGGGAAAGTCTTACGGCTCTTCTGTCGTCCCCTCAAATCTCTAGGCGACTCACCTTTTAAAATTAGCTCTTTTCAATCTTCTAACTTTTTTATCCCCTATGACATACAAACTCAGAAACGCTTTTTTGCAAACCTTAACTCGCTTTTCATCAGCCATAACATGAACCGTAAGTGAGTTCACATGTTCAACACAATGGGTAGGCTTAGTAAAGTTCTTTGTCATCTGTGGCGTTAGGGTTCAACCTAGATCTCCAACTTTTCACTGGATGGGCTTCTGTTAATGATTGATGAAATAAGTCTTGTTCATCTTCGCTTGCAAAGCTTCCACCTCTGCTGAGAATGTCAATTTGGTCCTCCTCAGAAAACTAGTTCAAGCATTTCATTCTGCACATACAAAATGCAGAATAAGTTAGTCCCATTTCTTTTCAAATCAGTTGAAAAACGTAAGACTTGATGATTTGACTAAGTTAGGGCTCACGTAGAACAAGAAAACGCAATAAATTGAAGCATAACCTACAACACAAGCCTACGGAACTGTCTAGATCGAAGGTATTTCAGAATAAATAAATCAACTTACGAGCATGGTGTCCCTGTTTTTCGTGTTGGGGAAACATTCCCTTTGTAATTAATATACCCATCACCACGGATTCTTGCTTTTTTATACGATTTACTTTGTAGTTCTCGATCTCTACGAACGCCTCTTTTACGTTTATTACCTTTCACGATGTCATTATCACTCACTGACATTTTTTTAGGGGCACACGAAATCTTCTTAACAACTCTCAAATTAATTTTAGGTTAAAGATATCACTTGAAACTGACCTACAACAATAACAATCACAATGATGAGAAAGGAGTCGAACTGTAAACTACACAGACTAGTGAACAGAAACAGGTGGTTACCAGATCAGTGCTGGCAACCATGCTTTATTTAAGAAAGGGCTCTTGTCATTGTAAGAGAAAGTAGGAACCTAATCACTGTGTGATTTTTGTTTTGAGTTGTACAGTTATCACTGTACAGGTACAATTCATCAACATTTTCTGGTATGTTATTGATATACTTCATTATAAAAGAGCTAGATACAGATTAGCAATGGCTGTATCTTGAGAAGTATTGGTGCGAGAAGAGACCTTTGATAAGTAAACGATGTGTGGATGTTGGCACAATCCATTTTCACGATAAACTCTTATTTTTTTTTAAAAAAAGGGACATGAGACATTTCATAAATAACCGATTCAACTGCTACTTGGTTTTCTCTTCCACATTTCACAGCACTAGGAACTGAACACTTGTTTTGACGCAATGTTTTGGTTTTTGTTCCCGGCTGTCGGATGTTCTTGCCAAAGATCGAATCTTATTGCCTACTTTCGAGAGTAATTATTGAAGTATCTTTGAACTGTATGTGTATGGATGTGTGTGTATGTGTGTGGGTGTTTTGGTGTGAAATGATATTTATTTTGGTGTGTTTTTTTTTGTGGCTGCTTCTGTAAGAAGGACGATTTTTATATCGTTATTTATTTTATTAAGTGTAGTAGGGAGCCTGTACTGACATGTGTTTGCTCATTTATTAGTGATGGTCTTCTGAATGGTGAAGTTTTCTTGCATTTGTATAAGGTATTTGCGATGGTTGTTTATTCTCATTATTTTAATTTCTTGTTACATGTTTTTAGGATGGTAGTTATGGTGTTTTATGTACTGCAAATGTGGAGTGGTTTGTTTCGTACTTCCAACATCTGATATGTTTTTAGTACTGTGTTTTAAAGTTCCTGCATGTCATGCCTATGTATACTGCATCACAACTTTGACATTCAAGTTTATATTTTCCTGATCCCTGGAATTTATCCCTCTTGGTATTTGGTTGTCTTCGGTGTTATTGGGGGATTTGCCCAGTCTTATGTGCTACGTGGAAGCCCTGTCTCTTTAGTAAGTTGACAATTCTGTGTGTTAATTTATGTGTCTAAATCATATTGTACCATCTGGTTCTTTTCTGTGTGATGTTGTCATTGTATGTGTTCTTTGAGTGTGTTTGTGAGTTTGCAGCTTTTCTGGAGGTGTTGTGTTTGTTTTCTATTTGTGGTTTTATTTTTTGATTGAGTCTGTGTACTACATGTGTGTCATGCCCATTGTTTCTAGCTATTTGTATGATTGTACTCGTTTCTTTTTCATAGTTTCTCTTGTCGAGTGGGATCCTGTTTAATCTATGTAACATGCGTCTTAGTGCTGCAAGCTTCTGGTTGTGGGGATGAAAGTTGCCAATAACATTCGATCTTTGACAAGAACATCTGACAGTTGGCAATACAAACCAAAACACTGCATCAAAACAAGTGTTCAGTCCCTAATGCTGTGAAATGTGGACAAAGGGCAAGTGTCAATTATAAGAAGAGGAACGGTACCAAAAATGGAACAAAAACATAATATGTAGAAAATCGTCCACACAGTCTCTATGTATGCAGAATTTAAAATATTACTACATCATAGCAAAAAACAGCCACCAAAACTGTTTATAACCTATAGGCACATTGCCCCAAAATGTAAACTAAATAGTAAAAATATGTACATATTCCAGGCCTCTGAAGGTGCCTTGCAGAGAATAAAGGCGAGACGCACATAGCACGAAAATTGTCTTTCATTCAGTTGTAGTCATACGGTCCAAAAAGTACAAATTATCCATATACCGCAAGAATAATACTCATCGCAAATAATATCTCAACCGATATTGAGAACCGAATAAAAAATTCAGAGGTATCGATTTTCAGCACTGCCTCGTACTTTCACTCTGAATTACAATCGCGCTCGTCGACGTTCCTCTTATGTGCATCAGTTTTTTCCCAGTATTAACAATGAACTGTGGGGAAGACAAATTGATTCTCTGCCTTTAGCCTTTGTCTAAACCCAATAAGTTCTGTCTCGCTCTTCAACGCTTATTGATCTCTACTGATTCTTGTTGTTGTTGTTGTTGTTGTTGTTGTTGTCGTCTTCAGTCCTGAGACTGGTTTGATGCAGCTCTCCATGCTGATCTATCCTGTGCAAGCTCCTTCATCTCCCAGTACCTACTGCAACCTACATCCTTCTGAATCTGCTTAGTGTATTCATCTCTTGCTCTCCCTCTACGATTTTTACTCTCCACGCTGCCCTCCAATGCTAAATTTGTGAATCCCTGATGCCTCAGGACATGTCCTACCTACCGACCCCTTCTTCTAGTCAAGTTGTGCCACAAACTTCTCTTCTCCCCAATCCTATTCAATACCTCCTCATTAGATACGTGATCTACCCACCTAATATTCAACATTCTTCTGTAGCACCACATTTCGAAAGCTTCTATTCTCTTCTTGTCCAAATTACTTATTGTCCATTTTCACCTCCATACATGGCTACACTCCATACAAATAGTTTCAGAAAAGACTTCCTGCCACTTAAATCTATATTCGATGTTAATAAATTTCTCTTCTTCAGAAACGCTTTCCTTGCCATTGTCAGTCTACATTTTATATCCTCTCTACTTCGACCATCATCAGTTATTTTGCTCCCCAAATAGCAAAACTCCTTTGCTACTTTAAGTGTCTCATTTCCTAATCTAATTCCCTCAGCATCACCCGACTTAATAGGACTCATTCCATTATCCTCGTTTTGCTTTTGTTGATGTTCATCTTATACCCTCCTTTTAAGACACTGTCCATTCCGTTCAACTGCTCTTCCAAGTCCTTTGCTGTTTCTGACAGAATTACAATGTCATCGGCAAACCTCAAAGTTTTTGTTTTTCTCCCTGGATTTTAATACCTACTCCAAATTTTTCTTTTGTTTCCTTTACTGCTTGCTCAATATACAGATTGAATAACATCGGGGAGAGGCTACAAACCTGTCTCACTTCCCTCCCAACCACTGCTTCCCTCTCATGCCCCTCGATTCTTGTAACTGCCATCTGGTTTCTGTACAAATTGTAAATAGCCTTTCGCTCCCTGTATTTTACCACTGCCACCTTCAGAATTTGAAAGTGAGTATTCCAGTCAACATTGTCAAAAGCTTTCTCTATGTCTACAAATGCTAGATACGTAGGTTTGCCTTTCCTTAATCTTTCTTCTAAGATACGTCGTAGGGTCAGTATTGCCTCACGTGTTCCAACATTTCTGCGGAATCCAAACTGATCTTCCCCGAGGTCGGCTTCAACAAGTTTCTTTCTTTCTCCTGATAACGACGTCCTCTTGAGTAGTCCCCGCCCGGAGATCCGAATGGGCAACTATTTTACCTCCGGAATATTTTACCCAAGAGGACGCCATCATCATTTAGCCATACAGTAAAGCTGCATGCCCTCGGGAAAAATTACGGCTGTAGTTTCCCCTTGATTTCAGCCATTCGGAGTCCCACAACAGCAAGACCGTTTTGGTTAGTGTTACAAGGCCAAATCAGTCAATCATCCAGACCGTTGCCCCTGCAACTACTGAAAAGGCTGCTGCCCCTCTTCAGGAACCACACGTTTGTCTGGCCTCTCAACAGATACCCCTCCGCTGTGGTTGCACCTACGGTACGGCTATCTGTATCGTTGAGGCACGCAAGCCTCCCCACCAACGGCAAGGTCCATGGTTCATGGAGGGAGGACTACATGATGTATTTTTCCCGTCTTACGCTATAGCTTACATCTACTGTTGATGAGGATTCCAAACGTAACATGAGATGCAGTTCATTGTTCTATGTAATAATTAAGTCATGGCTGCAAAAAACTCACACGCTTCATTTACAGAACACAGTAAAAACTAATAGAAGCCGTAATCGAAGAAGACCAGTTTCGTTTCCGGAATAATGAAAGTACACTGATGTCCACACTGCCCCTAGGACTTACCTTAGAAGACGGACTCAAGGAAGGTAAACCTTTCATGCCTTTTGTAGAGTAGGAGGAAGCTTATGACAATGGAATACTGGAATACACTCTGTCAGATTCTGCGGGAAGCAGGAGGAAAGTATAGGGAGCGAAAAGTTATTTACAACTGGCACAGAAATCAGACTGTAATTGTTTAGTACGTTGATTCAACAACCGGCAAATGAAACCAAGGCGAAATTTCCACAGCGGATTAAAGTGCAAGGAGAAAAATTAAAACATTGCAATGTACCGATGACATTATAATTCTGTCAGAAACACGAGACTTGCTAGAATACTTGAGTGGAATTGATAGTGTCCTTGAAGAATCTCGCAAAGGTGAAAATTAACAAAAGTAGTACGAGAGTAATATACTGTAATTTAATTAAATCAGGCGATGTGGAGAAGCTTTGATTAGGAACTGAGATGTGATCAGACCAGTCAAATAACTGGTGATGGCTGAAGTAGAAAGAAAATAAAATGCGGACTAATAATAGAAGAAAAAAGCGGAAAAGAGAAGTTTGTTAACGCCACATGTAAATGTGAGTTTTAGAAAAATCATCTGAAGATACTGATTTAGCCATGTACGGAAGTGAAACGTGAATCATAGGCATTTCATGTAAGAAGAAAGTAAAAGTTGTTGAAATGTGATACTGAAAAAAGTTCAAATGTAGATGGGCACATCAGATAAATAATTAGTATTGAATCGAATTGGGAAAGGGAAATATGCGGCAAAACTTGACTAAGAGAAGGGATCAGTTTATTGGACACATCTTGAAGCATCAAGCAGTCGTGAGTTCGGTAACCGAAGGAAATGTGATCGGTAAAAATTGCAAAGGAAGATGAAGGCTGGAATACAATAAGTGGATTTCGATGGATGTAAGCTCGTATAGTTACTCGGAGATGAAGAGTGTTGTAAAGGATAGATTACCATGAAGGGCTGTAGGAAGCCAGTACTGGGAGTGCAAACTACAACAAAACTTAAACTTTTATAAGTGTCTGGAGTACAGCTCAACCAACTCTTTAGGGGCAAGCGACAGGGTAAAGTTTCTAGACTCTGTTTCGGAAGTATCCTGCAAACATTCACATTCTCCTCGACCACAGCCCAGCGTCGAAACTAAGCTGGGCCAAGGAAACGCCATATTTTCCTGTCAGACACGAGACCACCAAGTAAATTCAAATTGCGTAGCAACTTCCAAATTCAGAGGATTTCCTTTCGCTTTTGGCAGCGTCAAATCTTCGTCATTGCCGAATTACAGACCATTATTTCTAGAATACTGAAATGAATGACCGTGCCCCTCTCACCTCTGCTTTTCTCCAAACCCTGCCTCTCTATCTTCCATCTTTCTTCCCACCCCTCTTCTATATCTATACCTACATTTACATGGCCGCTGTAGGAATCACACTTAAGTACCTGGCAGGATTCATCGAACCACCTTCATAATAGTTCTCTATTACTGAACTCTGGAAAAAGGTCGGCAACAGAATATTTTCGCAGTCGGAGGACAAAGTCTGAAATTTAGTGAGTAGATCCTACCGCAACGATAGTCGCCTTTGTTTTAATTACGTCCATCCCAAATCCTGTATCATATTCACGACCCTCTCTCCTCTATTTTTCGATAATACAAAACGTGCTACCTTTCTTTCTCGAAAATGAAGGAAGAAAGGAAGGAAGATCGAATCTAACATCCCGTCGACATGGAGGTAATGAGAGACGGAGCATAAGCTCGGATGGTGTCAAGGATGGGGAAGGAAATCAGCTGTGCCCTTTGAAATGAACCATCCCGGCATTTCCCTGGAGCGGTTTAGGGGAATCACGGAAAACCTAAATCAAGATGACCGAACGCGAGTGGAATAGTCGTACTCCCGAATGCGAGTGTGTGCTAACAACTGTACCACCTCGCTCTGTCAATAAAAAGGATGTAGCCAGTCTCTTTAGTAGATCTGTTGCATCTACTAAGTGTTCTGTCAACAAAAGGCAGTCTTTGGTTCGCCTTCCTCACAACATTTTCTATGTGTAATTTTCAAATTAAGTTGTTCGTAATAGTAATTCCGAGATATTTAGTTGAATTTACGGCGTTTATACAGGGTGTTACAAAAAGGTACGGTCAGTTCCAGAAAACATTCCTCACACACAAAGAAAGAAAATATGTTATGTGGACATGTGTCCGGAAACGCTTACTTTCCATGTTAGAGCTCATTTTATTACTTCTCCTCAAATCACATTAATCATGGAATCAGCAACAGAACGTACCAGCGTGACTTCAAACACTTTGTTACAGGAAATGTTCAAGATGTCATCCGTTAGCGAGGATACATGCATCCACCCTCCGTCGCATGGAATCCCTGATGCGCTGATGCAGCCCTGGAGAATGGCGTATTGTATCACAGCCGTCCACAATACGAGCACGAAGAGTCTCTGCATTTGGAACCGCGGTTGCGTAGACAAGAGCTTTCAAATGCCTCCATAAATGAAAGTCAAGAGGATTGAGGTCAGGAGAGCGTGGAGGCCATGGAATTGGTCCTCCTCTACCAATCCATCGGTCACCGAATCTGTTGTTGAGAAGCGTACGAACACTTCGACTGAAATGTGCAGGAGCTCCATCGTGCATGAACCACATGTTGTGTCGTACTTGTAAAGGCACATCTTCTAGCAGCACAGGTAGAATATCCCGTATGAAATCATGATAACGTGCTCCATTGAGCGTAGGCGGAAGAAACTAAAATGAGCTCTAACATGGAAATTAAGCGTTTCCGGACACATGTCCACATAACATCTTTTCTTTATTTGTGTGTGAGGAATGTTTCCTGAAAGTTTGACTGTACCTTTTTGTAACACCCTGTATTTGAGTGATTTATTGTGTAACTGACGTCCAACGGATTCCTTTTAGCACTCATTTGGATGACCTCACACTTTTCATTATTTAGGGTCAACTGCCAATTTTCGCACCCTACAGATACCTAAATCGTTTCGTAAATTGTTTTAATCTTCTGACGACTTTACTATACGACATACCAGTGCATCATCTGCAAACAACCCTAGACGGCTGCTCAGATTGTATCCTAAATCGTTCAAGTAGATGAGGAGCAACAAAGGGCCTATAACACTCTCCCCTCACTCTTCCCCTGTGGACCGGGCGGTGCGCCGTGTTTTCGGGTGTAGCGGTGCTGACGATGGGTAAGTCGGCTGAAACGCCGTCGGGCGGCCGGGCGCTGTGACCCGGCGCTTGCCGCGGCTGCGTATTGATCGCCGCCGTCGCCGTCGCCGCCGCCGCCTCCGCGCCTAGCCGCGTGGGCGCAGCCGCGCCGACTGCGGCGATACGCCCAGAGCAGACCAGACGGGACAGACCGATCTGCCCCGTGGCGCGCTGCCCGTCAACCGCAGCCGGCCGGCGCTTTCACTTATTCACCGGCCCGACGCCTGATGGCCCCTGTCCCGTGCTCGTGTCGCATCACCGCGCCGCCGGGGACCCCGCGGACGCATCATCACCACTCCCCTATCCGATCTGTTCTCTGTGAATGGCTGTGTAAAGCTCTCGCGAAAGGCCACCGCGAAAAAATCGTGCTAGTCTTGTTCGCAGTACATTTCTACATATTCAAGCTTCAATGGGGCACATTTTCCCCAGCGACTTGTGACCACCTCGGAAAGCACCTCGCCGTCATTCCGAGAACGCTTCCGACAGAAGCTTAGTCTTCCCGAGAGAGAGAAGTCATTGAGTGCAATGTCCGGAGAATGTGATGGGTTGAGACCAAATCTGACAGTCAGAAGAAGCCCCGTGAGTGATGATGCCCTCTGTGGAATCAGCTGCGGCCTTGCGATGCAGCAGAAACAACCCTCTGGACGAAACTTTCTGGCAGATTAAAACGGTGTGCCGGACCGAGACTCGAACTCGAGACCTTTGCCTTTCGCGGGAAAGTGCTCTACCAACTGAGCTACCCAAGCACAACTCACGCCCCGTCCTCACAGCTTTAATTCCGCCAGTACCTCGTCTCCTACCTTCCAAATTTCACAGAAGAAGGTTCTCAGAAGAAATTCTGTGAAGTTTGGAAGGTAGGAGACGAGGTACTGGAGGAATTGAAGCTGTGAGGACGGGGCGTGAGTCGTGCTTGGGTAGATCAGTTGGTAGAGCACTTGCCCGCAAAGGCAAAGGTCCCGAGTTCGAGTCTCGATCCGGCACACCGTTTTAATCTGCCAGGAAGATTCATATCAGCGCACACTCCGCTGTAAAGTGAAAATTTCATTCTAGAAACATCCCCCAGGCTGTGGCTAAGCCATGTCTCCGCAATATCCTTTCTTCCAGGAGTGTTAGTTCTGCAAGGTTCGCAGGAGAGCTTCTGTGAAGTTTCGAAGGTAGCAGACGAGGTACTGGTGGAATTAAAGCTGTGAGAACGGGGCGTGAGTCGTGCTTGGGTAGCTCAGTTGGTAGAGCATTTGCCCGCGAAAGGCAAGGGTCCCGAGTTCTAGTCTGGGCCCGGCACACAGTTTTGATCTGCCAGGAAGTTTCATATCAGCGCACACTGGGCTGTAGAGTGAAAATTTCGTTCTAGAAACCCTTTGGACAGCTACGCACACCGTTCCGTGTTGATAGCCTGCCTTAATCACGTCAGGCGATTTCAGAGTAGCATCGTGTTTCCGTTTGGGCATATCTACATCTATATCTACACTGCTGGCCACCGTAAATGCAACACCAAGAAAGACAAGAGGTAGCACAACAAAATTTATTTTGTAGATAACATGTTGACCAAGTGTCAAATGATTACGTTTACAGACGTCTGTGACATGTGGTTCCTGCCAGAATCAGTAGCCAGAGTAGCCGCCATTGTTGGAGATCACCACTGCCACACGTCTCGGCATTGAGTCAAAGAGACGTTGGATGTGTTCCTGGGGTACAGAAGCCCAAGCAGCTTCCACACGTTGCCAAAGATCATCTGGTGTGGCAGCTGGGGATGTAATCTGGGTCACTCGTTGAGCAACCATGGACCACATGTTTTCTATCGGCGAAAGATCCGGAGAGCGAGCCGGCCAGGGAAGCAATTCAATCTGGTTATTGACGAAGAACCTTTGGACAATGCGTGCAACGTGTGCTCGCGCATTATCCTGTTGAAATATGGCTGTGGCCGAGCCCTGAAGGTAAGGAAGGACAACTGGCTCCAACACCTCGGATATGTAGCGCCGGCTATTTAAAGTACCGGCAATGCGTACTAGAGGCGTGCAAGAGTAATATCCAATACCGCCCCATACCATAATACCCGGTGCAAGACCAGTGTGGCGGTGCATAATGCAGCTGTCCAGCATCCTCTCTCCACGGTGTCTCCACACTCGAATCCGACCATCGTGGTGCTGCAGACAGAAGAGTGCCTCGTCAGTAAAGACAACGTCATCCCATTCTGCCGTCCACATCCGTCTGTCATCACACCATTGGCGACGGAGACGTCTGTGGTTCTGCGTCAATGGTAGACGAAGCAATGGACGTCTTGCGGACAGACCACTCTGCTGTAAAGGGCGTCGAATGGTACGCGCAGACACTGGATGATGCGTTACAGACGCAATGTGCTGTGCTATGGTTCGGGATGTCACTAAGCGATCCGTCACTGCCATGCGCACAATTTGCCTATCAGCACGTGCAGTGGTGCACCGAGGTGAATGCGATCGACCACGTCGGTCCGTCGTACCCTCCTGCATCCAACGGTCACATATCCGCATTACAGTTGTTTGGTTTCGTCCAACACGACTAGCGATTTCTCTGTATGATAATCCACAATCTCAGTAAGCCACTATCCTTCCTCTGTCGAACTCGGATACTTGATCAAAAGATGTTCGCTGTTGTCTACGAGGCATAACTGATCGTCTTGTGAAACAACCACAAGGTAAACACAGGTGCCGAACGTACACTCGTCGAAATCGCCAAGCCTTAAAAGGGGCTATGAGGTGGCGCCACAGGCGCGCGTGATGTGCGTCTGCGCTGAAATGCTAATCAGTTGCATATCTCATCGCTGCAAACCCATGGTGTAAATTTCACTTGATTCGGATGCTTCCTTTAGGGTGTTGCATTTACGGTGGCCAGCAGTGTACATAGACTTTCCGCAAGCCACCGTAAGGCGCGTGGCGGGGTACCCTGTACCACTACTTGTCATTTCCTTGTCTGTCCCACTCGTACGAACCCTAATTTCTCGTATGTTATCTTCGTGGCCCTTACGCGCAATGTATGTTGACGGCGGTAGAATCGTTCGGCAGTCAGCTTAAAATGACGCTTCTCTAAATTTTCTCAATAGTATTCCTGAAAAAGAACGTCATCTTTCCTCCAGGGTTTTCCATTTGAGCTCCAGAAACATGTCTGTAACACTTGCGTGTTGTTCGAACCTACGGGTAACGAATCTAGCAGCACGCGTCTGAATTGGTTCGTTGCCTTCACTCAGTCCGACCTGGTACGGATCCCAAACACTCGAGCAGTACTCAAGAACAGATATCACCAGTATCCTATATGCGGTCTCCTTCCTTCGAATTCTCTCAATATACCGAATTCGGTCATTCACCTTCCCTACCCCAGTTCTCACACGCTAGTTCTATTTCGTATTACTTTGCAATGTTACGTCCAGATATTTAAACAACGTGACTGTGTCAAGCAGGACATTACCAGTACTGCATCCGAATATTAAGGGTTTGTTATCCGCATTAACTTTCATTTTTCTACATTCAGTGCTAGCTGCCATTCATCACACCAACTAGAAATTTTGTCTAAGTCGTATCCTCCTACAGTCGCTCAACTTCAAAATGGTTCAAATGGCTCTGAGCACTATGGGGCTCAACCTCTAAGGTCATCAGTCCACTAGAACTTAGAACTACTTAAACCTAACAAACACAAGGACATCACACACATCCATGCCCGAGGCAGGATTCGAACCAGCGACCGTAGCTGTCGTGCGGTTCCAGACTGTAGCGCCTAGAACCGCTCGGCCACTCCGGCCGGCCGCTCAACTTGGACACCTTACCGTACACCATAGCATCTTGAACAAACAACCGCACATTGCTGCCCACCCTGTCCGCCAAACGTTTACGTAAATAGAGAACAACAACGGCTCTATTACACTTCCCTGGGGCACTCCTGACGATACCCTCGAGGGTCTCTGATGAACACTCGTCGTCGAGGACAACATACTGCAGTCTATAACTTAAAAAGTCTTGGAGCTACTCACATATCTATGAACCTGGTTCCATATGCTCTTACCGTCGTTAACGGCTAACAATGGGGCATCGTGTCAAACGCTTTTTGGAACACAGCTTAGCATTTGCAAAATAAACTCTACAAAAATACTTTCGTCCGATTCTTAATAATACAGAAACAACGTTGCAGAGGAACATTAGTAGAAACAATACTGGATTCCGCAAAAAGCGATTTACATTACGATACGACGGTGTCCGGTTTCTCTCACGGTTTTCGACATACTAGTGTCCATGCTGGCGACAATGACCAGCTCCATCGATAATGCCTCAAATTAAAAATGGCCAGTACTCCGCACGGTGGGATAACAGTAAAATCGGAGTTTGTTTCTAATTTTTGTTTTTCTACACACGGCTATTTCCTGGTGATGGCCTAAATATGAAATCTTCTGCGAAGCAGTAACGGAAGGATCCATAAAGATGGCTATAGTGTTTAGTTTTCTAAGAAGGATTATACAGGGTGAATCACCTAACGTTACTGCTGGATATATTTCGTAAACCACATCAAATACTGACGAACCGATTCCACAGACCGAACGTGAGGAAAGGGGCTAGTGCAATTGTTTAATACAAACCATAAAAAATGCACGGAAGTATGTTTTTTAACACAAACCTACGTTTTTTAAAATGGAACCACGTTAGTTTTGTTAGCACATTTGAACATATAAACAAATACGTAATCAGTGCCGTTTGTTTCTTAATTACATCCGGAGATATTGTAACCTAAAGTTGACGCTTGAGTACCACTCCTCCGCTGTTCGATCACAGCTGACCTTCTTCCAGAAGATAAATAATTTCCAGTCACCTACAGGGTTCCATCCCTTGCAACCATCTTTATAGATACTTCCAACTGTGCCTGTTGTCATGATTGGGGTAAATCAGCGTATGAGGCCCCTTCCACTAATCGCTCCCCGTTCACAATGTCTCATCTTCACTTGTCTTGGGTACATAATAATCATCTTCATCAGTGAAGTCAGTTTCGGAATTCCCTAAGAGATACAACAATTCTTTAAAAAAAATGGCTCTGAGCACTATGGGACTTAACATCGGAGGTCATCAGTCCCCTAGAACTTAGAACTACTTAAACCTAACTAACCTAAGGACATCACACACATCCATGCCCGAAGCAGTATTCGAACCTGCGACCGTAGCAGTCGCGGGGTTCCAGACTGAAGCGCCTACAAACTCTCGGCCACCGCGGCCGGCAACAATTCTTCATCAGAACATCCACGCTGATCATACATGTCCGAAAACGTGTTTCGCGAACAAAGACTACGGCTGAACGATACAATATAAACTGCGGTAGATTGGAATTTATACGTGCCAAGTTGCAACAATGAGCAGCAATGGAAATTACAGTGGAGTCAAATTGACCCCTTCCGCCGTTCTAGGTATACCGAATGAAATGTCGAAGAAAATACAAATTTTGTAAATCCTAATAAGTGTTCGTAAAGAGTATAAAAATAGGAGAATCCTTATGATTTCATTAACGAGGTAAATGAAATGGATATGACAATGAAGGGAAAATGTATGTCTGTTGTCGTTTTGACCACTTCTGCTGTTCTAGTGTTTAAGTTCTTCTGTTTAATTTCAGTTTTGCACCTACTTTTCGTATAATTTGTTGTTGTTTCGAGTGGTTTAGCCAATAGCGTACACGGAAGGCAGTGGAATGCCTCGCCAATTTATCCGTAATATGTCCATTTATTCACATACAGGATCAGTTGCAAGCCCCTGCAACGACCATTGTTCGTCTGCACCTCTTTTAGTAATCTGCTGCACTCTTCTCCCATTGCTACCTTCTAATTAGACAACTGCATCTACAAAGGGCATCAGGTAGATTCCCCATTCCTAGGTTTCCGGAAAGCGTTGGACGCAGTTTCTCGCTGCAGATTGCTAATGAAGAGGTGAGCATTCCGAACGGGTGCTCAGATACGTGAGTGGCTCGAAGACTTCTTAAGTAACGGAGTACATTATTTTGTCGTCCTGGACGGCGATTGTCCGTCAGAGTCAAGGGTATCATCAGAACCGCCCCAGGGAGATGTGATATGACCGTTTAATGTCTATACCAGGGAACCCGTGCGAAACTTCCGAACTTTTATAGTTTTAAACAACGACAGTACTTGGAATAAATGTAGTCATTGGGATATGGGTAGTTGTGGGAAAGAAGAAAACGCGTCTTTAAAAATGAACCGAACAGCGTGAAATAATAAACAAGAATTTATTATACATCTTTTGTATACATTTCCATATACAAAATTTTGATTAATATTCTTTAGAGTATTACAATATTCCGCTGTAAACTATATTTGTTGCAGGAATGTAATCTTCGCATACTTCTTGTTTTTCAATTTCCTTGAGGGATACAAATATATTTGCCCGCATCTCGTGGTCGTGCGGTAGCGTTCTCGCTTCCCACGCCCGGGTTCCCGGGTTCGATTCCCGGCGGGGTCAGGGATTTTCTCTGCCTCGTGATGGCTGGGTGTTGTGTGCTGTCCTTAGGTTAGTTAGGTTTAAGTAGTTCTAAGTTCTAGGGGACTTATGACCACAGCAGTTGAGTCCCATAGTGCTCAGAGCCATTTGAACCATACAAATATATTTTTTGAGGCTACATCCAACTGCCCATCAGTAAAGATGGAGTTTGGTAAATACACCCTCTTCTTTGAAACAATTGTCCCTGCGACATCTCTATGGGGATCGCAAACGGAATTTTAAGTGGGACTGACATCTTGTCAATTTGAAAGTCATCCTTGGAAAAGATGGTTTTAGTTTCATTGTTGGTTTCCTGGTGCCAATCAGTTGGGCATTAATTATAAACAGTGGACCCGTCCGAAACTCTCGCACTTTTATAGCTGTAAATAACGACAGTATTTGGAATAAGAGTAGTCGTAGGGATAAGGGTAGTTGGTGACAATGACAAATATGTTTGCCGTTTCTGAAAGTATATGCGTTTAGAAAAGTCAACTTTTGTGGCGGGCAGAGATGCTGGACTACCGCAGTGGTCACGGTTACTATCTACGACAATGCTGTATTCAAATTATCGAATCAATACGTACCTAAAAACAAATAAAATGCTATTTCTAATAAAATAATATGAAAAGAGAGTCTTTTATTCGTGATTAATAGGTTAGCATCATAAAATTTATGTAAAAAGCTGGGAATCTATGATACACTTTTGCGCATGACAGTGAAAAGGCTCTTATGTTAAGAATTTCCACAAATAGTAACATTAATGCAAAATCGGTATGCAATCTTAGAAATCACAAAAAAGATTGGCCCCTGGCTATTAATATGTGTTGAGAAAAAGGAATCTTGACTGGAGACACAATATGTATGATACACAAACTATTTGACGCATAAGGTGAGCAGCAATCTGTGACTTTGCTAATGACGCCATAGTGTACGGGAAAGTTTCGTCGTTGAGTGACTGTAGGAGGGTACAAAGTGATTTCGACAGAATTTATATTTGATGTAGTGATCGGCAGCTTGATCTAAATGCAGGAATATGTAATTTAACATGGATGAGTAGGAAAACAACGCTGCAATGAATACTAATACAGTACTCGTCTCCACTACTACTGCTTGACACGGTCACGTCTATTAAATATTCGGGCGTAATGTTAGAAACCGATATGAAATGGGACGAGCATGTAAGGACTGTAGTAGGGAAGGCAAGTGGTCGACTTCGGTTTGTTGGGAGAGTTTTGGGAAAGTGTGGTTCATCTGTAAAGGACTCCGCGTATACAACACTAGTGTGATCCAGCCTTGAGTACTGCACTAGTGTTTGGGATCCCCACCAGGAAGCCATCGAATCATGCTGCCACATTAGTTAACGGTAGGTTCGATCAACAAGCGAGTGTTACCGAGATGCCTCGTGAAATCATATGGCAATCTCTGGAGGAAAGACGACTTTATTTTTCCGAACCACTATATAAAAAATTTAGAAAACCGGCATTTGTGACTGACTGCAGAACGATTCTAATACCGCGAAAGTACATTTCCAGTGAAGACAGCAAAGATAAGTCAAAACGAAGAGATATTAGGGCTCGTATGCAGTCGTTTTGCGCTCGCTTCAATTGTTAGGGAACAGGAAAAGGAATTACAAGTAGTGGTACAAGGTGCACTCCACCAGGCACCGTATGGTGGCTTGCGGTTCAAATGGTTCAAATGGAATATATGGCTCTGAGCACCATGGGACTCAACATCTTAGGTCATAAGTCCCCTACAACTTAGAACTACTTAAACCTAACCAACCTAAGGACATCACACACACCCATGCCCGAGGCAGGATTCGAACCTGTGACCGTAGCAGTCCCGCGGTTCCGGACTGCAGCGCCAGAACCGCACGGCCACCGCGGCCGGCTGGCTTGCGGAATCTGTATGTAGGTGTAGATGTTGAAAGAAGGTGACGTACAGATCGTTTGAGCGACACACTCCTGAGTGCTGCTCAAGTGTTTGGGTTCGCCACAAGTTCAAATTAAAGGAAGACAGTGAAATGATTGAGAGGCGTGTAGCTAGAGTTATTACCAGCCGGTTCGTTCTGCGCCGCGCGTTACGGAAGTGAGCTTAGATAGCAGTCCTTGCGTGGAGGAAGACGGCATTTTCGCGAAACATTGTCGAGTACGTTTAGGCTTGTGCGATTTACGACAGACTGCAGTACGATTCACGTGTCTCCAGCGTTCACGTCTCGTAAGGACTGCAGTGACTCCGGTAGACTACGTATCGTGGGGAAGGATGCTGGCAATAATATTTACCTCGTTTCTTATGCGAGTGAAACGGGGTTGGAAGTGACTAGCGATCCAACTACCCTAGGCCATGCACGTGTAATCAAATGGCTCTGAGCACCATGGGACTCAACTGCTGAGGTCATTAGTCCCCTAGAACTTAGAACTAGTTAAACCTAACTAACCTAAAGACATCACAAACATCCATGCTCGAGGCAGGATTCGAACCTGCGACCGTAGCGGTCTTGCGGTTCCAGACTGCAGCGCCTCTAACCGCACGGCCACTTCGGCCGGCGCACGTGTAATCTCCCCCTCACTTATAGACCTTAATGACAGTGAAAAATTAAACCGCGTGTACCTAATGGAAAATTGGGAAAAGCAATCGTCACCGAAGTTAATTTGTCGGTAAAGAGGGAGGAAAGGATTACATCTAAATCGAAAGGAAAAATGCAGATTAAACTGGTGGAAATTAATTTTCAAAAGGGGTAAAGTTAATAAAGAAAGTAAATGTGCGGTCGTTAAGTTAACAATTAACTGGCGTTAATTAGATATTTGAGAGTTGGGGAAAATTACGGGTGCCAGTCCTATGGACAACTACTATAATAACTGAAAATGAAAGATTAATGCACATATAATTAGCACTAAAAGCGTGGCAACTGATGGTTGACACGTGTTGTATGAAAACTGAATGTTTGTCAGAAGTAATAAATTTCGCTACACTCTGACTTAATTTAGCAAAAGAATTAATAAAACCGGAAAATTGAGAGTTAATTTAGTGACTGAAATTAATAGTGAACTTTGTTTCTGAAGCACTACGAAATTCAATAAAATAAGGTTAGTCTTGGGCTACCTCAACAATCATTTCAAAAGCTACAAATAAATTTCGCTACACTCTGACTTAATTTAGCAAAAGAATTAATAAAACCGGAAAATTGAAAGTTAATTTAGTGACTGAAATTAATAGTGAACTTTGTTTCTGAAGCACTACGAAATTCAATAAAATAAGGTTAGTCTTGGGCTACCTCAACAATCATTTCAAAAGCTACTTGAATCTATGCAATTTAGAAATAAGAGATTTAACTTTGAACTTGAATTAAATGATTCTGAACAATTAACAATAGTAAAATTTAGTACGTAGCAAGCTGAACGGCAGTCACAGGTAAGCTAAAATATGGTAACAAAACTCGCACTCTTAATTTGTGCTTGTGTAATCTAAATATTGTAGCTAGCTATGAATACTTTAAATGAACTTTGAAATTAAAGCAGTGAAATGGAATGATATTATTTTAATGCTGGCGTATGAATTTCGACGACACTCGGGTTCATTCTAGAAAAGGAAGGGACCCTGCTTGGTAATGCAATTGAGACAATGAGCAACAAAGTTTCACGCTAAGTTGTTGTATTTTGTGAGGCAACAGTTTGAAAAGCTAAGGTCTGTCATACAGTTCTAAAACTTTACTTGCTTTTAGTCTTCCTTGTTGGTTGATTGAAGGTTTGCAGTCGTCGATCGGGGAGGTGGCGACAGTCACTCATTGTCGGCCGTCGCTGCTGCAGAAGCTGGATGTTGGCGCGCCTTCTTCTCGACACGGTCACCAGGCGAAACGGGCTCTTGATGTGCGCCAGCTAATGCTTCCCGTCCGCGACACCGTGTCATAAACTATCATAGCAAGTCGAGCTCAATTACACGCTGCCAAACCCCGAAAGCGCGGCAACTCGCGGGAGCGTCACACAACAGACCTGCTCCACCGCCCTCCTCCAGCCAGACTCGCTCTGCCCGCGCTCCACGCGGCAGAGTTAACACTACCAAAGATCCTAAGCACTTTGGTTCTTCACACGACCTATCGATGTAATCGTTCGATAGCATAGTTCTCCCTAGGCAAGGCCCAGCGTAAAAATACAAATAGTATTTACAAAACAAACCAATTATACATCGACATAAATGCGTATATATACATACAAATAGTAAAACAATTCAATATATAAATACACAGAAATGTCATATCTTCAGGTAACAAAATAAGGAAAAAAATTTATAGTACAATAGATGGAAATAGGAGGACATGCATTTCTGGCGTTACACACTGTACATCAGCGTGTAGATACGTATGGAGACGTAGATAGTTTAGTTGCTTACCTCTGCCAGCATTTAATTTGTGAGAGCATGCACCACTTCCTCTGGAGCAAATCATTTATGAAAGCCAAAGTGATAGGCAGTGGACAAATAGTGCTGTGAGAAACGAGTCAGTATTCTACTGGAGGCAGCTTTCAAAGAAAAGTCTGAAAGGACACGTCTTTAGACTAGAACTGAACAGTTCGTCATAAGAGGAACAAAAACTGTCGTTAGTTCGAGAATGTCTTTCCGGTGTCGATGTTGTCCACCCGGAGAGTAAATAGCTTACGTCATCGGACAGTTGCTGCGTTACGAGACAGCAAACACAGGGCAAATGCCAGAGGTTGGGTGCGACTGTGTGTCTGTTGTATTGACGGCAGCAGAAGCTCAGCGCCGTGGCATTAGAAGCAGTCAATTTCAAGTGCGGGTCGGCTACTGCGCGGGGTGAATCTCACACGGCGCGCGAGGTACGCCACTGAAGGTGACAACGATCTCTTCCAAGATACTGACGTCCTCCTGTCTCTGCTACGACAGGTTTTCTTCTTCTTCTTCTTCCGGTATTGTGTGCTCGTACGTCGTAGCGGAACACTAACGTGTCATTTCAAGCTGCGCACTGTCTTCTGTCCGCGACCCTAGGTACAGGGTGAGGTGCACAACTTTTTCGCGTCGAACATTTGACTCGTTAAAAATATTTATGATACACTAATTAACATTTTTTCTTGTCTTTAGCGAACTGAAAATTAAGAATATTTAATGTAAGGATAGGTTAGTGGCCAATGGTGACGACGTGTTCATTGCAGTAAAGAAACCTAGCGAGCTTATCACGTATTCCGATTGTGGATTAATCTGGATGAAGTTAAGTAGCAAATATCGGTCAAAAATGGTAATGGTATGCTTTTATAGACCGCCTGGCTCAGGAGCTCTATCGGTAAAGCGCTTCACACAGAACTTCCGGACTATTGTTGATAATTTCCCTGATCATGGTGTTATAATAGAGGGTGACCTCAACTTGCTAGGTATAGATTGGGAGTGTCATGCTATCAAATCTGGTGCCAGAGACATGGATTCGTGTGACATTGTTCTGGATGTCTTGTCGGAAAATTACTTTGAGCAGATAGTTACTGAAGCAACTCGTGAGGGTAACGCCTTAGACCTCCTGGCGACAAATAGACCTGAAATTATAGGATCAGTTAACGCAGAGGAAGGTATCAGTGATCATAAGGCTGTCACAACATATATGACAACAGGCCTTACAAACAATATTAAGAAGAGTAGGGAGATATTTTTGCTTACCAAGAGTGACATGACACAAATTACAGAGTACCTGAGCAGTAGGCATTGAAATATTAGATGATAAGGACGAAGATGTGGAGAACAAATGGAAAATATTCAAAGGTATCCTGCAACACATTCTGGACAAGTATGTTCCGAGTAAAGTCTTAATGGATGGAAAAGACCCACAATGGTTTAATAGCAGCATTACAAAAATGCTACTTCATCTCAGATTCAAGAAAAGTAAAAACCTACCTGACAAACAGAAGCTGAATGAAGCGAAAATATGCGTAAGTAGAGCAATGAAAGAAGCGTTAAATGACTTTGAAAGTTAAACGTTGTCGACCGATCTGAGTAAAAGCCCTAAGAGAAAAATCAGTAAGTGCGTCAGAATCGTCTATTCATTCACTCAGTGACCATACTGGCAACGAAACGAAATATAACAGAGAGGAGAGCGAAATACTGAATTCGATCTTCCGAAATTGTCTCACCGCGGAAGATCTTAACACTGTTCCTCCTTTCAACCGTCGTACGGACCAGATGAGGTACCTCTAAGATCCTACAAAGATAATGCGAAAGAGCTCTCTCCTCTTCTAGCAGTAGTTTGTTGTAGATCGCTTGAGCAACGAAGGAACCTAGTGACTGGAAGAAAGCGCAGGTCATTCCCGTTTTCAAGAATGGCCGTAGATCAGATGAACGAGTATAATGGAATGTAGACGAATCAAATCAGGTGATGCTGAGGGAATTGCATTAGGAAATGAGACAGATGAGTTTTGCTACCTGGGAAGCAAAATAACTGATGATGGTCGAAGTAGTAAGGATATAAAATGTAGACTGGCTTTGGCAATGAAAGCGTTTCTGAAGAAGAGAAATTTGTTAAAATCGAGTATAGACTTAAGTGTAAGGTAGTCCTTTCTGAAAGTAGTTGTATGGAGCATAGCTATGTGTGGAAGTGAAAGATGGACGATAGATAGTTTAGACAAGAAGAGAATAGAAGCTTTCGAAACGTGGTGCTGCCGAAGAATGCTGAAGATTAGACGGGTAGATCACGTAACTAATGAGAAGATATTGAATAGAATTGGGGAGAAGAGTAATTTGTGGCACAACTTGACTAGAAGAAGGGATCGGTTGGTAGGACATGTTCTGAGACATCAAGGGATCACCAACTTAGTACGAGGGAGAAGCATGGAGGGTAAAAATCGTAGAGGGAGACCAAGAGATGAATTCACTAAGCAGATTGAGAAGGATGAAGTTTGCAGTAGTTACTCGGAGATGTAGAGGCTTACACAGGATGGAGTAGCATGGAGAGCTGCATCAAAACCAATCTCTGGACTGAAGACCACAACAACAACAACATCGTTGACGTCAATCTGTTTTAGAACTATGAAACCTGTTTTATGCTCTAGGATTATGACGTTTTTGCAGACATTTTTGTTCCTCTGTAGAAAACAAAATGGACTCTAGAAACAGAGATCCTGCGAAACTCAGCTCACTTTGCTCCTCCATGAGATCCACAGCGCCGTAGACAATTGCGCTCAGGTTGACGCCGTCTTCCTTGACTTCGGGAGGGCATTCGACACCGTCTCGCTCTACCGTTTAGCGACAGGATGGTGGTGGTGGTTAGTGTTTAACGTCCCGTCGACAACGAGGTCATTAGAGACGGAGCGCAAGCTCGGGTTAGGGAAGGATTGGGAAGGAAATCGGCTGTGCCCTTTCAAAGGAACCATCCCGGCATTTGCCTGAAACGATTTAGGGAAATCACGGAAAACCTAAATCAGGATGGCTGAAGACGGGATTGAACCGTCGACCTCCCGAATGCGAGTCCAGTGTGCTAACCACTGCGCCACCTCGCTCGGTTTAGCGACAAGAAAACGTGCTTATCGAGTATCGGAGCTGATTTGCGACTGGGTTCAAGACTTCCCTGCAGACAGAACTCAACACGTCGCCCTTAACGGAATGAAACTGACAGAGGTATAGGCAATTCCCGGACTACCCCAAGGGAATGTGATAGGACTGATACTGTTTATTACATATATAAATGATCTAGTAGAAAGCGTCGGATGCTCTTTGAGGCTGCGGTTGTCTGTAACAAAGTAGCAGCGCCAGTAGATAGTAACCATTTGCAGAATGACCTGCAGAGAATCGATGAATGGTTCAGGCTCTCGCAGTTGACCCTGAAAGTAAATAAATGTAACATGTTGCGCATACATAGGAAAAGAAATCGACTACTAGACAGCTACACTATTACAAACTGCAGGAAACAGTATCTACCGCAGAATGCCTCGGAACAATTATACAGAGCGACTTTCGGTCGAATGATGACATTCAACATAGTGGGAAAATCAGATACCAGATTCAAATTCATAGAAAGAATCTTAAGGAAATGTTACTCATCCTCGAAGGAAGTGACTTGTAAGGCATTTGCTCAACCGAGTCTTGAGTATTGTTCATCTATATGGGATCGCTACCAGTTAGGACTGACAGAAGATACAGGGAAGATCCATCGAAGAGCGGTGCACTGCGTCACCTGATCGCTTGGCCGGGCCGGGAGCGTTACCTAGATGCTCAACAAACTCCATTGGCAGACGTTACAGGAGAGGTGTTGTGCATCACGGAGAGATTTGCTATTGAAATTCAGTCAGAGCGCTTTCCGGGAGGAGTCGGACAGCGTATTACTTCTCCCCACATACGTCTCGCGTGATGCCACGACGAGAAAATTCGAGAAATTAGAGACTTACCTACAATCATTATTCCCACGCGCTATTCGCGAGTGTAACAGGATTGGAGGACTCCGTCAGTGGTACAAAAAGTACCTTCCACCACTCCATTACTTGGCTTGTGGAGTATGATGTAGATGTAGATGAAGAGAGTGTTACATTAAACGACTTTCGCTTTTATTTACGATGCACCATCAGTGATGGTTGGTGTTTATTGCTACTTTTAACGTGTTTGGAGCTCGAGAAGATTGTCCCTCGTCACTATCAGAGGCTGTAATCGAAAAAGCTTGGGTTGAGGAACGTGAGTTTCTACCGACGGATGGAATGATCAGATATCTTACGTAAATGTAGCGGGGTAAAGACCTCACCGAAAGTGCTCAGT
The DNA here is from genome assembly GCF_021461395.2 of Schistocerca americana. Taxonomy (NCBI): domain Eukaryota; kingdom Metazoa; phylum Arthropoda; class Insecta; order Orthoptera; family Acrididae; genus Schistocerca; species Schistocerca americana. Next base: position 550,178,947 of record NC_060125.1, on the reverse strand, counting down.
AGTCGTCGGCTTGAATCTTCGTGAATTTTAGATATCTATTGGATTCTTTTGTTATTTGGTCACATGGTAGTGAGAACTGACGTTGCTGTTTAGAAGGTCTCAAGTCGACTTGACTGTGGAGGTGGAAAATAGTGTTTTCCTGCGGTCCTTTGTGTTTTCGTTGAGAGGAAGAATGATTTGTCATGTTGGAACATGCTATTTCCAAGAAGCCATGTTGTATTAATTTGGATCTCTTGTGTTTTTCGACCACCATCTGAGATTATAGATAATCCCTCTGCTTGAGGTGGGTGTCTACACATACCGTGACACTTGCGGCATGTCTCACTTCGGTCAGACCGTGAGAACCGTGGAGGAGCCTCAAACCCGCTTACAACAGCAGAGTAAATCTGCTGCTGCTGCTACTGCAGAACATTGCCTTTGTATCGGTCACCCAAAGAAATATACTCTAAGCTGAAAGAAAGAAAGAATGACGCACAACGAAGGAATTATCCGAATGGTAGGAAATCAGTAGACGTGATGTACATGTACAGAAAAACAAATGATTACAGTTATAGTAATATGGGATGATTTATTCAGGAGAAAGAGCCTCACAAATTGAGCAAGTCAGTAACCCATTGGTATAGCTCTAGTTTTTATGCAAGCAGTTATTCGGCTTGGCATTCATCGATAGAACAGTTGGTTGTCCTCTTGAGGGTCATTGTGCCAAATTCTATCCAACTGACGCGCTACACAGTCAAAATTCCGTGATGACTGCAGCTCCAAACGATCCCAATTGGATAGGTCTCCGGCGAGCTCGCTCGCCAAGGTGGGGTTTGGTAACGACGAAGAGAAGCAGTCAAGAGTCCTGTCGTGTAAGGGCCGGAATTACCTTGCCGAGATGTAGCCCCAGGACGGCTTGCCATGAAGGGCAACAAAACGTGGCGCAGAATATCGTCGACAACCGCTGTGCTGTAAAGGTACCGTGGATGACAACCAAAGGTGTCCCGCTATGGAAGGAAATGGCACCCCAGACTGTCGGTCCTGGTAGTCGAGCCATGTGGCGGGCGAGTCAGGTTGGTATCCCACCTCTGTCCTGAAGGATGTCCAAACACGTCTTCTCTGGTCATCGGGACTCAGCTCGAAGCGGACTCATCGCTGACGACGATTCTACTCTAGTCAATGAGATTCCAGGCGGAAGACGTGTCTGAAGACACCTCGGACTGCGGTTTGATACCAACTGACTGTCGCTCGCTATAGAGCCTGACGAAAAGGAGTGATGGCCTGGCGTGCAATTTCATTTCGTACCAGGACCCGTCTGGTTGTCAACTTCGGCACCCTTACAGCACAGCGGTACGCCGATGATATTCTATACCCAGATTTTTGCCCTTCATGGCCAGCATTCCTGTATTTACGTTTCACCAAGATAAAGTCCGCCCGCACGCGGTGAAAGTTTCTACTGCTTGTCTTCGGATTGCTAAACCTTACCTTCGCCACAAAGTTCGTCAGATCTCGCCCCAAATGAGAACGTTTGTAGTAGTATGGGCAAGGCCCTCCAACCAGCTCGTGATTTCGACTATCTAACACGCCAAGTGGTCAGAATTCGGCACGGGGTTCCTCAGAAGGACATCCAGCAACTCTGTCAATGAATGCCAAGCTGAATAAGTGCTTGCCTAAGGGGCGGAGTTGGACCAATACGTCATTGGCTTGCTGAGATGGTCAAGTTCTTTCTATAAAATCAATCATCTAGTTTTTTCCTGAAATTGTAATCATTTCTTTATCTTTACATGCACATCACGTCTACCGATTCCAGTCCCATCCGGATAATTTCGTCGTGATGGGTCGTTTTGTATTGTGTTAGAGTGTATAACAACATAGGGATTCTACCGCGCACGTCCAGTTACTGGGTTAGTGTTGTTAAGTTAAATAATACTCACTATCGATATCGTATGCACTTGGCCATCTTTGGTTGTGTGATGGCACTTTTGTTTCTGGCTAGCGTAGCCCAGCCCGCCGACTATTTAGGTTGACATGCACAGCGATCTCCCTTCATTCGTGCCTGGATAATATCAGGATGTACACCACTGAAAACATAAAAAATAACTCTTGGTTTCATACTCATTAGTTGCGTTTTCTTCGGCGGTACGGAACACGCTTTTCCTTTTGATGCATTTGAGTTCTTCACAATTCAATACAATTTTGTAAAACTTCGCAGAAGCCGCATTAATAAAAAATACGTTGCTGCTTCACAACAAGAAAACTACTGAATTCACAACAAATTTTTTTTATTATAATTTGTGCGAAGTTTTACGAAAGTGATGTGAAATACAGAAATGACACTAAAAGCCGAATGAAGGAGAAGGACGAGAGCTAAATCAGTATGTAACTTTGGCTTATATATACAGAGGAAATAAGATAAAATTCTTCAGAGAAGTGACACTAAAAGTTATCTACTTCGATGCATCCATGCACGAAATCTGCCACGTCACAGCCCGTTAGAGCCATTGATAAGTACTTTAATTTAAACATATGTGTTTGCGATCAGCCATTATCATCATATCCGACTCATGTCGGGTTTCCAGCCGGATCAGACTGTCATCTGAGCACAATATTTCAGCGGTCCACCTGGCCGCCATCGTCAGGTGAGAAAAGGTTACAGGTATATCATCTGGTCCTGAAGCCTTTCCACTACTAAGCAACTGTAGCTGCTTTTCAATTCCGCAATCGGTAATCTCAATATCTGCTATTTCGACGTTCGCGCGACGGTTGAAAGGAGGGACAGTGATAAGGTCTTACGCGGTGAAACAACTTCCTAAGACCGAATTTAGTATTTCAGCCTTCTCTCTGTTACCTTCCGTTTCTGTGCCGGTGTGGTCGCTGAGAGAATGATGATTCTGACCAACTTACTGATTTTACAGACGAAAAAAATCTCTTAGGGTTTTTACTCAGGTCAGTTGACCACTTCTTACTTTAGAAATCATTGAACGCTTCTCTCCTTGCTCTCCTTACGCTCATTTTCGCTTTTGTTTGTCAGCTAGGTTTTTACTTCTATTGAATCCGAGATGAAGTGCTCTCTGTTTACGTAGCATCTTTCTAATGCTGCTAATAAACCAATGTGGGCCTTTCCCAACCCTTAAGACCTTAATCTGAACATACTTGTCTAGGGCGTATTGAACGATGCATTTGAATTTTTTTTCCATTTGTTCCCTACATCTTCGTCCTCATCAGCGAATATTTGATGCTGACTGCTGAGATATTCTGAAATTTTTATCCTGCCACCCTTGCTAATACTCTGCAAATCGTTTTTCCCTATGTAGGTCGGCGTCATCAAATTATTTTCGCATTCGGAGTAGAAAGTTGGTGATTGGAATTTCCTGAGAAGATTCCTCCAAAACGAAAACGCCTTTGTTGAAATGATGTCCATCCCAAATCCTCAGCGACACTCACTCGTCCATTTTGCGATAATACAGAACGTGCTGTTCTTCTCTGAACATTTTCGACGTACTCTGTCAATCTTATCTGGTAAGGATACCACACCGCGCAGCAGTATTCTAAGAGAAGATGGACAAGCGTAATGTAGGCAATCTCCTTAGTAAATGGTTCAAATGGCTCTAAGCACTATGGGACTTAACTTCTGAGGTCAACAGTCCCCTAGAACTTAGAACTACTTAAACCTAACTAACCTAAGGACATCACACACATCCACGCCCGAGGCAGGATTCAAACCTGCGACCGTAGCGGTCTCGCGGTTGCAGACTGTAGCGCCTAGAACCGCTCGGCCACCTCGGCCGTCAATCTCCTTAGTAGATCTGTTACATTTTCTATGTGTCCTACCAATAAAACGCAGTCTTTGGTTACCTTTCCCCACAAGATTTTCTGTGTGTTCCTTCCAATTTAAGCTGTTCGTAACTGTAATTCCTAGGTATTTAGTCAAATTTACGGCCTTTAGATTTGACTGATTTATCGTGTAACCGAAGCTTAACCGATTCCTTTTAGCACTCATGTGGATGAACTCACACTTTTCGTTATTTAGAGTCAACTGCCTATATTCGCGCCATACAGATATCTTTCCCAATTCGTTTTGCAATTTGTTTTGATCTTCTGATGACTTCACTAGTTCACAAACCACAGCGTCATCTGCAAATCAACCTAAGACGGCTGCTCAGATTGTCTCCCGAATCGTTCATATAGATCAGGACCAGCAAAGGGCCTATAACACTATCTTGGGGAACGCCAGAAATCACTTACGTTTTACTCGATGACTTTCCGTCAGCTACTACGAACTGTCACTTATCTGGTGGGAAATCACGAATCCAGTCACATAACTTCAAAATGGCTCTGAGCACTATGGGACTTAACATCTGTGGTCATCAGTCCCCTAGAACTTAGAACTACTTAAACCTAACTAACCTAAGGACATCACACACATCCATGCCCGAGGCAGGATTCGAACCTGCGACCGTAGCAGTCCCGCGGTTCCGAACTGAGCGCCTGAACCGCTAGACCACCGCGGCCGGCAGTCACATAACTGAGACGATATTTAGGAAGCACGCAATATCCCTACTAGCCAATTGTGTGACACATAAAATGGAAGAAGTTCGGTACACCGACCGACAAGTTATGCTGATACTCTCACACAATGAGCCGCACTAAGACACTCGTTTAGTAAATTAAGATCACTGGAACATGCTATTCTCCCTAAATTACGGGCTCAGAGAAGAAAAGGAAAATCAAAAATTTTCTGCTGAGGCTGTCCCACTACGTTGAAGATCACCTAGATGCTACTCACATCGGTAACTGCGCGTACTGGAAAACCTTTAATCAGCCAGTAGCGAGAAGCACAAGAGACACGTGCTTCCTGTAGCAGGTCGCAGCCAAATGTGAGTCCCCATTCAGCGGACTTTGCAGGCTGCCGTCCGCATTGCACTCAGCTGCTCGATTTCGAATTGGGCCAGTACGCGCCAGCCAGATTTCCTACCATAAGTCAGGCCACGATGACTGGAACTGTGTGCCAGATTGAGACTCGACCTTTGCCCTTCGCGGGCTCTGCCGAGCTCTCCAACTTCGACTCACAACCCGCTCTCAGAAGCTATAAGGTGAATGCCCCACACTAGAGGCCCGGATCGGCACATAGATTTAATGTAGCAGGAGGTTTTAAATCAGCGTACAGTATCCTGTAGACTGAAAATTCAGTCTTGGAACAAAATTACTATTGTTTCAAAATATTAGATACACAGGGGGTGCAACTTACTTAAACTGACAGACTCTGGGAGCGCGCACGGGACACGAGAACAAATATTTTTCTCTAATGTCGTAATTTCTTGTGAGCATTATTTAATCCGCTAGAGGGCATCACTCTTCAGTTATAATGAGTAATTTGTTGTATTAAATTTTTCTGTTACACCCGTAGGGGGTATACTTCATTCTTCAGTGTACTAGCTGTTTACTAATGGAGCGATACACCTGGGGTGAATACACTGATGTAGTTGGTGCGTACCACACAGTGGCGGGGACTTCTGCATCCACAATATTCATATGTTTGGAGCGAGTTTAGTTCACCTGCCACATTTACTCGCGCTCATCGAGTGTGGTTCTACCTGAATGTGTGGGCGGGTGTTGTCGGTGACTTAACTGGGCCATATCTCCTACCTAGGCCCTTAAATGGTAGTCATTATTATGGTTTTCTCGACAGATCATTGCTAGAATTTGTCGATGACGTGCCACTCACTATAAGACAGGACATGCAGTCCGGGCATGACGGGGTTGCGGAACATCTCAGTCGTCCTGTACGTCGATTTTTGAGCCGACAGTTTTCAGAAAACTGCATTGGCGGAGATGGCCCTCTACTGTTCTGCTCTGGACTTCTTGGTGTGGGGAGAGATGTGCAAGCTTGTTTACAAAAAGCCGGCCGTTGTGGCCGAGCGGTTCTAGGCGCTTCAGTCTGGAACCACACGACCGCTACGGTCTCAGGTTCGAATCCTGCCTCGGGCATGGATGTGTGTGATGTCCTTAGGTTAGTAAGGTTTCAGTATTTCTAAGTTCTAGGGGACTGATGACCTCAGATGTTAAGTCCCATAGTGCTCAGAGGCATTTGAACCATTTTTTTGTTCACAAAACTGCTGTTGAATCAGAGGAGGGTCTTCCCAGATTGTAGCAGCAGTACCAGAAATTACGGCCAGTACTGCAGTGTTTGACAGTGTTAGGCGGTACATGTCACGTAGGTGTAACTTTCGTTTATAAGTCAATGTAAGCATTTTTGAACCTCTACAGTAACTGATGTAATTGTGTTAATGTTGTTGTCTCTTGGTAATAAAGAACTAAAAATTGTTTGTGTTACTTTTTGTCTACAGTAATTAAGATTTGATGTCCTCGTAAAACGGTTCGGCGCAGGAAGACACGTTAGAAACAGTGTTTTCAGTGTACCATACAGACTCCCATGGTTTTTCGGTTTAATCAGTTCCCGTCCGGAGAAAACTCTTTGTACCAGTTCAAAAAATCTTCACAGGAAAATACGACGCTGGAGAAATATGTCTTTATCGATGTCCCGTGCAATCTAACAGAAATTGTCGGTTCAAATAATTTTCAACCTGTGCGCATCTGTTAAGATCCCTAAGAACACCTCCCTGTAATAGAAGTTCTTTTCTTGACCTCTTTCTTAAATCAAATCCCTGATTGTATTAATAATTAGTGAGTTGAGACTCACTGATTCGCGTGGTACTTGTTTGGCCACGGTTGCTCTCTCCATTGAAAATATCCCTATCCATCCTCTCGACGATTGGTGGGGTGAAAGTAAAGCCCGTTATGTAACGGCTCCTTCACGAGAAATAAAAAGAAAAAGAAATCTCACCGTAGCTGTAATGTGGCAGCTTAGAGGTGCGGCATTCTCTGGCCAGAAATATATCTTCCCATCCCAAATGCCAAAACCTGCTTCGTCTACTCAAAGAACAGCTCGAGATTGAAGTTATCTTGCAAATAGCTGCAGTTTCGATACCTTACACCGTTACTTCACAACTTTTCAGTTCGAGCGTATGAACAGCTTTCTGGGTGGATGGTTTGCTTCTGATACATCAGTCTGAGGTGCTAAAGAGCTAACCATTTTCTCAGATTTTTCCCCGAAGGTCGCTCCTATCTCAAAAACCAATTCGACACTCCGACAGCTCGAGAAACGGGCCGGAGCGTATGCTGCGAGCGGAGCGCCTCCCCCCCCTCCCCTCCCCAACACCAAGTTCTTGTTGTTACAGGGCAGTGCCCGACACAGCGACTGGGTCAAAAGTGAGACACCGTGCCGTAACTGGCAGCTCCGTTGCTCTCTCCCCTAGAGCCGTCAAGTATTATACGATCAAAAGCGGACGGAAGCCGAACAATACGAATATTTACCACACTCTTAAAAATGATTGCGCAAATATGATCAATTCCCCGACTCTCTATACGAATAACTACCAGACAATCAGTAGATACACATTTTACCGCCGTTTCCCTCCACTGTTTTCTGACAGCGCCCGATTCACTCCAAGATATCGGAATTCCGGTGTGATCTGTTCCGCATGGCAGTATTCAGCGACTGAGATTAAATTCTTGGTACAGGATGCATCCACGCAGCCTCCTCGATACGAGCGTAATATTTACAGGGCAATATTGCGCCCTGTGTGCTGATATAGAAGTAGGGGCATCCCTTCCTTTCTGCGTGGGCAGCCCTTCGCCACCTCTGTGAAACATGATGTGGACTGCGAGATTCTGAGATCGTGCCCAACAGATTTACGTCATAGGGCTGGCAGCAAGGGGAGGACGTGGAAAGGCGATTCGGGAAGAAGTTTGATTTCCACACTAGTAACTTCGGCATTTTTCCAGATACTTCGTTCCTGCCGTAGGTTTCATCAGTCATACTCTGCAACACTCACGCAAGAACAAAATTCTGCCTTCGTAAAGGATGAGTCAGTAAGGATGAGCCACCCAAACTGAATAAAACAGATTGCTTAGTTATGGGGGACAACATGGCGAATTGCCTGACGTTCGCAAGTAACGGCCGCCTAGTGTTTTGTGGCGCTGCTGTCTCTGATACTATATTGATAGGCAATAAGTCGCCGAAATACGACACCAGATATTTTCCCCTAGTGGAGCTATATACCTTTTTGTGGCATTTGAAAGAATTTTCTAAGAGAACTTGAAGGATAAAACATGTATGGTACTTGATCAAATCGTATCAAGATAATACTGCCGCAAACCACTGTCCGGTCGTAAGGAGAAGGGGTACTACAAAAGTCTGAAGTGTTATACTAAATGCAAGCAAACACGGAACTGAATTACGGGTTTGTGTTCACCTGTCCGCTAGAAGCCCATCAGTCTGTATTTTGCTGGTGAGAAATCAGTTAATTTCGTCGTAAAGCTATTGAGAGATTCGAAATGTGCACGAAATGTGCACGAAACTAACTAACATCGTTTATGACGCATGTCACCAAGCTAATAGAGCAGAGGTGCTGGTGTATGCTGATCACTGTCTTTGCAAACGTAATAAGAAAAGCTTCTGTAAAATGGAAGTGTGCGGAATAAGATATACCAAAGAAAAGGAAAAGCAAGTGATGAAAGAAATGAAACTAACATTTTTTGCAGCAGTGATACATAATGTACATGTCACTTACAGGCGTCACGGATGTTCCAGGGGGATCAGCTACACGAGTGTTCCGCAAACACTGCGTTCCATCGCTGCAACTACAGATTCAAGGCAGTGACTTCCAAAATTGGTTACATTTCTCCAAATATTATCTACGGAAAGTTCAAAGTGATGTGGCATATGAACGCAATTTTTATAAAGGAAGAACCGTCGTTTACTAAGCATAACCGTGTCAATGTTCGGAATAAGTACTAATCGTCTGCTGAAAACTCATGCTCTCTCAAAGAAGCAGATAACGCCCTGTCAAAGTTTGGTATGTCTTTTTTTCAACATCGACATGAATCGTCCCTCTTTTATTGATGGTGACCTACATACAGTGAAGTATCTCGAGTTTTTGAGACACTCTGCTTTAGCAGTTATTGCAGAATATCCCACTGGACATAAGGCAATCAGTGTGGTACCAACATTACGGATCTTCCTGCCTTTCCACACATGTAATAACAGACGTTCTCAAGAGAACATCTGGAGAGCACTGTAACGGACATTCAGGAAATGCAAAATGGTCTGCACACTCACCAAACTTAACACGCTTATACTTTTATCTGCGGCTAAAATTAAAACAAAAAATTCTACTACAGGGGTGGCCAGATTTCGGATCGCTGGCCATGCCTAGGTTCGCGTACAAAGCGCTCAGCCTCACTTCACATTTCCCCCGCCGCCACGCCACACTATTTGACCGCGAGGAGGGTTAAGAGAGGAAAATAGCAAACGTGGCGCCTTCAAATGGCAGTGTAGTAGGACTGCGTGCGACTTGGTTTTGGCGTTTGTGGAAACGACCTTTGAGCTAGTGTACGAAAAATGTGATTCACCCGAAAAGCCGACACGTTTCCATTGATCGACGCTCGAATCATGATGGTCCCGCGCCCAATGCAATCGTAATTGACAACGTCGTTGGGTCAGAATGTGAATACGTAAGAGTGGTCTGCTGCGGAGCCTATGAGCAACTAGTACGATGAACAGTGTGCTCCGAAACACTTGTGTGTGCTCCAGCACTGTGCTCTTCCGGTAGAGATGCCACAGATCAACATCTATCTTAGTTTACAGAGCAGACAAGCCTTCGAGCCCCACGTTCTGTGAAGAGGCGTGAACGTCCAACCATTTAGCGTCGTTCTACCTCTTCCCGTAGATGCTCACTACAGTAGCACGTAAATACTCGACCAGCTTCGCCGTTTTGGAGATATTCGTAGACAGGCTCTGCGTGCCGCGCGGGATTAGCCGTGCGGTGTAAAGCGCTCCATTCATGGACTGTGCGGCTGGTCCCGGCGGAGGTTCGAGTCCTCCCCCGGGCATGGGTGTGCGTGTTTGTTCTTAGAATAATTTAGGTTAAGTAGTATGTAAGCTTAGGGACTGATGACCTTAGCAGTTAAGTCCCATAAGATTTCACACACATTTGAGCATTTTTTTGAACAGACTCTGCGCAATAATAATCTGCCCTTTGTTCGCCCCTGGTGGCTGAGTGGTCTTCACGACGGAATGTCGTACCTAACGGCCCGAGTTCGATTCCCGGCTGGGTCGGAGATTTTCTCCGCTCAAGGACTGGGTACTGTGTTGTCCTTATCATCATTATTTCATCCCCATCGACACGTAAGTCACCGAAGTGGCGTCAACTCGAAAGACTTGCATCAGGCTAACGGTCAACCCGACGGGAGGCCATACCCACACGGCATTTCCATCTGCCCTTTGTCAAAGTCGCTTATCTCAATGGATTTCCCCATTTACAGGCCGTACCTTCGCTAGGGTGATGCCCCTTCCGTGTCCGCTCCGCTTATGTACTTTTGTTACCGCGTCACGTACCCGCAACGCCCCCAGACGGCATCTAATTTCGCGGTGGGCAGTATTCATAATGTTTTGGCTGACCAGTGTAAACCGGCGGGACTCACTGTCGAGAGCGCTGCCAGTCCACCCCGGTTCGACAGTGGATGTGGGATGAGGTGGGTGCCTGGCTATCCGTGTAGGTCAGACGGGAAACTCTAGCCCTCAGACCGTGATGGAGCACGCTTCCCGGTGCCGGCCGGCAGGGGTAGTCCAGACCGACGGGTCGCGGCGTGAAAGGCGGCGGGCCCCCGGCGGCCGCGCGGGCCGCAGCAGAAGCACTTTGCGGCCGAGTGCGAACCCGTGTCCACCTGGCGACGGCGCTCGCTAGCGTTAACCCGAATCCGCCAGGAGGCTGCGACACGCCGGGAACGGCTCAGTGACGGTCTGCGGACGCATTCACGTCGACACTCCAACCCTAATCTGAGGAATAGCGTGGGTGCCGAACTGCGCTGCTAGCTGGTAACGCTGCAACACCATTAAAGAAGGACAGTAACGAAGTTCTACTTCCTGTGCATATGTAGTATTGCAGGAAGAATACAGGACAAGACCTGTAGATCTTTTACGTGCATCTTTCTTTCTGTCTTGTGCCGGTTCTCCCGCGGATACGCAGGGTCGGCATGGTTAATCAGATGTGGCAATGTTAGTTGAAGGGGTGGCCGGATGCCCTTCCTGCCGACACCCCGTACCCCCCGGGAAGGAATTAGTGTACCCCAACTGTCTGCGACTAGCGAAATGTGTGGAATAGTGCAAAAGTGTTCAGATGTCCGCGAGCCGTGTAACTGAGGCCGGACGTGGGAACAGCCAGGTATTCACCTAGGGGGATGTGGAAAACCGCCTAAAAACCACATCCAGGCTGGCCGGCAAACAGGCGCGCCTACCCAAGTCCATGAAGCAGCGCGTTAGCGCGCTCGACTAACCTGGCGGGTTGAGATCTTTTACGTGCATGCAGGGTGTGAAATCTAGTTCAGTCAGAGTCGACGCTTCTGGAAGTAGCTACTGCTCTAACGCATCGAATAACTACGTTTGGTTGAGGGATACGTGTACATATCCCATGCTATTTCACTTCTCCGACGAAGGTCATCAGTTATGAGCACATATTTTGAGTACATCTACATGCTTACTGTGCGAATGACACTTAAAATGCCTCGAGGATGGTTCATCGAACGACCTTCACAACAATTCTCTATTATTCCACTCTCAGACGGCGCGCGGAAAAAACGAACGCTCATACCTTTCCCTAAGATCTCTGATTTCCCTCATATTATTATGATGATCTTTTCTCCCTGTGTAGGTCGGCGTCAGCAAAATACTTTTGCATTCGGAGGAGAAAGTTGGTGATTGAAATTTTATGAGAAGACCCGGCCGCAACGACAAACGTCTTTCTAATAATAATTCCCATAAACAATTGTGTATCACAGAATGAAATTTTCACTGTACAGCGGAGTGTGCGCTGATATGAAACTTCCTGGCAGATTAAAACTGTGTGCCGGACCGAGACTCGAACTCGGGACCTTTGCCTTTCGCGGGAAAGTGCTCTACTAACTGAGCTACCCAAGCACGACTGACGCGCCATCCTCACAGCTTCAGGAGACGAGGTACTGGCGGAATTGAAGCTGTGAGGACGGGGCGTGAGTAGTGTTCGGGTAGCTCAGTTGGTAGAGCACTTGCCCGCGAAAGGCAAAGGTCCCCAGTTCGAGTCTCGGTCCGGCACACAGTTTTAATCTGCCAGGAAGTTTCAATTCTGTATCATGTCCGTGACACTCTCTCCCCCATTTCTCGACAATACAAACCGTGTTGTTCTTCTTTGAACTTTTCCGATGTACTCCGTTAATCCTATCTGATAAGAATCCCACTCCAAAAGAGGACGGACAAACGTAGTGCACGCAGTCTCTTTAGTAGATTTGTTGCACCTTCTAATTGTCCTGGCAATAAAATGCAGTCTTTGGTTTGCCTTCCCCATAACATTTTCTATGCCTTCTTTCCAGTTCAAGTTGTTAGCAATTGTAATTCCTAGGTATTTAGTTGAATTTACGACCTTTAGATTTGACTGATTTATCATGTAACCAAAGTTTAACGGGTTCCTTTTAGCACTTATGTGTATCACTTTACGCTTTTCATTATTTAGGGCCAGTTGCCAATATTCGGACACTGAGATTTCTTTTCTAAATCGTTTTGCAACTACTTCTAATCTTCTGATGAGCTTACTAGACGATAAACGACAGCGTCATCTGCAAACAACCTCAGACGGCTGCTCAGATTATCTCTAAATCGTTTATGTAGATAAGGAACACCACTGCACTTGTAACACTACCTTGGGCAACGCCAGAAATTACTTGTTTTACTCGACGAATTTCCGTCAATTGCACCGAACTGTGACCTCTCTGTCAGAAAATCACGAATCCAGTGCCGTAATTGAGATGATATTCCGCAAGCACGCAGTTTGATTACAAGCCGCTTCTGAAGTACAATGTCAAAAGCCTTCTGGAGATCTAAACATACAGAATCTAATTCCTTGAGTGAGTAAAGAGGTATTAGTATTTCACAGTACGTCGTTTCCTAAATAAGTGTTCACAATGTGTCAGTAGACCACTCTCTTCCAGCTAATTCATAACGTTTGAACACCATATATGTTCCAAAATCCTGCTCCATATGGACGTTAAATGATTTTCTTTCTTTCTTTGGGCCTTGTCCCACGCCAACGCGGGGTCGGCAGTGTTATTACAGATTTGGCAGTGTTAGCTGCATAGGGTGGCCGGTTGCCCTTCCTTCCACCACCCTGAGACCCCCCCCCCCCTCCCCAGGACGTAGGTAATGTATCCCAGCTGTCTGCGTCTAGTGTAAGCCATGAAATAGGGCATGGAAATGGAAATGAGCGTTTGGCGTCATTGGCCGGGAGGCCCCTCGCGGGGCAGGTCCGGCCCCCATATCGCAGGTCTTATTACAGTCGGCGCCACATTGGGCGACCTGCACGCCGGATGGGGATGAAATGATGGTGAACACAACACAACACCCAGTCCCTGAGCGGAGAAAATCTCCGACCCAGCCGGGAATCGAACCCGGGCCCAGAGGACGGCAATCCGTCACGCTGACCACTCAGCTACTGGGGCGGACATGAAATAGGGCGATCGTGTTCAAATGTCTGTGAGTCGTGTAACTGAGGCGCAACGTGGGGACCAGCATGGTATTCACCTAGCGGGATGTGGAAAACCACCTAAAAACCATATCCAGGCTGGCCAGCCATACCTACCCACGTCGTTAATCCGCCGGACGGATTCGATCCGGGGCCAGCGTGCCTACGCGAGTCCAGGAAGAAGCGCATTAGCGCTCTCGCCTACCCTGGAGGGTATCGACGTTAAATGATATGGGCTTCTAATTAGTGGATTGCCTTACTTGAATATTAGTGTGTCCTGTGCAACTTTCCAGTTTTCGTCTATGTACCTTTCGTCGAGTTGGCGGTTACATACGATTGTTAAATACGGAACTACTGCATCAGCATACTACGAAAGGAACCTAATTGGTATAGAATCTGGACTGGAAGACTTGCTTTTATTAAGTGATTTAGATTGCGTCACTACTCCGAGGATATCTGCTCCTAAGTTACACAGGTAGGCAGCTGTTCTTGATTCGAGTTCTGAAATATTTAAGTCTTCTTTGGTGAAGGAATTTCGAAAGACTGTGTGAAAACTGCAGAATGTGAGCCAGGTGAGGATAGCTAGGGTTACACGCGGTATCGCGTTATTTTAATTGAAACATAATGTCACAGTGACCTCGGAGTCTGCGGCCGATATATGACAGAATTATAATTTTTTTATTTTCCGAACAAGAGGTGATTGTGTGGTGTACCCAGCCGAAGTGCATAATATAGCGTCAAGTGTTAGGCCTGTGTTACGTTAAAGCATGCAATGTGTACTATCGATCACCATTTTTAAGGAAATTTTATGTAAGCGGCATTTTATCTGAAAGCAAATTACATAAGGTAAAATCCAGTTTCTCGAATACTCTTTTTTAGTTAATCTTTGTTCACCGTTTATTACTAACGTACTGCGTGTTTAAGTTTATTTCATGATGCAAAGAATATTTAAACAGACGTCGCCACGACGTTCCCCCCTATCCGCACGTGTACTGGACAGAGAACATTTGCAGAGCATTTTGAACAATCATTCAGGAAACGCAAAATTGTCTGTACGCTCACCAAACTTAACACTTCTATACTTTAGCCTGTGGAAAAACTGAAACAAGAGGTCCATTAGGCAACAAATATGACTCTGGAAGGGTTGAAACACCTTTTAACACTGGCCTACGCTGCCGTTAACTCAAGATAAAATTCATCACTTTGTGGCGTACAGCAATGTTCAAGGTCAACATTCTGAACACCTGGTATGACAGTCAGGTAACAGACACACGAACAGTACCTCAGTTAGGTGTTTCATTGCGTTTGGTGTAATACGACGGACGTATGTGGAACCTCTTCTCTTGACGGCGGGAGAGTTTTTTTTATCTCGACACTGTTTGATCAAGTAGCATAAATGTTACGTCGTTAAAGTGCCTTAGAAGATTGTTTCAAATGCTATAAAAATCTATATAGCTCAATTTCAAAAGAAGAAACAAAGGTGGCGTCGTTGTTCGGCGACTGTCAACGATAAAAATTATTTGCGAACGTCAGAAAATTCGCAATATTGTCCACTATAGCTTAGCAAACCCACACCTCACTATATTTATACACCCATGAGCCAAAACATTATGACCACCTGCTTAATAGATTCTTTTCCTGTCTCTGGAACGAAACACATGCGTATCAAGAACTCGACATTTTGACGGTAGGTTTTTGGAGGTATGTGGTCCTAGATCTTTACGCATAGTCAAATTCGCGTATATAACGGGCTGATGATTTGCGTACGCAGTGATGGTACCCGATAGCGACTCAGAACAGTTTCACTACAACGCTCCTCAGACCACTGTAGCAAGGTTCTGGCCCCGAGACCAGAAAGACCATCAGCCTTGAAAGGATGCAGGTGGTTCGCACCGCAGGTCCCACGGAAGTGCAGGAGAATGTCTCTCATAGTATAATACTGCTCTGACCAGCCTGCGTCCGTAGCGCGCGGCACGTTTCGAGCCGCAGTTCACTTCGATGACGGCGTTTATGGAGACGACCATCGACTTAGTGAAGCAAAAATGTGGTTGACCCGAAGAGCCAGCTAGTTTCCATTGATCGACGGTCCAATCTCGATGGTCCCGTTCCCACTGCAATCGTAATTGACGATGTCGATCGGTCAACATGTGAACACCTAGGGGTGGTCTGCTGCGACACTCCATGTTCACCAACGTACGATGAAGGGTGTCCTCCGGAACACTTGTGCATGCACCAGCATTGTGCCGTTTCGTCAGAGGTGCCACAGATCACCATCTATCATACTTTACAGAGCAGACAGGCCTCGAACCCCACGTTTTGACGAGAGTCGTGGATGTCCAACCATTTAGCGCCTAGTAGTAGTTTTATTGTCGTACCTGTTTCCGTAGATGCACACAATAGCAGCACGTGAGTATTTTTAAGATATTCGTATCAGACCCTGCATACTAGTAATCTCCCCTTTGTAAAAATCGTTTATCTCAGTGGATTTCCCTATTTGCAGCCAGTATCTTCACTAGGGTGCCTGCTCCACTTACACACTTTTGTTACCGCTTCACTTGCCCGCAACGCTACTAGCTCGTATCCAACGTCAATGATCATATTGTTTAGGCTGATCAGTGTATTTTGGGCGGTCTGCCTCACCTTGTATATGCTCGTAGTCGCGTTTGCCGTGTACACAGTTTTCTTCGTACAAACAAAATCATTTACTGACATAAGGTAGTTTCCTGACTTAAGGTAGTGACGTATATCCACGCTCCAACAGATTTGAGTAAACAGTATGTCAGTCGTGCTGTTCGGGGCTATGCCGATGTAATAACTGCCTGAAAGGTTCTCGGACGTTGTGTCGGATTGGGAACAGGAGTTAGATCCCCAACGACCTCTTGCCTCATTCGTGCCTTGAAAATGACACCGTGTCCATTTTTCAAAATATCTTCGGTTGTGGAAAGCGTTACGCAGCTGCATTCGTGTAAGTTGTTTGAACATTCAATACGTAGGAAGAAGCTCAAGTTTCTCATGGGGCTATATCTCTCATGTGCCATTTCTTCAAACTATCTGAGAGATTAATGGTTGAAAGTACTCAGCGATTATACTGATGTAGTGTAAGCATTGTGGCCCTGAGGTGTATCGGTGGAACCAAGTATTGTCATATAAAGTTGCCAGAGTTACTTCGAATTGGTCCAACTTTTGCCTGCATACAATATTGAGATATTCCTCCTCCGGCATTTACGTCCCACAGTCGTTTAACGTGGCACTCACCATGCTATAAATTTCTTCATATGCTGCACTTCTCTTAAGACGGAACGTCAATCGGTAGCCTGAAACATACCAAGTTTTCAATGCTTGTGTCATCAAGCAAAACTTTAATTAGCTATAACGTATAGTCTTGGTTACCGTACTTGTGCGATACCTCTAGTTCTTCTTTATGTCTCTTTTCTGTCTGAAACGCAGCTATTGTTTTTAACGAAAATGTTTCATCCCCTTCTACAAAACGTAACTGCGAATACACCTGTTTTATTTAAAATTTATTCACGTTCTCCATATTGGGGCGAATTGGCAGCTACCTGGCTACACCTCTTCGGCCAGCGAAAAGACAGTTGTTAAAACGCCAACGTCTGTCACGATATTTACGAAACGCATGGATGTGCAATCTATGTGCAATCTACGTCATTTCGTATAGTTTTCCTTCTTATACATAAGGAGGAGCTGCGCGGGATTAGCCGAGCGGTCTAGGGCGCTGCAGTCATAGACTGTGCGGCTGATCCCGGCGGAGGTTCGAGTCCTCCCTCGGGCATGGGTGTGTGTGTTTGTCCTTAGGATAGTTTAGGTTAAATAGTGTGTAAGCTTAGGGACTGATAACCTTAGCAGTTAAGTCCCATAAGATTTCACACACATATGAACATTTGATTTAAACATAAGGAGGAAAACGAGACGAAAGAACGTTCACTGGAACCATTGTAAGTGCACATAGCTTATTTACTTTATACTTTGTAGAACATTAACACATTCTTCTGCTTGTTCAAGTCATCTGCTCAGACTATGTACTGGCGCTTACTACACAAACATTCCTGTACGGTTCAGTAGCAGACGTGCTGCATGTGACGAATGCAACACTTTACGAAATCATGTGTAACGGTCTGAATATGGACGTAATAGCCCAAAATCCACAATTAAGTAATTGCCCTGTCCATACACAGTCATTTTTATTGTATTTTAGTGCCATTGATTTAATATTTTCAATTGTAGGAAAACCAGAATTATAATTTTTATTACTATTTGCCCCAAGAGCAGTAAAGTGTTTGCTTAAAATTTTGTATTTGTGGAGTTCCACAGCCTCCAGACGTTTAACAAACGCAAACATGGTCCGTATCAGGCTGTAATGTGACTTTTACTTAAGAGTGCGATTAACTAATTTCGACTATTGTCATTGTCAAGCACTACACTGCCATAATACATCGCCACCTATAAATAACACTTTGCACATCTCACATTAAGATAAAACACGTGCAAAGTGTTATTTATAGGTGGCGATGTATGCAGACAATGTGGTGCTGTTCCACGTTCGTTTTACAGGTGCTTTACAATGACAAGTAGTCGAAATTAGCTAATCTCGCGATTAAATAAACATCGCATTACAGCCTACTATGAACCACGTTTATTAATGTGTTTGCTGTCAGCGCCCCATCTCCCTTCCACCCCTCATATCCCCCCCCACCCCTCCCACCGATACAACCATCGCACCCACTATCGAAGTGCCAGCCCACTGCGCTCTTACGTCCCACAGCTGAGCCTTTTGTTTCCACTACTCGGTCGAGATTCGCAATGCTGCGGATGAATCTCACAATGGGCAACCCGAGGCGACAAGAGCGCGCAATGCAGAACTCTGAGATTGATGGCGGGCGTGGACAACAGTCACATCGCACTGCGGCCGGACACACGGCGTCGCAAGGAGTCGCCGTGCACCGCACTGCACCACGCTGCACTGCACGGCTGCAGGGACGGGGCGAACAGAGGCGCTCTGGCGACACTGCTACAGAGGATGAGCGTCAGACGAAAAAGCACCGTGTCAAGAATCCCGTACTTACTCGTCATAGGCAGGTGTGTCACGATCAGGAGGAAATAAGGTTGTTGTTGTTGTGGTCTTCAGTCCTGAGACTGGTTTGATGCAGCTTTCCACGCTACTCTATCCTGTGCAAGCTTCTTCATCTCCCAGTACCTACTGCAACCTACATCCTTCTGAATTTGCGTAGTGTATTCATCTCTTGGTCTCCCTCTACGATTTTTACCCTCCACGCTGCCCTCCAATGCTAAATTTGTGATCCCTTGATGCCTCAAAACATGTCCTACCAACCGATCCCTTCTTCTAGTCAAGTTGTGCCACAAACTTCTCTTCTCCCCAATCCCATTCAATACCTCCTCATTAGTTACGTGATCTACCCACCTTATCTTCAGCATTCTTCTGTAGCACCACATTTCGAAAGCTTCTATTCTCTTCTTGTCCAAACTGGTTATCGTCCATGTTTCACTTCCATACATGGCTACACTCCATACAAATACTTTCAGAAACGACTTCCTGACACTTAAATCTATACTCGATGTTAACAAATTTCTCTTCTTCAGAAACGATTTCCTTGCCATTGCCAGTCTACATTTTATATCCTCTCTACTTCGACCATCATCAGTTATTTTACTCCCTAAATAGCAAAACTCCTTTACTATTTTAAGTGTCTCATTTCCTAATCTAATCCCCTCAGCATCACCCGATTTAATTTGACTACATTCCATTATCCTCGTTTTGCTTTTGTTGATGTTCATCTTATATCCTCCTTTCAAGACACTGTCCATTCCGTTCAACTGCTCTTCCAAGTCCTTTGCTGTCTCTGACAGAATTACAATGTCATCGGCGAACCTCAAAGTTTTTATTTCTTCTCCATGAATTTTAATACCTACTCCGAATTTTTCTTTTGTTTATTTTACTGCTTGCTTAATATACAGATTGAATAACATCGGGGAGAGGCTACAACCCTGTCTCACTCCTTTCCCAACCACTGCTTCCCTTTCATGCCCCTCGACTCTTATAACTGCCATTTGGTTTCTGTACAAATTGTAAATAGCCTTTCACTCCCTGTATTTTACCCCTGCCACCATCAGAATTTGAAAGAGAGTATTCCAGTTAACGTTGTCAAAAGCTTTCTCTAAGTCTACAAATGCTAGAAACGTAGGTTTGCCTTTTCTTAATCTTTCTTCTAAGATAAGTCGTAAGGTTAGTATTGCCTCATGTGTTCCAATATTTCTACGGAATCCAAACTGATCTTCCCGAGGTCCGCTTCTACCAGTTTTTCCATTCGTCTGTAAAGAATTCGCGTTAGTATTTTGCAGCTGTGACTTATTAAACTGATAGTTCGGTAATTTTCACATCTGTCAACACCTGCTTTCTTTGGGATTGGAATTATATTCTTCTTGAAGTCTGTGGGTATTTCGCCTGTCTCATACATCTTGCTCACCAGATAGTATAGTTTTGTCAGGACTGACTCTCCCAAGGCCATCAGTAGTTCTAATGGAATGTTGTCTACTCCCAGGACCTTGTTTCGACTCAGGTAGTTAACGGTAAAGCCCCGCAATGTTCAGTTTTTCTAATACAGTCATCAGTGGGGGATAGATTTTCCCGCGATTTCAGATCGAAATGGATATTGGGTTGTTACCTATAACCCACCCAAATTATAGTTTCGTACGGTTATTGTGGCTACGAAGTTCGTCGGGACGGAATACTTGCACAAAAATTTCGCAGTTCACTTCGGATCAAATTACAAGCTCTCGATGATATCTTCCATCATCTTCGTCAGGAACTAAAACTGTCTTCTATTTTTATAACGTCGGTAGCCAAGAAAGAACTAATCGAAGAACAAGACAGGGTGAAACGTCCCCTTAGAAAAATTAATGAATTACTGTGCTGATAAACCTCTTACATTATTTGATTTTCAAACAGCTGAGCAGAACTGAACGTACTCAGACATTTCACTCTTTACCTATTCTGATCAACACTAAACTGACACACAATACTTTTAGCGCAACGCAATCTGACTTTCAATAATCCCTACAAAAGAATGGCCCTGACTAACATTAACCTATACCTTTCACATATTACTTACCTCATAAAAATCTTCGTTACTCGAACTACTGCAATACAACGAGCACCACTACTGCCAGCTAAATAAAAGATTCAAACTACTGAAGGCACTAACTACTGATAGGCATAGTTAGCAAATGAAAGATTTTGATAGAGAACAAACAATGTATTTACCTTAATAGTGTTCAAAAGTCATAATATATATAGCAGTTCATGACATCCAGTCTTACAAATTTACTGTCTGTGATGGACGCACCTCCAGATCATCTCAAAACTCCGCCACTTCTCTCCCCACATCCACCACTGCTGGCGGCTCACCTCCAATTGCACAACGCTACGCGCTGTTAACAGCCAACTGTCCAACACAACAATAGCGAATATTACAACAATGATAACCAGCCACAGACGCACACAGCACAGCCAGTGATTTTCATACAGAGCGCTACGTGATGTTACCAATATAAAACCTAAACAGCCTACTTAAATAGCCCCCATGCTCCCCACAAAAAATTTTACAGATTGTTTTGGGCAGTGGCAAATACAGATTTGAAAAAAAAATTCATAATTACGAGAACAAAGATATCCAAAGCACACACTTATTGATACACTGTTCGTCAAAAGCAAAAATTGTTCTCATAAAGACAGTCCTGATCATTCATCACAATAGTAATTACAGTTTTTTTTCACACAGTCTCATTAGTAAAAGGAAATGGACACGGAAGTAGTGGATTTCCATGCAGTCTTGAAGAAGTAGTGTTGTCCTTCCAACGGAAAGACAATGCTGACTCTTCACATGCAGACAGGTAATGGTCCACAACAGAGCAAACCCACAGCAGAGTCAGTCAAAGTTGAAGAATATTGGTAGGTAGGTCATCACAGAGCAGACCCACTGTTGTCGTGGTAGAGAGTGTGGTACTGGAGGGCCATCAAAGATGAGGACCCACTATAGAGCTTGTAGAGATAATGGTATTGGTGAGCCATCAAAGGTGCAGACCCACTGCAGTCCTTGTAGAGACAGCCAGCAGCCATCTGTTGCGACTGTGCAGGTACACAATCACCATCGAAGAGTCTTGCGGACAATATAGCAAGTCCATGAACCACCACTTGTGCACCCACAAATTTTTTTTTAAAAATGTCTTTAGAACAAGCAATGCTGTTAACCAGTCCCTTGCTGAATTATTAACACACGTGCAAACACTAACACTCCCAACTTCTCACATATTGTGCATATACTATGACCAACAGAAACGGGTGCAGTGATTCATTAATTTTTCTAATGGGACGTTTCAAGGGGAAAGAAAAGTTTCTGCTGAGAGGAAAAGACGTGCCAAAGGAAGGAAAGGTCGTGGTATGGAAACAAAACGACGTAAGCTAGATTTCATTACATCAAAGCCGGAAAAGGAAGAAAACATGTCAAACCGCCAGCTGATTAATCTTCAGAGTCAAATTCAGACCTCTCACACTATGGCAGCAGCGCAGTAGCTCAGACATTGACTCAATGTTTGTCGAGAAGCACCTAGAGAAAAAGTACGAGATGCTGCGACTTCAAGGAAGAGTTAGAGGTTCTTACGAAGTACACTATTCAGTAGCTATCTTGGCAACTTACCCTCAGTAACTGAACTCTTTCATGCTACTCTACTAATCCTCATTTCGTGGAGAAGAAAGTATTATTTCTGTACAAGTATTTTTATGGATTATCTTCAGATTTACGCTACAGTTCAATTCAGTATTGTGTTGGGTACTTGGCTATAATACAACAATGTTACAAAGGATCATTTCAAGTGATTTTATAATGCAATTATTTATTTTCATCCATGTTTATCTAAAAGGGGGTAAAGATACACACTCCCGAGCGTTACTCCATTTTGTGGGGTAATACCCCGCAATCTTTGTTTTATCTAAATTGTAACTTTCTCTCTCGGTTCCCTTGCCGCGTCAAATTCGGATAAAATTCCAAGCTTTCGATGATATACTCCATCATATTCGTCAGGAACTAAAACTGACTCTCGAGAATCGGAAAGGTCCCTTCTTTTACAAAGGGAATTTTGCGGCATGGGAGTGAGGTGCCGCAGCAATTCACTGATTATTTGAATGGTATACATTCCAACATGAGATTTACAGTGGAGGTGGAGAAGGACGGGAAGTTACCTTTCTTGATGTGTTGGTCGACCAGCAGTGGGGTGGACGACTTGGCTCTTCTGTGTACACAAAACAGACGCATACAAAGCTGTATCTAAATGGGAGTAGCTTTTACCGTCCAACTCAGAAGAGAGCTATGAGCAATACTTCGGCACAGAGAGCATGTTGTGTTTATTTGCTGGTTCGTTTGCTAATCTTTCCAGCATCTCTTCCACTCTACAGCGACGTAATGTAGCTCAAACTTTCTATAGTAATTAGAATCACTAGAAGGAGTAATAATTACGTTCGAGTCACACCTAATCACTTATCGGAGGTGAGAAATCCTTTATTTCTTCCTTGAATACAACTTTTAGTCTTACTACCCAGTTTTAATAAGTAATATTCACTATTATAAGTTCCCTTCATCATTATTAGAGCAAGAACAAAATCAGAGTCATTAAAATTATATTCAACAACAGAGATAATAAAAATCAGAGATAATGCAGTGACAATGTTCGCTTTTGGCTCTGAGCACTATGGGACTTAACATCTGAGGTCATCAGTCCCCTCGAACTTAGAACTACTTGAACCTGACTAACCTAAGGACAACACACACACCCATGCCCGAGGCAGGATTCGAACCTGCGTCGTAGCAGTCGCGCGGTTCCAGACTGTAGCGCCTAGAACCGCTCGGCCACCCTGTCCGGCTCAACGTGTTTGTTCCCCAAACACGACGCAGTACCTGACACAGTCATTTCCGTAATAAAATTTGATATTACGGTATCCCCCTAAACCAGTTATTTAATTTCAGCTACTTCAGTCGATCAGATGGATGACACTGCAAACCGTACTCCGCAAACACCAGAATTTCGGCTGCAGCCGCCAGTGTGTTCGCACCGCTCCCTGTGATACGAGCAACGTGTTCCGCGCTGAGGCGGCGCGTGCGCGCTGCTTCCCGCCACAGAGCGTGAAGCGCAGACTGGTTAGTTATCTAGATGGTCACTGGGTGGAGGAAGTGTGCGGTGTGCCAGACGCGGTCGGCAGACGAGGTGTATCGCCCGCCAGTCGCTTATCGCGCCACGCGACACTTGCACAAACACCGCGTCCGGTCGATACCTCCTAACACATCCCCCTCCCACGCAACGTCCAATCTCTACGAGTCCGCAGCAACTTCATCCGTCTCGATATCTGTCGACGCGAAATATCCCTTTACAATTTCCATGTTACGCGCAGAAAGTTTCGCTCGATAAGGTTTTCTTTACACTACGCAAATATACTCTCTTAGAAAAACTTCAGTTTTGTGGAACCGATGTCTTTACACGCAAATGGTTTGAGTCATACATAACAAACAGAAGACAAAATGTGCTCAATAATTCACATGATGTTGAAAGGAGAAAGTTGTAGTGACTGACAAAGGAGGTCCCATAGGTTTCAACGTCAGATCCAGTATTATGTCTTATACTGGACATCTCTTCTTTCTTGTTTATAAATAAGTACGGAAATAAGATTTCCGTAAAGACAATAACATTAAAATCTAAATTCTATTTGCCTGGTAAAAGTAACCTTAAAATGACTCCAGCATGTACTGGTAACACACAATGAACGATCCGCATCGGGGACTAAGACCAAAATAACGGTCGCTACTCAAAGCTAGACAGCATTACAGGCTAGAAACTTTAAAACAAGCCTCACCCAAGCAAGACTAGTTCTCACGAATCACAACCAGAAGTTTAGCCACACATAACAGAAGTTGCTCATCGTTGCTGTTTCTTCTCCAGTTCAAAAAATGGCTCTGAGCACTATGGGACTTAACATCTATGGTCATCAGTCCCCTAGAACTTAGAACTACTTAAACCTAACTAACCTAAGGACATCACACAACACCCAGTCATCACGAGGCAGAGAAAATCCCTGACCCCGCCGGGAATTCTTCTCCAGTCCTCGGTGGTACAGTAAATACTGACAGCTCGACATCCACAAACCAAGGCAGTAGAAATAAGAAATACGTCGTTTCTGAAGTCTCAAACCCGTGAGCTGGAGGGAAGCAGTGATTCTTCAAACATGGTAGGCACATTGTCTACAGTCATCCGTAACACGATGAACCTGACGGCAGTCCTTGGTCATCAATCCTGGTTATCGTGTGGAATAGCGGAATAGCAAGCAAACATTGAAGCGTGTGGCTAAATCCCATCGGCAACTAGGCCCGCTACTTCTGGTGGTACAGCGGTTAGTCCGTTACTATGATACGAACATCAGAGAAGTCTGATGAGTGGCATGTAGCGATATTAACGCACGCATGGATCACTCTCTCAGTGCTTCTCGATCTCAAATGGTTCAAATGGCTCTGAGCACTATGGGACTCAACTGCTGTGGTCATTAGTCCCCTAGAACTTAGAACTACTTAAACCTAACTAACCTAAGGACAGCACACAACACCCAGCCATCACGAGGCAGAGAAAATCCCTGACCCCGCCGGAAATCGAACCCGGTTCTCGATCTCAATTGCAGTGCTCTTTCGAACCGACTGCCAGAGTCCCCGTTCCTGATAAGTGCTGCAAGTCCTTTACGTAGATGTCCTTGTCTGAAAGTGTTCGAATTTCTTTGTGACAGTTGGTAATGGATCGAGGCTCGGACATGGATGTGATTGTGCTTGGGTTTTCTATACAAGGCGATATTGCTAAAAGAGGAGAACCTGCACAAAGCGACCCCTAAGAGGATAAAGAGCAAAGAAGGTCTTACGGTAACACAGTTGCAAATACACTACTGGCCATTAAAAATGCTACACCGTGAAGTAGACGTGCTACAGAAGCGAAATTTAACCGACAGGAAGAAGATGCTGTGATATGCAAATGATTAGCTTTTCAGAGCATTCACACAAGGTTGGCGCCGGTGGCGACACCTACAACGTGCTGACATGACGAAAGTTTCCAACCGATTTCTGATACACAAACAGCAGTTGACCGGCGTTGCCTGGTGAAACGTTGTTGTGATGCCTCGTGTAAGGAGGAGAAATGCGTACCATCACGTTTCCGACTTTGATAAAGATCGGATTCTAGCTATCGCGATTGCGGTTTATCATATCGCGACACTGCCGCTCGCGTTGGTCGAGATCCAATGACTGTTAGCAGAATATGGAATCGGTGGGTTCAGGAGGGTAATACGGAAAGCCGTGCTGGATCCCAACGGCCTCGAATCACTAGCAGCCGAGATGACAGGCATCTTATCCGCATGGGTGTAACGGATCATGCAGCCACGTCTCGATCCCTGAGGGAACAGATGGGGACGTTTGCAAGACCACAACCATCTGTACGAACAGTTCGACGACGTTTGCAGCAGCACGGACTATCAGCTCGGAGACCATGGCTGTGGTTACCCTTGACGCTGCATCACAGACAGGAGCGCCTGCCTTGGTGTACTCAACGACGAACCTGGGTGCACGAATGGCAAAACGTTATTTTTTCGGAGGAATCCAGGTTCTGTTTACAGCATCATGATGGTCGCATCCGTCTTTGGCGACATCGCGGTGAACGCACATTGGAAGCGTGTATTCGTCATCGCCATACTGGCGTATCACCCGGAGTGATGGTATGGGGTGCCATTGACTACACGTCTGGGTCACCTCTTGTTCGCATTGACGGCACTTTGAACAGTGGACGTTAGATTTCAGATGTGTTACGACCTGTGGCTCTACCCTCCATTCGATCCCTGCGAAACCCTACATTTCAGTAGGATAATGCACGACCGTACGTTGCAGGTCCTGTACCGACCTTTCTGGATACAGAAAATGTTCGACCGCTGCCCTGGACAGCACATTCTCCAGATCTCTCACCAACTGAAAACGTCTGGTCAATGGTGGCTGAGCAACTGGCTCGTCACAATACGCCAGTCACTACTCTTGATGAACTGTGGTATCGTGTTGAAGCTGCATGGGTAGTTGCACCTGTACACGCCATCCAAGCTCTGTTTCGCTCAATGCCCAGGCGTATCGAGGCCGTTATTACGGCCAGACTTGGTTGTTCTGGGTACTGTTTTCTCAGGATCTATGCACCCAAACTGCGTGAAAATGTAATCACATGCCAGTTCTAGTATAATATATTTGTCCAATGAATACCCGTTTATCATCTGTATTTTTTCTTGGTGTAGCAATTTTAATGGCCAGTAGTGTAGACTGAGGGACAAAACTCATGGGATAGCGATATGCAAGTATACAGATGGTGGTAGTATCGAGTACACAAGGTATAAAAGGACAGTGATTTGGCGGGGCTGTCATTTGTACTCAGGCTATTCAGGTGAAGAGGTTTCCTACATGAATATTCCGGCACGGCGGGAATTAACACACTTTGGGCGCAGAATGGCAGTCGGGGCTAGACGCATTGGACATTCCGCTTCGGAAATCGTTAGGGAATTCAGTATCCCGAGATCCACAGTGTCAAGAGTGTGCCGAGAATATCAAGTTTCACACATTTCCTCTCACCACGGACAACGCAGTGGCCGACGGCCTTCGCTTAACGACCGAGAGCAGCGGCGTTCGCGTAGAACTGTCGCTGCTTACAGACAAGCAGCTCTGCATGAAATAACCGAAGAAATCAAGCTAGAACTTACGACAAACGTATCCGTTAGGACAGTGCGGCGAAATTTGGCATTAATGGACTACGCAGCAGACGACCGACGCGAGTGCCTTTGCTAGCAACACGACATCGCCTGCAGCGCCTCTGCTGGGCTTGTGAGCATTCGGTTGGACCCTAGGCGAGTGGAAAGCCATGGTTGGTCAGATGAGTCGCCGTTTCAGTTGGTAAGACCTAGAGGTAGGGCTTGGGTGAGGCGCAGACTCCACAAAGCCGTGGACCCACGTCGTCAACAAGGTACTGTGAAAGCTGGTGGGGGCTCCATAATGACGCGGGCTGTGTTTACAGGGAATGGACTGGGTCCTCTGACTGGAAAGGGTTAAGATCGGCTACTTGGAGACCATTTTCAGCCGTTCACGAACTTCATGTTCCCAAATGACGATGGAATTTGTATGGACGAAATTCGCCATGTCGTGCCTTTAATAAAGGATATACAACAGTTGCTGCGGTTCTTATTCAACGTGCAAAAGTTTGGCTGTGGTATATTGATAATTTTTTCTTTTTGGACCGTCTGACTACTACTGAATGAAACTCAATTTTGCTGCCACAAGCGTTTCGCCTTCATTCCCTGCAAGGCATCTTCAGTGGCCTGGAATATGTACATATTTTTACTATTTAGTTTAAATTTTGGGGCGCTGTACCTGTAGGTTAAAACAGTTCTGGTGGTTGGTTTTCGTTATGAGGTAGTAATATTTTAAATTCTACTTGCAGGTTGCGTGGACGATTTTCTACATTTTACGTTTGTGACCCATTTTTGGTGCCGTTTCTATTCTTATAATTGTCAATTTCTGTCTTTCCACGTTTCACAGCATTTGGCTGACGATACGGCCAACTAACTTCTATGTCGTATAGTGTGTTCCATACGCTCATCTGCCTTATCCAATGCTGATCAACGACATTTTGTGTTGCGTTCCACGTGGGTGTACCTCCCTCGCACCGCATT
Organism: Schistocerca americana; assembly: GCF_021461395.2. Classification (NCBI taxonomy): domain Eukaryota; kingdom Metazoa; phylum Arthropoda; class Insecta; order Orthoptera; family Acrididae; genus Schistocerca; species Schistocerca americana. Next base: position 550,150,549 of record NC_060125.1, on the reverse strand, counting down.
TTCAGCCATATGGCGACACGCTCTGTGTCCTCTGCGAGACAGTTTTCTGCACTTCGTCCCCATTTAGCAAAATCATCCAGTACACCACTTCAGTCCACAAAGTTTAGAGAATGTAATAAAAAAGAAAAGAGAGAAAACTGAAGATGGTGGCTTTCGTGCTTCGTGGTTCTACATAGACCCACCCTCCTGAGCACCACGCACAGAACTTTCCCACTACCACTTTAAACTGTCAGAGAAGTCTTTCCTTGGGATATTTTCAATTCGTGCATCACAGTTGCTTCAACGTCGCTTATATTATCTAAGCGTTGCCCCTTCTTCGTGCGAATTGCTGCACTTTGCCCTTTCATGGTAGGTTCGAAATTGATGACACCAAGCCGCGTCAAAAAAGAATTTTCTTTGTCTTGCATTTCAATGAAGCCGAGAGGGACCTCCATTTTCGTTGTCTTTATTCGTTGGTGAAGGTGCTCAAGACAAATTTTCAAACACTTTTCTCTTCTTAAAAACGTTCCAAAGACTGTCTTCAGCACACGATTTAGAGGTATTGCTCCACTGTGATTCGTGGGACAACAATGCAGACAGGTTAAAGCCGCAGGACAACTACTTAACACTGCATGTTCACAGTTGACTGCTCGGTTGCAGATGTGTTGTTCGCAGCTGCCAGTTCAAGTTTCCACTGTAGCTGCTGCGCTGACGTCGCTTATACGCCAGGAGTAAATTCAGTCTCGGAACTTTCTGAATACTGTGTGACGCTGGGATACGTCCGTTTTTCTCTTAATTACCACATCGAGGAAAGGTAGCTCACCCTGTTTTTCTAATTCCATTGTGTGTTTTACGTTAGGAACGATATAACTCTTTCAACAACTGTTCTAGTTTTATCCTTCCATGTGCCCACACCACATACGAGTATGTATCTTCCACGTATCGACACAAACCGACTTGGCGGATTTGCCATATTCTAGTACATTTCCTTGCAAATGTTCCAGGAGCAGGAGTGCCACGACATCGGTTCGTGCATAATATTTTTCGTCGAACAGAACAATAGCTCACGTTGGAATGTGCCTAAAAGAGCATGGAGAAATACTGTTCTCAAAATGGAAACAAAAACTCTGCTCAACACGCGGAAGCGCATGATTGATGTAAACGTTTCATAATTCTGCTTGAAATTCCACCAACATCATTTGAGCTTTGGTGTTTTGGAATTTTTGTAATTCTATTAATTTCGGTGAAGGATGTTGGCGCTATTTCCAGTGGCTTACATTTTCCGGAATGGAATTTTTAATATAGTCTCTTGCTTCTTCAAATGAACCATTTAATCCTATTTTTGTTGCGACATCTATAAAGTGACTGTTGAAATTAATCATAACTTGTGAATTATCAGTCAAAATGCCGTCATTTAGTTTAACTGTTATGGTATCTAGTACACTGATGGACTGTCATATCTCTCCTTGTACAATATCCATATAGTTCGAATCTTATTATCTCCATTATTAATTTTTGTCAGGATGTACACACTTCATGACATTTTAATGACTTAAAATATTACATTCTCTTTTGCAATATGCAGGTGATGTCGGATCTTAACTTACTGTGACCTTTATATAAATTTTCCTCTTCCACAAGATTTTAATTCCCTTAGTTATCCACAGCTTACTTTCCTTTAGGTGAAATTTGTGGATAACTTTTTAGGTAAGTAACTCTTAAATATTGGCACAAATTTACTACGGAATAATATATATATATACCTCATTCCATACCACCTCATCTGACTCAGCAAGCCTCATTGGTTGGTATGAACCTGCCTCAGGTTTCTATTAATTGTTCACCATGATCAGATAGTACATTAACAGCTGCGTACACACAAAGTGTTTCAACCTGAGCAATGTCCATAAAAATGTTATCATTCCGTATCTAACTATCTTGCTGCGAACGAGCTGGAAAACTGACTACCGAAATTAGATTTAAACACCAAAATAATGATTCCATTTCATATTTCTTTTCCATACCGTTTAAGAAACCTACATTGAAATCTCCAAAATTACCGCTCCCTCTTGTCTGACAGTTTGCTGAGAAATGCATCTAGATTTCTCGTAAATGTCTGAAAGTTCCCTAGAGGAGATTTGTAGACCTTTACAATTGCCAGACAAGTATTCTGCGGTAACAATACAGAATCACTTACGTCTACATTCTGATCTACACAAAATCTATTTATCTCAGGGTTTTTTTTGTGACCAACTACTACATATATTGAGTGTTACCCCATGGTGTTCAGATAGGTACAGAGCAATATAACTTGAAGATTTTCCACATTTTCTAGACATACGAGAAGGTCAGCTGTCTTTTCTCTTAACTCCCAAACATTATGATGGAACAAATTAATTTTATTTTATTATTCTGGTCCTGTTCTGCTCTAATGTATTTCACTACCTTCGGTATGTAACCTTAATCCAATTTAAAAAATGAACCTTTCTGGCTCCATTAATCACACTGATTTTGACTTGTGTGTATGTGACCCTCATTACGCCTTCTGCAAGATGCTCACCAAATCTGTCCTTCCTCCTCCCATTCAGGTGTAGGCCATATACAAGGCTTTTTCATGAAAAAACTAAAATTGTTGGAAAAATATAAAGCACTTCTTCTGAAAATTTAAAATTCTTCGTCGAAAAATTTGAAACTCTTCTTTCGAAGAACTAAAATATCTTTGAACAAATCAACAATCTAGTGCCGTAAGTAAAATGCCTTAAGGTATTTCAGATAGCCGGCCGGAGTGGCCGATCGGTTCTACGCGCTACAGTCTGGAACCGCGCGATCGCTACGGTCTCAGGTTCGAATCCTGCCTCGGGCATGGATGTCTGTGATGTCCTTAGGTTAGTTAGGCTTAAGTAGTTCTAAGTTCTAGGGGACTGACGACCACAGAAGTTATGTCCCATAGTGCTCAGAGCCATTTGAACCATATTTCATATAACTGATGCTTTACCACAGGAACTAGAGCGAGTTGAAAAGTAATTCCTCCGAATATTCTATTCTGTTATCGATACCGGTTGAGGTACTACACGTCATGCGTATTACTCCCGTTTCACTGACGCAAACTGCAACCCCCTACTGTTAGGAAACCCCGAACTGTTGCATGTAACATGGTTGAAGCTTGAGAAACAGCGTGTTGCAATCGAGTTTCTAAACCCAAAAGAGTTCATCCACACATAGAGCACACTCTTTTTCATCATGACAATGTCAGACCACACCCGAGTGATGCGGCATTTCAACAATCCGACGCCTTGGTTTCACTGTCATCGATCAAACTCCATACAGTCCCTACTTGTTCCTCTCTCTTTTTCATCTGTTTCCAAAACTTAAGGAACACCTTCGAGGACTTCGCTTTGATTGTGATGAAGTGGTGTAAGCAGAGGTGAGACTGTGTCTCCGTCAAACTAAGTCAAACATTCTACGGTGAAGGTATCAACACAGTGGTCCGTGGTTGGCAGAAACGTGTTCGTCGCCATGTTGACAATGTTCAGAAATAAATATAAGAACATGAAGAATAGAGATGTAGAGTGTTAGTAGCTTTTGCATAAAAAATACGGAGCATTACTTTTCAGTACACCTTCGCAGTTTAAGTTGTCTGATTTTATTTATGACTCATTTATATTTGAGTCACAAGATAACAGATTCTTAACTTTTTTGAAGTGCTGAATTTTACTTTTCTCAAAAGTTAAAGTAAGTTTCTAATCATTGCACCAGTTTTAAATGTTACCAAGATCTGACTGGTTAGCCGGCCGAAGTGGCCGAGCGGTTAAAGGCGCTACAGTCTGGAACCGCACGACCGCGACGGTCGCAGGTTCGAATCCTGCCTCGGGCATGGATGTGTGTGATGTCCTTAGGTTAGTTAGGTTTGAGTAGTTCTAAGTTCTAGGAGACTTATGACCACAGCAGTTGAGTCCCATAGTGCTCAGAGCCATTTGAACCAGCCATCTGACTGGTTATTTGCGGAGCATTTTTCTATTAGTAATCGTTCTAGATATTCCACACTAAGTCTGAGGTTACTACACTGTTCAAAAGAATTATGGGAACACGTGAATCAACGTCAGATATGTTCAGTCTATTTTGATACAGTCGGTACCTGTAGGCTTACTGCATGGCTCGACATCTTCACATTCAGTATAGGCAGCAACTAAAACCTTTCTCCACCTATTGGCTGTGTTATGCATTACAGTGTCGGGTGACACCCTGCCCCTTAGGGTAAAGTGAATACCGGTGTCCTAGTGTTTTCTAACGAGGTAACCAGATGGAGGTCGTCACTTGTGGGCGTTGTCTCAGCCAAGCACGTGGAATGCGACATCTTAATGCTGTGCAAGTTGTAAGAGCGGTGTGATCCAAAAAGGATGGAATTTCGCTGGTGTTGCTTCAGATGCCAAAGGCTCTCCACGTGCCATCCATAGCTTGTGGACGCACTAAATGGAGACAGGTCATTACACAACGCGAGTTGGACAAGGTCACAGACGCATTACAACTCCACGTGAAGACCGATATCTGGTTATCTCTGCGTTGCGGCGTCGTACGGATACCGCCAGAGCACTGCAAGACGGTCTCAGAAGGGCCATGTAGCCGCCGTGTCCGATCAGACTGTAATGAACAGTTACGGGAAATGATCTTACGTCTCACATGTCATGTTCGTGTACTCCGCTTGGCATGACAATATCTTGCAGCTTACCTTGAGTTCTACCGTTCCTGTGCCAACTGGCAACCTAGTCATTAGCGAAACGTGTTATTCACAGACGACTCCAGGAATCCTCTGACGCAAGGTGATGGCCGTGTTCGTGTGCATGGACTCGCGGTGAGCGGTACCTGCCAAATGTTGTCCAAGAGCCGGCCGCTATGACCGAGCGGTTCTAGGCGCTTCAGTCCGCAACCGCGCTGCTGCTACGGTCGCAGGTTCGAATCCTGCCTCGGGCATGGATGTGTGTGATGTCCTTAGGTTATTAAGGTTTAGCTATTTCTAAGTCTAGGGGACTGATGACCTCAGATATTAAGTCCCATAGTGCTTAGAGCCATTTGAACCATTTTTTGTATTGTCCAAGAAATCGACAGATTTCAAAGATATTGTAATTTCATGAGGAGGCTTCAGTGTTGATAGCCATACCGATCTTGTCGTTGTCCACGGTCGCCTTACAGCTAGGCAAACATCAAACAAATCTTGTTTCACCAAGTGGTGACTGCTGCATACTTTGGTGACAGTGAATTCCTTCTATTGCCAGGGCCCATGTGGCGGGTGTCACCAGGAATGATTTGTGAAGCCTGGATATTCAAGTAATGGAATACCCGGCGATGACTCCCGACCTAAACGCCATCGAGTAAGTGTGGAACATGCTTGAATGACGTGTTCGCGGTCGTTCTGCTCCACCATGGTCTCTCCAAGAACTCTAAGGGCTCTCATTGAAGAATGGAAACGAATACTTCACGGTGACCTCCGTAGACTTACCCGGAGCATGCCATGTAGGTGTCGGGCAGTAATAAACCCTCACGGAGGGCATACACGTTATTGAGGTTCTCAGTGCCTAGTGAAAAGCACGAAGGATTAAGGGAAGAATGATTGTTTCCATTTTATTTTCGACACCTGTGTCTGCACTTCTTTTGTGTAAAGGATCGAGGATGTAATAATATTTTGTTGAGTGCTTAATTTCTGAAAGATAAAGGTGTAATTTGATAACGGCTAGTTCGCAATTATTGATCAATGGAGTATGGAAGACATTCAACGTCAAGTTCCCATACTCCTTTTGGGCAATGTATCAATATTGTCTTCTGGGTCATTAACACAACATGAACACAAAGTCCACCGACAAAATTTCGAATGTTGTTCACGAATTCTCGGAGTATTATTAGGGATCCGTGGTCTCAAGCGGCTCGTTGCAAGGCAGTAATGTAATTAAATAAAATTTAATTTATTTCGTCAGTTACCCTTGTTTCTCGACAGTGGTGCAGCCTTTGATATGCAATCACCAAAACGTTCAATTCTGAACACAGACTGATTCAAGAACTCAGAGAAGGTACCAAAATTCTCTGATGTGGCTGCTGAGGCTGCGGGAACAGCCCTTCTATTAGATTCGGTGACTTCATAGGAGAGGTTCATATTGGGCAACTCTTCGTCTGTAAAACTATAAATGCTGCTATGTATTACTGTTAAGGTACAACTGTCAACGCTGGAACAAAAAATCCGAGACAAAACGGAGCATTGCCGAATACAAGCTAGAATCCGAAGAGTAAAGTAGGCATTGTTCTTGTCGCCAAAAACTTCAGTGAGTGATTGTAGCAAGTTTGTTTCTAAACAAGACAAGGCGCATGCCGTCTAAATTTGCATTATTCTGCAGATATTTTCAGTGCACTACTCATACAAAGGTAAATGGGATTATGACAAAAAAAATGCAGTTAATCTGTAGTGAGGCACCGGAGCCCACGCGCCTCTTATACGAAATTAACCAAGCAATATGCCGAATAACCTCTGAAGATTTGTAGGTGGAGTTTGGCTTCACCAAGTATACAACATGAACAACAGCGGTGCTAAAACATTTCGTTGGGGCGCACCTGAAGTTGCTTCTCCATCTGTCTGTTACTCTGCGTAAAAGAAAACATATTGCGTAATAGGGAGTAAAATAGAATGGGAGTACATCCACGGAGCACCTCGTCCAGGACCTGAAGATGTAGCTGGGATAGTGAGGGATCAGACGACGGGATAGCAGGAAGATAGAAATTGCATCGACAAATCGTAACTTCTGGTTGATGTCGATGCAACTTCTTGGCATAATTAAACTATATGGTGGACCAAGACTCGAACTTCCGACCTTTGACTTTCGCGGGCAACTGCTTCACCGACTAGCTATACAAGCACGTCTCCCGGTACACCGTCACAGATTCACATCTGTCAATGTATGCCTCCTACATTCCAAAGTCAGATCTCCCAGATTCGAGACCAGGTCCGACACACAGTTTTAATCTCCCAGGAGGTTTCAAATCAGCATAGAGTCCTCTGCAAAGTGAAAAAACATTCTGTGCTGATGAAGCCTGTCGGACGTACACTGAACTGGTTCTCCAGTACTCATCCTTCGGCCGCCGCTACTGAAGAGTTGTTGCTAATAGAGAAACCTCTCCTTTTCGCGGAAAGCACGGCAGAGATAAAAGGGGAGAGAAAATAATCTCGACGGCTTTTTACGAAAGAGTAATGACACGCTATTGTTGAAAATAATCTGCGGCCAGCAAGGCGGAGTCCTAATATTGTATTCCTCCTTTTGTACTGCGTCTGCTTTGAAAGCAGTTGCGGATTTTTTCTGATTCTGATACGCTAGACCGGCGCGTAGCTCTCACACCAGACCCCGTATCTTTTTCCTCTCTTTTTATTTTCGCCCGCGCGCTCGTTAGTTTCCTCTTCTTTTCATGTTTTTCCTCCAGGCTGCCTGTAATCTGTAAGGCAGTCCTCCACTCAAGTGTGCTGCGGACTCCTTAAGTCTATTTCTACAGTGCGTGCTTCGGCACTCGGTGCATGACCCGAGCCAATGCTGCCCCTGGCGGCAGGCAACCCACAAAGCTTACTTGCGTCACGCGTGGCCTACATTCAGGGGAGCCTTGACCCGCCAGCTGTGAGGCAGTACCGGAGTAACTGACTTGTGTTATGTCCTGATATAATGTTAAAAAATAACCGTAGCTCGCGTTTTTTTCTTCTTCGTCCTGTTCCAGGACGGACAGAAATAGAGCAGCGAGTCACGAAAGAGTATGTGTGGTACACTTATCCCCTCTTCTGCCATTGGCTCTAATTTCTTCCTAAATCTCATCATAGAAGCTTAAAGAGACAACGTTAGTACCGGTGGCATTGCACACAAGTTCCGTATTCAGGAACACCACTCCAATATTTTACCAGTTACATCAGCAGCTACATTGCACATAAGTGCCAAGAATCATTTATTTTCTAATTTTTCCACACGTGAAAATGACAGGTGTACGGAATATTGTAACTAAAAGACAATTCTTGTATTTTAACACCTTAGTCATCATAAAATATGTTTCGTGGAGGCACTAACATGAATTTAATACTTGAACGACTTATCGCAGAAGACAGATGTAAGATAGGTCATCTACGTGTATAGTATTTGTAGCATTATAAAATGGTTTTAACAGTGTTGACTAGGATACGAATTTGAGATTCTGAAGGTAGCAGGGATAAAATGCAGGGAGGATGAGGTTACTTACAACTTACACAGAAACCAAGTTTCCGTCATAAGAGCCGAAGAAGACGAAGGAGAAGTGGTGTTTCAGAATGGTGTCAGACAGCCTATCACCAACATTACGCAATCTGCCCACTGATCAAGCAACAAGCAGAAAAGCAAGCAAGTAGAGATTTGGGGAGAGAATTAATGTACAGAGACAAAAATAAAACACTATAAGTTTGCTGACAACGCTGTAATTCCGTCAGAGACCGCAAAGGTCTAGGAACACTAGTGGAAACGAATTGACAGCCTGATGAAAAGAGGTTATGAGATGAGCATCAACAAAAAGAAACAAGGGTAATGGAATCTGGTGGAAATACACTGGGGTGATAAAGCTCAAGGGATAGTGATATGCTCACATAGAGATGGCGGCAGTGGCGCATAAGCAACGTATATAAGAACAACACATTGCCGGAGCTGTCATGTGTTCTCAGGTGAGTCATATGGAAATATTTTCCGGCGTGATTATGGCCGCAAGACGGCAAATTACAGACCGTGAACCGTAATGGTAGTTGGAGCTAGACGCATGGGACATTCCATGTCGAAAATCATTAGGAAATGTACGATGAAAATATCCGTTTGGATAGTGCGGTGAAATCTGATGTTAATGGGTTATGACAGCAGACGACCGACGCGAGTGCCTTAGCTAACAGCACAATATCGCCTGCAGCGCCACTCCAGGGGCACTGACGATATCTATTGGACCTTAGAAGACTGGAGAACCTTTTCCTGGTCAGATGAGTGTCGATTTCAGTTGGTAAGATTCGATCGCAGGGTTAGAGTGTGACGCTGATCCCACAAAGTAATGGATCAAACATGTCAACAAGGCACTGCGCAAGCTGACTGTGGCACCATAATGGTGGGGTCTGTGTTTGCAGCGAATGTATTGTGTCCTATTGTCCAACTGAATCGATCACTGAGTGTAAATGGTTATGTTCGGCTACATGGATACCATTTGCAGCCATTCATGAACTTCCTATTCTCAAACAACTATGGAATTTTCACGGATGGCAATGGCCCATGCCACCTTGCGATTGGCATGAAGAACATAGTGCACAATTCAGGCGAACGATTTGGCCACCCAGATCGCCCTACATGAAACCCGTTGAACATTTAGCTGCATCGGTAACACATCAGCAATTATTGACGACTGTAGAGGCAGCATAGCTCAGTATTTCTGTAGGGGACTTCCGTTACTTGTTGAGTCCATGCCACTTCGTGTTGCTGCACTACGCCGGGAAAAAAAGGTCCGACACGATATGAGGAGGTATCCCATGATTTTTGTCGCCTGTGTGTAAATCAGCCGTTTCTGAGGAAATGAGTCACTAATACTAGACTATGAGTTTAACTCTTCGGACACCAAAACAACTGATAATAAACAAATCAAAGAGAATATAAAATACAGGCAGGCAATAGCAAAAAAGCGTATATGAAGAAGAGGGGTTTCTTAACGTCCAATGAAAATGATATGAATTTTTTACCGTTGGTATTGGGCTGAGTGTAGCTCTGTAAGAGACTGAAACATGTGCGATAGTCATTTCAGACAAGAAAGGAACAGCAACTTTTGAAATGTTGCGCTACAGGAGAATACTGAAGATTCTATGGGTAGATAAGAATAACTAGCGAAGAGGTTCTGTACTGAGTTAAAGTATAAAGAAATTCGTTGCACAGCTTCATTACACCAAGCAATTATTTGATAGGACATGTCCTGAGCCATCAAGTAATTATTAGTTTGGTTATGGTAGAAGGTATGGGGTAAAAAATTGCAGAGAGAGAGTCCGCCCCCGGTAGCTGAGTGGTAAGCGTGACAGAATATCAATACTAAGGGCCCGGGTTCGATTTCCGGCTGGGTCGGAGATTTTCTCCGCTCAGGGACTGGGTGTTGTGTTGTCCTAATCATCATCATTTCATCCCCACCGACGCGCAAGTCGCCGAAGTGGCGTGAAATGGAAAGACTTGCACCAGGCGACCCGTCTACCCGACGGGAGGCCCTAGTCACATGACATTAATTGCAGACAGAGACCAAAGCTTAAATACAGTAAGCAGTTATAAATGGCAGTGGGTTGCGGTTGTTATGCAGAGACGAAGAGACTTGCGCAAGGTAAACTACTGGCAGGGATAGCTGCATGAAACCAGTCTTCGGACTAAAAACAACTAGAACGACGACAATATTGTTATATAGAATCCCGTGTTTTTCAGAGTAACGCACTGTATGATACTTAAAGACCGTCCTGTAGGGTCTGGAAGTGAAGGTTCTTAAGAATTTCTGTAACGCTAAAGCGTCGACTAAACCAAACTTTGACAACGCACGCAGATTTTCTTTGAATTTCGACATTTCTTACTTGTTACAGACCTCAAACTGTGCAATAAATCTTAAACGTTGTTCAAACGAAGGTTCTGCTCGAGAATTCTAGCTGGCCTGGCGTACAGAAATAACTGAAAGAGTTGAAAGGAAATAGGTCTCCAGGTCATGTTGGAATCTCAGTTCGGTATTAGAAACAGTATTCTGCAGCCTTGGTCTCTTACTTATTTTGCATTTATCGCGAATCTCTCATCCAGCGCAGAGCCCCAAGTGGCTGGAAAGCTTCTGTCTGCAAATCAGCACCGTTTAGAAATAATCCCTCGTGGGAATGTCATAAAATGGTTCAAATGGCTCTGAGCACTATGGGACTTAACTTCTGAGGTCATCAGTCCCCTAGAACTTAGAACTACTTAAACCTAACTAACCTAAGGACATCACACACATCCATGCCCGAGGCAGGATTCGAACCTGCGACCGTAGCAGTCGCGCGGTTCCGGACTGCGTGCGAATGTCAGTTTGACCTCTTCTCACATGGTATCCTGAGACGATGGATGAAGGGTAACAGGCGGATTCCATATTTCTAGATTTCCGCAAAGCATTTCACACGCTGCCACACCGCCGACTATTAACGAAGGTGCAAGCATACGTGATAGCTTCTCTGATATGTGAGTGGTTCGAAGACCTCTTAAGTGACAGACTGCAGTATGTTGTCCTCGACGGCGAATGCTAATCGGAGACTATGGTGCCGCAAGAAGTGCCTCAGGGAAGTGTGACAGGAACGCTGTTATTTTCTATACACTTAAATGATCTGGCGTACAGAGAATGCAGCAGACTGCGACTGTTTGCTGATGATTCTGTGGTGCATGGGAAGCTGTCGTTGTCGAGTGACAGTAGGGGGATACAAGATGGCGTAGACTAAATTTGTAGTTGGTGTGATGAATGGCAGCTAGCTCTAAATGTAAGTTAATGAGGGTGAGTAGGAAAAACAAACCCATAATGTTGGAATACGGAATTAGCAGTGTGCTGCTGCTCACCGACACGTCGATATCTGGCCGTAACGTTAAAGAGCAATATGAAGTGTAATGAGTATGTATGGACTATAATATGGAAAGCGAACGGTCGACTTCCGGTTATTGGGAGAATTCTAGGAAAGTGTGATTCATCTGTAAAGGAGACTACGTATGGGACACTAGTGCGACCTGTTGCTGAGTACTGTTACAGTGTTGGGACCTGCACCAGGTCGGATTAAAGGAAGACATCGATACAATTCACAGGCGGACTGCTAGGTTTGTTAACGGTAGGTTAGAACAACGACCAAGTACTACGGATGCCTCGGGAATTCAAAAGGAAGTCATTGGAGGGTAGGCGACCTTGTTTTCGAGGAGTACGGCTGCCAGCGCACATTTCGCTTAAGGGACTCCGGAACGCCCTATACTTGCAATGTTAAAATAACGCTTATAAATTACATCTTTCCTCACAAAGTATTTGAGGTAGGAAGTTGAACGTTTTACAGATTATTTATTGGAATATGGGCTACAACTTAACACAGGGATTTTACAAAATTTTAGTTCAGTTATTAAAGATGATTTTTTTTCAATTGTAATGAAAATTTACAATATTTTTTTGCAATTTTTTATTTATATATTCAAAAATATACAGTTTTTTGGAAAAAGACTGTGTTAAATTATGCAGAAGGTACTGTGTAACATTTACTGAAAGTTTGAAACAAATATGTTTGGAAGATCCTTAGAAAACATGTAATTAGTATGAGAAAATAAAAGTTCTGGGAATCGAGCGACAAAGGTTGGATTAACTTTTTAGTGCATTCCAGGTCCATAGGATGGATTATCTTCATCCTCTGCAAACTCCTCCTCCAGCTTCCTCTTGTTCCTCCTCCTTTTTACTCTTGCTTGTATTTCTAGACTCTTTACAGCCCTGTCTGCAGCCCGAAGGCGTTCCTTGTCTAAAGCAAGCATCGCTCGTTCTTGTGTTCGTAGATTTTGCTACAATTTTCTTCAGTTGCAGTTACTGCAACACTGTTCCAAAAGGTGGTCATGTATGAACACTTATCACATTTCAGTTGTATTTCACTAGCAAGTCCTACGTGCTTTATTATGGAGAGTTCCAGACCAACTTCATTACAACGAATACATCTTACACAGTTTGAAAAAATTCCTTTGAGAACCGACATATCAAATATTTCATTCACATCCGATTCGCCCATAAAACATTCATAGTTTTCACTCATTGAACCAAGCTTCTTCTGTGAAGTATTTTCTTTCCCACTTTGACTGCTATGGGCAGGTGTACTTCAGAGGTTAGGTTCACTCACTTGGTTATCGTCTTTATTGTTTACAGTGATAACACATACCTTTGGCTTTCCAACATTTCTCCTTTTCTTAAAGGCCTTCAGAGGATTTCTAATAACTTTACTTTTACTCATTATTATACTTCAACAAAACAGAGACTCAAGAAACGGAATTAATTACGAATATTTTCGAGATAACGACAGAGTAAATAAACATGAAACAATCGATAATCACACCAGTGATATATATTGAACCATCACAGGTTAGCCACAACACATACTTTACCTCACATCACTAAAATGTACCTGATGAACACGGACGTTAATAATAACACCATTTGACAGCAGTTTAACAGCGCCACAGTGGGTCACGCCCATGTAGAACACATTTCAAAAAAAATTTAAAAATAGTTGTAGTCTTCGGAATTGAATAAATTATATATCTATTAAAAGGTAATAGTATGCAGATTCAGAAAACGCAAAAAAAGTAAAAATTGAACTTTTCATGATTTTGAGCCTTTCCGGAGCCCCTTAAGGACCACGAAGATAAGAGTAGAAAGATTAGGGCTCGTACGAAAGGACACAGACAGTTATTTATCAGTCACTCTATTTGCGAGTGGAACAGGAAAGGGAATGACTAGTAGTGATACAAGGTACCCTCCGCCACGCACCGTACGGTGGCTTGAGGAGTATATATGTAGATGTAGATGTAGATGAACTCCTTCATGACGAAGTTACTCGTCCTTAAGATTATTCTGATAAGTCTCAGTCTCGAACCTACCATCTCGACGGCTAGATTAATTTGATCAGTAGCTCCTGAACCGCTTCAGTGAAGACTCCTAAGTAGTTGATAGTTTGACTGGTTGTCGATTATCTACTGGAACGAAACAAGGGCTCTCCATCTAGGTTTGTTTATCTTTCAGGCTTTGGAAGCGCCGACCTTGTGCCCGTCTCCTTAAAGCTTTCTGACGTTGTGTCATCTGTGTACAGAACTGAATTATTTTGACTCAGCAGCCTTAGCAAGTACCACAGAGTTTCAGGTGAAGTCGAGACAAACAAATCGATACAGCGCATTTATGTCCTACTAAGCCGGAAAAAACGCCTCAAATTGGTCTTAGGAATGCCTTTTTATTTCATTATCCTCCCGGGAAAGTTCAAATTAGTAACGTTTACGAAGTAGCCGCCTAAGCTGATTGATGGCGCAAGAAAGAGACTAGATACTGAAAACCTCGTGCTGCGGGAATGCACTGCAGCTTAGGTGGTTTTTATGGGCAATTAGAGGCGATTTCCCGGCTTGACAGACTGCAAGTATCCTACATAAAGTTGTTCGCCTCGAATGTCCTTCCACAACTGTCGTACGTTGTAAACAGATACCGTTCACACACTTTAACGGTCATATTATATTTTCTTGACACACTATATGACGTTCTACCTTAGTTTCTGGCGATGTTTTATTTAACTTACAGAAATATTAATCTCAATCGTAGAGAGATGTATTGAGGTAATGTGATATACATGGAGAAAAAGGCTATTTACAACTTGTATAGAAATACAAACAAAAGTAAAACAAGGGTAATGGAATGTAATCTAATGAAATAGGGTGTTCCTGAAGAAATTAGATTAGGAAACAGACGTTTAACGTAGTAGATAGCTTCTGTTATTAGGGCAATAAAACAACTGATGACGACCGAAGCAGAGAGGATATAAAATGTAGACTACCAATGGCAAGAAAAGCGTTTATGAGGAAGAGAAACTTTTTAACATCGAATATAGATTTAAGTGTTAGGCTGTTGTCGTCGTCATTCTAGCTTTATAGCCTTCAGTCCGAAAACTGGTTTGATGCAACTCTCCACGCTGGTCTGTCCTGTGCAAGCCGATTCACCCCCGCATAACTACATCTACTGAGAGCATAACATATTTACACTAGCAGTTGCGCTGCTATGAATATTATTTTTAGTTCAACTATAGGCCTATTTCGGCTATACAGACATAATCAGATTGTCTTAATAGAAGATCGTATAAATTTTCGTACTTTCGTTCTATTACTTGTACAAGTCTTACAATTAATACAATTTCACGTGTGCTTTCCAGTATTGGCTTCCATGCAATATCGTTATCTCCGTTGCTTTCTATTTGTTGCTGATTATATTTTACGTTGTTGTAGCAGTAATACTCAGTTTCGTAGTATGTTCTGACTTACTTTTAGTAGTGGTCAGAGTCTTAGTGTTAGCTGACAACGGTTGTGACAAGTGATCAGCGATTTTGTTATTTCTATTCCTGTCTATTTGTTTACTGAGTATATTATATGTTAGTACCCTAGTAGTAATCAATTTCGTGTTCTGTTCTGACATTTCTTTATCAATGGTCAGAAATTTAATTTGCAGTTGAAAGTTCGTGACAGTAATTATGTCAGACGATCAGCGACATTGTATGGTTACATCTGCTTGTTGACAATTCTACCAGCTATGCTATTGCATTATATTGTAAGATGTATACATTGCCAGCGATGGGCGAAGCATGACAGAATCTCTGACCAGAGAGTAGTTTATCGTTAGCTGTTGCTAGCCTGCGCTTGACCGCGCGAGTCGACAGTAGTAGTTGTCAGTCGACAGTAGTCGTCAGTCCGCGCTAGTCCGTGCTAGTCGGCGGGAGTCGGCATGCGTAGGCTGTGTGCTCTGCTCGCGACTCTGGTCAGTACTCTGGAGGATGAGTATTGTTGTAGAAGGTAAAGAAGCAGCCTTGCGCATATTTAATAATGTATCTTAATTGTAATTTAATTTGTTGCAAAAATGCCCCAATAATAATTTTTATAATATAAAGCAACTCTTTTAAAGGAAAGCATTCATTTCAATTTAAAAAATTTCCAATGCATTATCATTGCTTCCAATAATAAAAAAAAATATACGCCAGCATTGCACGAAGCTGTGTCGAAAAATGACTAATTTAAGAGCAGATATAGTTGCAGTTTTATTGAGGTAAGAATTTTTGCTTTTTTATTCAGAATACAGTGCCGAAGGTCAGCGCCGCTGTCCTCATAAAATTCATCAGGTTAGAAAACTCTTTTATTATTTGGTGTTTAGGAATTTTTCTATTTCGAACTTGACATTAAATGAGAAAAGAATTTCGTGGGAATATTAAGTGTGAATGCATTCTTTGCACATAGACTATAAATGGAAGCCAATTTTGTTCAGAGGTTACATTAAAATCAATTTTGTTCAGAGGTTACAATATTTACAAATTCATTTAATTATAAGTTATTATATTTTGTGGGAAGGTTACTCATGGCTCACACATTTTCATTGACATCATTCTTTGTGGGGAGGTTACAATATTGAATGGATATCTGTGGTGTTGTGTTATTTACGTTAAATTTTGTCTGTGGTTGTATTACGGTTTGTCCTTGGTCTTGGTAGATAATTTCAATGCTGTCGATATTTTACATATAACACGAAGGGTAATCGATAATGAATGTACGAAAAGAAATTGAGATATATTTAAACTCATGAAGTGATCCATATTTAGTCCTCAACGAGAAAACTGACCTAACATATAAACAATTTATCGAAAACATTTTAAAATTATCCACCAAGACACAGGATACCCACCATAGAACCAGAGACAAAATTTAACTTAAATAACACAACACCACAGATATCTATTCAATATAAACCAATATCACCGCTGGTAGAATTGTCAACAAGCAAATTCGCTCTGCGCGTATAATCGTAAGCATTCTACTGTATTTCAAAAACTTTTGTTTTAGTCTTGTCTGAACTGTTACCGTCCTCGTCTTACTTCCGTAAAATGCCAGAGTCGAGACATATAGCCGCGCGGGATTAGCCGAGCGGTCTAGTGCGCTGCAGTCATGGGCTGTGCGGCTGGTCCCGGCGGAGGTTCAAGTCCTCCCTCGGGCATGGGTGTGTGTTTTTGTCCTTAGGATAATTTAGGTTGAATAGTGTGTAAGCTTAGGGACTGATGACGTTACCAGTTAAGTCCCATAAGATTTCACAAACATTTGATCATTTTTTTTTTTTTCGAGATACATACCATCAGAAATGACTTCGTAACAAATGGTTCAAATGGCTCTGAGCACTATGGGACTTAACATCTGAGGTCATCAGTCCCCTAGAAATTAGAACTACTTAAACCTAAGTAACCTAAGGACATCACACACATCCATGCCCGAGGCAGGATTTGAACCTGCGACCGTAGCGATCGCGCGGTTCCAGACTGAAGCGCCTAGAGCCGCTCGGCCACACCGGCCGGCACTTCGTAACACATAAATTTATATTCAGCGTTAATAATTTCTTCTATTCAGGAAAGCTTTGCCTATTGTTGCCAGTCTGCTTTTCGTATCCTCTATAATTCGACCATCGTCAGTTATTATGCTACTGAAGTAACAAAACTCATGAACTGGACGGTGACCCAAAAGTTCATGCCGGCTGAAACTGGGATTTCCTGCTTGTCACCAGCGCTCGCGTCAACATTTTCGAAGGAAGAGGTACCACACATATAAAAACACTGCCGGAAAAAAAGTTAGCGTACCTGGAAAGGCGACGACGATTTTGGTCCTATGACAACATACGCCACCTCAGTGACAATAGGTGTGTTAATAATGGTTTAGCCGGACGGCGTGGCCGAGCGGTTCTAGGCGCTTCAGTCTGGAACCGCGCGACCGCTACGGTTGCAGGTTCGAATCCTGCCTCAGGCGTGGATGTGTGTGATGTCCTTAGGTTAGTTAGGTTTAAGTAGTTCTACGTCTAGGGGAATGATGACCTTAGATGTTAAGTCCCATTGTGCTCAGAGCCATTTGAACCAAAAGTCCGTTGACAGTTGAAAATTCAGTACTTCAAGGAGTAATGTAAGTAGAAAGGTAAAAATTTACACACATGTTTTAAACAACGTCGAGTTTTACTAAAACCAAAAAAATGCACAAAATTACAACAGATGGCGCTTCATGTGATACAAAAGCCATAATTAGCATAACAATTTATTTTTGCGATGACAGTGTTGTTCATAACAAATGCTCATCATGTCGGCCTTGATTCATCAACAATACCTGTAGTCGAGGGACAATGTTTTGAACAGCGTATCAGTAGGTATGGATGTTGTGGGATCCTGCCCATTCGTGTAATATAGGGTGCCGTGGAAGTTGTTTCCTCGGATAGCTAGACGATATAGAAGCAAATCTTATTAATGCGGTTTGGTACAGTAACTTGAAAGGACAATACTTGACTTAGCGGAGTTACAATGATGTGTCGCAAGCAAACGGCGACAGGCATTTAATCAATGTCCTTCGATAGATACAATTTCCATTCAGTCACAACATAAGTGACGACTAAAGAGTTAGGATGACGGCTCGTCTTCTAGTGCGGCCGAGGCTACCTGGGGTGGCGCTTATATTCTCTTCCTATAGGTGCTGCTCCTGTCGTGGTGTCGTCCTAGTCAGCGTTCTATTAGCTGGGTCGTCTCACAGATTTCTCTGCTGTTTCCTTGATATTACGCCGGAATGGATGTTGTCTTATAGCATCCCTGATGAGGTCGGATGATCGCGGTGAACTAGCGACTCCAGTTAACCCCAGAACCAATAATCACACGGTCTGATGTCTGGGGACCTGGGAGGACAAGCGTGACGGAAGTGGCGGCTCAGCACGTGATCCTGAACAAACTATGTGCACAAAGAGATCTTTCACACTTGTAGCAGTTTGGGGTTGAGCGGCATCCTGCGTAAAAGACGTACCTTCCAGCAGGTTGTGTATGAAATAAAGGAATGGGGGAGAAAGGAAAAGTGTGGGAGGGGAACTAGTGGCCTCCAGCCGCACAGGGCATTGTGGAAGTACAATGACGAAAGCTGAAAATTTATGCCGGACCATGACTGAACCCGGAATTACCGCTTCTCATAAACGACTGCCTTAATCCCTTTGGCCTTCTGGACACGGTCCATGACCGACCCAAATTTCCGACTTATCACATAGTGCAATTCAGCGTCTGTTGTCCACTAACCCCCTACTCGCAAATTACTGATTCCCGTACCGAGTTCGGAAGATATTAGAGCATCTGTACTAAAGGAAATGTCATGGAGCCGTCATCCTATCACACAAATATATATATATATATATATATATATATATATATATATATATATATATATATATATATATATATATATACGAGTAGTGTGTGTTCTGTCAGACAGATGTTTATCAGCCAGGATAGGGATGGTGCGATTCTGTAACATATCGGCATACCTTGCACCCGTCACGCCGTTTTCTGCAGTGCAAGTTTAATGCAAGTACTAACAAAATGTCAGTTTGGTTTCCAGAAAGGTTTTTCAACAGAAAATGCCATATATGCTTTCACCAATCAAATTTTGAATGATCTGAATAACCGAACACCACCCATTGGGATTTTTTGTGATCTCTCAAAGGCTTTTGATTGTGTAAATCATGGAATTCTGCTAGACAAGCTCAAGTATTGTGGCATGAGTGGGACAGTGCACAAATGGTTTAATTCGTACCTAACTGGAAGAGTGCAGAAAGTTGAAATAAGTAGTTCTCGTAACATGCAAAGATCAGCACATTCCTCAAACTGGGAAACTATCAAGAATGGGGTTCCACAAGGGTCAGTCTTGGGTCCTTTGTTGTTCTTATTATATATTAATGACTTGCCATTCTATGTTCATGAAGAGGCAAAGTTAGTTCTCTTTGCTGATGATACAAGTATAGTAATCACACCTGAGAAACAAGAATTAACTGATGAAATTGTCAATACTGTCTTTCAGAAAATTACTAAGTGGTTCCTTGTAAACGGACTCTCACTGAATTTTGATAAGACACAGTACATACAGTTCCATACAGTGAATGGTATGACGCCATTAATAAATATAGACCTTAATCAGAAGCATATAGCTAAGGTAGAATATTCCAAATTTTTAGGTATGTCCATTGATGAGAGATTAAATTGGAAGAAGCACATTGATGATCTGCTGAAACGCTTGAGTTCAGCTACTTATGCAATAAGGGTCATTGCAAATTTTGGCGATAAACATCTTAGTAAATTAGCTTACTACGCCTATTTTCACTCATTGCTTTTATATGGCATCATATTTTGGGGTAATTCATCACTGAGGAATAAAGTATTTATTGCTTAAAAGCGTGTAATCAGAATAATAGCTGGAGTCCACCCAAGATCATCCTGCAGACATTTATTTAAGGATCTAGGGATATTCACAGTAGCTTCTCAGTATATATACTCTCTTATGAAATTTGTTATTAACAACCAAACCCAATTCAAAAGTAATAGCAGTGTGCATAACTACAATACTAGGAGAAAGGACGATCTTCACTATTCAAGATTAAATCTAACTTGGGCACAGAAAGGGGTGAATTATACTGGCACTAAAGTCTTTGGTCACTTACCAAATAGTATCAAAAGTCTGACAGATAACCAACAAGTATTTAAGAAGAAATTAAAAGAATTTCTGAATGACAACTCCTTCTACTCCATAGAGGAATTTTTAGACATAAATTAAGAAAAAAAAAGTTGTTATATTAACTTAAGTATGTTGTTAAATTAACCTAATTATGTCATGTATTGGAAAATTCGACTCGTTCCACATCATTACGAAATATCGTATTCATGATCCATGGAACTAGTATTAATCTAATCTAATCTAATCTGTTACTGACGTGTTGCTGCCTAGCGCCACCTGTTGGTCAGTTTTTGCACTCATTTATTTTGCAATCAAACTCCATGGGATTTCCGGCACGTTTTACCAGTTTATCTACGTTATTGCGTGAATCAGTCCATTTTGAAATATTAACGGACTTTTGGGTCACCCCTTACTTTTAGTGTCTCATTTACTGCTCTTAATTCCTCCAGAGACACCTGATTTAATTCAACAGCATTCAAGTACCCACTTTTTACTTTTGTTGATGTTTATCTTTTGACCTCTTTTCATGACACTATCACAAGGCATTATTTTCCTTTCTCAAGAAACAATTTTCAAATGTTTGAGTCAACGCTTTTTTATTTCCTGTTAAATAGACGAAGGACTTCATTCCTGACGTAGAGAAATCTTCATACGGAAATTAATGCAAGTGAACATCAAGTAATCCGTACACACCGGAGCTTTGCGTTCTGTTTAGATAAGGACTAGGCAAATGTCAGGAAACGTCAGATAACGAATTAGCTAATTTACAAGATATTATCTTCGTGAATTATCAGTTTCGTAATGTTACTTTCTCCGTAACATTACCGGACGTTCAAGTACATCTTTGCTATATAAGGAGCAAAATGTCGACGCTCATTTACGAGGGGCGTTCGATAAGTATTGCAAGACTTGTTTTTTGAAAGTAGGTTCTATTATACCCCACTCTTATTTTTCAGGACAATATCCGTTCTGCGCGACGGCCTTAGGCCACCTTACTGGGAGTGCTGCATGCCGGTATGGTTACACTCTGCATCAATAACGTCCCCTCATCCAAGTACTTCTTCCCGCGGAGTGCATCCTTCGTTGGGCCAAACAGATCGAAGCCGGGAGGTGCAAGATCCGGGCTCTAGGGTGAATGAGGAAGAACAGTCGAATCAAGTTTTGTGAGCTCCTCTCGGGTGCGCAGACTTGCGTGAAACCTTACATTCTCATGGAGCAGGAGAATTTCGTTAGCATTTTTGTGGCGAAGAACACGCTGAAATTGTTACTTGTATTTCCTGTGGTTTGCACGATACACTTCTGGGTTGATCGTTGCACCATGAGAGAGGATATCAAACAGAATAACCCCTTCAGAGTTCCAGAAGACCTTCGCCCTGACTTTAGCGGCTGAGGGTGCGGCTTTCAACTGTTTCTTCGGAGGAGATGTGGCTCGATTGCTGTTTTCTTCTGGTTCTGCATCTAAATCTACATCTACATCCATACTCCGCAAGCCACCTGACGGTGTGTGGCGGTGGGTACCTTGAGTACCTCTATCGGTTCTCCCTTCTATTCCAGTCGCTTATTGTTCGTGGAGAGAAAGATTGTCGGTATACCTCTGTGTGGGCTCTAATCTCTCTGATTTTATCCTCATGGTCTCTTCGCGAGATATACGTAGGAGGGAGCATACACTGCTTGATTCGTCGGTGCCGGTATGTTCTCGAAACTTCAAGAAAAGCCCGTACCGAGTTACTGAACGTCTCTCTTACAGAGTCTTTCACTGGAGTCATCATCTCCGTAACGCTTTTAAGATTACTAAATGGTCCTGTAACGAAGCACGCTGCTCTCCGTTGGATCTTCTTTATCTCTTCTATCAACCCCATCTGGTACGGATCCCACATCGGTGAGCAGTATTCAAGCAGTGGGCGAACAAGTGTACTGTAACCTACTTTCTTTGTTTTCGGACTGCATTTACTTAGATTTCTTCCAATGAATCTCAGTCTGGCATCTGCTTTACCGACGATTAATTTTATATGGTCATTCCATTTTAGATCACTGCTAATGCCTACTCCCAGATAATTTACGGAATTAACTGCTTCCAGTTGCTGACCTGCTATATTGTAGCAAAATGATAAAGGATCCTTCTTTCTGTGTATTCGCAGTACGTTACTGTTGTGTACATTGTGGTTCAATTGCCATTCCCTGCACCATGCCGCAATTCGTTACAGATCCTCCTGCATTTCAGTACAATTTTCCACTGTTACAACCTCTCGATATACTACAGCATCATCCACAAAAAGCTTCAGTGAACTTCCGATGTTATCCACAAGGTCATTCATATATATCGTGAACAGCAACGGTCCTACTACACTCCCCTGCCGCACACCTAAAATCACTTCGGAAGACTTTTCTCCATTTAGAATGACATACTGCGTTCTCTTATCTAGGAACTCTTCAGTCCAGTCACGCAACTGGTCTGATAGTCCATATGCTCTTGCTTTGTTCATCAAGCCGGCCGGAATGGCCGTGCGGTTCTAGGCGCTGCAGTCTGGAACCGAGCGACCGCTACGGTCGCAGGTTCGAATCCTGTCTCGGGCATGGATGTGTGTGATGTCCATAGGTTAGTTAGGTTTAAGTAGTTCTAAGCTCTAGGCGACTGATGACCTCAGAAGTTAAGTCGCATAGTGCTCAGAGCCATTTGAACAATTTTTTTGTTCATTAAACAACTGTGGGGAACTGTATCAAACGCCTTGCGGAAGTCAAGAAACACGGCATCTACCTGGGAACCCGTGTCTATGGCCCTCTGAGTCTCGTGGACGAATAGCGCCAGCTGGGTTTCACACTATCGTCTTTTTCGAAACCAATGCTGATTCCTACAGAGTAGATTTCTAGTCATTATACTCGAACATAATACGTCTTCCAAAATTCTACAACTCAATGTGATAGACCCATGTTTCATCACCTGTGACAAAAAATTGTCATATCAGCCTCGTAACGTGCACACAATTCCGCACACATGGTTCGCCGTTGGTGTTTATCTCCTGTTAGGCGGCTAGGAGCGCAATGGGCACACACCTTTGAGTACCCCAACTGGTGCGCGAGTGTGTCAGCCCTACCAACAGAGACGTTCAGTAATGTAGCCAGGAGTCTGATTGTGGTCCGTCGATATCACCTCGAATGAGAGTGTCTCCACGTTCCAGCATTGTAGAAGTGACAGCTGTGCGCGGCCGGCCGCCACGTGAGAGGTTGAGCAGGTTTGTGCAACTTTGTTGCGATGATGACAGACAGCTCGCCCAACGACTCACCGTTCTTTTATTCTGTTGTGTACATAGTTCCGCGTAGTCAGCGCGTACACAACTTTCCCACTAGAGCGCGCCCCGCTAAGCACAACAGCACAGGCGCAGCGCTTGTGCGCCTCCACTCTATGAGATGGCGCTGCCATAGAGACGGACCAAATTCTGCTTCCGCCGACCCGCGTATTAATATGTAACGCAGCCAATGAGATTGCTGCTAACGTAGAACATTTTCTCCTCGCTGATCACTCTCGCGCAGTGATACATGACCGCGCGAGGTATTATAACAAGTGTACAGACCTCCGATTAGTCAGTCTGCATTTGTCTGCACCAGTCTGTACCAGTCTGCATTAGTCTGCACCTGTCAGTACCAGTCTATAGTCAAATTTGAGTCTGCACCTAATAAGATTACCATATTGCTGCACATAGCCATGAAGATAAATGTATAGACAGTTTTGTCAAGTATCAGAGATATATGTGAGAATAAGATTAACGTACCAATACCAAAGGAACTTCAGACTGTCAATTGTAAATAGCATCGAGAACCAAGTTAAGTAATTTTTATGCTTATTATTATTTCAATAAATGTGTGTGAAAATTAATTAAGTTCTGTTTAAAGTTGGTCACTGTCAATCTGCTACTCTAAGCGTGCAAGTGGCATTTCTATCGTCTGCCCTAACGGCAGAAGATAAACACGCCACGATAAGACCACGAGACATATTGCTGACACTAGCCTACTTCGTTAGAGTGACAAGTCAAATAATATGATGGTGTGTGTACTGAAGGTCTTACAGTACGCACACCACATATTCACTGCCAGGTCTCCGTAGAGATTGTACAAGCGCATATGAATATCTGCGATGCTCTCGTTTGCAGGATACGTATAGCGCCGCCACCTATAAGAACTTCCTAAAACTATAGTGGCTGAAGGGAATATTCCATAATGTCCCACAACAATTTCCATATTTTTTCAACCGAAATTGACCGAGAAACAAAATGCGTTGCATTACTTATTGTACGCCCCTCGTATGTTAATTGCCTCTCTCGTCTGTTGCCAGTTCACTGTTTTTCTGACACTGCATTACGTTAGCAGACCAGGACATTTCTAGGAACACGGGTATGATTTGACGCCAGACTGCTGCAGGCCCTCCCGCACCGAAGCAAACAACCGCAGGTGGGTCTAGCGAGGCCGCCTGCTAGTATGCGCTCGCGCGCTCTCTCTTCCCTCTCCCTGCTGACGCTAATTACAGCTTTTGTTCCACTGTGCACCCAACAATGGCAACTTAGCGACGCGGTGGCAGCCGCAGCGGCAGCCGTATGGGTTCCCCCACTTCACAAGTAAAACCTCCCAAGCGCAATCTGGCGCCGGAACTCCGCCGTGTTTCTGTGGGAACACTGTTGATGGATTAAGGAGCTACTATGCGATTTGTTGAGTAATAAAGAAGAATAATGCATTCATTTGTGGCAACGAAAGGGGTATGTTCACACTGGATTTTAGTTGCAACAGTCTCTGCTTACGTTAATTCAGACGCTCGGCGACAACTTTTATTCTTAATTTCATTCAACGAAAATGATATTCTCCGGAAGTCTGATTCAAATGGCCGCGTCGGATTAGCCGAGCGGTCTTAGGCGCTGCAGTCATGGACTGTACTTCAAGTGTATTGTGCATATAGTTCAGAAAACAGTGTTATGCGGACAATCACGACAATAGCTCCCACCCCGCAAAGTACTCTAGAGGGATTTGGGAGTAGACTCATGACACCGATGCAAGGTTTGTTGGTCACAAACAAAAGGCTGAAATCTGCCCTCTGCTCATGAATATTTCTCGCACAGACAGGTATCGAACTCGCTACCTTCTAGTATATTGCCAGTGCGGTGGCATACAAGACCACAGCCGTGGAGGCGGATGCGGTGCCGGTGATTGGCGGTTCATGCCCAGATGGGGAGCGCCACCCCACTAACCGCAACCGCTGACGGGCTGGGTAGTCATCAAGTTGTCTGCTGCAGGGTCGCTGCCCACTGTCTACGCGCAAGGCCTATCTTGCACTGATGATATAGAAACACGAGGGCTGTACAATAACCAAACTCAGGCTGTAAACGCAATACTGCAATAGTTTAACACGTCTATTAGATTCTTTTAGCTGCAACTTTGTTTTATTTCTTTAGATAATCAACATTCAGACTGAATTAAATATCAAATCTCTTATCGAGTTGAAAAGCTTCCCGTACATAACGTTCTGTCATCTGACGTTACAGTCAGTCCATAACAGCATTCTTACGTTCTTCCTCGGTGTCATACCGTTGGGACGAAGCCACATCTGCATCAAGATAAGGAAATCAAGTCTAATCAGTAGGGAGGATGTCCAAAAATGCCCCATATAATGTGATCCAATTTCGTGTGCACTGCTATTCTTTGTCTACGTGACGACTTTCCTCTTAATATTCATCACGAAGAATTAGTTCCTTTTCCAGATAATACTAGTGTCGTAGCAAATCCTTTTAGATAGAAAGCAACAGAAGAACCTGTAAATGATGATTTTCAGTGAATTAAAAAGTATTCTCCTGAAACGGAGTCACCTACATTTTGAGAAATTCACTTCTGTACAAATTCAGTTCCGTACAACACAGTCATACAAGCGTTTGATATAATGCATGGACAGTTGTAAGCAAACTGGGTGTACATATTGAAGAAAACATGAAGTGGAAGAAGAATATTACTGGACTGCTCAAGCAATCAAGCCACTTTTGCTCTACTTTAACCGGTAATTTTGGAAATAAAACAATTAACTTCCTACCATGTTTGACATATTTCGATTCAATAATGTTTTAGAGAACAGATTTCTGGTGCAGCCCTTCACTTAGACAGTACTGACTGCACAAAAGCGGGCAGCAAGAACAATAGGTGGCCGTCAGCGGCATTCGTCTTGCAGGTAACGTAACTCATAAAGGAGTTCGCGATTTTAGCTGCATCATCGAACTACATAAGTATTCGCTAGCGAAATTCTCCGTAAATAATAATAATTATTATTATTACAGGATTAATCAATACAAAGATTAATTAATAACAACATCCTGTTGTATTCCTGTTATCCTCCGCCAAGCTTCTGTATCCATCGTATCTTCCTTGTCGATGCTGCGATGTTCCATTACTCTATTTATGTGGTCTGTCAGAGAACGTCGTGGTTTCCGCGCTTGCATCTGCCGAGTGGTTTCCATTAATAAACTTTGTTTGGCCACCGATGATCTGGCATTCTCATCATATGTCCGTACCATTTTAATGTTTTTCTTTCAATTCCATCTATCACTCTATCATTTGCCTTCATTCTAGCTCTTATTTCATCACTAGTTTTCCTTTCGATTCTTGATATTCTGGCACTCCTACGCAAATAGTTCATTTCCACAGCTATTAGTCTTCTTTCGAGATCCGCATTTAAGATCGATAGTTCTGATCCATAGCATAGGACTGATTCACTCATTATCTTACTTTTGTTCTTATTGCTGTTGGAAATATTCTTATCCCACCAAAAAGAATTCTTACGCCCTAACACTTTCCTGCTTTGCTGTATTCTATAATTTACTACTGTATGGCCCAATCCATTTTTATCAATATGTGGCCCAAGATATTTAAATTTCTCTACCTGTCTCATAACAGCTTTGTCATTGATGTGTACTTCAAATTTAGCATCACTATTCACCACCAGATACTCCGTTTTTGTTAGACTCATTTGTAGTCCCCATCTGTTGTATTCCTGATATAATCGTCGTATCATGAACCCGAGGTCGTAATCATCTTGTGCTATAATAGCTTGATCGTCAACAAAACTTAATGAAAATATCTGTACGTCACTGACAGTGATTCCCATTCCTCTACAGCTGTTCTTCCAGTTTCGTAGAGCAACTTCTACATATAAACTGAACAATATGGGTGACATAGTGCAACCTTGTTGCCATCCTTTAGTGACATTAACAGGTTTTGATAAGTTCAAATAACTTACGGGTTTGACGTCGTCGAACACCGCCGATATTTCGACAGGAGCACACCCTGCCATTCTCGAGGCACAAATGCAAGGAAGAAAAAATGTGCAAGCAAATTTAATACCTCGGTTCACAGAGGAGAAACAAGGAAGACACCACACACAGAACATGTGTCAACACAACCAACGATAACCAATCTCAGAAATATCGATAGTTACTATTAATCAACAGGTGAGGTAGCACTAAATCTGTCCCTCTGTTTTTTGATGAGAGACAGAGCCGGATTCCAAGCAGCATTTAAACAAAATCCACCATCTCTGTTAATAAGGTTGCTTGATAGTCTGATTTCAACAGCTTCCTTAATAACACTATCCCAATAGCTGGACGTGCAAGCCAGAATCTCCGTGTTTTTGTATTCCATGGGATGAGCGGAGTCAAGGCAATGTTCTGCAATAGCGGATTTGCTCGGCTGTTGTAAGCGTGTGTGACGCTTATGCTCAATACACCGGTCTTCCACAGTCCTGATTGTCTGACCAATATATGACATGCCACAACTGCAAGGAATACGATTGACACCAGCCTTACGCAAACCAAGATCATCTTTTACGGACGCCAACAGGGCCTTAATCTTAGAAAGTGGTTGAAAAACACATTTCACATCATATTTCCGCAAAATACGGCCAATACTGTTGGAAATACTTCCTGCGTAAGGCAAAAAAGCCGTAGACTTAGGTGCCACTTCGTTGCTATCGTCACTCACCCGTTGCACAGAAGGCTGATGGCGCAACGCACGTTTGATCTGCCTCTCACTATAACCATTCTGATGGAAGGTGACTTTGAGATGTGCAAGCTCAGCTGCCAAACTTTCAGGGTCTGAGATAACGTGGGCCCTGTGAACCAAGGTGCGAAGTACTCCTTCACGCTGAGCTGGATGGTGACAAATATCAGCTCGCAGATACAAGTCAGTGTGGGTGGGCTTCCTATAAACACAATGTCCCAACGTACCATCAGTCTTCCTTTTGACCAACATATCAAGGAAGGGAAGACATGCATTCTTTTCCACCTCCATAGTGAACTGAAGATTCGGGTGGATTGAATTCAGATGTTCAAAAACCGGTTTAAATTCTCACTACCAAGAGGCCAAACAACAAAAGTATCGTCTACATATCTGAAAAAACACGCAGGTTTCAAGGTCGCTGACTCCAATGCACGTTCCTCAAAGTCCTCCATAAACAAATTGGCAACAATAGGTGTCAGCGGGCTTCCCATTGCAACTCCATCAGTCTGTTCGTAGTACTGACCATTGAATAAAAAGTAAGTGGAAGTCAGCACATGTCGAAACAAATTTGTTAACTCGACACCAAACTTAACAGCTAATTGAGGTTAAGTTTGGTGTCGAGTCTACAGCGTCCAACGGGCACAATATTTCGGTGATCATACATGTCGCCATCACCAGGTGAACTGACGGACTGAGCTCCTGTGAACGTGCCGGTACGGAGATCCGTACGCTATGGAACTGGGTATTCAAAACTCTAGTACATAGGGCGCGCACTATCTCTGACGCAGGGAGTCTACCCCAGGAATTGGAACATCTGAGAACCGTATTTCGAAAAAATGGGTACTCAGAGTGGCAGATTCAACGTGTTCGCCGCCCAACCACTACATCACAGCCTGTGGAGATGGTAGAAATCACGAGGGAGGAGGTAGGCACTGCGTTTATTCCATATACAGGCGCACTCTCGGGGAAAATCGCCCGCATTTTGAAGAGACACCGGGCCGGAACTGTGTTTTGTCCTCCGAATAAAACTGGTGCACTGGTGGGGAGCGCCAAAGATGACTCCGGTTTGAGGAAGGCCGGCGTGTACCAGATTCCGTGTCAATGTTGCAAGTCGTATATTGGTCAGACGATGCGTACCGTCGAGGACCGATGCCGTGAACACCAGAGGAACACTAGACTGATGTATTCGAGCAAGTCGGCGGTCGCTGAACATTGTTTGTCGGAAAATCACGCTATGGAGAATGAACGCACGAGGATTCTGGTACAGACGTCGAGATACTGGGACAGCGCTGTTAGAGAGGCCATCGAAATTCGCACCAATGGCGACCTCATAAACCGTGACTGTGGCTATAATCTTAGCAAGGCTTGGGAACCAGTGATTGGGTTAATGAAGAGTAAATCGAGCAAACGTATAGTTGTGACGACCACGGCGGACAGAGCCATCACACCGACGTCATCTCAGACGCCGTCGCAATCTGTTCCACCGCGTGACCGTGGCGCGGGGCGCGAACGGCGGAGAGAGTGCGCCGCGGGCGGAGGGTATTTAAATCGCCCGCCGCCGCGACCGAATCCAGTTCCCCCTGAGCAGCCATAGCGTACGGATCTCCGTACCGGCACGTTCACAGGAGCTCAGTCCGTCAGTTCACCTGATGATGGCGACATGTATGATCGCCGAAATATTGTACCCGTTGGACACTGTAGACCGGGAGTACACCCGTGGATATTTTGATTAGTAAACTTGTTGTTTCATTTAATGTCAATAACAGTCACGGTAAAGCCTAACCTAAAATGATCGCATTTAAAGTTAGTCTGTCCAATCAAGTAATCAAGGCTACAAACTGTGACTGGTAACAGTAAAATTGTTGTTTCAAAAAAAAAAAAAATGGCTCTGAGCACTATGGGACTCAACTGCTGAGGTTATTAGTCCCCTAGAACTTAGAACTAGTTAAACCTAACTAACCTACGGACATGACAAACATCCATGCCCGAGGCAGGATTCGAACCTGCGACCGTAGCGGTCTTGCGGTTCCAGACTGCAGCGCCTTTAACCGCACGGCCACTTCGGCCGGCATTGTTGTTTCACTTACAGAAGAAGCAGCCGGGTAGAATTTTGCACAGAGTATAATTTAATCATCGCAAACACTTGCTTTAAGAATCTCGATGTGTACGTGGAGGAGACCTCCAGATACCGGAAGGTTTGAAATTGATTATATAATGATACACATTTTAAATTGTAAGACATTTCCAGGGGCAGATGTGGATTTTGACCACAATATATTGGATATGAGCTATAGATTAAAGGTGAAAAATTGTAAAAAGTAGGAAATTAAGGAGATGGGACCTGGATAATTTGAAAGAACCAGAAACTGTTGAAAGTTTCAGAGAGAGCGTTAGGCAACGGATGACTAGAACAGGGGAAAGGAACACACTAGAAGACGAATAGGTAGCTTTAAGAGATGAAATAGTGAAGGCAGCGAAGGATTCTTCTCCTTCCTTTCTTGGAGTCGGCCATGCTATGACAGATTTGGCAGTGTTAGTTGCAGAGGGTGGCGGGATGCCGTTCCTGCCGTCAAAAGGTAGCAAACGATCAAATAGGTAAAAAGACAAGGCCTAATAAAAATCCTTGGATAATGCTTAAAATATTGAATGTAACTGATGAAAGGAAAAAATTTAAAAACGCAGCAAATGAAGCAGGCGAAAGGGAATTGAGACGTCTAAGAAATGAGATTGACAAGAAGTGCAAAATGGATAACTAAGAATGGCTACAGGACAACTGTAAGAATTTGGAAGTAAATACCGCCTACAGGGAAATTGCAGAGGCGTTTGGAGGAAAGGAAGCAGCTTTATAAATATACAGAGAGCTCAGATGGAAAACGAGTACTAAGCAAAGAAGGAAAGCTGAAAGGTGGAAGAAGTATATAGATGAGTTAGACAGTGAAGATGAACTAGTAGCAATATTATAGAAAGAGCTCAAGACATAGGTGAAGATGAGACAAGAGATTTGATACTGTGGGAAGAATTTGACAGAACACTGAAAGATCTAATTCGAAAAAATGCCCCAGGACTAGACGAGATTCCGTGAGAACTACTGAAAGCCTTGGGAGAGCCAGCCATGAGAAATCTCTTTAATCTGGTATGCAAGATGTATGAGTAAGGTGAAACACCCTCAGACTTCAAGAAGAACTTAAAAATTCCAATTACAAAGAAAGCAGGTACTGACAGATGTATTACCTACATATCAGTTTAATAAGTCATGGTTGCAAAATGTTAACATGAATACGTTACAGAAGAGTGGAAAAACAGGTAGAAGCCGACCTCAAGGAAGATCAGTTAGGATCCAGTAAAAAATAGTAACACGCGAGGCAATACTGACATTACGACTTGTCTTAGAAGATACACTAAGGAAAGGCAAACTTACGTTTATAGCATTTGGAAACTTAGAGAACGCTTCTGACAATGTTAAATTCAATACCTTCTTCGAAATTCCGAAGGTAGCAGGGCTAAATACATGGAGCGAAAGGCTATTTGCAAATATGTATAGATACCCTACGGCAGTTATACGTAAGAGTCGAGGGGCATGAAAGGGAAGCAGTGGTTGAGAGGGGACCGAGATATATTTGTAGCCTATCACCGACGTTATTCAAGGTGTACATTGAACAAGCAGTAAAGGAAACCAAAGGATAATTTGGAGTATGAATTAAAGTTAAAGGTGAATAAATAAAATCTTTGAGTTTGACAAATAACGTTGCAATACTATCAGAGGCAGAAAATGACTTGGAGGAGCAGTTGAAGGGAACGGACAGTGTCTTGAAAAGAGGAATAAGATGAATCTCAACAAAAGCAAAATGAGGATAATGGAATGTACTCGAATTAAATCAGGTGATGCTGAGGGAATTAGATCAGGAAACGAAAGAGTTACAGTAGAAGATGAGTTTGGTTATTTTGGCAGGAAAATAATTCACGAGGACTGAAGTAGAAAGGATATAAAATGGAGATCGGCAGTGGCAAGAAAAACGTTTCTGAGGAATTAATTTTTTAACATCGAATATGGATTTAGGTGTTAGGAATTATTTTCTAGAGGTATTTGTATGGAATGTAGTTATGTATGGAAGTGAAACATGGACGATAAACAGTTAAGAGGTGAATAGGAGCTTTTGGACTATGGTGCTACAAAAGAATGTTGAAGATTAGATGGATGAATCACGTAATTAATGAAGAGGTACTGAATAAGTTTGGGGAGCCAAGGTATTTGTGGCACAACTGACTAAAAGAAATGATCGGTTGATAGGACACATTCTGAGACATCAAGGGACCACTGGGACTACTGGAAGGAAGTGTGGGAGGTAGAAATCGTACAGCGAAACTAAAGAGATGAATAAAGTAAGCAGATTCAGAAGGATTTAGGCTGCAGTAGTTATTCGGTGATCTAGAGCCTTGCGCAGGATAGAGTATTATGCAGAGTTGCATTAAACCAGTCTTCGGACCGACGACCATCACAACAACAATAATGCCACCATTCTTTTGTCAAAGTTTGCAATGTAATCTGCCAAAAAATAATGGTTAGATTTGTTGTTTGTGGTACAGCTACCTACATATTTCGGTGATATTGTGATTGAGGGCTATACGTTTGTTTTACAAATCGCTTTTCACACAAACTTCAGCACTGCGTGATAAATGGGCTGGTGCCTGCTATTGCAAATTTCTTGGCTTTCATGACTAACCTGACCATTTGTGGTACATCTGTCGCAAAGTTGTAATGAAAAGCTGCAACGGCCAATGTTAGACTTTGTACACCTGAGGTATCAATAGAACATGTTTTCTGCGCAGAATGGGGGTGAGTAATGTCGGCAGTCAGGACATCACGTCACTACCGCTGAATGCCGCTTCTCATTTTCTTAATGTTTCGGAATTGACTATCCTTTCACCTACCAAAAAATCTGCAAACAAGGCTCCTTTAGCATCCGAAAAAAGTTAGGCTTGATCTTTGTGACTGACGCATTTCTTTCGGTTGGATGGGAGAGGCGGTGTGACCCTGAAAATTAATTGTTGGGAAGGCGGGTACCAGGTTGAGATTCATTGGGAGAGTGCTTAGAAAATGTAGTCCATCAACAAAGGAGGTGGCCTACAAAACACTCGTTCGACCTATACTTGAGTATTGCTCATCAGTGTGGGATCCGTACCATATCGGTTTGACGGAGGAGATAGAGAAGATCCAAAGAAGAGCGGCGCGTTTCGTCACAGGGTTATTTGGTAACCGTGATAGCGTTACGGAGATGTTTAGTAAACTCAAGTGGCAGACTCTGCAAGAGCGGCTCTCTGCATCGCGGTGTAGCTTGCTCGCCAGGTTTCGAGAGGGTGCGTTTCTGGATGAGATATCGAATATATTGCTTCCCCCTACTTATACCTCCCGAGGAGATCACGAATGTAAAATTAGAGAGATTCGAGCGCGCACGGAGGCTTTCAGACAGTCGTTCTTCCCGCGAACCATACGCGACTGGAACAGGAAAGGGAGGTAATGACAGTGGCACGTAAAGTGCCCTCCGCCACACACCGTTGGGTGGCTTGCGGAGTATAAATGAAGATGTAGATGTAGAACCACTGACCTCTATTTTGTCTCTGCGTTAAGCTTAGGAAGCCCTTCACTCGTCACCGACCAAAGTTCTACCGACACTGACATCTTCTTACGGATCATAACTAAAAAACGAAGCCAGAGAATGTCATCTGCTGAGTTAAACTCATGAGGAAGGGAGTGCTGTCGACAGGGGATGTCAAATTGGTTCCATATTTTTAGATTTCCAGAATGCTTTCGACTCCGTTCCTCACAAGCGTCTTCTAACCAAATTGCGTGCCTATGGAATATCGCCTCAGTTGTGCGACTGGATTCGTCATTTACTGTCAGAAAGATCACAGTTCGTAGTAACAGACGGAAAATCATCGAGTAAAACAGAAAAAGTATCCGTCGTTCCACAAAGAAGTGTTATAGGCCCTCTATTGTTCGTGACCTATATTAACGACATAGGAGACAATCCCGGCAGCTGTCTCAGATTGTTTGTAGATGATGCTGTCATTTACCGTCTTGTAAAGTCATCGGATGACCAAAACGATTTGCAAAATGATTTAGGTAAGATATTTGTATGGTGCGAAAAGTGGCAATTGACCTTGAATAAAGAAAAGTGTAAAGTTATTCACATGAGTATTAAAAGAAATCCGATAAATTTAGATTACGCGATACGTTACACAAATCTGAAGGCTGTAAATTCAACTAAATACTTAGGGATTACAATTACAAATACCCTAAATTGGAACGATCACATAGATAATGTTGTGGGTAGAGCAAACCAAAGACTGCGATTCATTCGCAGAACACTTAGAAAGTGCAACAGGTCTACTAAAGAGACTACTTACACGACGCTTGTCCGCCCTATTCTGGAGTATTGCTGTGCAGCGTGGGATCCCATCAGATGGTACTGACGGATGATATCGAGAAATTACAAAGAAGGGCAGCTCGTTTTGTATTATCGCGAAGTAGGGAAGATAGTGTAACAAACATGATACGTGGAGTGGCAATCATTAAAACAGAGTCGTTTCTCGTCGCGACGGGATCTTCTCATGAAATTTCAATCACCAATATTCTCCTTCGATTGCGAAAACATTCTTTTGACATCCACGTACATAGGAAGAATTGATCATCACGAGAAATAAGACAAATTAGGGCTCGCACAGGAAAATTTAAATGCTTGTTTTTCCCGCGCGCCGCTCGAGAGTGGAACAGTAGAGAGACAGCTTGAATTGAAGGTGTTTCATTGAACCGTCTACCAAGCACTTTATTGTGAATAGCAGAGTAATCACGTAGACGTAGACCATTACCATTTTGTTGTAGTTCTTGAAGTTGCTGTTCATGCCACTGACAACGCTTTGCAATATGCGTGTTCTGGTTCTGTCTCTTGATTTTACCCCTAAGACTTTTCCTTATAATAGGCATTTTATAGAGCTGTTATATAGAATTATAGGATGAGGCAGTTTAATGTGCCCGCCTCCCCGTTCAGTGCGAATGCAATGTTTCGATTTCTGAAGTAGAGTAAACAGGTACAACAATGGACAACATTATGCAAGAATAGATTGTTAGCATCCTTCTGTCAGCATTTCAGTTTATCTAATCAGTGAAGTTAGACGTTTATCTTTGCGGTCGGCCAAATGACTTTCTCAATAGAAGAAAAAACTAAAATTGTGAAAGCATAAGTGAAAAAATGTTCGATTAAGGAACCTCGCGAAATTTTCGGGGCCAAGCATCCGCATAGAGGACTGCCAGCAAATAGAGCAATACTGCGTCTGTATAAAAATTGCCACACCTACAGATCTTTGCTGGATGTAAAAGACAAAGATTCCTTCAGTTCGCACACCAGAAGTTATAGCAGACATTCGGCAAAGAATTATTCAGAGCCCAAAAACGTCTAAACGTAAACTGTCCCAAAAGGCGCATGTAAGTAGGAGGAGTTGCTAGAGGATATTGAAAAGCTTTAATTCGAATCCATATCGTGTGTCGGTTGCACAGCCATTACGGGAGGATGGCAGTAAGAAACGTGTAGATCACTGCACATGGCTTCTGGATAACATCAACGATGCTTTGTTAGACCCTTTCCGTTACTTCATGAGTGATGAAGCATTGTTCCTATCATTAATGTTGATTGGAAGAGAAGTTTTGTAGAGTTGTTGGTCATTAAAAAGGAGATCTGGTCATGTGAATCCACAGAACACGAGGTACTGGGCGTCGAAGACTGTCAGCAACTGCTCCATGATGAAAAAATCGGCGTTCGGTGCGGTGTAACAGGAACGCTCGTCGCTGGACGGATATTTTTTCAGATCGGTGTGAGTTCCTAAGGGACCAAACTGCTTGCGTCATCGGTCCCTACACTTACACACTACTTAAATTAACTTAAACTAACTTATGCTAAGATCAACATACATACCCATGCCCGAGATAGACTCGAACCTCCGACGGGAGGAGCTGCGCAATCTGTGCCATGGCACTTCAAACCGCGCGGCTACACCGCGCGGTGGATGTTTTTTGACACTAACATGAGCACAGTTGCATGTACGGAAATTTTTGATACATTTTGTGCTCATCTCACTGAATATGGAAGGCAATACTGCTTCTTCCAGCAAGATGGGGCAACATGCCCCAAGTTTATGGTATGCCTGGAACCAGTACATGACGTCTTCATTTGAGGAACGGACTGTCAGCAAACATTTATGCCACCACGTTCACCGGATCTAACAACATGTGATCTTTTTCCTGTGGGGACGCTTGAAAAGTAACGTCTATGAAACAAATCCACACACAGTACAGGAACTGAAAGACAACGTTAGCCGGGACGTTGCCACCATCGATATCCGAATTTTACGGCAGGTGTATCTGAATACGCTTAGACGTGCACAGATGGGTACTTATGTTGCAGGACTTTACTTTCAACATCTTCTACAAATGTATTTTACACTGTATTTTTAATTGTAAATAAAGGTAAGTCCTTTTCTGCTCTTCGTTTCTGTAACTTCACTACATTTCCTTTGTCCTTACACGGGCTACTTTTATCTGCGCCACATTGCCGCTGTTCAATTAATTTAATTTTTCTTCTCTGTACCACGTTAAACAATTTTCTTTTCTCTTTAATTTCTTTTAGTGTTTCCTTTCTTTAATGTTCCCTTTCTTTTAGTGTTCCCTTTCAGTCCAGGACATTTTTGTGAGTTTTTTTCTTGTTTAACCAGAGTCCATCCTTCACAACCATAGCTTAAAATGCTACGAATAACTATTTGTATTCATTTCTGTGTTGTTTCTATATTAAGTTGACTGTTAGTTGATGAATTCATTCCAGTACGGTACTACTTTTAATATCCACTGTACTTCAGTTTCAAACCGTTATTGTATTTCTTAGATAGCAAAATTAATCTACTAGCAATAGAATTTAATTTCTATCTTAATGTTTGGCTTTATATGTCTGTCCGATTTGTATGTCATCATTATTTTCGTCTTGTTGTTTATTTTCAGTTTTTTTTACTATCCAATGGACACACTATGTTTTTGACATGGATATCATATTGCTGTCAGTACCCGCTAAGACTGCTACAGCTTATTGTATTCCTACAGCACTTGTAATATAGGTAAATTTCTGAAACACGTAGTCTTGCGCATGAAACATTACCAGTGGAGTGTTTTATTATTTGAATCAGAAAAAAAAGTTCAAATGTGTGTGAAATCTTATGGGACTTAACTGCTAAGGTCATCAGTCCCTAAGCTTACACACTACTTAACCTAAATTATCGTAGGACAAACACGCACACCCATGCCCGAGGGAGGACTCGAACCTCCGCCGGGACCCGTGGAAGTGAACGAACGTTGGCGTGGCACAAGAACGTGGCAGATAAAATTTAAAGCTTTTTGATAAACGTACAGCAGCGTGTCGTCTGTGGTAATGGAAATTCGTCCTGCAAGCACGATCTCTCAGGAGTACCGAATGGACCACTCCTGGTCCCATTACTATTCTCCTTGTATGTCAACGACAACTTATCGCATCTACCCTCCGTTAAACATCTTTTCTATGCCGACAAACGCCAGATCGGAAGTTACTGATACTACCATCGTCAAGATGAAGGAGTTTGTCTTTTTTGTCCAAACGTGTCCAAAACCGAGGAATTCAAACACGATGAAGTCCTAAATAAGGATAGCATCATCAGCAGCGTAAGAACTTTTGCTGACGGTGCTGTTGTC
Source organism: Schistocerca americana (assembly GCF_021461395.2). Lineage (NCBI taxonomy): Eukaryota > Metazoa > Arthropoda > Insecta > Orthoptera > Acrididae > Schistocerca > Schistocerca americana. Next base: position 550,112,476 of record NC_060125.1, on the reverse strand, counting down.
AAAAAGAAGTACCGTCATTGGATGATTATAAGAAAACGCAGAAACCATTCGACAAATTTTCTACTTGTTCTAATGAATGTCACCTGTTACTTTCTTTGTGGCTAAACGTAAGATATTGTCTATAAAAAGGTGAGGAACTTGATACGCACGATTACGTGAGCACAGCACATTGTATAAGTGTTTGGGGGCAATGCTAAAAAACTTCAGCTGTGTCCAGAGACAAGATGAGAGAACTGACTGGTTTAGGAATGTTACAGGTTTGAGACAAGAAGTGTGGTGTCATAATGGACGAAATTGTGAAAGCGACATAAAGAAGCTCATAGTAGAAGGGAGATGAAGTTCTATTTGCCTTTGATATTCTGGTGTGGGAAACCACGAATGAGGAGGTACAAGAACAAGTATCGAAAGTTATGGAATGGAATGCAGGAAGAGAAACGCAAGACTACATTGGTAACCAGAGGAGAAAGAGAAGGAAAGTGACACATTAACTTTAAAGGATATGATACTGAACTTGTGGGTAATTTTAAATGTCTAGGAACTTGAAAGACTTAAGTTTATTTCAGTATATCTTTCGTTGGAGTTTATCAAATCAATTAGATACGGTCTTTTATCATTTTTAAATGTCATCCTTATCATATTGTACCGCATGCATGCAAGTACCTCACATCGCAAACCAAATACCTCTCATTGAATAGAAACCTCAGCACAAAATCTCAGGCCGGCCGCTGTGGCCGAGCGGTTCTAGGCGCTTCAGTCCGGAACTGCACTGCAGCTACGGTCGCAGGTTCGAATCCTGCCTCAGGCATGGATGTGTGTGATGTCCTTAGGTTAGCTAGGTTTAAGCAGTTCTAAGTTCTAGGGGACTGATGACCTCAGATGTTAAGTCCCATAGTGCTTAGAGCCATTTGAACCATTTGAACAAAATCTCACTTATCTAGTGTCCTAGCTGTGCCAATCCACACAATGCAGCGCTTTAAAAGAAAAAAAAAGCTGAAACAGTTCTTCTTACCAATCTCTTAACATTCCTAAGGAAATGCTACGTACGACCAGATTTTTCTCTGTCAAACATAAAAGCAATTGCTCCCATTTTCTCACAGTTACCTTTCTATCTCTTTTCGTCTGCCCGTTTGTCACGCCGTCATCTTTCCCCTTCTCTTAATCATTGTCTTATGTCGCTTTCCTCCTCTTCTCCCTCTGCCATCCCTACTTCACCATATCTGCTGCCAGTGCCCAAAGTTTAAATCTAGTTACCAGTAATGTGTTTTTGTTACTCTATTTTTCAACAACGAATATAAAATATGTTTTACTGCTACAATAATTAGTTTTACCACTGTTTCCCATAATCATTTCTAAGTGATGGAGTCCGTATTATAAGTAAAACTGCTTTGACCTCCGTGACGTAATGAATGTAAATAATATATGAAGAACGCCATTTGCTTGTTAGAAAGAGCCTGATGGCCTTCATCTTGGCAGGAGAAATAAATAAATTATTTTTTCTTGCTGGATCAATTTACACTGACGGAAGAAAATCGCAACACCGAGAAGGACTGTTTCTACATCTGAAAGATCACGTCTCTTCAAATTTCGTCCCAGTCGCATTAGCGCCCACATTAAAAGGATACAAATAAGGTTTGCTTTAAATACACGCTGCAACGGTTGTGAGCGTTAATTACCTTTGAGATTTCAGTTCGTGAGTTGACGTTGGTCAAGAATGCTTTTAAGGCGGCAAAGACGCCAGTATCAACAGCCCACTATCTTTGAGCGAAGTCGTGTAATAGGGCTACGAGAAGTTGGATGTCCCTTCCGCGATACTGCACAAAATTTGACAGGAATTTGGCCACTGTACTTGACTGTTAGAAGCAGTGGCGTCGAGAATGCACGGTCTCAAGAAGACGGGCATGTGGCAATATCGAGAGGGAAGACCATCGAGTGACTCCTGCGCATCGCATTGCACCTGCCTCAGCAATTTGAGCGGCAGTTGTCACCACAGTGATACAACGAACTGTCACAAATCGGTTACTTCGAGGACAGCTTCGAGACAGACGTCCTATAGCGTGCACTCCACTGACCCCAAATCACCGTCATTCGCGACTGTAGTTGCGTCAAAGTGAGAGCTCAGTGGAGGGCAGGGTGGAGGTCCATTGTATTTTTCTGATGAAAAATGGTTCTGCCTCAGTGCTAGCGCTGGCATTGTGTTGGTTAGAAGGAGGTCAGTTGAGGGCCTAAGGCCGACCTGTCTGCATGCTAGACACCTTGGACCTACACCTGGAGAGACCGATCGAGGTGGCGCAGTGGTAGCACATTGGACTCGCATTCGGGAGGACGACGGTTCAATCCCGTCTCCAGCCATCCTGATTTAGGTTTTCCGTGATTTCCCTAAATCGTTTCAGGCAAATGCCGGGATGGTTCCTTTGAAAAGGCACGGCCGATTTCCTTCCCAATCCTTCCCTAACCCGAGCTTGCGCTCCGTCTCTAATGACATCGTTGTCGATGGGACGTTAAACACTAACCTAACCTACACCTGGAGTGATCTTCTGGGGTGCCATTTCGTATGACGGCAGCAGCACTCCCGTGGTTATCCAACGGACCTTGCTTCCAAATTTGTACGTCACTCCGGTGATTCAATTTGTTGTGCTGCCATTCATCTACAGCATTGTATGTCGTATTTTCCAACAGGATAACGCTTGCCCACATACCGCTGTTGTAACCCAACGCGTTCTAGAGACTGCCGACATTTTGCCTTGGCCTGCTCGATCACCAGATTTGTCCCCAGTCGAGTATTATTGAACATCATCTAGCGCCATCCACAACGAGCATTAACCGTCGTACCAATTTTAACAGGCATGGAACTCCATCCCGCAAACTGACATTCAGTACATCTACATCTACATGACTACTCTGCAATTCACATTTAAGTGCTTGGCAGAGGGTTCGTCGAACCACAATCATACTATCTCTCTACCATTCCACTCCCGAACAGCGCGCGGGAAAAACGAACACCTAAACCTTTCTGTTCGAGCTCTGATTTCTCTTATTTTATTTTGATGATCATTCCTACCTATGTAGGTTGGGCTCAACAAAATATTTTCGCATTCGGAAGACAAAGTTGAGACTGAAATTTCGTAATTAGATCTCGCCACTATGAAAAACGTCTTTGCTGTAATGACTTCCATCCCAATTCGCGTATCATATCTGCCACACTCTCTCCCCTACTACGTGATAATACAAAACGAGCTGCCCTTTTTTGCACCTTTTCGATGTCCTCCGTCAATCCCACCTGGTAAGGATCCCACACCGCGCAGCAATATTCAAACAGAGGACGAACGAGTGTAGTGTAAGCTGTCTCTTTAGTGGACTTGTTGCATCTTCTAAGTGTCCTGCCAATGAAACGCAACCTTTGGCTCGCCTTCCCCACAATATTATCTATGTGGTCTTTCCAACTGAAGTTGTTCGTGATTTTAACACCCAGGTACTTAGTTGAACTGGCCGCCTTGAGAATTGTACTATTTATCGAGTAATCGAATTCCAACGGATTTCTTTTGGAACTCATGTGGATCACCTCACACTTTTCGTTATTTAGCGTCAACTGCTACCTGCCACACCATACAGCAATCTTTTCTAAATCGCTTTGCAACTGATACTGGTCTTCGGATGACCTTACTAGACGGTAAATTACAGCATCATCTGCGAACAACCTAAGAGAACTGCTCAGATTGTCACCCAGGTCATTTATATAGATCAGGAGCAGCAGAGGTCTCAGGACGCTTCCCTGGGGAACACCTGACATCATTTCAGTTTTACTCGATGATTTGCCGTCTATTACTACGAACTGCGACCTTCCTGACAGGAAATTACGAATCCAGTCGCACAACTGAGACGATACCCCATACGCCCGCAGCTTGATTAGAAGTCGCTTGTGAGGAACGGTGTCCAAAGCTTTCCGGAAATCTAGAAATACGGAATCAACTTGAGATCCCCTGTCGATAGCGGCCATTACTTCGTGCGAATAAAGAGCTAGAGGTCTGTAGTTAGATGGATTACTACTACTACCCTTCTTAAACACTGGTGCGACCTGCGCAATTTTCCAATCTGTAGGTACAGATCTATCCGTGAGCGAGCGGTTGTATATGAGTGCTGAGTAGGGAGCTATTGTATCAGCGTAATCTGAAAGGAACCTAATCGGTATACAATCTGGACCTGAAGACTTGCCCGTATCAAGCGATTTGAGTTGCTTCGCAACCCCTAAGGTATCTACTTCTAAGAAACTTATGCTAGCAGCTGTTCATGTTTCAAATTCTGGAATATTCCATTCATCTTCCCTGGCGAAGGAATTTCGGAAAACTGCGTTCAATAACTCTGCTTTAGGGGCACAATCGTCGGTAACAGTACCATCGGCACTGCGCAGCGAAGGTATTGACTGCGCCTTGCCGCTTGTGTACTTTACATACGACCAGCATTTCTTCGGATTTTCTACCAAATTTCGAGACAATGTTTCGTTGTGGAACCTATTAAAGGCATCTCGCATTGAAGTCCGTGCCAAATTTCGCGCGTCTGTAAATTTTAGCCAATCTTCGGGATTTCGCGTTCTTCTGAACTTCGCATGATTTTTCCGTTGCCTCTGCAACAGAGTTCGGACCTGTTTCGTGTACCACAGGGGATCAGTTCCATCTCTTACCAATTTATGAGGTATGGATCTCTCAGTTGCTGTTGCTACTATATCTTTGAATTTGAGCCACATCTCGTCTACATTTGCATAGTCAGTTCGGAAGGAATGGAGATTGTCTCTTAGGAAGGCTTCTAGTGACACTTTATCCTCTTTTTTAAATAAAATTATTTTGCGTTTGTTTCTGGTGGATTTGGAAGAAACGGTATTGAGCCTAGCTACAACGACCTTGTGATCACTAATCCTTGTATCAGTCATGATGCTCTCTATCAGCTCTGGATTGTTTGTGGCTAAGAGGTCAAGTGTGTTTTCGCAACCATTTACAATTCGCGTGGGTTCGTGGACTAACTGCTCGAAATAATTTTCGGAGAAAGCATTTAGGGCAATCTCGGAAGATGTTTTCTGCCTACCACCGGTTTTGAACAAGTATTTTTGCCAACATATCGAGGGAAGGTTGAAGTCCCCACCAACTATAACCGTATGAGTGGGGTATTTATTTGTTACGAGACTCAAATTGTCTCTGAACTGTTCCGCAACTATATCATCGGAGTCTGGGGTTCGGTAGAAGGAGCCAATTACTAACTTAGTTCGGCTGTTAAGTGTAACCTCCACCCATACCAATTCGCACGGAGTATCTACTTCGACTTCACTACAAGATAAACCACTACTGACAGACACAAACACTCCACCACCAATTCTGCCTAATCTATCTTTCCTGAACACCGTCTGAGACTTCGTAAAAATTTCTGCAGAACTTATTTCAGGTTTTAGCCAGCTTTATGTACCTATAACGATTTCAGCTTCTGTGCTTTCTATTAGCGCTTGAAACTCATGGACTTTCGCAGCACAACTACAACAATTTACAACTACAATTCCGACTGTTCCTTGATCCAAGCACGTCCTGTATTTGCCATGCACCCTTTGAGATTGCAGCCCACTCCGTACTTTCCCGAGGCCTTCTAACCTAAAAAACCGCCCAGTCCACGCCACACAGCCTCCGCTACCCGTGTAGCCGCCAGGTGAGTGTAGTGAACTCCTGACCTATTCAGCGGAACCCGAAACCCCACCACCCTATGGCGCAAGTCAAGGAATCTGCAGCCATCACGGTCGCAAAACCGTCTGAGCCTCTGATTCAGACCCTCCACCCGGCTCTGCACCAAAGGTCCGCAGACGGTTCTGTCAACGATGCTGCAGATGGTGAGCTCTGCCTTCATCTCGTAAGCAAGACCGCCAGCCTTCACCAAATCAGATAGCCGCTGGAATCCAGAGAGAATTTCCTCAGATTCAAAGCAACACACGTCATTAGTGCCGACAAGCGCCACCACCTGCAGCTGGCTGCACCCTGTGCTCTTCATGACATCCGGAAGGACCCTTTCCACATCAGGAATGACTCCACCCGGAATGCACACGGAGTGCACACTGGATTTCTTTCCCTCCTTAGCCGCCATATCCTTAAGGGGCCCCATTACACGCCTAACATTGGCGCTCCTAACTACCAATAAGCCCACCCTCTGTGATTGCCCAGACCTTGAAGACTGAGAATCATCCTCTGAAACAGAGCAGGCAGCTGCATCTGGCTCAGCCAGAGACAGTGCCCGAAACCTGTTTGTCAGACGCACCGGGGAGGCTTTTTTATCAGCCTCCGGGGACGTCTTTCGCTGCCTGCCACGCCTTGGAACGACCTCCCAATCAACCACAGGCGAGGGCTCAGCCCCACTGCGGGCAGCAACCGGGGCAACCACAGCGGCAGACCGACCTGGGGACAGACGGGACGAGGTTAACATCCCCGTGATACCCAAGTCCGGCCCCCCACAGTGGTGCCCATTGGCCACAGCCTCAAGCTGCGCGACCGAAGTCAGCGCCGCTTGCAGCTGTGAGCGAAGGGTTGCCAACTCAGCCCTCATCCGAACACAGCAATCACAGTACCTGTAAAACACAATGCATGCACGTTTGCATGCTTGCAATCAACATTCTGGCGAGTACACCTGTTATTAATGTACCAGAATATCACATTTTCTATGGCTTTTCTCACGCTTACATTAAACCTATGATCTTGCAATGTTAATCATTTGAATATGCTACCTAGCCAAACGCATTCCCAAAATTTCGCTGTTGTTGTTGTGGTCTTCAGTCCTGAGACTGGTTTGATGCAGCTCTCCATGCTACTCTATCCTGTGCAAGCTTCTTCATCCTCCAGTACTTACTGCAACCTACATCCTTCTGAATCTGCTTAGTGTATTCATCTCTTGGTCTCCCTCTACGATTTTTACCCTCCACGTTGCCCTCCAATGCTAAATTTGTGATCACTTGATGCCTCAGAACATCTCCTACCAACCTGTCCCTTCTCCTTGTCAAGTTGTGCCACAAACTCTTGTTCTCCCCAATTCTATTCAATACCTCCTCATTAATTATGTGATCTACCCATCTAATCTTCAGCATTCTTCGGTAGCACCACATTTCGAAAGCTTCTATTCTCTTCTTGTCCAAACTATTTATCGTACATGTTTCACTTCCATACATGGCTACACTCCATACAAATACTTTCAGAAACGACTTCCTGACACCTAAATCTATACTCGATGTAAACAAATTTCTCTTCTTCAGAAACGCTTTCCTTACCATTGCCAATCTACATTTTATATCTTCTTTACTTCGACCATCGTCAGTTATTTTGCTCCCCATATGGCAGAACTCCTTTACTACTTTAAGTGTCTCATTTCCTAATCCAATTCCCTCAGCATCACTCGACGTAATTCGACTTCATTCCATTATCCTCGTTTTGCTTTTGTTGATGTTCAATTTATAACCTCCTTTCAAGACACTGTCCATTCCGTTCAACTGCTCTTCCAAGTCCTTTGCTGTCTCTGAAAGAATTACAATGTCATCGGCGATCCTCAAAGTTTTTATTTCTTCTCCATGGATTTTAATTCCTACTCCAAATTTTTCTTTTGTTTCCTTTAGTGCTTGCTCAATATGCAGATTGAATAACATCGTGGAGAGGCTTGCAGTGTAACGACGTATAGATTTGTTTAAATGATTTTCATTTAACATAAGACCATGTGCAGACTTCGTCACCTACGTCAGTTACAACCCACTTCAAAATTATTTATATCCCTTTTAAAATGTCTCAGAATGGTTCTTGAACGAAACTGTAAAACATCATTTGAGTCGTATGTACAGAATTACGTCACTCGGGCCAATTGGTTTGCGTAAACTTTTTCAATTTTAGACGTCGTTTGTTTCTCCTCAGAATTTTTATTGATACACGTTATCAGATTTAATCGATAATAGAACCACATTGAATAAACTTTTTGAGATTCAAAGTCGCGATGAACGCTGTCAAATAATCCAATAATCTTGTCAAATATATTATTAATTCATTCACATAATTCTTCATAAATAAATCCTCGGAACACGTATTTCAACTTTAGTAGCATCCACTAGTTTATTATCTTCCTACATACAGACGTAAACCTGAGCCTTGACAAGACAAAACTAACAGTATCAATAAGATTAAACTCTCTACGACGTCATTGTCGTACAAAACATAACAAATTATTCATTTTCAATTTTTAGAAGCACGACGCAACAAATCGGTTTCAGAATCTTCTGTCGCTCTTTGGCTGTCGACCCGCGACGTATAGTGGCCAGCAATTTTCTCTCCGGTCCCGGCAACGAAGATGCTGTCTCCGTTCGTTGCGCCGCCCTCTCCGTACATGAAACTTAAAATAAATACAAAACTTTAGACACTTCACAACCATTACAAATATTACAAAAACACATAAACAAAACTAAATTAAACTTATATTCATCTGCAAACTGGGCTGACACTGGTGGATGGTTGACGCTACAATTTCGTCCCACTACAGGCTACAACCCTGTCTCACTCCCTTCCCAACCGCTGCTTCCCTTTCATGTCCCTCGACTCTTATAACTGCCATTTGGTTTCTGTACAAATTGTAAATAGCCTTTCGCTCCCTGTATTTTACCCCCGCCACCTGCAGAATTTGGAAGAGAGTATTCCAATCAACATTGTCAAAAGCTTTCTCTAAGTCTACAAATGCTAGAAACGTAAGTTTGCCTTTCCTTGATCTAGCTTCTAAGATAAGTCGTAGGGTCAGTAATGCCTCACGTGTTCCAATATTTCTACGGAATCCAAACTGATCTTCCCCAAGGTCGGCTTCTACTAGTTTTCCATTCGTCTGTAAAGAATTCGCGTTAGTATTTTGCAGCCGTAACTTATTAAACTGATAGTTCGGTAATTTTCACATCTGTCAACACCTGCTTTTTTTGGGATTGGAATTATTATATTCTTCTTGAAGTCCGAGGGTATTTCGCCTGTCTCATACATCTTGCTCACCAGATGGTAGAGTTTTGTCAGGACTGGCTCTCCCAAGGCCGTCAGTAGTTCCAATGGAATGTTGTCTACTCCCGGGGCCTTATTTCGACTCAGGTCTTTCAGTGCTCTGTCAAACTCTTTACGCAGTATCATATATCCCATTTCATCTTCATCTACATCCTCTTCCATTTCCATAATATTGTCCTCAAGTACATCGCCCTTGTATAGACTCTCTATATACTCCTTCCACCTTTCTGCTTTCCCTTCTCTGCTTATAACTGGGTTTCCAACTGAGCTCTTGATATTCATACAAGTGGCTCTCTTTTCTCCAAAGGTCTCTTTAATTTTCCTGTAGGCAGTATCTATCTTACGCCTGGTGAGATAAGTCTCTACATCCTTACATTTGTCCTCTAACCATCCCTGCTTAGCCATTTTACACTTCCTGTCGATCTCATTTTTAAGACGTTTGTATTCCTTTTTGCCTGCTTCATTTACTGAGTTTTTATATTTTCTCCTTTCATCAATCAAATTCAGTGCTTCTTCTGTTACCCAAGAATTTCTACTAGCCCTCGTCTTTTTACGTAATTGATTCTCTGCTGCCTTCACTACTTCATTCCTCAGAGCTACCCATCCTTACTCTACTGTATTTCTTTCCCTCATTCCTGTCACTTGTTCCCTTATGGTCTCCCTGAAACTCTGTACAACCCTCGGTTTAGTCAGTTTATCCAGGTACCATCTCCTTACTGTACATTAATTTATTTTTGGTGTTGCGATTTTTCTTCGTCAGGGTAGACTAGTATTTTCTAACATATAATACATGAACAAACACAATCAGAATCAATGTCAGGTATTCCGTAGCAATATTCGTTGTACGAATGGTTGTAATCGAGGTTGGAACTGAGCGAACGTATTTCTGTAGATTTACTCCTCATTATTTCAGGACCTTTCTAACTATTTTAACCACATTCGTTTATACTAATTTTCATATCGGCACTAGTAACCTTGTCGTTCAGAGCCCATAAGCTGCAAACCAACAACACACACACACACACACACACACACACACACACACACACTATCAAGTGCGTAGCAGAGGGTACATCTCATTGCAACAGTTGTTAGGTTTCTTCCCCTTACATTCACTTATTGAGCATTGAACTGTTTAAACACCTCTCTGTGGGTTGTAATTAATCTAATCTTGTTCTGACCATCCCTATGGGAGCGAAACGTGCGGTGTTGCATGGGACCTATGGTAGTAATCGAAGACACACTGACAGCTGCAAAGCACCTACATCTCTTCATATTTGATGTCTTCCCCGACGGCGATGTCATCTTTCAGCAGTACAATTGTCCATGTCTCGGAGTCAGATCCGTGCTACAGTGGTTTGAGGAGCTATATAGCGAAATCATGTTGATGTATCGGCGACCATATTCGCCTGATGTACATCCTATGGAACTCATCTGTATAGGTATCGGCTGCCCGTTACTTACGCGAATTACATGACCTGTGCGTAGACATCTAATGCAACACACCTCCGCAAACCTACCAACAAACTGTCGGATCCCTGGTACGCAGAATCGGTGATGTTCTAGGAATAAAGAACTAAATACAACTGAAGAGGATTCTTAGTACCCAAGATTACGTATCTATCAAGGGCAAGGTCAACTGTTCAAAACCTGAGCCACTGTTCTTCTACATACCCCTCTCCAGAGCTAAATGTTTCCTGTTCTTTTGTGAGATACAACGTTACTGCCTATTTATCTAGTCTACTGAAAATATAAAGTTTTCTAGTTGCTTTACCCGCCCTTTGTACTTTGGTAACCGTTGCTCGTACAACTATCTCATAGTCCGTGATACCGGTTTTAATGTGGACATCGTCAAAGAGTTCAGGTCTATTTGTTGCTGTTAGACGCAATATATTTTCATCGTGTGTGGGCCTCTGAAGAATCTGTTCTAGTTAATTCTTAGAGAAGGCACTTATTAGTGTTCTTCAACATGTCTTGTCAGCTCACCACTCACGAAACTGACTGTGGGATGATTAATGTCCTCTCGTATTATAACAGTATAATTGAGTATCTTACATACTAGAGTACTTCAGAGTTTCTCTAAAGTTTTCTGTTAGATCTGGTGGTCGACAGAGGGATACGATTTTGAATTTATGCCCTCCTTTGAACCTTTGTAGCACTTTGTAGTTTTGGCGGAGGCGCTGGTGTACCCAAAGTTTGTAATTAACGCAGAGGCAGGTGGCCATGGCAGCGTGGTGACTGCTGGAGCTCGATGAGCCTGTATTTATCGGCACTGTACGTATCTGAGGCTGCCACAACACTGCAACTCTAATGAGAACGGATATTTGGGGAAAATTGTCAGAGATTATACTGAGGTACTCGCAACTGCTGCGTCTGGTGTCGGATGACAAGGGATATCTCCCAGTACAGAGATGATGACGTTTTCGAAAAGACTTTGGGCGCCCGGAATGAGACGCATAGATACGGAGGGGCACTCCTCCCTTGGGGATGTCCGTCCATACCACATGGAAACCCCACTGTTGTCGGCGGCAACACACATAGTCTGTAGAACCAACTTCCTCCATATGAGAGTTGCCCATAAGATGCTAACTTTAAATGCATAAGGCGATACATGTTTGCCAACTCATTAGTGACACAGATGTACCTGTGTCGACCTGTAATTGGACTGGTCGGCCCATCGCAAGTTACTTGATATTAATGTGTCATTTCTCCCAATTCGGAAACCTCTCTTTTTTAAAGCTTTATTTTTTTTTTTTTTTTTTTTTTTTTTTTTTTTTTTTTTTTTTTTTTTTTTTTTTTTTTTTGTTACCAGTGATGAATGCACCTGAACTGGGGTGGCGGAGCATGACGAACTACGGTGTATGTGTTCGGTGGCAGGTTGTGATACGTGACCTGTCTGAGGCATCACTGGAACCTGATTGTTCGCTACGGTGACAAACTAGGCCTTTTATAATTGTACCAGTGGCCACTGTCAGATGTTGAATCAAACAATGCTTTTTTCACTTATAGGGAGAAAATCGCTCACTTGTTCACATTGATGGACAAATTCCAGTCCGTGCAAATACGTCGTTCCTCTGCAGATATTCATGCATTTTTCACTATCAAGGCATCATCCATCAACTTTCCTATGGAACATTCAGCGTTGGTTGTCAAGTCTTTTATGTGTAAACCTAGACCAGGGATGGCCATATAACCACCTTAACGCTTGTGTAGCATATATGCCCATGCAACTTTTCTTCTAGCTTAGGCAATAAAGTAAACTCGCTGTCTCAGATTGTAGCATTTACTTTACGCCATTTGTTTTCTGTGATTCAAACAGCTGAAACTTTTCAGGTTATCATTATGAGAAAAATATTACGTATCTTCCACGGTCTGAAATATCAACACGTTCCACAATCATCAAGTGGATGCAAGCTGTACGCGGAAAATAGTTTCAGCTCTTTTACCTTCTTCCTCTATCTGTGGAGCAATTCAAAAACTTTTTTGCTCTTCTTATCTTCCCTCGAGCTCTTCATCCAGTCATTACAGTGGCTCTGTAACCTTTCGAATGTCGCTAAGATGTCGTGCGTCGAGCTCTTTTCTATTGATTGTTCAGGTGTGAGCTTTGAGAGGCGATCTTGTACTGTATACGATTGTACGCAGTCCTTGTGGTTGGCAGTATGTCAACAAGAAAGATCTCAGTGAGGTCCTTTTCACTGTCGGCTAGCCATCGTGCTTTCGTTTTTCGGATACCTTACAGAATATGAAGATTTTCCTGATTTATCGTGAGTCGTCATCCCTTGCTCCCACTCCCGTAAAATTTCAGCCGTATCTTCCATGCTATGGAACTAAATATTCCCATCAAGAAACACACTTATTATAACCTTCCGCGCATCCAAATTCTGCCTTGTTGGGAGTATTTTTTGATTTTGTCATTAGCTTAGACACTGATGGTCATTTTCCGCTGTTGTGCGCGATGTAGTTTCTTTGTCGAGTCTGTCTGGGCGTTTATATTAATATCTCCAATCCTTTAACATATCTATACTTTAAGTAACAGACACAAAGCAGTCTAAATGAGGAAATCCACTACTGGCATATTTCTTATATTTCTCTCGGCATGTAAAGATGCGACTGTGTTTAACGTCTCCATGCGACGGAGGGGTCATCATCGGGCCATGCCCTCACTGTGTATGACACTATGGAAATGTGCGAAATTAACCGAGACGAATGAAACATTATGCAGTGGTAAGATATTACATGCCGCCATCTATCTTCCCCTTCGCAGGTTGAATCAGAAGACGGTTTTTTACGCCGCTAGGATTCTAGTTTCCGCGTGGGACGACAGTCTGTTGGTAGAAGCAGCATACTCGATCATGCGGGCCGTTCTGCCAATGTGTTTAGGCGTAGCGTATCTGAAGAGCGTTCCCACTGCTCCCTTGGAGATCTGAACTGCACGTGACCTACAGGGCGTTTTCATCGCCGGTATTTTATTTGTGGTCAGATGACGGGACGGTGACCAAATTTCTAAGTTCCCTGCCCATTTCCGCAGCTGGAATTGGGTAGTCGAAAACATATTTGATATCCCTACCTCTTCCGCTATTCGCCTTGGATGGAAAAACGCCTGATCCAATATTCAAGACGCACGAAAATCGTAAGAAACTGCTAGCAAAAGCGAAAGTCAGGTACAGTTCGTGTGTTTCGCTTTCCGTTTCATACCAGTCTGCTCTCTGCCGCTATAGCAGTCAGACAACGCGGTCGTGCAGCTATTGAGACCTTCACAGTACACACGAGAGTCGAAAAGCAGGATGTGATTTTCATATAGAGCAGCGGTCCTCATGATTTGTCTTGCTGAAAATTGGAAAAAAAGAAAAAAAAGAGAGAAAGTTAGGGCAAGAAACTCGAAGTTTGAGTAATAAGATACGTCAACGAAAAAGAACAGCAGCTGTAGAACTGAAGGCAGAAATGCAACAAACATTTTGACAGAAATAACAAACAATCCACTTTTCAGTATGAGGCAGCTAGAATACATCAGCCAAAGCGGTGTTATTTGTGCAACATTCCAATGTATGTCATCTCCATATTTCACTCCCTGAACAGCTTCATGGTAATATTCTTCAAAATGCGTTACAATTAAAACCAGTTTTCGCATTATGCCCTACTGTTCAGTTGATAATCCACGCTGGCTGACGGAAGTGGATAAACTCGTGAACGTGTAACGCGGGCTTTTGACTAGTCGCATCATTGGTCTTTTGTTGTTAACGGGACTCTTAAACAACTATAAGTATTTATTCTTGATTTTGCGCTGTTAGCTAATTTCGTCCCGCTGCAGTGTGGTTTCAGTTGTCTGACACTGCAGACGCGTATGCAAGATGCGTTTGTGTGAGTGTGTGTATGTGCGTCTATTGCTGACAAAGGCCTTAATGGTTGGTTGGTTGGTTGGGGGAAAGAGACCAAACAGCGAGGTTATCGGTCTCATAGGATTAGGTAAGGATGGGGAAGGAAGTCGGCCGTGCCCTTTCAAAGGAACCATCCCGGCATTTGCCTGGAGCGATTTGGGGAAATCACGGAAAACCTAAATCAGGATGGCCGGACGCGGGACTGAACCGTCGTCCTTCCGAATGCGAGTCCAGTGTGCCAACCACTGTGCCACCTCGCTCGGTAGGCCTTAATGGCAGAAAACTATAATTATGTGAATCTTTTTGTTGTGCCTATCGCGACTCAGCATCTTCCCTATAGGGTGAGTGGCAACTTTCCTTTTCTAACATTGTGCAATACACCCTGGATTTTCTATTGTTTGATTAATGTAAGTTCGCTTCGTTTATCGTTGCCATCGGTCTGCTTTGTATCAACACCACTAACACTGTAGCACTGTTGTGAGTTATTCGTCGACTAAACAGTTCAACTACGTTCCGTAGCCTCATTCTGCGCTCACCATTGGATACCTCCAGTCCCACCCCCCTGTTGCCATTAGCAGGCAATATTGTGGTAGCATGGTAGACAATATGTGTGGCATCGAATGCCGTAAACATCATTGACCTTTTGAGACCTCTCACTCAAGGGGTTCCTTGTTAGAGCGTGCCACAGTCTCCTTGAGAAACTACTCTCAGTATTATTCTCGCTTTGTACTCCGAACAATCAAAACCCTCTCTTCAGTATATGTCGTAGCAATATATTGTTCAATCTAAGAATCCCCACACAAAAAAAAAAATGTATGTTATCCTCTTAGTTGAGGCCCTCTTGAACCAACGTGGAGAATATCCCCATGACACCTGCTGGGGCAGGACACAGTGGCAGCCGGGTAGCGGCCAGCACAGTAGGCCCTCTCCATTCGCCTAGCAACAATGAGCAAAACATTCTTTGCCAGCCTTCGTGCGGCAGGTGGCCGAAGCGCTACAGTGACAAAACAAAAGTGTGCGCACACTATTACTCCGCAGTCTTTCTCAAACGATTTTACAGAAAGTATTTGGTGCGAAATTCTGGTTCTTTCGTTACTTATAGCCTCACGTATCGGCTTCATGATGAACTACCTACCTTTTCGTTAATCGTCACAGTTAATGTGATATTTCGTAATTATATACGTTAGCACATGAAATTCGAATAGTTTAGAATGAAAAATAGGAATCGCTAGGAATTTACGTTTGATGCATGTTAGATCATACATCGCTGTGTATGAAAAGCAGCTAACATTCTGAAGTTTTCTTTAAGACTTTGATCGTACAATGGTGTGTAGAATTGCAAAACACAAAGTTCAAAACGTTTAACAGAATGTTGTACTCGAATTCTTAAACAGGGGTGGCAATCCTGTCAATAAATACAAATTAATGCACTGTCTACAGTATTCTCCTATACTGTACTAAACCACAGTGGAACATGTGGCCGTCAATGGGCACACTGTTTCAGGTATGACCCTCTGCTGCATCCACTGGTGATCTCGCAACAGTCAGTGTGCTTGAGAGTAGTAATATATCCACACTCCTGGAAATTGAAATAAGAACACCGTGAATTCATTGTCCCAGGAAGGGGAAACTTTATTGACACATTCCTGGGGTCAGATACATCACATGATCGCACTGACAGAACCACAGGCACATAGACACAGGCAACAGAGCATGCACAATGTCGGCACTAGTACAGTGTATATCCACCTTTCGCAGCAATGCAGGCTGCTATTCTCCCATGGAGACGATCGTAGAGATGCTGGATGTAGTCCTGTGGAACGGCTTGCCATGCCATCTCCACCTGGCGCCTCAGTTGGACCAGCGTTCGTGCTGGACGTGCAGACCGCGTGAGACGACGCTTCATCCAGTCCCAAACATGCCCAATGGGGGACAGATCCGGAGATCTTGCTGGCCAGGGTAGTTGACGTACACCTTCTAGAGAACGTTGTGTGGCACGGGGTACATGCGGACGTGCATTGCCCTGTTGGAACAGCAAGTTCCCTTGCCGGTCTAGGAATGATAGAACGATGGGTTCGATGACGGTTTGGATGTACCGTGCACTATTCAGTGTCCCCTCGACGATCACCAGTGGTGTACGGCCAGTGTAGGAGATCGCTCCCCACACCATGACGCCGGGTGTTGGCCCTGTGTGCCTCGGTCGTATGCAGTCCTGATTGTGGCGCTCACCTGCACGGCACCAAACACGCATACGACCATCATTGGCACCAAGGCAGAAGCGACTCTCATCGCTGAAGACGACACGTCTCCATTCGTCCCTCCATTCACGCCTGTCGCGACACCACTGGAGGCGGGCTGCACGATGTTGGGGCGTGAGCGGAAGACGGCCTAACGGTGTGCGGGACCGTAACCCAGCTTCATGGAGACCGTTGCGAATGGTCCTCGCCGATACCCCAGGAGCAACAGTGTCCCTAATTTGCTGGGAAGTGGCGGTGCGGTCCCCTACGGCACTGCGTAGGATCCTACGGTCTTGGCGTGCATCCGTGCGTCGCTGCGGTCCGGTCCCAGGTCGACGGGCACGTGCACCTTCCGCCGACCACTGGCGACAACATCGATGTACTGTGGAGACCTCACGCCCCACGTGTTGAGCAATTCGGCGGTACGTCCACCCGGCCTCCCGCATGCCCACTATACGCCCTCGCTCAAAGTCCGTCAACTGCACATACGGTTCACGTCCACGCTGTCGCGGCATGCTACCAGTGTTAAAGACTGCGATGGAGCTCCGTATGCCACGGCAAACTGGCTGACACTGACGGCGGCGGTGCACAAATGCTGCGCAGCTGGCGCCATTCGACGGCCAACACCGCGGTTCCTGGTGTGTCCGCTGTGCCGTGCGTGTGATCATTGCTTGTACAGCCCTCTCGCAGTGTCCGGAGCAAGTATGGTGGGTCTGACACACCGGTGTCAATGTGTTCTTTTTTCCATTTCCAGGAGTGTATCTCCAATCACGAGAGAATGGATTATATGCAGCATACCTACTTCTCCCCAGATACAAGACAAGTCAATGGATATACCGGATGATCAAAAAGTCACTATAAATTTGAAAACTGAATAAATCACGGAATAATGTAGATAGAGAGGTACAAATTGACACACATGCTTGGAATGACATGGGGTTTTATTAGAACCAAAAAAATACAAAAGTTCAAAAAATGTCCGACAGATGGCGCTTCATCTGATCAGAATAGCAATAACTAGCATAACAAAGTAAGGCAAAACAGAGATGATGTTCTTTACAGGAAATGCTCAATATTTCCAGCATCATTCCTCAACAATAGCTGTAGTCGAGGAATAATGTTGTGCTGTCTAGCAATATGGGGTGGAGCGCCATCTTGCATAAACATCGTACGTTCCAGCTGGTGTTAATCAGCCAGGCTGGGGATGATGCGATTCTGTAACATATCGGCGTACCTCTCACCAGTCACGGTAGCAGTTACAAAACCAGAATCACGCATGTCCTCGAAGAGCAAAGGCCCGATAACGGTAGATGTGGTAAATCCAGCCCATACCGTGACTTTCTCGTTGTGCAATGGAGTTTCCACGACAGTCCTAGGATTTTCCGTAGCCCAAATTCTGCAGTTGTGGGCGTTGGCAGACTCTCTGAGCGTGAAATGAGCTTCGTCGGTCCACAACACGTTACTCAACCAATCGTCATCTTCCGCCATCTTTTGAAACGCCCACAAAAATGGTTCAAATGGTTCTGAGCATTATGGGACTTAACATCTGAGGTCATTAGTCCCCTAGAACTTAGAACTACTTAAACCTAACTAACCTAAGGACATCACACACACCCATACGCGAGGTAGGATTCGAACCTGCGACCGTAGCGGTCGCGCCGTTCCAGACTGAAGCGCCTAGAACCACTCGGACACTCCGGCCGGCGAAACGCCCACACCGCAAATGCCCTTCGCTTAACTAAATCGCCAGGTAACAGTTCATGATGCCGATGGATTTTGTACGGATAGCATCGGACGGTACGCCTAAGTGCCAACCAAACAGTAGTGTATGGAATGCCGATGCGACGTGCGACTGCACGAGCGCTGAATTCCCCATGATTAGACGAACCCGCTACAGTCTCCATTTCTTCCTGAACTGTATCAGCAGCATTACGCCTTGTGCTCGGTGGGCCACTACGGGGTCTATCGTCTAAACAACCCGTGGCTTTGAACTTCGAAATTATTCTCGCCACAGCTGCATTTGTCAACGGACCTTTACCCGTTCGAATCCCCTTTCCATAGCGATAGGATCGTAACGCTGAACTAGCACATTCCCCATTCTGATAAGTCAGCTTCACTAAAAGCGACTTTTCAGGTAACGTCAAAATGCTGCGGCTGCTGGCGCATCTGATTCTCTCTCTCATTACAGCTTCTTTTACTTTTATTCACGATTGTCTTGCGCAGTCACTGACGTTTTGCTGTCCAGCGCCATCTGTCGGACATTTTGTGAACTTTGTTTTCTTTTGTTCTAATAAAAACCCCTGTCATTCCAAGCATGTGTGTCAATTTTTACCTCTCTATCTACATTATTCCGTAGTTTATTAAGTTTTCAAATTTATACTGACTTTTTGATCACACACCATATACATGTGTGTGTGTGTGTGTGTGTGTGTGTGTGTGTGTCACATACAAGATAAGTTGCTTTTTTAATAATGGACAACGATTTAGGATTCTATTGCAATTGAAACTGTATTAGCAGTTAGTAGAGTTACCTCCGTTATGTTTTGGCAAACGAAGCAAAATTTAATTTGGCAACAAGAGACATTCAGGCATAAAACTTATTTGACTTGATTACACATTAATAAAGTGATGACTAGTGTTGATTGCTCTAGCAGTCATCTTCAGATCTAAAACAGACAGAAAAAATATTGTTCGTAAAAAATCCTACTTACTTGCAATATTTACTGTGTAAAAATAAAAGTGACACACAACATACCCTTAACGCATTGTTACGCTTAGTAATTCGTCACATGCAGTACAACACAAACACTTACAGTGTCGTTAGAACTACTGTCCGTTCTGTGATGCTACTATTTAAAACAGAGACAAACGCACAGCCACTCGAGTGCCTACTCAAGTGATGAAAATTATCGTGTAGAAACAAAACTGAACAAAAATACACAAAAAAGATATAGGAAGTTTCACTGACGGTAGTAAAAGAATTCCAGAATTAATTTCATAAGCTGTGAGGTAATGTAACAAGCAAATTGCAAACCGCGAAAGGACAGAGATCCAACGTTGCAGCGCCGACGATTTCACGTAAGTGTTACAACAAATCTCCAGTAACCACATCTCTTTGAAGCAAGAAGGAATATTTACTAGTGAGGTGAAAATAAGACACCTCAATGATCTGTGAAAATAAAAAAAAAAATCACAGTGCATAGTGTACCATTTATATCCGAATGCCTCTGGAGAGTGAATGATTCAATTTTTTCACTTCAAATAGCTTATACTTCGTCAAAGATACTGCTAACCTATTTTCATTTTGACGAGCAGTCAGTTGGGTTCTGCAAGTCATCTGTGTGTTCACAACTGTAATAGAGATTGATACTAGGCCTATACGTGTATGGATAATAAGGTTTGGAAAATATTCTGCTTATTATTTTCTGAGCTATAAATATAGTGCCCAACACAATTAAAGGATCAATTCTTGAAACCGCATAATTATCTGCCTTTACGACGTATATGTATGAAAGTTTGAAATTTGGCTCAAAGGTGCCTACAACCTTGTTCTGTAATGGGGCAAACGCTTGGTTCCCTCCGACGTCACCCTCTGACTGAGTGACACTTCAAACAGGAAGTTGGCTACACATGAGGAAAGGAAGGTCAGAACTCAGAATTTCATGTGATGTGTAAAGTGAGTTAATGGTGTAACATTGAGACCAAATTTCACCACATTTCAGGCACATCGGTGCGCTCAGTCGACACGAACAGGCCTCTGAAGGTGGTACAAAGAGCGTCAGTGGAACCATACCTTCGCTTCGGGTGTTTATTCCTACGCATGTCGCAGCTGAAAATGACAGCTGGCAGAGTGATGAGCAGCAGGACGACGTTCTTGACTACTTCCAACACTGCTGACGCCCCTCAAACGATTCAGCCGTTCTCTAAGGAAATCGTGGGACTGCAACTCCTATCTAACGCAGTGTTTTAGAGTGTAGTACGATCGTAATTTTTGTTCTGGCCCATTCAGTCCCACTTGATGAAACTGGAAGGCGAACTTACTGTTTCGCGAAGGTCTGTAGCGTGATGACGGTGGGGTGGAGGCAGGTGATGGGGGGGGGGGGGGGGGGGGGGCGAGAGGTGTGGTCGTTAGGGGAGGGGGGCATGGGGGGTTGGAAGCCAAAGGATCCCCCTAAGATCCATTCCCTCCCCCGCCCCCGCCCACCACCACCAGTTCGGCAACACCCTTGTTCCAAACTGCGCGTCTTTGTTGACTACATTAATAATATACCTGTACAGAGGATTCGACACCCTTTCAACTAAGTGGCTCTCTGCTGCTGCTCTAATGCCTGAGGGGAAGCAATCCCTTTGATGCCCCTTATGTTCCATATGCCAGCAAACAGGCCGTAGGGAGAGGTGGTACATCATTTACTGTGAACTCTTTCATATTTCTAAGATCACCGAAGTGCTGCGAGAAAATCCTTTCCTGAGTTTCTATTCCAACTATTTTTTTAAAATTAAAAACACACTAAATTACAGGACTGCATCGAAAGAGCAACAGACGTTCAAATCTTTTTCACAGAGGCTGCATCAGTGGCGAGTTCTGAGTAGAGTCTAAATT
Source organism: Schistocerca americana (assembly GCF_021461395.2). Taxonomy (NCBI): domain Eukaryota; kingdom Metazoa; phylum Arthropoda; class Insecta; order Orthoptera; family Acrididae; genus Schistocerca; species Schistocerca americana. Next base: position 550,091,235 of record NC_060125.1, on the reverse strand, counting down.
AATGTTGATGCCATGTAAAATTTGCTTTATTTTGCCAAGACATACGAAAGTCTACTAAATTTTGCTTCAGTAACATGTTAATGCTATAGCAATTGCGACTTGGTCGTGATCGTAGTGTAGTATTAAACGAAGAACTGAGAAAAAGTCAGGTCAATGCCTATAAACAGCTCACTGACAGTATACAAAATTTAATTTGTTCGTTAAGGTTCTCACAAGAACATACGCTTTCCCCTTTCATCTACTACAAATGACCCTTAAATGTTACACTATTCCATTGCAAAAATCTATAGTTACTTCTATGTTCGAGAGGAATTCATAAAGGAAGCTACACTTGTCGTCCCACGCTACGTCCATTGGGCAACAAGAGCGGTGTGCTGTCAGGAGACAGTACATGTGTTAAGTGCGACCAGAGTGCAGGTCATCTTGTATTTTCCGAAAGAGCGATCCAACTACCTCCAAATGTTCCTTTAAGGCCTATAGTTACCTCTCAGTAAAATAATAATAATAATAATAATAATAATAATAATAATAATAATAATAATAATAAAATAAAATATATAAAAAATAAAAAATGAACAAATTTCGAATAAGCCCGCAAGAATATGACCGTATAAGAAAAACTACGGATATTCAAGGGAGGAGAAGGCGTACTTGTTACGAAAACTGGTGTTTGTGCGTTTCAAGGATGCTCGATATAATTTACAGGATACGCTTGATAGTGCCCTACTGCATTATGCTCATCAAACTGCATGTGACATAGATTACAGTGATTTCAAGGAAAGCAGGGGATGGTTGCATAACTTCAAACAGTGCTACAGAATTAGAAGACGTAAGATAACGAAATTTCAAACAAAGCGTCAACACGTGACGATGCACAGCACACTGTGTAATCGGCAGCAAAATTTGTACATGAGATAAAAGAAATTTATCCCATCGTTCAGTAAGGGATTTATTTTCAACTCCGACCAATCGAGATTTGAAGAGGAAATATATGTGAAGGAACCCTGGAAATTAGAGGTACCAATAGAGTTGTGTCAGGATTAACTAACATCAGTGTCTGTCTCGCTTATGTGTTGATGCAAGGGCATTAGGGAATATTTACGTCACAGAAAGCAACAGCGGGAAAATGGGCGCAAGAGAACGAGAACCATGGTATGAGCACTGTTTTTGGCCATTAGCTGGGCAAAAAAACTTGCTTTTGCTTCATTCCTCATTTGTGCATAAAAATCATACTCCTTTGGAGCAAAATATCCCTCCTGAAAAATGTGAGAGATTGCAGTTCATACCACTTGGAACTACTGGACAAATTTAGCCTCTGGGTCTTAGCTTTCTTCCGTGCCTATAAAACGTATCATCGCACTATCTGCAGCTGCACCTTAAGGGAGAGCTAATTTCTCGATAAAGTTCACGACAGACTATTTCGTATTCTTTTGCATGGCATCAAATTCCATCAGTTCTCATCACTCAGATACACCAATATGATTTTATATGCATTCCTTATCTGGTACCCGCGCGCCGCGGAATTTGAATCCCCCCCAGACGTCATGGACATCGAAGACCCCTATAGGTCTCTGCACCATTGTGCCGTAAGCTGTGGATTCGCGTGCCTCCTGCCCCGCATTTAGTGTGAGGGCGGCCAATAGCAGCGCGCTTGATAGAGTACTTAAGCGCCTGCCTCTCGCTCAGCCAGCCTCCACCATCCTCCACACCTATAAATCCCTCATCCGCCCTATCCGCCCACCCTGCCTGGATCTCCACCCCTCCTCCATTTTACAAATCCCTTCAAATCCTTAAACGCCATGCACTCCACCTAGTCTATTGCATCTGTCTTCCCTCCCCCACACGGATCCTGTACGACCTTATTCCGTTACCCCACCTCCTCGTTTTCCTCGAACAGATACGGATCCTCTACGCCTCCCGTAAACTAGATCCCCTCACCCACTTGTCTCTAACATCCTCTCCCACCCCCGCCGACTGCTGCGCCTGTATTTCCACATCCCACCTGCTCTCCATCTCTCCACTCTCCTTACCCTCTCCCAAGGTAGCTTCCGCCAGCTCCCCCTCCCTGACGATGCCCTCCTCCTCCCCTCCATCTACCCTTCCTATCAACTATGATCCTTCTCTCCCAATTCCTGTGTTTCTTCCTCAGGGCACCCTCTCCCCCTCCTCCCTTCTTCCACCCTCCTCCCCCCGGCTTCCCCTACCCTCCTTACCTTCATTCCTCGCCCCATCTCCTCTGCCACTGGAATCTCCGCTTTCCCCTCTCCCTCCCCCCCCCCCCCCACCTTTTTCCCCTCTTGGCAGGTCCCCGGACACGCACATGTTAAGTGGACATTCATGCACTGGAGATCATCGCCATCAGTTTTGTGTGTGTGCCGTCGTGTTTGCGCTTCAGTGTTTTTCGCAGCCCACGCTCCATCGTTCATGTGTCATCTCCATCGTCAGTGTCCATGTTCAGTGCTAACAGTTTCTTTGGTTTTCTTCGCGTATGAACGGCTTCGTGTTTTTTCGTTACTGTGTCTACTGTTTTTTTGTCCCCCATTATGTTATGTTCATTCTGTGTCTCCATTGTTTTTCTCTTGTAATACCTGTGGCTGAAGAGCGGCGTACTGTGCCGCTGCTGGCCTGCCTTATGTAAGGTGTAAAATAACAATAAAGAAAATAAAATCTCAGCCAGCCATTCTAACCTTGTGTACGTCTCTGGACACATCGCCTCGCCTTAGACAGCTTATTTACTTTCTTGTTCTGTGTAAGAGTGGACGTGGTTGTTAAGTTTTCTTGTGACTCCATTGTTTCGATCTTTTTGTTGTTCATTCTGTCCTTCGTTGGTCATGTCCGTCCTCTCCCGTTGTGCTGTTGTTCGCGGGCCGCTCAGCGGGTCCCGCCGCCCTTTCCGTCCCTTCAACCCCGCGACCGTTCCAGTCGCCGTTACAACACTTCACGAGTGGCTGCCTAGGTGAGAGTCGTGCATGGTTTGTAACTCCCAAAGAATTCACCTTCGATCATCATGGTGCGAACCTTTGTGATCACTGTGGCTAGCCATTTTTCATTCAGTGTTCATGGTGCAAGTTAATGGTTTGGTTGGAACATTTCTTGAATGTCGACTAAATCTATTTTATGAAGTGTAATACAGTAAATACATCGCATGGAAGGTTGATCTCTGCACCTCCTGGACACTCATTTTCTGTCGCCCTCCTGATACACATAGTGCGCCATTAGCAGCTAATACTTTTCCTGTCATAATTCTTAATAGTTTCAAGTGAGGCTTACTGAAGAGTAAACTTGCGACCTCGCACTCAGTTGTCTCTGACTAGATAGTCGAACTCGCGTTTACAGGAATAATGCAACATGTTGGTCCATACTGAGAGGTTGAAAGAATGTGCAAAGACGATGGCTGTTAAAGACAGTCCAAAAGAATTAGGATGAAGTAACTTAGAGAGTTTATTAAATATCTTCGTTGCCGACCGGAAGCTCAGCACAAACGTAGGAAATCCTTTTTGCCAAGCGGTAGTAAATTAAATGACTACTGCCCCTGTCAGGCATCGCGTTTTCCAAAAAACTTCAAAGCGCGTTAGGTTACCACTCTCTACATATTGCAACCAACAAAACTTTCCGGAACAGAGCGCATCTATCCGTGATGATGTTATATAAAGCCAAAGGTCCCTGCCAACGGTTGCACTCTGTCTTAATAAAATTTATGACGTTCTACATCAGGAAGAACAAAGAAGTAAGAAAAATAAGCTGCCTGGAAAAGGGTTAGAACTACCTGGATATCTGTGAGTAAGTGTGGGCTTAGATTCGAGGGGCACAGAAATGGAAAGAATAAGTCTCATGGTCCTAAAAAGTAACTGCATCGTGAAATAAAAACAAAACAATATCCAAAACAAAGGCATTCTCGTTGAAAGTGCACACGTTTGCATTCCTACCACACAGAAATCTGCTGTTGGCTAGCATTTTATTCTGCGTTGGTCCGCCCCGTACATTGTAACATGCTCGAATCCTTCGTGACACGCTGTCCATAAGGCGGCCATTGCTTCGATGCTCAAGCTTATCCCGTTCTTCTGTGGCAACCACGCTGACTTCATCCAGTGTGTGAAGAGAATTTTTGTGACAAAGCACTACATGTTTCTACAAGCCCTAAGTATACTCGATCGGTTTTGCAGACACCGCAGGTCATTCCATTCGTTTGATTAAAATACGGCCACAACGGCTTTTTTGTAACATTTGCAGTTGTTTAAAAAAAACTGCTCTTCAACTTTTTAGGCAACGACAGTTAATTGCACGCGTCACGCGCTGTTTTAAACGCGAAGCAGGTGAGACAGGAAGGCATGTGCGCCACTGTTTCATCCAATAACGCGATTAAAGAATGGAAATTTCATTTCGCGTGTATAATTACAGGAGCGAATCTCTGCCTCATGTGATCATACCCCTCATTTATCGGACATATTGGCTTATTTTTCCCGATGAAAGCGTGGAGCGAAATGGAGTGAGCAGCGGACTCCAAAGTAAAGGCAACTAAACGAACTTAACTAGCTGCTTAATGAGGGATATTCCAGTTTGGAGAGAAGAGAAAGCGATAGAAATACGGATGCATAATTAATCGGAAAATACAATGACGACGTCAAGGGCACAACAGCGGCATGCCGGAGCAGTAGGGGGAAAAATCCGACCATTTATACCTTATGTGCCACACTGAAAATCGCAAAATAACAACCAGTGTTGATATTTGCGATGTAGCTTCAGGAATTGAGTCAGGGCTTCATTTCATGCCTCCACTATTCACTTATTTCTATCGTTGACACAGACCAGGTGCGGCATTTTGATTGCCATTTTGGTGTTTGCTTTTGATTAACTTGAAATGTTCTACTCCCAACTAACTCTCACTTTGCAAAAAGGGTACCCTGCAAGAGAACTCTCAATCTTTGCCCTTATTCATTGTAAACATTGTCACATTCTGAAACACAGTGGAATCGTAGGACAAAGGTTTTTTTTCCAACGGTCTCCCGAATGGCTTTATCTTGTGAGGCACCCAACGTCCTGATCAGGTACTTGTTGTTAATCTACATCAACAGCACATGAGTAGCGACAAAACGTTCTCCGGCCGCTATGGTCGAGTGGTTCTAGGCACTTCAAACGAGCTGCTGCTACGGTCGCAGGTTCGAATCCTGTCTCGGGCATGGATTTGTGTGATGTCCTTCGGTTACTTAGGTTTCAGTAGTTCTAAATCTAGAGGACCGATGACCTCAGATGTTAAGTCCCCTAGTGCTTTGAGCCATTTGAACCATTTCAGCCAAAACGTTCGTGATCCAAGACTTCCGGTGTAAGGAGTCACTCTCGCCCTGTCAAACGGCTTTCTCAACGAAGGCGGAAGAACGGACAGGGGTTGAGGGTACCCTCTTGTCTAGAGTTGGCAAATTTCTCCTAAAAGACGGAATAATCGACAAGGATCAGCGGCATGATGACGCAAAAGCCAACAGAAACCACTGCATTAAAGACAGATAATGTGTATCTATAGGACATGTGGCCTTTTATTGGATAGAAGTGTCATGATGATCTCTTCAGTGTGGAATGTCAGACGTTTGAACGCATTAGGGACCGTACTGAAATGAAATGAAAAGTTTGTTCGGAATTCTGGTCAGACAAGTAAAGGGTCATATCAACAGCAGCGGAAAATGCTTTAACAGAAGCAGGATTCGTTAAGAATAGGAAGCTAGGGCTCAGAATGACTTACTTCGAATGGTCGAGTGACAGGATTGTTACCGTCAAAATCGATAGTAAACAAACGCCAACAACAATACTTCAGCTATACACGCCGACGTCGCAAGCAGAAGATGAGATAGAGAACTTATATGTACACAGTAGGATCAGTTCGGAGACGATAATTGTTCGTAACAGTATCCCAAAGTACCCATCATGAAGCAGCATCTGTGAGGTGATGGTTCGTGGAAATGGACTGGCCTGCCCAGAGCACCGACCTGAACCCAATGGAACCTCCGAGCTACTTGGAAAACTGGAGAAGGAACTGCCATAGCAGTTGTATGAGTTGCAATACTGCATATGCAGCAGGTGTAAACATTCCGCATCTAGCGAGGCCAAGTTCTTTGGTAACCAAAGACGACATACATTTGGCATTTTAGATCTGACAGTGCGGGGATTTTCATTAGAGCGCGATTAGATCGTACGGCGTTGACCAGAGTGTAGTCAGTTTCTGATCTGGTGTTCATCCAAAGACTGGTTTGATGCAGCTCTCCATGCTAATCTGTCGTGTATAAGTCTCTTCTCTCTGCATAAATACCACGACGTATAACAGCTACAAACAGATTACTGTACTTAAACCTTGGTCCCCCTCTGTATGCAATTTAGAACTTGTTTTCCGCCTGTATATACCCCCTACATCAAAAATATGGCGTCAGTCAGATAGAAGAGGTTGATAAATTTAAATTCTTGGGATTACAGCTTGATAATAAATTCAGCTTCAATGAGCGTAATACAGAACTGCTGCGGCATCTAAACAAATCTCTCTATCTGCAACGCAAATTCGTCAGACACAGGTGATATAAAATATTCCGTAGTGTTCTAAATAAGTGTTGTAGATTATTACACCAGTGTCGTGTGTGTTTCCATTTCTAGTGAATAACAAACAATCCTGTTGGAAGAACATCCGCAACTGAGCATTATACCAGAGGTTGCAAATACCGCATCATTTGTTAATTTCTTTTATTATCACACGGCCGGTTTCGGGCTCTCATAGCAAGAGACGGGAGATAATTTTAACACGTCGCAACACACATACAGAACAAAAAATTTCATTAAAAAGTTTTTAAAAATCCTTTCGAAACTGCCGGTCGCGCTAGGTGCTGTGAAACCTATGTCATTGCGAAAGTGACACCAGAAAGTACTGCGGACGACTGCCTGGGTAGGGAGATATACAAATAATGCCAGGACACTTACACTGCGCTGTGGCCTCCGAGCTCCGCCGTGGACGTGTGCTACCAATGAGCGCACAACAGGGTTTAGCGGATGCCAATGAGGAAGCAAATTGGTAAACCAGAGTAGCAAAAGTGCTGCCATCTATTGACAGAGAGGAGAACGCGAGGCCACTAGCCCGGCCGTTCACAATTTGAATTAGCGGTTTACATTTAAAATGAAGAAAAAACAAAAAATACATAAAAACTACACGAAGTAAGTTAAAAGTGCAGAGGAAGCAAATTGGTAAACCAGAGTAGCAAAAGTGCTGCCATCTATTGACAGAGAGGAGAACGCGAGGCCACTAGCCCGGCCGTTCACAATTTGAATTAGCGGTTTACATTTAAAATGAAGAAAAAACAAAAAATACATAAAAACTACACGAAGTAAGTTAAAAGTGCATTATGCGTAGTAAAGGAGCGTATTGAACAGATCGGTACAGAACTGTGGTAAAACTGAGTGGAAGCTGCAATATAAAATTATTATATGAACCGTAAAGTGCATCAAACTTTCCTTTTACATGAGTGGCAAACAAGTTTTAAATATAGTGGGGATATATAAATGGCAACGTGGAACAACTCGCCGAAGTTATCAGTTAAAAAAACATACACATGTGCCACTCCTATTTACAAGCTCTCGTTACTGATCAACAGGGAAAGTAGTGAAACAGTACTGACTATACTGCCAGAAAGTAATATGCCAATTAATAGCAAGTAGCAATAGCACTAAAAGGACACATTAAAAGTGGGGTCAGTTTAAAACCTGCCAACCAACAGTTGACTACTAATCGAGGCTTACTTGAGATAAGATCTGAGACACATTTTACGTCATGAAAGACAGATGTTTTTCATTTTATCCTATGACTATGTCGCATTATAGTACTGGGGCATTATCTGTGCCCTCACTAATTAAAAATTTACCTATCTTTCATTATGTAAACTGCGGTATTTTCAACCGCTGGCCTAGTGTATAAAACATTCTATAAGGAACCGACGGAACAGTCGTCATGCAGAATTATTTTTGGGGTAACTCATAAAGCCAAGCTAAAGTTTCTGGAGTCAAAAAACGTGTAATAAAATTATTTGTGGTGTGAACTCCAGAACATCCTGCCGAGTCCGGTTCAGGGAACTAGGGTTACCAACTACTGCTTCCCATTATATTTATTCCTTAACGCAATTTGTCATTAAAATATATACGAGTATACCTACTCGGATCAACAGCAGAGTTCACGGAATCAGTACTAGAAATATAAATAATCTTGACAATGATTTCAAGTCACTTACTTTGGTCCAGAAAGGTGTCCTTTATTTAGGAACACATATTTTCAGCAACTTGCCAGCAGCCAAAATAAGTATACCTGTCAATAAAATTGAGTTTTTCAGGAGCCTAAACGATTTAGTGTTGGTCAACTCCTTCTACTATTCTGATGAATTTGTTAGTAGAACCAACTGATATTTCCACGTTACTTATAATATCAACTATAAGTACTGCTACAGTCTGATCTCTGTACAGATCCAGTGCAATGATCTGATTATTGTAAGTAAGTGTTGTAAGATGATTTTTCTATTTGATGAGGCGTGGCTACAATAGCCTAAGTAGAATCATACGCATCTCACTATATTGAACATATACACGTTTTGTGATTACAAGTTTGCTATTATCTTTCAAATGAAAATATGTTTTTGACTTTTTTTATTTATTCCATATCCGTAAGGATAATTTCACTTGGTATCTGTGGAAGGTACATTAACATATCTGTTCTTCTTTGAAAATATTTATTGTGTTATCTTGTTTCCTGACATTTTCTGCATCCTCACTATTGATCGATTGGAACGAAAAGTGCGTCTGAATAAATCTATTCTTATTTACTATTCTAATTTGCAGGATTGTTCTGTAGTACCTCATTTCAAAAAGTTCTATTCTCTTCTTTCCTTTACTACTTGTTCTCCGTGTTTCACTCTCGGAACAAATATGTTCAAAAATAAAACCTGCAACCGCTTCAGTTTATATTCGATTTTAACATATTCCTCTTTTTTTACAAACCGAAAGAGGTGGCACAGTGGTTATATACACTGGACTCGCATTCGGAAGGACGACTGTTCAAAGCCGCGGTCGGGCATCAGATTTTTGTTTTCTGTGATTTTCCTAAGTTGCTCCAGGCAAATGCCGGGATGGTTACTTTAAAGGGTACAGCCGAATTCCTTCCCTATCCCTTAAACATTCCGAACTTGTGTTCCGTCTCTAATGACCTCGATGTCGAAGTGACATTAAACGCTTAACTTCCGTCCCTCCTTTCTTAGAAACGCTTCCCTTGCTATTTCCTGTCTGCATTTTATACCGACTCTAATAAAGCAATTCTCAGTATTTTGCTGGCCAAATAACAAACCTCATCTACTGCTTTTAGTGTCTCGTTTCCTAATCTAATTACCTCAGTACCGCTTGATTTAATTTGACAAATTTCTTATCTTTGTTTTATTGTTCTTGATGTGTTTTCTCATAACCTCAATTCCGTTTCAATTATTTTCCAAGTCTTTTACCGTTTCTACAGTATTACGTCGTCTACGAATCTGAAAAATTGTTTCCGTTCCCTGAATTTAATTCCTTTTGTAAAATATATCTTGGTTTGCTTTACTTCTACTCTATTAACAGGTCGTATTACATGTCGGATAGGCTACAACTCTGACTCACTGCCTTCTCAGTTATTGTCTCCCTTTTATTACTTCGTATCCTTAGAATTGCAACGTGGTTCTGTTCACGTTGTCGATAACTTTTCGCCTCCTGCATTTTACCGATACTTCAAAATATCAGTGGTTCATGGTGTGGGTTCCTGTAGTCATGTCCTAGTTCATGAACCACGGGCAACGTATGAGTGGCCAAGTAAGTGGTCCCGACAGTCGGGATACCAGTTACTTTGGAATAAGGCTGGGCATCTCGGACATATTCTGAGTCGTGGTCACCTTTGTGCTCATACGGCAAAGACTACCAAATCCACCGGTTAGTCCCTCAGCCGTTAGGGGTAAAACCCAATGGGACTCGGGGCAAGTAAGGCTAGCAACCTGTTTCCCTGGTACTTTAAACATGATGCTGGCAACAATCAGAGCAAAATGCCTCGGACCTTTGGAGGTGACGGAGTCCCACCTCTAACTGACAAACCAGGGACTCCTAAGATACGACTTGGCAAACAAATGGTAATGAGATGGGGAGCTATTAATATCAATGGGGGCTACTCTTGGAAGAAGGTAGAGCTGGCAGAGGCTGCAAGTAAGATGGGGTTGGACGTTTTAGCTGTTAGTGACATTCGGGTAAGGGGTGAGAAAGAAGAAGAAGTGGGAGAATACAAGGTCTACTTGTCAGGAGTCAAAGCAGGAATAGCACAATGGGGTGCAGGGCTTTACATCAGGAAAGAAATGGAACCCAGCGTAGTTGCAATAAGGTATGCAAACGAACGACTGATGTGGATAGATTTGGCAGTGTCTAGCAAGAAAATTAGGATTGTGTCAGTATATTCGCATTGTGAAGGGACTGATCAAGATAAGATGGATAGTTTTTATGAGGCACTCAGTGATGTAGTTGTTAGAGTAAAGGACAAGGACAGTGTTCTGCTCATGGGTGATTTTAACGCCAGGATTGGAAATCGAACAGAAGGGTATGAAAAGGTTATGGGTAAATTTGTAGAGGATATGGAGGCCAACAGGAACGGGCAGCAACTCTTGGATTTCTGTGCCAGTATGGGCTTAGTAATCACAAACTCCTTTTTTAAACATAAGAACATTCACCGGTATAGTTGGGAAAGCAGGGGAACCAGATCTGTCATTGACTATATAATAACAGATCAGGAATTCAGGAAGGCTGTGAGGGACACACGTGTATTCAGGGGATTCTTTGATGACACTGATCATTATTTAATCTGCAGTGAAATTGGGATTGCGAGGCCGAAAGTGCAGGAGGTCAGGTCCATATGTAGGAGGATAAGAGTGGAGAAACTTCAGGATAAGGAAATCAGGCACAAGTACATAACAGCGATCTCAGAAAGGTACCAGTTAGTTGAATGTAGTCAATTACAGTCATTGGAAAAGGAATGGACAAGGTACAGGGACACAGTACTAGAAGTGGCTAAAGAATGTCTTGGAACAGTAGTGTGTAAAAGTAGGAGGAAGCAAACAGCTTGGTGGAATGACACAGTCAAGGCAGCCTGTAAAAGGAAACAGAAGGCGTATAAAAAATGGCTACATACTAGAACTCAGGTAGACAGAGAAAGTTATATTGAAGAAAGAAACAAAGCCAAACAGATAATTGCAGCATCCAAGAAGAAATCTTGGGAAGACTTTGGAAACAGGTTGGAGACATTGGGTCAAGCTGCTGGAAAACCATTCTTGAGTGTAATTAGCAGTCTTCGAAAGGGAGGTAAGAAGGAAATGACAAGTATTTTGGACAGGTCAGGAAAACTGCTGGTGAATCCTGTGGATGCCTTGGGCAGATGGAGGGAATATTTGGAAGAGTTGCTCAATGTAAGTGAAAATACGATCAGTAATGTTTCAGATTTCGAGGTAGAATGGGATAGGAATGATGATGGAAATAGGATCACGTTTGAGGAAGTGGAGAAAATAGTCAATAGATTGCAGTGCAATAATGCAGCTGGGGTGGATGAAATTAAGTCGGAACTCATCAAGTACAGTGGAATGTCAGGTCTTAAATGGCTACACAGGATAATTGAAACGGCCTGGGAGTCGGGAGAGGTTCCATCAGACTGGACAAAAGCAGTAATCACACCAATCTTTAAACATGGAAACAGAAAAGATTGTAACAACTACAGAGGTATCTCTTTAATAAGCGTTGTGGGTAAAATCTTCTCAGGTATTGTTGAAAGGAAAGTGCGAGTATTAGTTGAGGAGCAATTGGATGAAAATCAGTGTGGGTTTAGGCCTCTTATAGGTTGTCAGGACCAGATCTTTAGCTTACGACAAATAATGGAGAAGTGTTATGAGTGGAACAGGGAATTGTATCTATGCTTTATAGATCTAGAAAAGGCATATGACCGGGTTCCTAGGAGGAAGTTATTGTCTGTTCTACGAGATTACGGAATAGGAGGCAAACTTTTGCAAGCAATTAAAGGTCTTTACATGGATAGTCAGGCAGCAGTTAGAGTTGACGGTAAACTGAGTTCATGGTTCAGAGTAGTTTCAGGGGTAAGACAAGGCTGCAACCTGTCTCCACTGTTGTTCATATTATTTATGGATCATATGTTGAAAACAATAGACTGGCTGGGTGAGATTAAGATATGTGAACACAAAATAAGCAGTCTTGCATATGCGGATGACTTAGTTGTGATGGCAGATTCGATTGGAAGTTTGCAGAGTAATATTTCAGAGCTAGATCAGAAATGTAAGGACTATTGTATGAAGATTAGCATCTCCAAAACGAAAGTAATGTCAGTGGGAAAGAAATATAAACGGATTGAGTGCCAAATAGGAGGAACAAAGTTAGAACAGGTGGACGGTTTCAAGTACTTAGGATGCATATTCTCACAGGATGGCAACATAGTGAAAGAACTGGAAGCGAGGTGTAGCAAGGCTAATGCAGTGAGCGCTCAGCTACGATCTACTCTCTTCTGCAAGAAGGAAGTCAGTACCGAGACTAAGTTATCTGTGCACCGTTCAATCTTTCGACCAACTTTGTTGTATGGGAGCGAAAGCTGGGTGGATTCAGGTTACCTTATCAATAAGGTTGAGGTTACGGATATGAAAGTAGCTAGGATGATTGTAGGTACTAGTAGATGGGAACAACGGCAGGAGGGCGTCCACAATGAGGAAATCAAAGAAAAACTGGGAATGAACTCTATAGATGTAGCAGTCAGGGCGAACAGGCTTAGATGGTGGGGTCATGTTACACGCATGGGAGAAGCAAGGTTACCCAAGAGACTCATGGGTTCAGCAGTAGAGGGTAGGAGGAGTCGGGGCAGACCGAGGAGAAGGTACCTGGATTCGGTTAAGAATGATTTTGAAGTAATAGGTTTAACATCAGAAGAGGCACCAATGTTAGCACTGAATAGGGGATCATGGAGGAATTTTATAAGGGGGGCTATGCTCCAGACTGAACGCTGAAGGGCATAATCAGTCTTAAATGATGATGATGATGATTCAAAATATCAGACAGCGTATTCAAGTGCTCATCGTCAAAACTTACGCTAAACATACATACGGTATAAATGAGGATTTGCCTTCCTTCAAGCTATGTTCCAAGATGAGTCGTAGGTTCAGTTCTACTTCATGTGCTCTTACATTATTTAAAAACGTAAACTAGGTGCCGTTTCGTCTTCTTCTTCTTGTTCTGAGGCTCTATGTTTCATTGGGGACCATCACTTCTTTCCCACCAGATGTCCCTATTTCGTATTAGTGCTTTTCAGTTCCTGTATCGCATTGTCCGTAGGTCTTCTACAACGCCGTCAGTCTACCTGGTTTTAGATTGCTTGCTCCCTCTTTGCCCTTCGGGATTTCCAGTTAGGATCTTCTCCGGGACATCTGTGTCACCCAACCGTGTCACTTGCCCTGCCGACCTCAGTTTTCCTGACTTTTCTTTTTCTTGTGATAGGTGGTTCGTTGCGTATTACGTAAATCTCTTTGTTATAGCGTCTTCTTCACCTCCCACCTTCGCAGCCAGAGTCTATTAATCTGGCGTACTTACATCGACTTGGCCTCTTTCTTTTAAAAATATTATTGAGAGTGACTGTACAATCTTTCAACACAATACAGACATATTCACATAAAACAGAACGTAAAATAAGTCTTTGTTATTCGCCACATTAAGAAATTCAGTTTTTTTTATTACTGTATTTAGCATTTCTACAACACCGTCACTACCAGCGGTTTGATCTTCATCTTCTTATTCCTCTTCTTCGTTTATTTACGGTGTTATCATTAGTTTTAGCATGTTGCCAAGGCTTTCCTCTTATTTGGCATATGTCAAGATTTTCCAGTTTTCGTTTGAAATGTATGATAGTCGTAGTACGTGGCTGTTTGGTGATACGTTATACCGGGTGATCAAAAAGTCAGTATAAATTTGAAAACTGAATAAATCACGGAATAATGCAGACAGAGAGGTACAAATTGACACATATGCTTGGAATGACATGGGGTTTTATTAGAACCGAAAAATACAAAAGTTCAAGAAATGTCCGACAGATGGCGCTTCATCTGATCAGAATAGCAATAATTAGCATAACAAAGTAAGACAAAGCAAAGATGATGTTCTTTACAAGAAATGCTCAATGTGTCCACCATCATTCCTCGACAATAGCTGTAGTCGAGGAATATTGTTGTGAACAGCACTGTAAAGCATGTCCGGAGTAATGGTGAGGCATTGGCGTCGGATGTTGTCTTCCAGCATCCCTAGAGATGTCGGTCGATCACGAAACAATTGCGATTTCAGGTAGCCCCAAAGCCAATAATCGCACGGACTGGGGTCTGGGGACCTGGGAGGCCAAGCATGACGAAAGTGGCGACTGAGCACACGATCATCACCAAACGACGTGCACAAGAGATCTTTCACGCGCCATCTGTCGGACATCTTGTGAAATTTGTTTTTTTTGTTCTAATAAAACCCCATGTCATTCCAAGCATGTGAGTCAATTTTTACCTCTCTATCTACATTATTCCGTGGTTTATTAAGTTTTCAAATTTATACTGACTTTTTGATTATCCTGTATATGTTGCAATATGCCCTAGCATCTAAACTGCAGCATTGTTCTTTGTTCTCGGGTATCTGAGTCTTTTCGGTCACAGTAATTCTGCTATATCCACATTTGCAGTGGTTGTTCTGTCGATAACTGCCACTTTCTGATGGAGCACATTCCACATATGATCTGCGTCTGCACAAGCAGATCTGTGGATTAACGTGTCGACATTTCTAAATACAATGCAGTAGTTGGTCAGACTGACGTCTTTCGCAGAGTTCATCACTGGTAGGGAATTTATCATTTATGACCATCTACCATTTATGCACCGCGCCCAACATGAGGTGAACGAAGTGTACGTTCCTCCAGATGATGATCTACTTCGGTCCAGGATAGTTTCTTCGATTCGTTTACAGTGTAATGTTGAAGTCAGGATATTGTATATGTCTCTTCGGCAAGAAACTTCTGTTTATAAACTTTGTTGTTGATATTCAAATGGTTCAAATGGCTCTGAGCACTATGGGACTCAACTGCTGAGGCCATTAGTCCCCTAGAACTTAGAACTAGTTAAACCTAACTAACCTAAGGACATCACAAACATCCATGCTCGAGGCAGGATTCGAACCTGCGACCGTAGCTGTCTTGCGGTTCCAGACTGCAGCGCCTTTAACGCACGGCCACTTCGGCCGGCGTTGTTAATATGACTGAATTCATACGTTGATACAAAATGATAATTTCGGTTAGGTTTACCGGTGGCATGGTACTTCTCGGCTTATATTTGAATGCTAGCCTTCCATTAGACTTTAATTTTGATTTCTTACTTCCTTTTTTATGCAGTTAATTAAAAGTGTTCGGCACTTACGTCTCACGCTCACAATATTAATGCCTCCAATGTGTCGAATATATTTTAAACACGTTGCCTCCCAACAACAACCAGCATGAGGCTAGCTGGAAGTTGTTTTAAAGTGGGTCTGGGGTAGACAACATCCATTTGTGCCTTGTACGAGGCGTGTTATTTATGTAAGTACCGTTTTGAAATTTAAAAAAAGACGTGCTAAGATATCTCAATAATTTTATTTTTACATGAAAGCCTCTACCTTAATCTACGCACTGACGCCATTACAGTCTGATTCTTCCTTGAAACTTCCTGGCAGATTAAAACTGTGTGCCCGACCGAGACTCGAACTCAGGACCTTTGCCTTTCGCGGGCAAATGCTCTACCAACTGAGCTACCGAAGCACGACTCACGCCCGGTACTCACAGCTTTACTTCTCCCAGTACCTCGTCTCCTACCTTCCAAACTTTACAGAAGCTCTCCTGCGAACCTTGCAGAGAGCTTCTGTAAAGTTTGGAAGGTAGGAGACGAGGTACTGGCAGAAGTAAAGCTGTGAGTACGGGGCGTGAGTCCTGCTTCGGTAGCTCAGTTGGTAGAGCACTTGCCCGCGAAAGGCAAAGGTCCCGAGTTCGAGTCTCGGTCGGGCACACAGTTTTAATCTGCCAGGAAGTTTCATATCAGCGCACACTCCGCTGCAGAGTGAAAATCTCATTCTGATTCTTCCTTGTTTACGTTGTGTTTAAGATGCCTCCGATAATCTTGAGTCCGGCAGACTGTGAAGTACGGGCTGTTATAAGATTTCTTAGTGCTAAAGGCCTAAAAGCGATCGATATTCATCGTGAGATCTGTTCAGTTCACGGAGAAAACATTATGAGTGATGGAATGGTTAGAAAGTGGGTGAGAGCATTTAAAGATGGCCGCACAAATGTGGATCATGAGCAACGGAGTGGGCGTCCTTCGGCCGATAATGAAAGTTTGATGCAGAAAGTGAACAAAAAGGTGATAGAAAACAGACGCTTTAATTTCCTCCTTGCGGAATGACTGTCCTAATGTTTCTCGTAGTGCTTTGTATAGCATTGTGACCGAGCACTTGAATTACCGAAAATTGTGCGCACGTTGGGTACCGAAAATGTTGACGGATGTGCGCAAGACCAAACGTTTAGACAGTTCCTTGACCTTCCTTGAGCGGTACCACAACGACGGTGATGATTTCTTAAGCCAAATTGTTACGGGCGATGAAACATGGGTGGCCTACGTCACGCCAGAATCAAAGCAACAGTCCATGGAAGTTGAGCAAGGGCATCGTTTTGCTGCAAGACAATGCCCGTCACCATGTGGCGAATCAGACCAAAGATCTCATCACATCTTTCCGATGGGAAACTCTAGATCATCCTCCGTACAGCCCCGATCTTGCGCCCAGTGACTACCATCTGTTCCTGCACTCGAAGAAACTCCTGGGCGGTCAGCGTCTTCAAGACGATGACGAAGTCAAAACAGTGGTGATGCAGTGGTTAACAAGTCAGGCGGCAGACTTCTATGAGGAGGGTATTAAAAAACTGGTACAACATTATGACAAGCGCCTCAATATTGACGGAAATCATGTAGAAAAGGAGATTAAGGGCCGGCCGCGGTGGCCGTGCGGTTCTGGCGCTGCAGTCCGGAACCGCGGGACTTCTACGGTCGCAGGTTCAAATCCTGCCTCGGGCATGGGTGTGTGTGATGTCCTTAGGTTAGTTAGGTTTAAGTAGTTCTAGGGGACTTATGACCTAAGATGTTGAGTCCCATAGTACTCAGAGCCTTTTTTTTTTTTGATCGTTAGTTTCTTCTGCTTACGCAGACATATCACCTTAGGTCGAAGTAAATTATATTGGCTACCACCACCCATTGTACAATTTCACACGAAGTTTCGTTGTGGAACGTCGCGGTTGATTCCAGGCACTTAAACATCTTGAGCTCCTCAAGTTCACCAACAGATACAGCTACTTCCTCATGTTTCTTGCGTGTTTTAATAACTGTGGAATGCATAGTTGCGTTGTCTCTATCACGACGGGCGTTTGTTGTTGTTTTAACAGTCGGTTAGGCGACAGATTTCGGGTCTTGAGTGACGCAGGAGCGTAGTAGTCCAAGCGTTCCGTTTGTGAATTGTTCTTAAGAGTTTCTAGCTAGGAGCGACTACTTTTTTATTGACCTTTGTGTTTTATAGATTAAATCGTTAAATTTCTTTCATGTTAGTTTGTTTACTAGACACAGTTCTGTGCTTTAGTAACTGTGTACCGTATAGTTCCTTTACTGTGGACAGGGAATGTGGTTGCTGTATTCAGATGCGAGCTGAGTTGGTGACCCTCCGCTCACAGCTCCAGGTGATGATGGATTCCGTCACGCAGTTTGACGGCTTTTGCCAATGGGCGCCTCTGTGGTAGGCCAGACGTGGCCTCCAAGGGACGTCCAGCGCGTCCCATATGTCTCCTGATTGGTCCACTACTGCAACCGGTCCAGTTACTGCCTACACTAAGGGTGACCCCTCACATGTTATCAACTGAGAGATCGTTTGAAGATGTGGCAGGTAGCGAACGATTTTCGAGGGGAGCCGATCGAAAGCCCAGCTCTGTTCGCCTGAAAAACAGGTTTCAGGTGCTACCTGTCTGTAACAAAAATCCTGATCCAGATGCAGCCGCTTGCCCTGTTTCAGGAAAAGCCTCTCAGCCTGCAAGATCCATTAGATTACTGATGGTTTGAAGCTCCAATGTTAGACACGTAATGGGACCGCCTTAGGGATGTGGCTTCTAATGAGGGAGAGAAATCTAGTGTGCATTCGGTGAGCATACCAGATGGACTCACCTCAAATGTTGAATGTGTCGTTCCGGTTGCCATGAACAGCCAGGAACATTGAACTGCTGGAGTGGTTCACGTTGGGACTAATGATGTGTATCGCTTTGGATCGAAAGTGTTTTTCTCTTGTTTCGGACAGCTGTTTGAAGAGGTAAAGACAGTCACTCATGCATGAGAGATGAAGGTAGAGCTCATCATCTGTAGCATCATCGACAGGATCGAATGCGGACCTTTGGTACAGAGTAGAGTGGAAGGTGTCAGGCTCAAACGATTCTCCGACCGTGTAGACCACACGTTTCTTGATTTGCGCCACAGGGTGGCGGTGAAAACATACTTGACCTCTTTGTAGCAGATAATCCTGAAAAAAATAGGGAGCATCATAATGTACACAGGAATTAGTGAACACAAGGTGGTTGCAGCGAGACTAACCACTGCAGCATCTGAATTCACCAAAAGGAAACGCAAAATATATCTATTAAAAAAAAAAGATGAAAATTTACTTGATGCCTTCCTAAGAGATAGTCTCCACTCCTTTCCAGCTAACTAAGTAAGTGTATATGAGATGTGGTCTAAATTCAAAGAAACACTTTCTGAGGAAACTGAGATTTATACCGAATAAATTAATGAGAGATGGTAGTGAGTCACCATGGCACACAAAACGGGTCAGAAAACTGTTCGAGAAGCGACGAAAATAGCAAATCAAAGACTGCAGTTTATTGGCAGAACACTTAGAAAATGCAACAGGTCTACTAAGAGACTGCGTACACCACGCTTTTCCGCCATCTTCTGGAGTATTGCTTCGCGGCGTGGGATCCCCATCAGATAGGATTCGCTCCTTTTCCATTATCGCGAAATATCGAGAGACGGTCACAGATACGATATGCGACTTGGGATGGCAATCATTAAAACAAAGGTTGTTTTCGTTGCAGCGAGATCTCAGAATTTCAATCACCATATCCTCTGAACGCGAAAATATTTTATTGATGCCCATCTGCATAGAAGAAATGATCAACGTAATAAAATAAGAAAAATTGGACCTGGCACGGAAAGATTTTAGAATTTGTCTTTTCCAAGAGAGGGAAACGGTAGAGAAATAGCCGGAAGGTGGTCCAGTGAACCCTCTGCCAGGGACGTGAGTGTGAACTGCAGAGTAGACATGTATATATACGAGGGCTTAACAGTATTTTTTTCCTTCAAGAATTCTTTATTGAACTTAAATAGAAGTACATACACGAAAGGGTGGTGTTTTATCTACACAACCTATTTTTCCGCTTAATCACGATCCCGTTATATGGCCTTCCTCCAGCGCGAAACGAGAGCGTGTATGCCCTGGTGGTACCAATCCTTGTCCTGATGGCGGAGCCAGTGCTTCACTGTGTGAATCACCTCGTCACGGTTCTCAAAATATCCTCCACGAATGCATCTGTCCTCGCGAATGACAACATCAGCTCGCTGCAACATGTGAGTTGTGAGAACCGTGGATGGTCTCCCTAACCACTGCGAATCGTGGAGCTCCGCCGAACCGCCTTCTGATGACACCCTCCAAGCCCAGCGACTAACTGTACTTCTGTAAACAGCAAATGCTCCATAGACTTTGGGCAAGCTTTTCTGAATATTACCCGCAGTTTCTTTCTCTGCAGTGAGAAATTCAATGACGGCACGTTGCCTGTAACTTACATCTACATCTACGTGATTACTATGCTTACTATGCTATTCATAATTAAGTGCCTGGCAGAGGCATCACGTACAGACATCATTTTGAAACTGTATTGCAGCTATGCTATCTATCGGAAGTGACGAAAACTTGGCGCATTCACTCAGAAGACTTCAAATAATACATACGTTTCGCACACGTAGCATTGTTTTCGGCTAAGAAAAAAAATGCAGTGCACTACTTTCTGGATAACCCGCGTAGAAGTCTAGCGGTTCTAGGCGCTCAGTCCGGAGCCGCGCGACTGCTACGGTCGCAGGTTCGAATCCTGCCTCGGGCATGGATGTGTGCGATGTCCTTAGGTTAGTCAGGCTTAAGTAGTTCTAAGTTCTAGGGGACTGATGACCATAGATGTTAAGTCCCATAGTACTAAGAACCATTTTTGAACCCACGTAGAAGAGGATTTCCCATGTGGTCTTCCGCAAAAGCGTCACTGATTGCCAGTCTCGTGTCCTCAGTAGCCTGTTCTACTGTAACAAGACTCCTTAATTGTCCTCTGACATTTTGCAACTACGTCTACATGGTCGGCAATGTGTGGGCCGATTTGTGGAAGATCGTCAATCTGGGTAGTACACTGCTGGCCACCGTAAATGCAACACCCTGAAGGAAGCATCCGAATCAAGTGAAATTTACACCATGAGTTCGCAGCGATGAGATATGCAACTGATTAGAATTTCAGCGCAGACGCACATCACGCGCGCCTGTGGCGCCACCTCATAGCGCCATTTAAGGCTTGGCGATTTCGACGAGTGTACGTTCGGCACGTGTGTTTACCTTGTGGCTGTTTCACAAGACGATCAGTTATGCCTCGTAGACAACAGCGAATATCTTTTGATCAAGTATCCGAGTTCGACAGAGGAAGGATACTGGCTTACCGAGATTGTGGATTATCATACAGAGAAGTCGTTAGTCGTGTTGGACGAAACCGCCGGCCGAAGTGGCCGTGCGGTTAAAGGCGCTGCAGTCTGGAACCGCAAGACCGCTACGGTCGCAGGTTCGAATCCTGCCTCGGGCATGGATGTTTGTGATGTCCTTAGGTTAGTTAGGTTTAACTAGTTCCAACTTCTAGTGGACTAATGACCTCAGCAGTTGAGTCACATAGTGCTCAGAGCCATTTTTTTTTGGACGAAACCAAACAACTGTAATGAGAATATGTGACCGTTGGATGCAGGAGGGTACGACGGACCGACGTGGTCGATCGCATTCACCTCGGTGCACCACTGCACGTGCTGATAGGCAAATTGTGCGCATGGCAGTGACGGATCGCTCAGTGACATCCCGAACTATAGCACAGCACATTGCGTCTGTAACGCATCATCCAGTGTCTGCGCGTACCATTCGACGCCGTTTACAGCAGAGTGGTCTGTCCGCAAGACGTCCATTGCTTCGTCTACCATTGACGCAGAACCACAGACGTCTCCGTCGCCAATGGTGTGATGACAGACGGATGTGGACGGCAGAATGGAATGACGTTGTCTTTACTGACGAGGCACGCTTCTGTCTGCAGCACCACGATGGTCGGATTCGAGTGTGGAGACACCGTGGAGAGAGGATGCTGGACAGCTGCATTACGCACCGCCACACTGGTCTTGCACCGGGTATTATGGTATGGGGCGGTATTGGATGTTACTCTCGCACGCCTCTAGTACGCATTGCCGGTACTTTAAATAGCCGGCGCTACATATCCGAGGTGCTGGAGCCAGTTGTCCTTCCTTACCTTCAGGGCTCGGCCACATCCATATTTCAACAGGATAATGCGCGACCACACGTGGCACGCATTGTCCAAAGGTTCTTCGTCAATAACCAGATTGAATTGCTTCCCTGGTCGGCTCGCTCTCCGGATCTTTCGCCGATAGAAAACATGTGGTCCATGGTTGCTCAACGAGTGACCCAGATTACATCCCCAGCTGCCACACCAGATGATCTTTGGCAACGTGTGGAAGCTGCTTGGGCTGCTGTACCCCAGGAACACATCCAACGTCTCTTTGACTCAATGCCGAGACGTGTGGCAGCGGTGATCTCCAACAATGGCGGCTACTCTGGCTACTGATTCTGGCAGGAACCACATGTCACAGACGTCTGTAAACGTAATCATTTGATACTTGGTCAACATGTTATCTACAAAATAAATTTTGTTGTGCTACCTCTTGTCTTTCTTGGTGTTGCATTTACGGTGGCCAGCAGTGTAGGTTAGCTTTCCTTATCACATGTTCCAGTGTTACATTAAAGAGCAGACTCCCGCCAGTCGTTAAAAATTGTTATGGGTAATTCGTGTCAGTGTTATGCAGTGATGATGTTTATAACTGGCTGTTAAGTACTACTCACAAACTTGAGGACCACTTTAGGGGAGGGGACCAAACAGCGAGGTCATCGGTCCCATCGGATTAGGGAAGCAGGGGGAAGGATATCGGCCGTGCCCTCTGAAAGGAACCATCACTGCATTGGCCCGAAGATATTTAGGGAAGTCACGGAAAACCTAAATCAGTCGGGACGCAGGTTTGAACCGTCGTCCCACCGAATGCGAGTCCAGTGTGCTAACCACTGCGTTACCTGTGTCCGTATTACTTGCGATTTTTGCCAGCAGCAGCTACTGTACCGCCGCTAACACAGGGTAAAAAAATTACGCGCTGAGATGGTCCTGGTACTTTATAGAAGCGGTCAAATGAAATTTGTTAATTTAGAGTGATGAAAGGTCAGTTTCCTGGTGCGTGTAAGGGCCGTGGCAACCGTTGCACAGCGAGTGTTGCTCTTAAGTCGGGCCAGCAGTTCCATTACGCAGAAGTACACGACCGCCAAACAGGCACTTGGAAAATACCGCTCTCGGTTTGCTGGCTGAGAGCCGGCGGCTATGTCTGCCACGGCCTAAGACACGCCTGCCTATAATGGCGACGTAAGCAGGCGCCCACATACAGGGGAATGCTCCGGTCGGCGTAACGGTCGCTGGAGAGCGAAAGTACTACGTAGGGCCTTCTGAATGTAAGTTACAAACGTCGTCACACGCTGATGCCATTACACAACAAGATTGCCACAGCGTCAGAACAGAGTACGTGTTCTGGACTTTCTGCTGACACAGTCCTGCTGTGGTACGGTTAACAGTCTCGTCACAACATGCTAGCGGTATGGCGTGGCAACTGGAGAGATACTCTAAAGTTGGGGTGCGCGAGATAGTACGATTTTTGTGGACAAAACATCTAAATTGCCCATAGTTTCTCCGTGAAATTCTTGTGGTACAATGACAAAATGCCAACGGCCTTGCCGCAGTGATAAAAACAGTTCCCGTCAGATCACAGAAGCGCCGTCGGACTGGGCTAGAAGTTGGATGGGTGACCACCCGGTCTGCCGAGCGCTGTTGGCAAGCGGGATGCACTCAGCTCTTTTGAGGGAAACTGATGAGCGACGTGACTGAGAGGTAGCGGCTCCGGTCTCGTAAACTGACGTACCCACGGCCGCAAGAGCGGTGTGCTGACCACATGTCGCTCCGTATCCGCAAGCAGTGACGTCTCTGGGCTGAGGATGACACGGTGGCCGGTCGGTACTGTTGGACCTTCATGGTCTGTTCTGGCAGAATTTAGTTTTATATAGACAAATTGCAATTTCGGGCGCAACGTAATGAAATTATGCCAGCAATTTGATTACGGCCGCATAGATGTGTGTCTTGCCGATTGGGAAGTCCAGATCTCGCACCACGCGTGTTCCACCACCTTTCTGTCATGCTGAAAGAACATCTGGGAGGGGGGAGAGGGGGTGCAGGAATTACCAACGGTGAGGACGTTCACACAGCGATTCGCGAATAGCTCCGTGAGCAATTACTGGAGATATCTCGTCGAGGGATTGAATGACCATTGTTTACAGCAGTCATGGACATCCTTTGCTGACCCACACGCCCGATTCAAATACTTGGCCTACTTCAGATCGCAGACCACGTCGTTACATGACGTAACAGCAGTAGTCCCAGCGCATGAAGTCAAAAATGTAGCATCGGTGTCTTTAAGGTTTGAAGGGAAAGACACCGAAATGAACGGGACTCTTTACCATCCACGCCTGCGGACCTTCTGACAGTGGAATATACATATACTCATACTGCTGTTGCTAAGACTGTAAGCTAGGAAATTTTTAGAAGTGTTAGTATGGACCTAAACAAGAAAAAACTGACCAGTAAACATGAACACTAAAATGCATACCTCAGGAGCTATGAGCACTTACTCATCTTCATTAGTTCGAATCTCATCTCCTCCACTTAACAAGGGAAAAAGGAACTACCATGTTAACTTCTTTAGATTTAAAAAAAAAAAATACCTGACCTGTCTTTTCCTGGAGATGCCTGAATGCTTCTTAAACTAACCCCCCTGCTATCGGAAAAATGTATCTATAAATACTTCTCTAAATTGTAATTAGTCGGAATACACTTTAGATAAGCTAAATAGTTTATTCAGAATGACTGACGCCATTTCACCCACAAAATACACGCTTCTCGTATTGAAACGTAGTTTTACAGTTAAGTAAGTACTCAAATGGTTTAGCATCGACTACAAGGCACGTTTATAACCGCCGTTCGAGGGATAGACAAAAAGGTGAAAGTACATTCAGTGATGTGTCGTTGCATGCTGTAGTGACGCATATCGTCTGGCGTAGTTGGGGCTTCATGATGGCGGCATCTTTCCGTGTTTCCCAAAGAAATAAATCAAAAGGAATCAAATCAATAGACCTGACCAGCCAATATATTGTAGCATTCCGTCCTATCCAAATCGCAGCAAATTTTTCATTCAGTACTTCCGTTGCAAAACGCGAAGATTGAGCTCGGTAACTTTCGTGTTCGAACCATATACACTGTCTCTTATCCAGTGCTACCTCTTCTAGAAGAAGAAATAGAATGTTAGTAAGAAAGTGTGCATACCTACTTCCATTTAACATTCATGGGGTGAAGTCAGGTTTCACATTGGCAGTTCCTATGTTGCAGCATCAAAGGTTCACGCTTCACTGACGTTGTTGTTGCACCTGACGAAGCCAGCATGGATTTTCAGCTGCGCAGTAGTGCATGTTACGTAAATTTACAAAACCGTGATTTGTAAACGTTGCTTCGTTGCTAAAGAGAACACGGTGGGAAAACGTAGTGTTGTCTCCCAAGCGACGCATGGGCAAACCAACAAAGTTTTATACGGCTTTCGGAATCACGTCCTCCGAATGCCTGATGCAGTGAGAGATGATAAAGGCGTAATTTGTAACGAAAAAAGATGTGAATGACACTCTTCAACCGGATCCCACATTCCTTGGCAATAAGTCTCGCGTAACCGTGCGACTGATTCTTCCTGTGCTTGTCAGCTTCAGTCTTCGTCCTCGTCCTGTGTTTGACTTCGAAGCTGCCTGTTCGCACAAGTGACCTAGTAATTCGGGCAACTGCCTGGCGTGACAGACAGCGACGATCAAGATAGACACAGTTTCGAAAGCATTTGTTTGACATACTCCGTATGAAAATAGTATGTCTGGCTTTCCATTGGGGTACGTATCTGCGTGCAAGGAATGTTGAA
This sequence comes from Schistocerca americana, assembly GCF_021461395.2. NCBI lineage: Eukaryota > Metazoa > Arthropoda > Insecta > Orthoptera > Acrididae > Schistocerca > Schistocerca americana. Next base: position 550,065,700 of record NC_060125.1, on the reverse strand, counting down.
GGAGGAATGACCTACCGACAGACGACACAGTTACTGCTAGTTCTGCAGTACAGACGAGAAAACAGTCTAAAGCACGGCCAGTCACGACGTGCCAAAGTTCACGCACGTAGCGTGTGCGAGCCGCGTGTGAGCCAGGACCCCATCTCTCACTCGGCTTTACTCGCTCTTTCTCGGAAGTACACGAATAACGCAACATTTAATTTAGCATCGCAGTGTGGCATTTTACGGTCGGCACAACTCTATGAGTTCGACAGAATCGTACTGTGAGCGCTGTTTAAACTTCGCTATTTGTTCGTGGTATGTACGACATTCACAGGTCCAGTGGCTGTTTCACAAAAAGAGGCAGTGTAGCAACCTATCGTCGCAAACCTTCGTAATGAAGTACACTGTGAGAATAGAGGGCTGAAAATTCTCAATTCGCGTAAGCGACAGGTACTGCATATGTGCCATGCTATGACATAACAGTACCATGCACAAAGAATTTAAATATGTAGTTGATAGCGAAAGAGGAAAAAATTACAACGTTCGACAGAAGGGAGTCATTTTTCTACACATCAAAAAGCGCTTTGTGCTACATTTTCAGACCTGGATTATGTGAAACTGGTGATACGAATAGTAAAATTTCTGAAGTTGCACGCATTAGATCACTGTTAATTGCAATAGTTTTAAATGGAACCCAACGAACAGTATGGAGATTTCACGTATAATTGCGTACTACGTCGGTTAAGTCAAGAGGCATGTCCGAACGATTTTTCGATTTAAAACTCACTGTTGTTGAAATTATGGAGGAAAAAAAGAATGCAGGAACGGATATTAGAATATCTAGAATGGATTGCAGATTTCGCATTTTAAGTGGACTTGACTGCACACTGCCCACAGATGGAGATGTACTTAAAAACAAAATCACATTTTTTAAGGGACACATACTGACAAAGAGAACCAGTTCCCTAAGCTCATTGGCGTTGAAAAATTCGCAAGGTTTGAAGAATTCATTGTGCCCTTCAAAGAATTGCAAAGATAGTTTTATAGAGAGTAGGAGAACATTATCAATCTTACGTCTCTTTCCGAGCTGTTTTCGAAATCTTTTGCTGTTTCAGTTGAAAGTGCCGCATGCATGTCCACATTTAATTCATTGTCCTACACGGCATTTCCAGTTTTAATGACAAATATTTCTACTTTAAAACTCTCCAGGACATCTATATTGTTTTCCTCAGGTAAGGTTTGCAAGTCTCCATAAATGAGGCTGCAGAAGTGCTACAATATTTCAATTGAAATATTTGGGGTGAAACATCTTTTTCAGTTATGAAAATAAGACAATCGAGAATAATTAAACTTTAAACCAAAACGAAAAATATCGTGTGGCAGCTCGAGTGTGAAACTCTGTGAAATTGTCTGTGTCTGTCCGTATGCTGACAGCTTGTGCCAGATAAAAATTATATTACGACTTCAGCGCGCCACTGAATATTTGTTTTGTATGTGATCTTTGCTATTAAGAAAAGTGAAATATAAAACTAAGTAGCCTGCACTTCCACTTAAATGCAGCGCATTCGCAATTTTCCGCTGTTCCCCTCCTCATTCTCACTCAGCGCAGCGCGGCGGGGAGGTAAATGTGAAGCGAGCCTGAGCGCTTTGGCACCCATGCCCGCGCACAGTACATGCGCCAAAATCTTGGCCGCACCTGATCTAAAGGCTTGGTACAATACTGTTGCCTGTCATTAGCGTGTTCACAGCGTAACAGCCGATTCTGACCGAAGTGTCTTTGAATTTTAGAATATTTTTCGGTTTCTTCTACCAAGAGTTTCAACCTCAACATTAACAAGCATTAAATCACTGTACTTGTCCTTTCAAGCACTTATGGATGCTGTTACAAAAATATATATTATTCTATTTAAAAAAACACACTTGCTTCAATATCTCGATGGATAGAAGAGTTAAGACACTTTATCACACACCAAAGTACATACCTCTTGTCGAAAACCTCGTTCCAATATCTGGAACCGTTCACGAAATAAAAGGAATGTTATATGTTATGGGACTCACCCTATACAAAGAGTGCTTAAAAGTCTTTTCATCAAACGTCTAGAGGTGACGGATCACGTCATCGGGAACAACTTGTTAAATAAAAGTTGTTTGCTTACATTTCTCAGCGACGCTATGTGTCTTCTATTGTCTTTTATAGGTGGTTATTCCGTGACTGGCACCAGGGTGTAGCCACTCTGCTGCATGGTAATGCAATGTGTGTTGCCTATAATCTAGCCATCTGTTCCACACGAAAGGGAGCAGACAGAGCTCCTAAAACATCTTTCTCATTCTGAAGGAGTTCTTGTTACATCTATGTAAATGTCGTGTGACTAGGGCATCCCGTCGGGTAGACTGTTCGCCGGGTGCAAATCTTTTGATTTGACACCACTTCGGCGTCTTGCGCGTCGGTGAGGATGAAATGATGATGATTAAGACAACACAACACCTAGTCCCTGACCGGAGAAAATCTCCGACCCAGCCGGGAATCGAACCCGGGGCCTCAGGATTGACATTCTGTCACTCTGATCACTCATCTACCGGGGGCGGACAGGCGTTCTCGTTGAAAATCATTGTACGATTTACTGCGACCGGTAGTTTGCAGATGCAGCACAGTCAGCAGACCCCCAGGGCCAATGCATTCAACAGGAAGATGACTTGCATCCCCATGAAGTGTCCGCATGATGTAATCTGTCGCTCCTAGACGTTTGATGCATCTTCTATGTGTCTGTGGTTGTTTGGCGTTAGGGGTACTCGACGACTAGGTTATAAAAGCTTTTGAAACACGCCCTAATACAGAGTGTAATGGCTATAAGGGCAGATATTTTTATGGGTGGTTCCTTAATAGGTATGTAGATCAGTATGTTGGTCGTCTTTTCCTTGCACTGACCAGTCTTTCCTCAAACACATAATGTAGTTTACTACCTGATGTTTCCTCCACTGTCGTAAATGCACCAATAAGTTAACTACATGTGTCAGTATAGACTAACCCTCTTGCATCAATTCATCCACACTTCATCACTTGACCTGCTGCCCAGGGGAAAATAAGCATCAATTGCCACATTTACTTGGAGGTACGCCCGCATCTCGTGGTCGTGCGGTAGCGTTCTCGCTTCACACGCCCGGGTTCCCGGGTTCGATTCCCGGCGGGGTCAGGGATTTTCTCTGCCTCGTGATGGCTGGGTGTTGTGTGCTGTCCTTAGGTTAGTTAGGTTTAAGTAGTTCTAAGTTCTAGGGGACTTATGACCACAGCAGTTGAGTCCCATAGTGCTCAGAGCCATTTGAACCATTTGAACTTGGAGGTACTAAGCAACCTAAAAACACATGACTCCTAATAGCTATAATTACTAGTCTTCAAATGAAGTAACTACTGATGTAATGTTACTCAGTGCACTGTCCTTAGTCACCAATTATAATGACCGCACTTTCACCTGTTACGCCCTGCTTATAAAATCATACTCCCCCAAATTCAGTAATTTGTCTATGGAATAGAAGGAATTTGCAAGCAGATATGACCTCAATTGGCATTTGAAGCTGGTCTGCGACAAAGCAAGGCTGCGTGATGAATAAAGAAGATCCCTGACACCTCACAGTGCTGTTGCCAACTTTCAACTGCGAAGCGCAAATGGCTGCATTCGAAAACAGTAGCCATCTGCAGAGCTATGACAACACTGAGCCTTTGCCATAGAAACGTTTACAAAATCGCGTTACGTTATTCCGGAAGTACGCAAAGACGCCGTGCCCAGCCCACTACAACTGTCAGAGATAGACTTACGCTGTCTCAACTACGGAGTTGTATGTACAAATGGTAACGTTGTTTTCAAACCGTTCAAATGGCTCTGAGCACTATGGGACTTAACATCTGAGCTCATCAGTCCCCTAGAACTTAGAACTAATTAAACCTAACGACATCACAAACGTCCATGCCCCGAGGCAGGATTCGAACCTGCGACCGTAGCAGTCGCGCGGTTCCGGACTGAAGCGCCTAGAACCGCTCGGCCGGCTTTCAAACTGTACTTTACTGTTCAGAACAAACTCTATAAGGAAATAAATGTACTGTGAAGGTGTTGTCAGTATGCGCAACTGTTTAAAGAACTGTCTATAAGAGCTTCTAGAGTGGACCTCATACATTTGCCTTATCACTCACTACTTTGAAACAAAAAATTTTCTTCCTTAGTGAGAAATTACTCCAAAATTGCTGTAAGACATCAGTTAATGAAACCAGAAAAAGCAAGTGACTTTTTGACATTTTCGTCTTCAGAGGCTGATTCTATTCGTAACACAAAGACTGCAGCGATTAGTTATCTAAGAAGATCTGTAAAACGTTGGCTTCTGTTTCGGGTGCTAATATCAACCCAAAAGAATTTAGAATATGCTGACTCATACTCCGATTTATCCTCATGCGTTATTTCTTACAGTATGGCATGTCGTAGATAATTATATTGTGTTCTATCTAAATTCAGTTATAGTCCTTCTGTAGCTAAACAATTATTACGTTTCACTAAAATATTTACATTTTCAAGTGTTGCAGTAACTCCATGAAGCAATGAGATATATTTTTGGTTCCTAGAAATATCAAGGAAGATCATTTATAAATAACAAGAACAAGAGTAGACACTACATCGTTCTCTGTGCCGCGCCTGTAGAATTTATTCACGATGCTGAAGATGTTGTTTCATTGTGTACATTCCATACGTTCTTGAATGCAACATTCTGCTCCATTTTTCTTAAATATGGTTAGAACCAGTTACTGCTAACATGATAAACAGAACTTGAACAAAGTCTCAACAACTGTTAATTAATTATTAATTCACAAGACCGGTTTATCATCCTCAGGTGATAAATAGTGTCACATGGATTGGCACACGAGACACCCCCAGCGTTCTTATTCACAGAATCCAACCTTATGAAGAGGGGATGTAGTCAACAAATAATAGCCGACGGAGCATTTATGCAGACAGTACAGGGGATGAGGCACTACAGACTCTTCAGAAACGAGAATGAATATATCAAACAGTAGGAGACCACAATAATAATGTCACACTCTCCAATTGGTTTTTGCGAGTGTAAAGCACTGGAGGAAGATTTCTAGCCAAAAAGGGCACAAAAATTAAACAGGTTGGGAAACTAGCATGTCGTATTTTATAGAAGAATGCACTGTCAGGAACACACTTCGAGAAGGATTAAAACGATCCAATAAATTTTCATGTGAAGGACGACTCAGTAGTATGTGATGGACCACGAAGAGAAGCAGTAGCCACATTCCACTTGAGTTCCACAATCAATTTATTTGTTTGCCGGTAGGTGCTTGCACTATTGGTACACCTTTAAATCCCAACGGCACATTACTGTGGCATTCCACTAGACGAGCTAAATCAAAGTGGCGCAACTCATTGGTACAATTGAGAAGGCTAAGAAAATTCGCTTTCCGCACTGGATGCGGGACAACGCTGCAACAGTTCATGCTGAGTTGGTGAGGAAGTGTAAGACAACAATGAAACTTCTTATGACACAGTGGTCAGATGGTGTAGATGATTCCATTGTGGCCAGACAAGTCAGAATTGCGGAGTACGAAGTGACAGACCATCTCTAAGTGAAGTAGCGGGAATCGAGAGGGCCTGAAGTGCGAAGATCGGAATCTCACAATCGAGGCGATATTAGAAATCAGTCTAGGATCAGTTTTCAACGTCTTGGACGACATTTCAAAATCTCGCTGGGTTCCGCGACTGCTGACACACGTTCAAATTGCCCGCCAAAATGAGGGAGCGCTCGGAGATGTTACATCTTCGTCAATACAGGCCAACACAGATGTCTGTTTTAGTTTCTTTGTCACCATGGACGAGTGCTGGGGGTGTCACAACGACCGCGAGACAAAGTACCAAAGGAAGCAGCGCTTTCACCTTATTCCCGACCTTCATAGGAGGTGCTTTGTTTTTGTGCTGCCATGGTGTGGTGCTAACAGCTGACGCTCATAAGAAGTGAACCGTGACTGGAGCATGCTAACGAAATATAATGACTTGATTACGGAAAGCTGTGAAGACGAAGCCTCGCGGGAAGCTGTCAGAGCTAGTGTTTCTACTCCATGGCAACGCCCCAGTTCACTCTGCACAGCACACATTCACAAATGCCTTTTCTCTTGCCTACACATATATCCACCCACCCCCATTTTTCCCTTAAAATCTTGACACATTACCTACTAACTTCACCTTTTTTCTATGGTGATGAAACCCATGCATGGCAGGCATTTTCAGAGTTAGTTACTTAGTTAGTTAGTTAGTTTCATACGCAATGCCTCATTTGTGCGATAAATCGTAATGGTGTTGAAGGACTCATTTTACATTCACATCACAAATTAATTTGTAACTATGTCTACATGCTGAACACATGTAAGTTTTATTTTCTTCTTTTTAATTATATGGATTTCAGTTAGTAATTCCTACTCAGCAACTGTTACACATTACAATAATTCTCCTAGGAGTTGTAACGGAGAAACTTTTGCAGTTTACTTTCAAATTTTACTTTGATATCTGTCAGATTTTTATATCATTGGGAAAGTTATCCAAAATTTTAGATACAGCATTGCGCACCGCTTTTTGTGCTAATGTCAACCTTTACGTGAAGTAATGAGAGCTATTGTTCCTTCTGATATCGTAATTATGTACATCGTTTCTTTTGAACTACAGAGGACTGTTTACTACAATCTTCATGAGAGAGTAAATACACTGTGAAGCAATAATCAGAATGCCCAACTCCTTAAACACATGTCAGCAAGATGACCATAGGTAAGCACCATGTATTATTCTCTCAGCAAGTTTTTGAGCAATGAAGACTTTCTTTCCTAAAGAACATTATTCCATACGACATTACTCAATGAAAACATACAAAATATCTCAACATACTGATTTGTCTCTCCCCAAGATTTGCAATGATTCTAAGTGCAAATCTAGCAGACCCATGTTGTTCTAGGAGTTCCAAACTATGCTTTTTCGATTCAAATTCTCATCAATATAGACGCCTAAGAATTTTGAAGTTTCCACCCTATTTACTATTTCCTCACCATATGTTACATTTATCGTCGCTGCAGTACCTCTAGATGGGCAGAACTGGATATGCTGTGGCTTTTTAAAACTGACATTGAGACCATTTGCACAAAATGAGTCAACGATACTTTTAAGGACATTTTTTATCATTTATTATGTTTCTGTGTGTATTCTTGGACTCATTACAAGATAAGTGTCACCTGCAGAAAAAACTAATTCTGTTTGTTCTTCATTAGATGGAAGATCTGATCTTCTACATGGATGGGGGGGGGGGGGGGGGTAGGGGGGCAGTAGTGGGCCGAAGACTGGACTTTGTGGAACTCCATTAGTGCTCTCTCTCTCTCTCTCTCTCTCTCTCTCTCTCTCTCTCTCTCTCTCTCCCCCTCACTCTCTCTCATCCGAATAATGTCTCCGGACACTGAATCTTTGCATGCCGGAGAAATGCGTTTACTCCGTGACATATACGTGCTCCATGTTAAGCGGATCGCTTAGGGGGAAAATTAGCAATCAACGGGAACTGTGTTACGAGAGACGCTAACGTTAATATGTATATGATTCTGACACAAATAACTGTCTTTTATTAGTCTCCACTTCTACAGTAGATTGGAACTGAATTATTTGACGACTACAGGAAGAGGTAAAGAAACCATTGGTGTATATTTCAGCAAGAACATATTTTTATGTTAAAAGGTAATTCTACCAGTCTTAATTATTTCTAGAAGTTTAATTTGTGGAAAGTGGATTTTTGCTAAGCTTCTAAATAGGAGCTTCGGACATTTGGTTAGTGATGTTTGCTGGTGAATCTGAAGAGCACGGTTAAGGAAATATGGGGAGCATTTTTCTACCATTAACAGAAACCTGCTTTGCAGCTACGCATCGTATAACTAAATTCGAACTGAATAGCACCGAATCATTATCCGAGGATTCTATATAAGTTCCTATTTATGAACACTAAATTCACAGTTGACCGGAGATCATACTCGGCTGCTTCTGCATTACGAGATCGACGGGTTTCGGTAACTGCAGTTTTACTGCTATTCACGGGTTACAGTTTTATTTCAGAACATTGCATTACTCAGTTTCGGCTAAGACATAACGATTAAATCTTGTGTTCTGAGAAACTTTGACAATATAATACAGAGCCATTAGACCTTGGCACAAAATTAACGAGAACAATTTCACTTAGTTATGAGATTAATTTTTATCGGTGAAGAAGTAGTAGCCACAGGGCATTACAATTACACATCCTTAGTAATCCAGTGTTTAATTACTTCAGACAATAATTAGTTGTATCTTTAATATATCACATACATTACATTCATACAAACGCTTGTCAAGCTACCGTCACAGGTAGGTATGTTGGAAAGTATCAGTCATGTTAAATTCACGTGTAACCTTCAGGAGATTAAATCCATTTCTGGCGAAATATTTACGTTGAGAACAACGTGTTGAACTGTGTCTGCCAGCCGCGGTGGCCGAGCGGTTACACGCGCTTCAGTCCGGAGCCGCGCGACTGCTACGGTCGCAGGTTCGAATCCTGCCTCGGGAATGGATGTGTGTGATGTCCTTAGGATAGTTAGGTTTAACTAGTTCTATGTTCTAGGGGACTGATGACCTCAGATGTTAAATACCATAGTGCTCAGAGTCATTTGAACCATTTTTTGAACTGTGTCTGTCTAGATGTTTTCACTTCAGTCTCAAAGCTAAACCGATTTTGCACAAATTTGAATTATGTTTATTTGGCGGCAGTGTGGTACAGTATTCTATGCCTTCTATGTAACACCCAAAAAACGCGTTTTCGAACTTAGGTTAGCTCCGTGCAGGCTGATGGAGCTCACGAATAAGCTAGACAACCTCAACATTTGATATACGAAACATACGTGTCATGCAAACATATTCTGTGTTTTGTAAACCTTGATCAGACGGGCATCAGCTGTATAGGTCTCCTGTAGGAAAGGGGGAACCAATCGCTCGCTTTTCGAAAGACTAAATATTGACTGTACTGATAAGTACGGAAAGTTGAGTTAATTTGTAGAAGAAAATTCTTCTTCCATTCTTAAACTTATCCAACTTAAGTCAATAAGTGCCGTCAAAGTTTTTTTCTTTAGAGAAACGCCTTCGAAAAACCGCCCATGGCCGGGATATTTGGCCACATGGAGGTTTCACATCTAGTAATCCCATGGAAGACATACAGGTTTCACAATACTGAACGCTTATGTACCAGGAAAAGTATGCCACATTCGCTCAACAATATTCCCGAAGTACCAGTAACGGTCGAGCGAGTACTGCGAAGTTTCGAAAGTGGCAGTCCTCTTTTCTTCGTTCGTTGTTGAAACGTGCCGAGCATTTGGTGACAACGTACTTCGTTTAGACATAGCAGCACCATGAAACCTTCTTAAGATGTGTTCATGTTACGTATTAATTACTTTTATGATCTTCTAAATCGTTGTTTGTCAGCTACACAAAAGTATAGGTAGCTCCATAAACATTTATTAGCATTAGAAATCCGACATAACTTTTCTTTAGCCTCCAGTATCATTCGATTTTTCGTACATATAGAAAGGTCACCATGTCTAACTTTGGATGCTCACAAAGAGTGTTTACTGCTAGTTTCCAAAGACCAGTTGACACGTAGTTACTGGCGGCGCAACTTTTAAAATGATGTGTGCTATTTGCAACGGATCATGAGAAAAACATCAATATAAATTACAGCTAAACATACGCACGTACTGGTCTGAGCTCAGCAAAAACTCAAAGTTAGGCCACATTTCTTTTGGTCTGAGGAATATATAGCAAGAACCAAAACAAAGAAACAAAAAATAAGCGCCTATATTGATCCGACGTAAATGACGTAGCTTAAATAAGACTGCCCTGGAAGCGTGAAAGCTTTTTCTCTAGTTGACCCATATGGTTACTACGCTAGTATGGAGCCACAGAAATCAAAAGCACAATTTCAACAGAAAAGAGGAAGGACAGAAATTAGACTAGCTATGGACCCAAGTGATAAACAAAATAATCATCGCCAACTCTTCACTCTACAACCTCCATAGTATACGTCGGTCCGACCCCGCGGTCTTGTCTAGAGGGTGAACATTACAAAAACCGAGAAACTGCAGGGACGTATTCCAGACTGAACATGGGGAATGAAAGGTCTTATAAACATGTGTCATGAAACGCGTCGTTGCCACGGTTGATGGCGATGACGAATGAAAGTTCCTCTGACCACGTGCCGTGTGTTGCTTGTCTGTTACAAGCTGCGTGATAGACGCAGCGTAAGTTACAGAATGGTTCGGTATTCATGTCGGGAACAAGCTGAAATGGTATATACGGCCAAGCACATTGAAACGGTCTAGAGGCTGCATGGCTATACTAAAACAAATGGTGTTACAGACACCTAAGACATCACACAACTTTGCAAGCCGCCTCCCCGGACGTTCGACTGCCTGAAAGGACACACGACCACACAAACGCCCAAAATGGGCTTGAAATGTTGTGTGATGTGGTTGGTGTCTGTGAGAGTACCTGTTCTGGTGTAGCCGTACTGCCTCTCAACCGTTTCCACAAGCTTGGTCTTACATAAACACCATCTCGGCTTGTTCAAGACATAAATAACGGGCCATTCTTCTGCTTACAGTACGCTGCATCGATCACACAGCCAGCAACACGAACACATGGCACGTGGTCCGAGGAACTATCATTCGTCAGCACCATCTACCGTGGCAACGATGCATTTATGGACACATGTCCCTTTCTTTCCATTAAGGAATCCATCGTTGCAATTTGTCGGTTTTTTTAACGTTCACCCTGTATATGTAGTGTCTGTTCTTTTGGGCATGTCCGGAAGAGGAGACACACTTATCTATAATTAAGGCGAGAGGCCAATGACTCACGTCAGGCTTTAATTTTCAAAATGCCGCGAGTATTGAGAATAATGGGCAAGAGGTTTGTGGATAAGTTGGCAATTTGGGTCTGACAAGAGGAGTGGTAGGGTAATTCGTGCAGTTGCGATGACGACTTGGTCACGTTGGCTTAGTGACCAGAGCAGTCAGTCGCGAGACTTGTCTGCCATTCCCATTGTTAAAGCTGGGAACAATTTAAACGTCTTTCAAGAGGTGTCTTTCTATGACTCGACAAGTGATTTAATGTGCGTTTGAAGTACTGAATAGTAAATGGAGATTATTGCAAAAAATATTGAAATTGATTAGCCTGATAATGTTGACATTATACTCAAGTATGTATGATGGTTGCACAACATCATAACTGACAAGGAGGGAGTAGAGCCTGCAGCTAAGTTTAGCTGCCAGCTAACACTCTTGACAAAAAGATACGCTTCTGTCGCAAACAACCGCGGTGTGAGTGCAGAGTATTCCATCCGAAATAAATCTGACGTTCTTTTGCTCAAGGGAAGTGCACATATGAAAGCGTTTTAGGTACTTTAGAGAATACTAGTTGCATAGGGTGGCTCAAGATGTCCTCCTGAATTTTGATATTGAATACAATTTCTAGAGTTCTTGAGTTTTTTAAACAGTCTTATTGAATAGAGTGCTTGCAATCTGTCTTTCATGTGCAAAAAGAGTAAACCATTCAATAGAAATAAACCACAAAATGTACTTTTTCCAAGATCTGTACTATCTCTATCACCACACCACACTAAGATAGTTTGATAAACGTAAGTAAGACAGCATTATCGACCGCCTTTAGGTACTTCTCAATTTTGTGTCTGAATAAAATTTCTAAAATGTTTTAAACAGTCTTACTGAATGTACATTGTACATCACATATCACATATTCAACAAACCTAATCATACAGCTGTATGTTTTACGCTACGCTATGATTAGCGCTTCCACACCCACGTCCTCTATGATTTTTAATTATATTTTCCTCTGTAGTTACATTGGGGACATCTCCACTCCTACACATTCTACAGTGATCTGTTCTTACTCACGAGTCTTGCAAGCTTCTCAGCGTTCATATTTGGAAATTTGAGTGCGAAACACGTCCAGACACAAGAAACAACAGGCGCTTGTTTGCACCGACTACTTCCGGCCAGTCGCATTTCACTGGGATACGTGCCATTATCACGGTGTGTCTTGGGGTTGGCCGCGTGCAGTTGCATACGGCTGTCCAACTAGTCGGACAAAAACAGTTCCAGAGAGCGCTCGGCGCTATGCAGCGGTGTGGTGACGTCACGCGGAAAATATAAAAATATAGACACTACAGCTTCCTGAGCTTCTTTTGAGTATGTAATATATTTCAGACTAGTTAATGTCTCTGTAGTCCAAAGCAGTGGACCACGGCCTTAGGCCCATAAACAAAATATCAGCAAAACTACGAGGGCAGTTCAATAAGTAATGCAACACATTTTTTTTCTCGGCCAATTTTGGTTGAAAAAAACGGAAATTTCTTGTGGAATATTTTCAAACATTCCCGCTTCGTCTCGTATAGTTTCATTGACTTCCGACAGGTGGCAGCGCTGTACGGAGCTGTTAAAATGGCGTCTGTAACGGATGTGCGTTGCAAACAACAGGCAGTGATCGAGTTTCTTTTGGTGGAAAACCAGGGCATCTCAGATATTCATAGGCGCTTGCAGAATGTCTACGGTGATCTGGCAGTGGATAAAAGCACGGTGAGTCGTTGGGCAAAGCGTGTGTCATCATCGCCGCAAGGTCAAGCAAGACTGTCTGATCTCCCGCGTGCGGGCCGGCCGTGCACAGCTGTGACTCCTGCAATGGCGGAGCGTGCGAACACACTCGTTCGAGATGATCGACGGATGACCATCAAACAACTCAGTGCTCAACTTGACATCTCTGTTGGTAGTGCTGTCACAATTGTTCACCGGTTGGGATATTCAAAGGTTTGTTCCCGCTGGGTCCCTCGTTGTCTAACCGAACACCATAAAGAGCAAAGGAGAACCTTCTGTGCGGAATTGCTTGCTCGTCATGTGGCTGAGGGTGACAATTTCTTGTCAAAGATTGTTACAGGCGATGAAACATGGGTTCATCACTTCGAACCTGAAACAAAACGGCAATCAATGGAGTGGTGCCACACCCACTCCCCTACCAAGAAAAAGTTTAAAGCCATACCCTTAGCCGGTAAAGTCATGGTTACAGTCTTCTGGGACGCTGAAGGGATTATTCTGTTCGATGTCCATCCCCATGGTCAAACGATCAACTCTGAAGTGTATTGTGCTACTCTTCAGAAATTGAAGAAACGACTTCAGCGTGTTCGTAGGCACAAAAATCTGAACGAACTTCTCCTTCTTCATGACAACGCAAGACCTCACACAAGTCTTCGCACCCGAGAGGAGCTCACAAAACTTCAGTGGACTGTTCTTCCTCATGCACCCTACAGCCCCGATCTCGCACCGTCGGATTTCCATATGTTTGGCCCAATGAAGGACGCAATCCGTGGGAAGCACTACGCGGATGATGAAGAAGTTATTGATGCAGTACGACGTTGGCTCCGACATCAACCAGTGGAATGGTACCGTGCAGGCATACAGGCCCTCATTTCAAGGTGGCGTAAGGCCGTAGTATTGAATGGAGATTACGTTGAAAAATAGTGTTATGTAGCTAAAAGATTGGGGAATAACCTGGTGTATTTCAATGCTGAATAAAACAACCCCTGTTTCAGAAAAAAAATGTGTTGCATTACTTATTGAACTGCCCTCGTACAATTAAAATTTATTCCATTCCATTCTCGCCGGCTGGTACAGGAACCATTTTTACTTACATTCATATTTGTATGAGCGCCAAACGTACCTATTGCGTCATGCACAACAGATACCGTGTTTATACACTATGTGATCGAAAGTATCCGGACACCTGGCTGAAAATTACTTACAAGTTCGTGGCGCCCTCAATCGGTAATTCTCGCATTCAATATGGTGTTGGGCCACCCTTAGCCTTCATGACACCTTCCACTCTCGCAGGCATGCGTTCAATCAGGTGCTGGGAGGTTTATTGGGGAATGGCAGCCCATTCTTCACGGAGTGCTGCTCTGAGGAGAGGTATCGATGCCGGTCGGTGAGGCTGGCACGAAGTCGGCGTTCCAAAACATCTCAAAGATCTTCTTGCACGCCAGTCCATTACAGGTATGTTGTTGTCGTGTAACCATACCGCCAGAGGCGTGAATTATCAACAGGTGCTCTATCGTGTTGAAAGATACATTCGCCATCCCCGAAGTGCTCTCAACAGTGGGAAGCAAGAAGGTGCTTAAAACATCAATGTAGGCCTGTGCTGTGATAGTGCCATGCAAAACAATAAAGGGTGCAAGCCTCCTCCATGGAAAACACGAACACACCATAACACCACCGCCTCCGAATTTTACTGTTGGAATTACACACACGCTGGCAGTTGATGTTCACGGTCTCTGTCAGTCAACATACGACTTCGGTCTCTACGCTTTTGTGCTGTACGTGTTCCTTCAGTCTTCCACTTCACTATCACATAAGAAACAGTGGACCTAGGGATGTTTAGGAGGGTGGAAATTTCGCGTACAGACGTATGACACAAGTGACACCCAGTCACCTGACCACGTTCAACGTCCGTGAGTTCCGCAGAGCGCTCCATTATGCTCTCTTACACAGTCTAATTACTTCTGAGGTAGCTGATATGAAGCACCTGGCAGTAGGTGGCAGCACAAAGCACCTAATATGAAAATTATGTTTTTGGGGGTGTTCGAATACTTTTGATCACATAGTGTACATTGCGTACGCTCTACTACCGCAATTTTTATACACTACCGTCCATTAAAATTGCTGCACCAAGAAGAAGTGCATATGATAAACGGGTCTTCATTGGAAAAATATATTATACTAAAACTGACATAATTACATTTTCACGGAATTTGGGTGCATAGATCCTGAGAAATCAGTGCCCAGAACAACCACCTCTGGCCGTAATAACTGCCTTGATACGCTTGGACATTGAGTCAAACAGAGCTTAGATGGCGTGTACAGGTACAACTGCCCATGCAGCTTCAACACGATACCACAGTTCATCAAGAGTAGTGACTGGCGTATTGTGACGAGCCAGTTGCTCGGCCACCATTGACCAGACGTTTTCAATTGGTGAGAGATCTGGAGAATGTGCTGGCCAGGGCAGCAGTCGAACATTTTCTGTATCCAGAAAGGCCCGTACAGGACCTGCAACATGCGGTCGTGCACTATCCTGCTGATTATGTAGGGTTTCGCAGGGACCGAATGAAGGGTAGAGCCACGGGTCGTAACACATCTGAAATGTAACGTCCACTGTTCAAAGTGCCGTCAATGCGAACAAGAGGTGACCGAGACGTGTAACCAATGGCACTCCATACCATCACGCCGGGTGATACGTCAGTATGGCGATGACGAATACACGGTTCTAATGTGCGTTCACCGCGATGTCACCAAAGACGGATGCGACCGTCATGATGCTGTAAACAGAACTTGAATTCATCCGAAAAAATGACGGTTTCCCATTCGTGCACCCAAGTTCGTCGTTGAGTACACCATCGCAGGCGCTCATGTCTGTGATGCAGCGTCAAGGGTAACCGCAGCCACGGTGTCCGAGCTGATAGCCCATGCTGCTGCAAACGTCGTCGAACTCTTCGTGCAGATGGTCGTTGTCTTGCAAACGTCCCCATCTGTTGACTCAGGGATCGTGACGTGGCTGCACGATCCGTTACAGCCATGCGGATAAGATGCCTATCATCTCGACTGCTAGTGATACGAGGCCGTTGAAATCCAGCATGGCGTTCCGCATTACCCTCCTGAACCCACCTATTTCATATTCTGATTTCATATTCTGCTAACAGTCATTGGATCTCGACCAACGCGAGCAGCAGCGTCGCGATACGATCAACCGAAATCGCGATAGGCTACAATCCGACCTTTATCAAAGGCGGAAATGTGATGGTACCCATTTCTCCTCCTTACACGAGGCATCACAGCAACGTTTCGCCAGGCAAAGCCGGTCAACTGCTGTTTGTGTATGAGAAATCGGTTGGAAACTTTCTTCGTGTCAGCACGTTGTAAGTGTCGCCACCGGTGCCAACCTTGTGTGAATGCTCTGAAAAGCTAACCATTTGCATATAACAGCATCTTCTTCCTGTCGGTTAAATTTCGCGTCTGTAGCACGTCATCTTCGTGGTGTAGCAATTTTAATGGCCAGTAGTATATATACATAGCCGCTATACCATGACTTCTCTCACCTCAGTGTATAAATCTATAAGCTTCATTAATAGTGTTTCACGGAAGCGAGTAAAAGGGGAAGCACTGTCTGGCGTATGTATAGTTTCTCGGTACACGGTAGAACACTACGGCACCACGGATGGCGCATTGCGTAGCGTGGGAGACAGGAACTCTCCCACATCATCAACAGAGGTACAAAACTGCCTTTAAGACTGAACTGCGTATTGGATCGCCGTAAGTGCACCTGTAAAGCCGTTGGCGTGCTGTGTGGTGGCGACATTCAGCACTGCAAGATGCAGAGTTATTGACGTGACAGGGACCTGGCGGGCTGTCGCGCTGCCCGTCACCGTTGCTGAGGACCGCAGGGCGGGGCCCTCCCTGCAAGGGCGCGAGCACGCACTCCAGCCGCATTGTCCCTCCCCCTCAGCCTTTACACGTAACCATTGATCGGCGTCAGAGTGGTGAACTCCTCAGGCGCCGTAGCACCAGCTTCTGGAGTGGTTTCCATCGAGGATCCAAACTCTGGAACTAATTTCCATGATGGTCCGTTAATTCAATTTGTTATGAACAAACAGTACTCTAACTGAGGTAAATAACAATCAAATAACCTAACTACCGAAATGCACTTGAATGCAGCGTTTGTGTATAGTAATAACAACAGGACCAGGTGCACAAAGTATAGCAATGTAATGAAGGTACATTATAATTGCTGTTGTTTGTATGATAATTATCTGTTTTCGAACATGGTGAAATTTATTCTTGAAGAACAAAAATGGAATGAGCTCCAAGTACAAGGTGCATTCAAGTTCTAAGGCCTCCGATTTTTTTTCTCCCGACTGGAAAGAGATAGAAACATGCGCATTGTTTTAAAATGAGGCCGCGTTCATTGTCAATACGTCCCAGAGATGGCAGCACCGTACGGCAGAAGGAATTTTACCACCAGTGGCGAGAATGAGAAATGTTTTAAATACTTAAAATGGCGACGTTTTCCTCACTTGAACAGCGTGCAATCATTCGTTTTCTGAATTTGCTTGGTGTAAAACCAATTGAAATTCATCGACAGTTGAAGGAGACATGTGGTGATGGAGTTATGGATGTGTCGAAAGTGCGTTCATGGGTGCGACAGTTTAATGAAGGCAGAACATCGTGTGACAACAAACCGAAACAACCTCGGGCTCGCACAAGCCGATCTGACGACATGATCGAGAAAGTGGAGAGAATTGTTTTGGGGGATCGCCGAATGATTGTTGAACAGATCACCTCCAGAGTTGGCATTTCTGTGGGTTCTGTGCACACAATCCTGCCTGACGACCTGAAAATGCGAAAAGTGTCATCCAAGTGGGTGCCACGAATGCTGACGGACGACCACATGGCTGCCCGTGTGGCATGTTGCCAAGCAATGTTGACGCGCAACGACAGCATGAATGGGACTTTCTTTTCATCGGTTCTGACAATGGATGAGACGTGGATACCATTTTTCAATCCAGAAACAAAGCGCCAGTCAGCTCAATGGAAGCACACAGATTCACTGCCACCAAAAAAATTTCGGGTAACTGCCAGTGCTGAAAAAATGATGGTGTCCATGTTCTGGGACAGCGAGGGCGTAATCCTTACCCATTGCGTTCCAAAGGGCACTACGGTAACAGGTGCATCCTACGAAAACGTTTTGAAGAACAAATTTCTTCCTGCACTACAACAAAAACATCCGGCAAGGGCTGCGCGTGTGCTGTTTCATCAAGACAACGCACCCGCACATCGAGCTAACGTTACGCAACAGTTTCTTCGTGATAACAACTTTGAAGTGATTCCTCATGCTCCCTACTCACCTGACCTGGCTCCTAGTGACTTTTGGCATTTTCCAACAACGAAAGACACTCTCCGTGCCCCACATTCACCAGCCGTGCTGCTATTGCCTCAGCGATTTTCCAGTGGTCACAACAGACTCCTAAAGAAGCCATCGCCGCTGCCATGGAATCATGACGTCAGCGTTGTGAAAAATGTGTACGTCTGCAGGGCGATTACGTCGAGAAGTAACGCCAGTTTCATAGATTTCGGGTGAGTAGTTAATTAGAAAAAAAAATCGGAGGCCTTAGAACTTGAATGCACCTCGTACCATTTTCTCACAAAACGCGATTGCAGTGCTGTTGTGTTCTCAGTCTCTGTTGTGTGTCCTTAGACTTGGTAAAGGAGCAAACCATGGGAAAGTATTTCAAACATGCGTTAGTATCTACATCTACATATCGACATACATACTCCGCAATCCACCATACGGTGCATGGCGGAGGGTACCTCGTACCACAACTAGCATCTTCTCTCCCTGTTCCACACCCAAACAGAACCAGGGAAAAATGACTGCCTATATGCCTCTTTACGAGCCCTAATTTCTCTTATTTTATCTTTGTGGTCTTCCCGCGAAATGTAAGTTGGCGGCAGTAAAATTGTACTGCAGTCAGCCTCAAATGCTGGTTCTCTAAATTTCTTCAGTAGTGATTCACGAAAAGAACGCCTCCTTTCCTCTAGAGACTCCCACCTGAGTTCCTGAAGCATTTCCGTAACACTCGCGTGATGATCAAACCTACCAGTAACAAATCTAGCAGCCCGCCTCTGAATTGCTTCTATGTCCTCCCTCAATCCGACCTGATAGGGATCCCAAACGCTCGAGCAGTACTCAAGAATAGGTCGTATTAGTGTTTTATAAGCGGTCTCCTATACAGATGAACCACATCTTCCCAAAATTCTACCAATGAACCGAAGACGGCTATCCGCCTTCCCCACAACTGCCATTACATGCCTGTCCCACTTCATATCGCTGTGCGATGTTACGACCAAATATTTAATCGACGTGACTGTGTCAAACGCCACACTACTAATGGAGTATTCAAACATTACGGGATTCTTTTTCCTATTCATCTGCATTAATTTACACCAATCACAAATCCTGTCCAAGTCATCTTGTATCCTACAGTCACTCAACGACAACACCTTCCAGTACACCACAGCATCATCAGGAAACAGGCGCACATTGCTATCCACCCTATCCAAAAGATCATTTATGTAGATAGAAAACAACAGCGGACCTACCACACTTCCCTGGGGCACTCCAGATGATACCCTCACCTCCGATGAACACTCACCATCGAGCCACTCACATACTTGGGAACCAATCACATATGCTCGTACCTTAGTTAGGAGTCTGCAGGGGGGCACCGAGTCAAACGCTTTCCGGAAGTCAAGGAATATGGCATCCGTCTGATATCCTTCATCCATGGTTCGCAAGATATCATAAAAAAAATCACAAGATTCCGAGACAATAGACAACAGACAATACAGCAAGAGCTTAACTCTTTAGAATGATAATTCCAATTACATGTGATGGTTATAGAAGAGTAAGGAGTGTTTGCCGCTTCTGCCCTTCGAGTGACCTTGTTTCTTTTTTAGACTGAAGTCGCATAATACACAACATATCCAGTTTGTCACACGTAATTCTGGTTCTGCTGACATTCAACTTTCCTCCAGCGGTGGCGTAATTAGCGAATCACGCTAACACTAGATTTCTGGGGGAGAGGGCATTTTAGGTGCTGTCGGGGAAGGTGCATACTTATTACCTCTTCCAGAAGCTGAATTTAGACTGCTTCTACTACTTTGAGATTTTTTCCCACAGTCAGGATGCGATGGAAATACGAATCAGGGCACATTTTTAGCTCTGATGTGAACCATCAAGGCCACACATCTTGTTAATTCACAAGGTTGATGTGTCTCTATATGTAACAAGTTGGGGGTCGTACTCCAGCGCCACAGCAAATGTTGTCTGTTGTGAGATTTGTAGTGGGATAACATTCACAGAACAAAAGATCGTAATCAGGCAAAGCAAAACTTTAGAAGTGGATGTAGAAACTATTTGGAATTAGTAAACATAATTTTATAACCTAATAACGATGACTTTTTATTACTTTGTCTTGCCCCTTGAATCTGTGCTCATCAGAGACAGGGGTACAGTCAGGAGTGCATCAGGGAAGCGTGATAGGACCGCTGTTATTTTCTACATACATAAATGAGCTGGTGGACACAGTAAACAGTGGTCTGCGGCCGTCTGCTGATGATGCTGTGGAAAATGGGAAGATGTTGTCGTTGAGTAACTGCAGGAGGATACAAAATCTCTAGTTGGTCCGATGATGAATGGCGGCTGACTCTAAATGTAGGACGATGTAAGTTAATGCGGATGTGTAGGAAAAATAAGGCCATAGCTTCGAATACAGTAGATAGTGCTGTGTTACACAGTCACGTCGGTAAATTATCCAGGTGTAACGTTGCAAAGCAGTGTGAAGTGGAGTGAGTATGTAAGGACTATAGTAACGAAAGCGAATTGTCTTCGGTTTTATGGAAGAATTTTAGGACATCTCATATACGATACTAAATTAAACGAAACCAGAATACGGGAAGAGGAGAAAATGCCCCAACAATTGAAAGAGGGTATCATATGTCCCACATATAAGAAAGGAGATAAGATGGAGTGTGGCAATTACAGAGGGATCACATTACTTAATTTGGGATATAAAATACTCTCTAATATACTATTCGACAGAATACTCCCAATCATACACAGGGAGACGGGGCCGTACCAATGCGGATTCCTTCCTGGGAAGTCAACCATAGATCAAATATTTACCTTAAGACAAATCCTGGAAAAAACAAACGAATACGGAGTTGGCACGCATCACCTCTTTATAGATTTCAAAGCAGCTTATGATAGCATAAATAGAGAGCAGTTATATCAAGCTCTAGATGAACTGGGAATCTCTAGAACGTTGGTAAGGCTGGTGAGAATGACAATGAGCGAAACACAAGGTAGTGTAAGAATAGGAGGAATGATGTCCAACACATTGAGTATTAAAAATGGAGTGCGACAAGGGGATGCATTGGCATGCCTTTTCTTTAATGCTGCCCTGGAGAAGGTGATGAGAAACGCAAACCCTCTGAACAGAGGAACGATCTTCAATAAATCCGTGCAGATACTGGCCTAAGCAGGTGACATAGATATAATAGCAAGAACCCAAAAAGCAATGGAAGAGACATTTATAGCTCTTGAGAAGGCCATTAGGAACATGGGGTTAATTATTAATGAACAAAAAACAAAATATATGGCAGCTGGAAAAGCACATAGAGAAAATATGCCAAATGCAATAACAATGGGCAATTATACATTTGAGAGAGTTGAACATTTCAAGTATCTGGGCTCGACAGTTACACATCTAAATGATACCTGCTTTGAAATTAAGCAGAGGTTAATACTGGCCAACAGAGCCTATTTTGCCCTAACAAGACTTCTATCCTCAAGGCTCCTGACTCGTACCACGAAATTAACTATGTATAAATTACATATACGTCCAGTGCTTGCATATGCCTCTGAAGCCTGGACATTAACAACTAAAGATTTTGAAACACTGGATGCATTTGAAAGAAAGGTACTTAGACGAATTATCGACCCAATCTGTGAAAGAGGAAGATGGAGGAGGAGATATAACCATGAGTTGTATACCATATACAAAGACCAACCCATCAGAAGGATAGTGAAATCATCCAGACTGAGGTCGGCGCGACATGTGGCTCGCATGAATGATACAGAAGTACCAAAAAAGAATATTACAAGGAAAGCCAGGAGGGAAAAGAGGACGTGGTCGACCAAGAGCCAAATGGGAAGATGAAGTAATCCAAGATCTTAGGAAGATGGGGCATAGAAACTAGAGAGTATTGGCAAAGGACCGAGAGAGATGGAAGGAAACTGTAGAAGTGGCCATGGCTCATCATGAGCTGTAGAGCCACGAAAGAAGAAGAAGACACGTCCACTGTTGCTGCAGAGTAACTCCAGCTACACTCTACTGAGTTTAAACACTTCCGCTGGCCACCAAACTCCCCAGACATGAACATTGATGAGCATATCTGGGATGCCTTGCAACGTGCTGCTCAGAAGAGATCTCCACCCCCTCGTACTCTTACGGATTTATGGACAGCCGTGGAGGATTCATTGTGTCAGTTCCCTCCAGCACTACTTCAGACATTAGTGGAGTCCATTCTACGTCGTGTTGCCGCACTTCCTCGCGATCGTGGAGGTCCTAAACGATATTAGGCGGATGTACCAGTTTCGTTGGCTCTTCAGTGTACAACACGACGTACTGTGCTACATGCAGTTCCGACACGAAACAAACGCAATATGCAAGTTTCTCCATTTACCTCTTGGACAAGTGGAATAGAAATTATTGATTCAAAATTTACGCAGGATTGGTCTGTGTGTATTCCTGACGCATTTCAAGATGTAACAAATAGTTTTCTGAGAACGTTATTCTCTTTTGTTATCTGCAGGCCTATTTGTCGTAACTTCACAGAAAAAGTTCTTTCTGTGGTATTTGTAACTAAAAAGTCAACTTCGATACTCTATGCGAGAAGGGTACCACGCTCACCTATCTGGGGTACCACGCTCACCTAGCTGGTGTTCTGTATTTTACTTACTTAGTGCCAAAACACGCAGATTCTGCCGTCTCGACTGCTGAGTGTCCATGCTGCCTTCCAATACGCTGTATGAATCACATCGCTCCTTTACATGACGGGCACGTAATTTCCCACTGCTGATGCGACTGTCTTCTGGCTGTAAACCAAGAAGTGGCACGTCTGGTGGCGGGAGTGGTGAAACTGGCAGCAGCTTTCGCTGTCATCCCCCACATATTATATGATTCTCACTTAAGCAGAAAACAGTAATACACAACGATAAATTAAGTCGAGTCGGAAGGAAAAGATGATCAAAATCAGATTATTCAGTCTAAGTAACAGCGGAAGTACGAAATCATCTTACATTTACAACAGGACGGTAAAAAGAAATGGAAAGAACAGACTTGATGTACACACAGATTTTGCAAAATGTGATGATAGTGAAACGTTGGAAGAACAAGACGCTAGTGCCAGGAGAACTCTATCGTTGTTGAAAAAGTCACTAGGAAATAGCGCGACTTTGAAGTTAAGAGCAGTTATAACTTAAATTATGTTTACTCACTATGGGTGATGCAGAACAAGTGACTGCATATTAAATGCATATAACTGCAGGTAGCTGCGACTACAAATAGGTACTGTTATTGTGTACAGAAATCCTGCATAGTAGGTTCGCTAGACAAACAATCAAACAACTAGTATTAAGTTTTATTACAAATTTATACATATACTTACACAGGTGTGTCGGAAGCAAGGGGCTGCATACGAAATCAACTTAACTGCAGTGCCTGCTATTCCCTAGCTCTGCTATGAACAGATTCTAATGAAGAGGTTACGCTGCGTCGGCTAACGAAGTGGCTGACGTTGAAACTGCTATAGAAGTGGGCTGCCACCAGTCGGGCGCGGCGCTTATGTCGTCTTCACCTAGGTGCAGCTGCTGTCGCATTGTCGTCCTGGAGGGAGGTCTGGTCAGCGTGCTATTGGCTGACCTCTTCTCACAGCCTTCTCTTTTCTGTCGTTCCCAACAGGCGTGTCGGCGCTGACTTAAAGCCGTAACAGTTACTATATGTTTTCAACGACCTAGTTTTCTTACCATATAAAATTGCTACACCACAAAGATGACGTACTACAGACGCGAAATTTAACCGAAAGGAAGAAATTCTATCGTATGCAAATGATTAGCTTTTCAGAGCATTCACACAAGGTTGGCGCCGGTGGAGACACAAAGTGCTGACATGAGGAAAGCTTCCAACCGATTTCTCATACACAAACAGCAGTTGACCGGCGATGCCTGGTGAAACGTTGTTGTGATGCCTCGTGTGAGGAGGAGAAATGCGTACCATCACGTTTCCGACTTTGATAAAGGTTGGATTGTAGCCTATCGCGATTGCGGTTTATCGCATCTCGCGACGTTGCTGCGCGAGTTGGTCGAGATCCAATGACTGTTAGCAGAATATGGAAGCGGTGGGTTCAGGAGGGTAATACGGAACGCCGTGCTTGATCCCGACGGCCTCGTATCACTAGCAGTCGAGATGACAGGCATCTTATCCACGTCAACAGATGGGGACGTTTGCAAGACAACAACCATCTGCACGAACAGTTCGACGACGTTTGCAGCAGCATGGACTATCAGCTCGGAGATCATGGCTGCGGTTACCATTGACGCTGCATCACAGACAGGGGCGCCTGCGATAGTGTACTCAACGACGAACCTGGGTGCTCGAATGGCAAAATGTCATTTTTTCGGATGAATCGAGGTTCTGTTTACAGCATCATGATGGTCGCATCCGCGTTTGGCGACATCGCGGTGAACGCACATTGGAAGCGTGTATTCGTCACCGCCATACTGGCGTATCACCCGGCGTGATTGTATGGGGTGCCACTGATTACACGTCTCGGTCACCTCTTGTTCGCATTGACGGTACATTGAACAGTAGACGTTACATTTCAGATGTGTTACGACCCGTGGCTCTACCCTTCATTCGATCCCTGCGAAACCCTACATTTCAGCAGGATAATGTGCGGGCCTTTCTGGATACACAAAATGTTCGACTGCTGACCTGGCCAGCACATTCTCCAGATCTCTCACCAATTGAAAACGTCTGGTCAATGGTGGCCGATCAACTGGCTCGTCACAATACGCCAGACACTACTCTTGATGAACTGAGGTATCGTGTTGAAGCTGCATGGGCAGCTGTACCTGTACACGCCATCCAAGCTCTGTTTGACTGAATGCCCAGGCGTATCAAGGCTGTTATTATGGCCAGAGGTGATTGTTCTGGGTACTGATTTCTCAGCATCTATGCACCCAGATTGCGCGAAAATGTAATCACATGTCAGTTCTAGTATTATATATTTGTCCAATGAATACTCGTTTATCAACTGCGTTTCTTCTTGGTGTAGCAATTTTAATGGTCAATAGTGTAAGAAGCAACATTTGTAGAATTCTCGGGTGTCCGGCCTGTTGACGTCTTAATTGTTCCAGAATATTTCACCAAAAAGACTCGTTGCCGTCTTCACTTGTCTTCGGATTTCAACCATCACTAAATATCGTTCAATTATTAGCATGTCATCCGACCGAACACCTGAGAAACACGCCAAGGAAACGTCATATCGCATATCAGGGAACAGCATACTAAGATATGGAGCACTGGGGATAGCAGAAGCTTATGAACTAATGGTAGGGCGCTTTCGAATGTTAAGAGATAACCACACCGTCATGCTTAACGTCCGTGTTGCAGAGTCTGCCACTGGAGTTAGATGAACGTTCACGCGATGCCTTCGCGTGAAGTAGACGAACCTGTAAAGAAACGCGCTGCTATTCTTTTGGTTTTTTCTAGTTCTTCTATCAATCTTATCTGAAGAACACTACTCAGCTATCAGTCGAACGAGGTTTTTGTAAGCTACCTCATCCATGAGCGTATTGCACTCCTTGAAAACACTTCCAATGAACCGCAGTCATGTGCCTCTCCTACTATTAACGTAATGTGGTTGCTTCACTTTAAATCGCTCCGCACGCACACTCTCATGTATTTAATGGATCTCATTGCTTCTACTATTTGTTCTGCAATAGTGTAATCGTTCAGAAACGCGTATTTTCACCTATTAATGGGTAGTGCGTTTCATTCCTTTACGTCGAAATTCAACTTCCAGTCTCTTCGATCTTATTGTTGTCTTTCTCCGTTTCGCTACACTTTGAGAGTGTCCAGCGACTTTCCTAAATAGGGCAGCTTGATCCGCGAACGATCTCACGGACCTTGTGATTAACCTTGCATGTACTGTCACGTGCCTACCTACAACAGTTCGTTTCAGTCACATTTATGCATCTTGGTGTTGTTATGACACATCCTAGCAAAGCTACCGCTGCTACGCTATGTCTGGCACATCAAATTTCGATAAGAAAATTATAGGAGGGAAACATCCTCTATAATTCAATGTTTCACTGGATGTGTCACACTGAACCATTGTTCTTTTCTGGACTGTAAAGTTTTCGACAATCAGCTAAAGAGATGATGCGTCTCCATGGCCCACCGAATCTACAGTTTCGATTACAAATAGTTGTCAGTAGTAATGTGGCGTATGGAACATAGCAAGAGATGTCTAGAAAGGCCTGACAGTATCACTGAGACAATCTTATGTAATTTCAGATTAATGTTTTGTTCTGTGAAGCAACATTTGTGCTTCAGGTAGCACCAGACAGCAGCGTGTGTAAAGGCCTCACATTGCTAGGACGGCGTTAGTCAGTAACTTTTCACTGACAACTGTAGCTCCTCTCATGTAGAACTGCCGCAACAGATTTGTTCACTTATTGTTGTAGTCCTCACTTGAACAGAACGTTGCGGCTTATAATCACCTTGAAATAGCATCTCAGATTGAGCAGCCTGAGAAAGTGTCCATAAACATAGAGATAGTACATTCTTTCAAACTCAACGATGCGTGCAGAATAAGCCAGCATACGGACGTATTCTTATCGCGATGTTCTTTATCATGGTGGGTTTGTACACTTTCAAAATTTAGGAATACACAGCGCGTCATTCCGGTTCAGAATATGCCATTGTGGGCACAATATGAGAAAAGATGAAATCGGAAGCGTCAGTTTTCGTTATAACTAAAAATGTAATCTTTTTTGAACAGCACGAGAAGACGTCTTAGCTTTGTAAACGTTCCATTTATTGCGATGTAAGAGTGCTATACCTGGCCCCAGCTGTCGCAAATAACAGTCGCCACAGGACGTTAATCTGCTGCCCTCTTCCGTGACCTGGAGCACCGATTTAGACCGTGGGGAGGCAGTGACGTCTATTTCTGGCGAACTACATTAAGTCAGTTTATTGTGGATGGGTCATCGCCCGACTTCTATCGATTGCACGCTCCAGGGTTTTTCCGACAGCAGCGGAAGCTCGCCGACATTAGACGTGTAAGGAGAGTGGCTGAAGAAACTTGTGAGCTTCCAAATCCACCGTCCCCAAACTCTATCTTCCCACACGTACAACATTTCAAGAATCTTATGGGCCGCGTATTTAATTAAAGATAGGTTGGTTGCTTTGGGGGAGGGGACACAGCGAGGTCATCGGTCCCATCGGATTAGGGAACGATGGAGAAGGAAGTTGGGCGTGTCCTTTCCAAGGAACCCTCCCGGTATTTGCCTGTAGCGATTTAGGGAAATCACGGAAGCGGGTTTGAATCGTCGTCCTCACGAATTCGAGTCCAGCTGCTAACCACTCTGCCAGCTTGCTCTGTTTTAAATAAAGGTTATGGGGCTTAATGCATCTGGGGGATAGACCTGACACACAGGTAAACAACAATAGTAACAGTCAGCACTCAATAATCAATCAGATTATCAAATAACGCTTGTCAAAATGTACAAAGCATGACTGCTGAATGAGCCAAGTTGCACAACATCCAGCAGGATATATTATAGGATCCTGCAGACACCAGCTGAATAAAACCAATGAAGTAAAACGTAGAAGCCCATTCCTGTACATACTTCTACCGTATTGCTAACGCGCCGATGTGGTGTAAGCAGCCCATGGAGGGTAGCAATACACTCTTTTGGGTGTACCTAATTTTATTATGACAACCCACCACTTCCGTTTGACTCCTAACCTGGGTAAATCCCCGAAAGCTGGGACTCCATAATTGTGCATCTACATTATAAAAATACAGCTATTTTATTTATATTCTTAACAGACGGACCTGAACATGTGTCTTTACAGACGTGAAATCGGTAGTTGCGAATAAAGCACAATCATACAGCTATGCGTTTTCTGGAAACTCCTCACACTTCCTGACTTTTTAATGGTTATAGTTTTAATGATAATCTGAATGGCTATTGAGTGTTGAGTGTTATTATTGTTATTCACAGTGTCACTGAACTGCGGCTGCCGTCCACAAAACGGTGTCTGTACACTGGCAAAAAACAGTCATGTTACCTATCACTCTGGGAAAATGATGTGTAGCTCTACGTTTCCCTTTACGACCAATTATACTCGCTAACGAGTACTGGCCATTAAAACTGCTACAACACGAAGATAATGTGCTACAGAAGCGAAATTTAACCGACAGGAAGAAGATGCTGTGATATGCAATACATTAGCTTTTAACAATGGAAGAATCCTGGAGATACTAGAAGGTATCAGATAGATTATATAATGGTCAGACAGAGATTTAGGAACCAGGTTTTAAATTGTAAGACATTTCCAGGGCCAGATGTGAACTCTGACCACAATCTATTGGTTATGGCCCGTAGATTAAAACTGAAGAAATTGCAGAAAGGTGGGAACTTAAGGAGACGGAAACTTGATAAACTGAAAGAACCAGAGGTTGTACAGAGTTTCAGGGAGACCATAAGGGAACAATTGACAGGATTGGGGCAAAGAAATACAGTAGAAGAAGAATGGGTAGTTTTGAGGGACGAAGCAGTGAAGGCAGCAGAGGATCAAGTAGGTAAAAAGACTAGGGGTAGTAGAAATCCTTGGGTAACAGACGACATATTGAATTTAATTGATGAAAGGAGAAAATATAAAAATGCAGTAAATGAAGCAGGCAAAAAGGAATACAAACGTCTCAGAAATAAGATCGACATGAAGTGCAAAATGGCTAAGCAGGGATGGCTAGAGGACAAATGTAAGGATGTAGAGGCTTATCTCACTAGGAGTAAGATAGATACTGCCTACAGGAAAATTAAAGAGACCTCTGGAGATAAGAGAACCACTCGCATGAACATCAAGAACTCAGATGGAAACCCAGTTCTAAGCAAAGAAGGGAAAGCAGAAAGGTGGAAGGAGTATATAGAAGGTCTATACAAGGGCGATGTACTTGAGGACAATATTATGGAGATGGACGAGGATGTAGATGAAGATGAAATGGGAGATACAATACTGCGTGAAGAGTTTGACAGAGCACTGAAAGACCTGAGTCGAAACAAGGCCCCGGGAGTAGACAACATTCCATTAGAACTACTGATAGCCTTGGGAGAGCCAGTCCTAACAAAACTCTACCATCTGGTGGGCAAGATGTATGAGACAGGCGAAGTACCCTCAAACTTCAAGAAGAATATAATAATTCCAATCCCAAAGAAAGCAGGTGTTGACAGATGTGAAAATTACCGAACTATCAGTTTAAAAAGTCACAGCTGCAAAATACTAACGCGAATTCTTTACAGACGAATGGAAAAAGTTGTAGAAGCCGACCTCGGGGAAGATCAGTTTGGATTCCGTAGAAATATTGGAACACGTGAGGCAATACTGACCTTACGACTTATCATAGAAGAAAGATTAAGGAAAGGCAAACCTACGTTTCTAGCATTTATAGACTTAGAGAAAGCTTTTGACAATGTTGACTGGAATACTCTCTTTCAAATTCTAAAGGTGGCAGGGGTAAAATACAGGGAGCGGAAGGCTATTTACAATTTGTACTGAAACCAGATGGCAGTTATAAGAGTCGAGGGGCATGAATGGGAAGCAGTAGTTGGGAAGGGAGTGAGACAGGGTTGTAGCCTCTCCCTGATGTTATTCAATCTGTATACTGAGCAAGCAGTAAAGGAAACAAAAGAAAAATTCGGAGTAGGTATTAAAATCCAGGGAGAAGAAATAAAAACTTTGAGGTTCGCCGATGACATTGTAATTCTATCAGGGAGAGCAAAGGACTTGGAAGAGCAGTTGAACGGAATGGACAGTGTCTTGAAAGGAGGATATAAGATGAACATCAACAAAAGCAAAACGAGGATAATGGAATGTAGTCGAATTAAGTCGGGTGATTCTGATGGAATTAGATTAGGAAATAAGACACTTAAAGTAGTAAAGGAGTTTTGCTATTTGGGGAACAAAATAACTGATGATAGTCGAAGTAGAGAAGATATAAAATGTAGACTGGCAATGGCTAGGAAAACGTTTCTGAGGAAAAGAAATTTGTTAACATCGAGTATAGATTTAAGCGTCAGGATGTCGTTTCTGAAAGTATTTGAATGGAGTCTAGCCATATATGGAAGGGAAACATGGACGATAAATAGTTTAGACAAGAAGAGAATAGAAGCTTTCGAAATGTGGTGCTACAGAAGAATGCTGAAAATTAGATGGGTAGATCACATAACCAATGATGAAGTATTGAATAGAATAGGGGAGAAGAGGAGTTTGTAGGACAACTTGACTAGAAGATGGGACCGGTTGGTAGGACATGTTCTGAGGCATCAAGGGATCACAAATTTAGCATTGGAGAACAGCATGGAGGGTAAAAATCGTAGAGGGAGACCAAGAGATGAATACACTAAGCAGATTCAGAAGGATGTGGGTTGCAATAAGTACTGGGAGATTAAGAAACTTGCACAGGATATGGTAGCATGGAGAGCTGCATCAAACCAGTCTCAGGACTGAAGACCACAACAACAACAACAGCTTTTAAGAGCATTCACACAAGGTTAGCGCCGGTGGGAATACCTACAACGTGCTGACATGAGGAATTGCAAAATGGCTAAGCAGGGATGGCTAGAAGACAAATGTAAGGATGTAGAGGCTTATCTCACTAGGGGTAAGATAGATACTGCCTACAGGAAAATTAAAGAGACCTTTGGAGAAAGGAGAACCACTTGTATGCATATCAAGAGCTCAGATGGAAACCCAGTTCTAAGCAAAGAAGGGAAAGCAGAAAGGTGGAAGGAGTATATAGAAGGTCTATACAAGGGTGATGTACTTGAGGACAATATTATGGAAATGGAGGAGGATGTAGATGAAGATGAAATGGGAGATACTATACGGCGTGATGACTTTGACAGAGCACTGAAAGACCTAAGTCGAAACAAGGCCCCGGGAGTAGACAACATTCCATTAGAACTACTGACAGCCTTGGGAGAGCCAGTCCTAACAAAACTCTACCATCTGGTGAGCAAGATGTATGAAACAGGCGAAATACCCTCAGACTTCAAGAAGAACATAATAACTCCAATCCCAAAGAAAGCAGGTGTTGACAGATGTTAAAATTACTGAAATATCAGTTTAAAAAGTCACAGCTGCAAAATACTAACGCGAATTCTTTACAGAAGATTGGAAAAACTAGTAGAAGCCGACCTCGGGGAAGATCAGTTTGGATTGCGTAGAAATGTTGGAACACGTGAGGCAATACTGACCCTACGACTCATCTTAGAAGCTAGATTAAGGAAGGGCAAACCTACGTTTCTAGCATTTGTAGACTTAGAGAAAGCTTTTGACAATGTTGACTGGAATACTCTCTTTCAAATTCTGAAGGTGGCAGGGGTAAAATACAGGGAGCGAAAGGCTATTTACAATTTGTACAGAAACCAGATGGCAGTTATAAGAGTCGAGGGGCATGAAAGGGAAGCAGTGGTTGGGAATGGAGTGAGACATGGCTGTAGCCTATCCGCGATGTTATTCAATCTGTATATTGAGCAAGCGGTGAAGGAAACAAAAGAAAAATTCGGAGTAGGTATTAAAATCCATGGAGAAGAAATAAAAACTTTGAGGTTCGCCGATGACATTGTAATTCTGCGGTAGGTACTGGGAGATGAAGAGGCTTGCAGAGGATAGGATAGCATGGAGAGCTGCATCAAACCAGTCTCAGGACTGAAGACAACAACAACAACAGCTCATCTACAAAGAAATCTGCATACAGAACACTTCTGCGACCAATTTTTGACTAATGTTCAAGTATGTGGGTCCTCCCCCCCCCCTCCCCTCCACAGGTCGAATTAAAGGCAAGACATCGAATTAATTCAAAGGTGTGCTGCAACGTTTGTTACTGGTAGGTCCGATCAACACGCAGGTATTACCGAGATGCTTCGAAGACTCAAATGGGAATTCCTGGAGGGAAGACGACGTTGGTTTCCCGAGACGCTATTGGGAAATTTTTGAGAAACGACATTTGAGGCTGACCACATAACGACTCGGAATAATACTGCAGTTTTTATATGTATTCCAAAGTCGATACCATTATTGTTCGGCTCTGGCTTTTGTTCCTGACCCGATGAGCTGCATCGATCTGGCCCGGCAATACTCTAAGTGTTCACAATCGCCCACATTTTGAAATGTAAAGTTGACATTTAAGTTAACTTTCTGAGTTAGGATATCAGTATTATCGTAGAACCAACTGTTTGCCGTGAGGAATTATTGTATTACTCTTGAACAATACTTTGCATGTATCTTCATGAGCAGTGTCGTCTTATTCATAACTGATACGTCCGTGATCAGATGAGTGTATGCAGAATAATATTTAGCATTCACTGCTCGAGATAAAATCTAATCTTCGAGAATAATCAACACGAGAACATTACATGCCGGTAAATGTAAACTTGAAAATAGTAAATGCAGCATTACACAGGGGAAATTTAAAGCTGCTTAACATTTCTACCGCCCGCATCTCGTGGTCGTGCGGTAGCGTTCTCGCTTCCCACGCCCGGGTTCCCGGGTTCGATTCCCGGCGGGGTCAGGGATTTTCTCTGCCTCGTGATGGCTGGGTGTTGTGTGCTGTCCTTAGGTTAGTTAGGTTTAAGTAGTTCTAAGTTCTAGGGGACTTATGACCACACCAGTTGAGTCCCATAGTGCTCAGAGCCATTTAACATTTCTACCATGTCTTTGTTTGGATTTAAATCGAATTTGATTATCAGTCACTTAATTTAGTCAACAATTACAGGAGAACTACCTATATTCTGTAGTTTATTTATCAAGCATGGTTTTCAACCTTAACCCTGTCGTAGTTCAAATTCTTTTTATACATATTTGGAAAAAGAAAGTCGAAAACTGTCTTTCTTCTTAATCAACATCACACTTCAACTAAGAATTTTTTTTAACTTAATTGATTCTGAAAGTCGGTATGGTGGGACACATGTGTCCCATGAGATTAACTAGTTTCATATTTTCACTGGAACCTAGCATTTTCTGAATTGATACTTTTTTATGGAGAGGCTTCATGAGGACGGTAAATATGGAAAAGGTTTATTGGGAGAACGTCCTACAATGGTCGATGCTGCATCTGAAATCAAGAGACTAAGGAACAAAATCTGTGTTTTTATATCTTTGTTCTATGTTCGGCCTGTTCGCGGGATCTGGCTTAAGCTCACATTCGTTATTCGGTGTCTGATATTTATGCTAAGAAAGCAGTTTAATTTCGTTACAACAGGACACGAGTGTTGCTGCGCGTACGTGTCCGCACGCAGTTTCCCATACTGATGACCTGTGACAAACATACTGAATTATTAGTACGTCGGTAACGCGTAACACTTTGTTCCCGCCAAACAATGAATAGTGAACGTAGACAGCTGTTACTGGGACGTTTCACCCAAACAAACACTATTTCTAGTCTCTCCCTCTCCTTCTGTCAAGTGGCGACTCGCCATCGAGTGCAAGTCATTTTATGTGAAGTTGTTTAGGCGCGTTGGGTGGCAGTGATGACGATGTGATGATGAAGATAACACAATACCCACTTTCCAAGCGGGGAAAATGTCTGACCCGGCGGCGAATCGAACCCGGGTCCCTTTGGCTGGCATTCCGACACGCTGACTCTACCGCTACCGAGGCGGACGCTGTTTTTAACTGGAATATGAGAGTGACGAGTGATATAGGGCAGATTAAGTTGCGAGGTTAAAAGTGAGGATTATGTTTCTCCTACCGCTTGCTACGAATTTGTGTGGTACAACCCTTTGATCTTACTGAGACGGATCAAACTGCCTCGGCACAAAACGTGCGAATTTTCACCACCAAGACTACGCCCCGTACGCGTTCTATTGTGCTTCCGTGCTGGAAATTGAGCAGACGCAGCCGTTTCTTCACTGATGTGAAACCCGGTCGACCGTGTCACACGAGAAGAATTACGGTTTATCTCCCTCACGTCGTATGATCTACGGGGTTCGGTGGCTCAGAGATTTCTGCAGGCTCCTCGAGAGGTGTTTTGAACATCGCCACCAATGAAGAACCTCCAGGCCGCCGACCAAAGAAGACCACCAGGACGGTGTTATAAGCGGCGGCCACCTCGGCAACCGTCTTTTAGTCGAGATTACTTCCTGTTGCTGGTTGGTGCCGAATGTTACACCATGTTGCTGACAGATGGCTCTGCCGACAAACGTCGGGCCTCTTCGCGTCTGCCACAAGTTGTCAACAGTGTAGCAGTTGTTTCGCTCAAGCCCAGTACAATATTTTCTTTCTTTCTTTTTCTTGCACCTTTATTCCACAGTTGGCAGGGTCGGCGTGGTTACAATCGGATTTCGCAAGGTTAATTTTAAGGGGCCGCCGGATGCCCTTCTTGCCGCCACCCTGTAAACCCCCCCCCCTCCCAGGGTGGAGCCAGTGTACCCCAACTGTCTGCATCTAGTGTAAATCATGAAATAGTGCGAACGCGTTGCAAATGTCTGCGAGTCGTATAACTGAGGTGGGACGTGGGCTGCCAACCCGGTATTGACCTAGTGGGGTGTGGAAAACCGCCTAAAAACCAACTCCAGGAAGCAGCGCATTACCGCTCTCGGCCAACCTTGTGGGTTCAAGCTGAGTACAACATACTCATTTAAAGCGTCAACTAATCTTTTGCTTGCATTGCTCCAGATTCCTACGGTGACACATCCCTTTGACCACCTTCCACCCATTTATAATTAGCAGCGAGAACATACTATTTGGCTCCTCGGAATACAATGTCTGCTGACTCGCAACACAACAGTTTCTGTACGACGACACCGCCGGATCACATAACCTAGTGCCATATGGACAGAGTTTCGGTGATGTTGCTACACCACGGCATTCGTTACCTAAACTCCCGTTATTTCAACCTGCACATCGACATCTTAGTCAGCCATCACAGAGACTGTTCTGCCTTCCTACCGTCTCATGACGACACATCAAAATTTTCTGATTTATTATGCAACATTGGTGACTACGGATCAAACACCAGTAACATCATCTAATCATTTCCCATCATTCGTAAGTTTGAAACAGCAAAGGCAAATTATGCAACATTGGTGACTACGGATCAAACACCAGTAACATCATCTAATCATTTCCCATCATTCGTAAGTTTGAAACAGCAAAGGCAACCTTGTCGAAATCGCCTGAGCAAAAAGTCCATCAGGCAATTTACACAAGAAAAGCTAAACGGCAGTATACCTTTCCAGTTCAGGCAACATCTGCGAGAATTGGTGGACTAATCTTATGGCTGACGACGCATTATGGGCGATATGGACCAGGATATTACCTCCTCAGATCCCAGTTTCTTTAGTTTCAAATAAGGGTGACACGTGTAGAACAAATTAGGGATTGTCGACCAGATTTTTGCACTCCCGGGTCAACAACCATTACCATGCAGGAGCCAACAATGACCTACAGCAGAGGCGGCCATTATGCACCTCGCCACAGCGACCGGCAGCAAAGTCGGACGAACGCGCCCGGAGGAAAAAAGTGTGCCTGCCAAACGAAAACAACAGCCGTCTCTCAGGATTCCTCACGGTCAGCTGCTTACAACAGGATGACGTCTCTCAAGCTTCCAACCACAACCAGAAGTTGGTAAGCTGGATTTGGTTTCATTCGCGCTTTAGAGAACATGTTCCGAAGTACGTTACACCACGCTTGCACCCAAACTCCGATCGCAAGTAGGCGTCAAGGGTTGCGATTATATGCATGACAGCCTACAGCTTAATCGTTTGAGCAAACCAGTTTGCCTCAGTTTTTCCAGCGCAGTGAGAGATTACACAGATTGACAGAAATACAGATCAGCATTAGCTCGTCGGCTCGGGCTCCGTGAAGAAAGCAAAATCCTGAAGGTAGCTTCTCTGTCTCATACCTCCCGTTACCTCCAACAGCTTCCGCGACAGACACACCTATTAGGCTCCATGGTACTATGAATTGCACAGTCGCTTTAGGTCAGAGCACCTTGTTTACATGCACATTCACGATAGGAGATGTCAACGTACCATTGTTGGGAGCGGATTTTGTATCTCACTTCGTATGTATCTGTGATAGCTTCTGGACTCGTACTGTACACTAAAGAAACAGATGGCTAGGGTGGAACAGATGTACGCCTACATCAAGGTCTGGCTTTCAGAATTACTGAATTAACTTGATTTTGTACGCAGCTCGTGGTCTCGCGGTAGCGTTCTCGCTTCCCGGGCACGGGGTCCCGGGTCCGATTCACGGCGGGGTCAGGGATTTTCACCTGCCCCGAGATGACTGGGTGTTGTTGTGTCGTCTTCTTAATCATCATTCATCCCCATTACGGTCGGAGGAAGGCAATGGCAAACGATCTACATTAGGACACTGCCTAGAACGGCGGTGCGAATCTCCCGCATCGTTCCCCTACACTCTGTCAAGAATCATAGGACTTCATTTAACTTGATTTTACATAAAACTTTGAGGGTCAAAAGCAGTATGACTGGTAAGGTCAGATATTAGCCGTCACAATTAAGGATTAGCACTATTTCCAACACAAAACGACCTCCCTCTTCAAACTGCCAAACCAAAGCTGTTCTACAAGGCATGGACAAACTAAACAGTAAGACAAAGACATTTAGCAGCTCTTCCACGGAAGGTAACGAATTTATTTTTCTACAACAGAAACGAATTCGGACCATGTTGGAGTTGGATGAAATGTACACAGGAAATGAAGTGAGCGATTGGCATCTTTGGACGGGAGGCCTCATTCGGGGGAGTTCGGCTACCATGTGCAAATCTTATTTCAGTCATCGCCAAATTGGGCGACCTGCGCGCCGGTGATAAGGATGAAATAATGATGAGGACAACACAACACCCAGTCCCCGACTGGAGAAAATCTCGAAGCCGGCCGGGAATCGAACCCGGGCCGGCTTGCTTCGGAGGCGATTACATTACCAGCCGGCTAAGCAGGCGGACTATGGACACAGGGGCTAGAGAGGACGTGAATCAGTTACACAAAGATACAGTTACAAACATTCACAAAGTTACTGACCGGTTGGAATCTTCAGTGAGCGTACCTAATCACCCATATCATCTATTTCTAGAGGCAACTATTTTGGAATTACGCGTCAGTGACAGTGACGTCAGATAATCACCACTACCTCCCAGTGTAACAAGCACTTTCTCTTCTATTTCTCATTTTGCTAAGCAACATGGCATGAGGTACAATACCATCCAGAGAATAAACATTTCACCAGGAACCACTGTCCTTCATTTGCCCCAGCATCTAACACAAGCAAAGTTACGTTTCGCTGAAGCAGATGTTGAATAACTGTTATATTCTGATATCATGCAATCTACATCTACATCTACATCCATACTCCGCAAGCCACCTGACGGTGTGTGGCGGAGGGTACCGTGAGTACCTCTATCGGTTCTCCCTTCTATTCCAGTCTCGTATTCTTCGTGGAAAGAAGGATTGTCGGTATGCTTCTGTGTGGGCTCTAATCTCTCTGATTTTATCCTCATGGTCTCTTCGCGAAATATACGTAGGAGGGAGCAATATATTGCTTGACTCCTCGGTGAAGGTATGTTCTCGAAACTTTAACAAAAGCCTGTACCGAGCTACTGAGCGTCTCTCCTGCAGAGTCTTCCACTGGAGTTTATCTATCATCTCCGTTACGCTTTCGCGATTACTAAATGATCCTGTAACGAAGCGCGCTGCTCTCCGTTGGATCCTCTCTATCTCTTTTATCAACCCTATCTGGTACAGATCCCACACTGCTGAGCAGTATTCAAGCAAAGGGCGAACAAGCGTACTGCCGGCCGCGGTGGTCTAGCGGTTCTAGGCGCTCAGTCCGGAACCGCGCGACTGCTACGGTCGCAGGTTCGAATCCTGCCTCGGGCATGGATGTGTGTGATGTCCTTAGGTTAGTTAGGTTTAAGTAGTTCTAAGTTCTAGGGGACTGATGACCACAGATGTTAAGTCCCATAGTGCTCAGAGCCATTTGAACCATTTTTGAACAAGCGTACTGTAACCTACTTCTTTTGTTTTCGGATTGCATTTCCTTAGGATTCTTCCAATGAATCTCAGTCTGGCAACTGCTTTACCGACGATCAACTTTATATGATCATTCCATTTTAAATCACTCCTAATCCGTACTCCCAGATAATATATGGAATTAACTGCTTCCAGTTGCTGACCTATTTTGTAGCTAAAAGATAAGGGATCTATCTTTCTATGTATTCGCAGCACACTACACTTGTCTACATTGAGATTCAATTGCCACTCCCTGCACCATGGGTCAATTCGCTGCAGATCCTCCTGCATTTCAGTACAATTTTCCATTGTTACAACCTCTCGATACACCTCAGCATCATCTGCAAAAATCCTCAGTGAACATCATACAGCATGTGGGCGTCACCCATCCAGTTGGTGCCTAATACACAGAATGTGCAATGACCACTGGGCACTTGGCCAAACGGTACCGAACAGATATCCAATCCCTAGTACTTAAGATTTTGCCCACTCGTTGGCTCATGCTTCCATATTTCGTGTTGCTAACTGGGATAAGTTATACCTACAGTTTCTGATGGCGTCAGAGGAAATTTCCAAAGCCGCCACAATTACTCCTTTTGGAAGGTATACTGATATTTTCCTCTTGTCCTGAAATGGATGAAGAGCAATTGGGCTTTATCTTCAGCGTACTGGAGAATTTCAGAATGATAATAAACAAGGACAAATGCCAGATAGCCAAGCAGAATGGTAAATTCTTGGAACACTCGGTGATGTGAGATGGAATTACACCCACCCAAGAACATACAGAGCTCATCACACAGAGACTATTCCCAGCAATGTTTCATAAACTTCGGACATTCGCTGAAATGATAATTTCTTTTAGGCATCACATTCCTCAAGCTGCGAAGATTAAAACCCTGTAACTAATGCCTTGAAAGGTAAAAATACTCCGGGTAAATAGACTCTTCAGTTAACCTCGGAGATGTAACATGCATCTGACACTTTCAAAGACTGCCTTCATAGTGACGTTACTTTGGCACGCCCTTCACTCCCATCATAATTGTCCACAATCCTTGGCGCCAGCAAAGCGGCAACAGGGGCTCTACTGCAATAAACAGAAGAAGGCCAACCACAACCGCTCCAGTTCTCGTCCCAGAAACTCATTGAGTCACAAGAAGGGTGGCCGGTTTACACCTGGAAGGTTTTGTCCTATACAAAGCCGTTAGACGCTTCCATGAAGACATTGAGGCACACTTGCTCACTACATTCACTGACCAATGACCACTGGTACACATGATACACAACCCCAGTAACAACTGCACTGCTACCTCCGTCACCTAGATTACAGTGAGAGGTTTACTATAGACATTTGCCACGTTAATGGTGTCAGCAATGTGGTTGTCGGCTTTTCTTCTCGAATTAACGTGCTGAGTGTTGCAAT
The DNA here is from genome assembly GCF_021461395.2 of Schistocerca americana. Lineage (NCBI taxonomy): Eukaryota > Metazoa > Arthropoda > Insecta > Orthoptera > Acrididae > Schistocerca > Schistocerca americana. Next base: position 550,026,179 of record NC_060125.1, on the reverse strand, counting down.
ATACTTTAGTGGAACGGCAAAGGGACTAAATAAGGATCAATAAATAACGGTATTCTTGACACTGAGTAACACCACATTAACTGTGGAACGATTATTGATTCCTGGCACAGTCTTGCACGTATGGTGCAATACTTCACAATGAAGAGCATATACACTTGTCGTACGTAAGTTCCACGGAGCACTGTACGACAACCTGCATATCTTGCCACACTCCCTCGTGCGTCCTTCCACCAAGTTAGTTCTGGAGCATTTCGTGTAGCCTATCGTTAAATTCAACTAGAAGAAGTAGGCCCAAACTTTCATCAGTTGCCAGCTCAGCAAAATTGTCCACCATTCCTTTCTGCAACGCGGAAAATACGGCATTCCTAAAGGAAGACAACATCCCCTCCACCTCTCCAAGATAGTGGGACCAATGCAAGAATCAAATTGTTTCCACTATATACCATCAGCTGAAAGTAGAGTAACACGCTGGCTGGAAGCAGTTCCACTTGTGGACATGACAGCCCAATGAATACTCCTGTCTTCCAACAGATGTGGATCGCACGTTCCGGCTGCCAGACATCTGCAAACGCTGACCAGGATCGACAATTCTAGTCTCACCTGTTAGTGGAGTTATGCAAACTGTGTGTTGTCCAACAGTTTCAAACCAAAGCCTGCCTCCCTCAAGGTAGCAGCCACATCTAATGTTGACACTACACTCTTAAGGCTGCTTTCGTGTGCCATCCCATACCATGGACAGAAACCCTGCCATGGGTACTACCGCTTACAAAGAAGATTTGCAGTCGTCTGCCGGCCGGGGTGGCCGAGCGGTTCTAGGTGCTTCAGTCTGGAACCGCGCGACCGCTACGGTCGCTGGTTCGAATTCTGCCTCGCTCACGGATGTGTGTGATGTCCTTAGGTTAGTTAGGTTTAAGTAGTTCTAAGTTCTAGGGAACTGATGACCTCAGATGTTAAGTCCCATAGTGCTCAGAGCCATTTGAACCATTTTTTTGCAGGCGTCTTGGAAAGAAATTTTGTATGGCGATTACCTGATTCTGTGTGATGATTTTCTGGTTACGTTTTTGCTAGAGACAGACAGTGATTTACCAGCATTAGTAACGAGAGTGAAACAATATATCGCCCACGTCTGTGCACCCCATCATCAAGCATACAATGTGCACCAAGTATTTTTCTACAAGGCACTGAAAGACCATTGGAACGTCATGCTGCGTGACGACACTGTACAAGCAGCATTACAACAGTCATACTCCAGACCTGATAAAGCGTACAGCGTGACGATCACAGTTTCAGAATGTTAACTAACAGCAAGCCTTCGACAGTTTTCGTTCAATGGCTGAAGCTGGAATGGCTGCATCAGGATGAAGAGAGGGATGTAAGACTAGCTTTTCGACAAAAGAATCTCGCATCTACCGCCGATACGCCACCCAGTGGATTTCAATTCAATTCTTCTCCTCAGTGGGAGGGCGCACTGCACCATCATCTTCGTTTCGAGATGACTCTGACCGCGGGCTCAGCTCTTGCTACACTGGGGCCCTACGGACCCTGATCTACCTGACTGAGTACCTGCGGGAATAATAGTACCACAGCCTCCACCTGGCATTACAACCGTGCACTCCACTAGACGTGGGTCTGCCGAAACTCTGTGAGAATAATGACCCGTAAAGGTTGATGTTTCATCTGAAATCAGAGACTAAGGAATAAGATGTGCGTTTTATATCTTTGTTTTAAGTAGTTTATTCAGTCCATTATTTGTACCAGGCTTAAGCTCACTTGCTTTTTTGGTGTCTGATATTTACGCTAATACAGTGGTTTAATTTCGTTAGAATAGCATGTGAGCGTTACAGCGCCTAATTCTCAGCATTAAATTACCCACAACTATAAAAAATCATTATATTAGTTCATTTATTCTTATGACCATGAAAAACATGAAAAATCGCATACAAATTTTCAACAACAGGCTTCAAGATGGCTTTAACGTATCAAATACAGTCGCTTTCTATATTTTATGAAGTTTGCTGGTATGTGTACGCACACTAGCGACAGATGCTGTACTAACCAGCAGATTTACGGAGGAGTGTAGCAATATTTCCCATCAATATATATAATGTTTAAACAAACGCAGTTACTAACTTGAATCATAGGTACTTAGAACCGAGAAAATGGTGATCTGATATGATTTTCATAAAACACACACCGATCCCTCTATAAAAGCACATCGCTCCCTCTGATTACTCACAGCCCTCTACACAGATACAAAAAAAATTTGCATCACCCCGGTTCTCAGAACACCTGAAGAGAGACGGTAACCGTGGATATTGTATCACAGACACAGTCCCTTTGACTGTTCAGAGATGTCACTAAACCCGTCCAAAGATGTAAACAACCACGCATGAGCAGCGCCTATTAGACGGAGGGAGTCCTAAAGCCGATCAGTTTCAGTCATTCCACCAGGAAGGAGGTACACGGCTAGTGTTGTCTGTAGTTCAGCCATGCCTAGACGGTCAATATCATGTTTCAATCGCGTCCGCATTGTTACTTTGTGTTAGGAAGGGCTCTCAACAAGGGAAGTATCCAGGCGTCTCGGAGTGAACCAAAGCGTTGTTGTTCGGACGTGGAGGAAATACAGAGAGACAGGAACTGTCGATGACGTGCCTCGCTCAGGAAGCCCAAGGGCTACTACTGCAGTGGATAACCGCTAACTACGGATTATGGCTCGGAGGAACTATTATACCGACTCCACCATGTTGAATAATGCTTTTCGTGCAGCCACAGGACGTCGTGTTACAACTCAAACTGCGCGCAGTAGGCTGCATGATGCGCAACTTCACTCCCGAAGTCCATGGCTACATCCATCTTTGCAACCACGACACCATGTAGCGCGGTACAGATGGGCCCAACGACATGCCAAATGGACCGCTCAGGATTGACATCACGTTCTCTTCACCGATGAGTGTCGCATATGCCTACAGCCAGACAATCGTCGGAGACGTGTCTGGAGGCCACCCGGTCAGGCTGAACGCCTTAGGTTCCCTACTGTTTTTGGGCTCGACGTATACCGCTGGTGGTCATGAAAGGCGCCGTAACGGCTGTACGATGCGTGAATGCCATCCTCCGACCGGTAGTGCAACCATATCGGCAGCATATTGGCGAGGCATTCTTCTTCATGGACAACAATTAGCGCCCCCATCGTGCACATCTTGTGAATGACTTTCTTCAGGGTAATAACATCGCTCGACTAGAGTGGCCAGCATGTTCTCCAGACATGAACCCTAACGAACATGCCTGGGATGGATTGAAAAGGGCTGTATATGGACGACGTGACCCACCAACCACTCTGAGGGATCTACGCCGAATCGCCGTTGAGGTGTGGGGCAATCTGGACCAACAGTGCCTAAATGAACTTGTGGATAGTACGCCACGATGAATACAGGCATGCATCAATGCAAGAGGACGTGTTACTGGGTATTAGAGGTACAGGTGTGTGCAGCAATCTGGACCACCACCTCTGAAGGTCTCGCTGTATGATGGGACAACAGGCGAAGTGTGGTTTTCATGAGCAATGAGAAGTGCGGAAATGATGTTTATATTGATTTCTGTTCCAATTTTCTGTACAGGTTCCGGATCTCTCGGAACCGAGGTGATGCTAAACGTTTTTTGATGTTTGTATAAATCCATCCCTCGGTCAATAGTATTTTTCTCAAAATTCTGAAAACTTTTTGCTAGATAGCAGCAGCAAATAGACATTGGACGCAGCTGTAAAACGTTAAGTACAATGTGTTACTTTAGTGGAAAGTGAAGTTTGCCAACAACCATGAAAGGATTAACAGTTCACGCTCGCACTTGTAGGTATTGTCACAACTTTCACTGTGAGATTTGCCATTTTGCATTGTTTGCAATGGTTTTTCCAAAAATTAGGAATTAATTCGAAATATAATTTATGAGAAAGTACCTTTAATTATTATCCACTGGCTATTGTTACCATCAATTATTTGAGTCACTAGTAATCGGAATAATTCTACCTTCAATAACACTCTATCATAATCTTTTCACGAACATGATTAAATAATTTCATTTCCTTTCAACTTGTTTTAAGTTGATTCACTCAGCATTTATTTTAGTCTCAAATTTCATATCAATTATCACTTCTAAATGACTAATTCCACCCATATTAAACGACACATGCTCACTTTAAAAACTGACGTACCCTCGAGTGAAATGTAAAAGTCTATCGACATCACTATGCCCGACGATCGACCGTGTGGATTCCGACGATATCGGCCTAGTAGATTCGGTACACTTACAAACTACGCAGTTCAAGAGAGTGTCAGGAACAGTAGGAACAGAAAATAAAATTCTCCGTGGTGCGATATAAGAAGGCACACGCGACAGTGGAGGATAGTGATGACAAATCTGAAAAATGCTTCACGGAATTTTTTTTTCGGTGATCCAGATACAGGTAATAAACGTATTTGAACTACTTGGCTTCTAAACGATTTTGTAAAGTCTGTGATGTACCAGAAATCACTGACGATATATTAATGCAAAACCCTTGCAGAAGAAATAGTGAGCAGAGTTTTTCTTATAGACGTTTTCGTGTTAAGGTATTTAACGTACCTAAGTTTTGCTGTCACCGTTTTGTCGACATGAGCATGACGACTTAATTGAGCGAGCAAAAAATTCTTTTATGTGATATGGTACTAAGAAAGGAAAATAAGCAAGGTATACAATTACATTTTGTAGAGCAAATAACTGTTGATTGTTTCAGATGTTTCGAAAACGGTTTTTCTTTTCATTTACTTCTCAGAAGTGTGGAGAATTCACGAGACAAACTGTCTAGAACATCATTCATGAATTTTTGTTTGGTTTTTAATAATCTCTACAGTAGAAGAGTCAAGTACGCTCTGGATCATGGGATGAGAGCAACAGCCACTCTGGACGAAAGTTGACCTTTGATTGTTGGGTTGCTTACATGCAGGGGCCAACACATGACGGCATCATGTCCCTCACTGTCCGCGTATATGCACTGCGAACTCAGTGACACGTTATATTGTCGTTCTGGTAGATGTCATTGCTCTGAGGAAGAACAAATTGCATGTAGCTGTGGACATGGTACCCGAGGATACACACTTGTGTTGATCCATTGCGCCTTCCATAATGACGAGATCACCAAGAAAATCCCACGAAAATATTTTCCAATCCATAAAGTTCCCTCCTCTGGCCTGGACCCTTCCGACGATTGTTGCAGAGCCATACACGCCAAAGGCCTTCTGTCCGATGGAGCATCAAACGTGATTCATCTGGCCACTTGTCGTCACTCAGTAGCGGTACTGGCGTGCGAATTCCAGCCTTCGTGGCCGACGAACAGGAGTCAGCAAGGGTACGCGAACCAGGCGCCTGCTGTGGAGGCAGCAACGTTCGATGAACAGTCGTTGAGGAGACAATGTTGGTAGTCCCTACTCGCCCATACACGTCTCCGCAGCCGTCATTAACCGCTGTCGATTATGGCCAGTCTTGCACCACAGTTACCTCGGAGCCAGTTTTCGATATCATCATTTTGCCATGAAGGGAATACTTTAACAGTGGTGGTACTCGGAAAGTTCAAAAACTTAATCGTTTCGGAAATAGTTCAAAATGGCTCTGAGCACTATGGGACTTAACATCTAAGGTCATCAGTCCCCTAGAACTTAGAACTACTTAAACCTAACTAACCTAAGGACGTCACACACATCCATGCCCGAGGCAGGATTCGAACCGGCGACCGTAGCGGTCGTGCAGTTCCAGACTGAAGCACCTAGAACCACTCGGCCATTCCGGCCAGCCTGTTAGCGTTAATTGTGGTCCCAGTGATTCAACTCCGACGATGAGGTGAAAGAAGAGGTTCATAACTTTCTGAACAACATGGCGGCGAGCTGGTATGACACGGGCATACAAATACTGCCACAGCATCTACAAAAATGCATCTACAGAAATGGTGATAATGTTAAAAATAGCTAAATGTTCAAGCTGTAAAGTGATGTAAACCATTGTAGAAATTAACAGGTCTATGTACTTATAAAAAAATAGGAGACCTTACTTTTGGGATTACCCTCGTAACAAGAGGGAGAGAAACAATTTACTTTATGAACGATTATTGTTGCTCAATCACTGCTTCTTAAAGACGTCGATTATAGGCAGTGGTCATATTAAGTTACTGGACAGTGCATGAGTTGGCTAATTCCTGTTGTTACTGATTAATGTTGTCGTAGCAGGTTTCAGTGCTTCCCGTTACGTATAAAACGTTCACGGTATTCTTGCCGCGTCAGTTCTAGATAAAATCTCGAGCTTTCGACGATTACCTCCATCGCCATCGTCAGGAGCTGACTGTCTCCACTGCTGCTATGGTAGCCTCTATATAGCCCGAAGATGGCTTCTGATTGGTCGGCGATCACGTGCTGCTGTCTCAGACGGTGTCACTGTGAGCGCCGGTGGCGCCACCACTTCCGTTAGAACGTACACCTTGGAAGGAACGTCTCTGCTGCTTCTCTGCATCAAGCGCTCGTTTCCACGCACAGCTCAGATGGTATCCGCTATCGCGGTTAAAGTTCTTTTGGCTGTTGAAATAGGAATGAGCCAAAATAACTTTAACCGCGATAGCGGATACCATCTGAGCTGTGCTTGGAAATGAGCGCTTGGTGCAGAAAAGCAGCAGAGACGTCCCTTCCAAGGTTTACGTTCAAACGGAAGCGGTGGCTCCACCGGCGCACACAGTGACACCGTCTGAGACAGCAGCACGTAATCGCCGACCAATGATAAGCCGACCAAGCAGAAGCCATCTTCGGGCTATATACAGGGTGTTACAAAAAGGTACGGCCAAACTTTCAGGAAACATTCCTCACACACAAAGAAAGAAAATATGTTATGTGGACATGTGTCCAGAAACGCTTACTTTCCATGTTAGAGCTCATTTTATTACTTCTCTTCACATTAATCACGGAATGGAAACACACAGCAACAGAACGTATCAGCGTGACTTCAAACACTTTGTTACAGGAAATGTTCAAAATGTCCTCCGTTAGCGAGGAGACATGCATCCACCCTCTGTCGCATGGAATCCCTGATGTGCTGATGCAGCCCTGGAGAATGGCGTATTGTATCACAGCCGTCCACGATACGATCACGAAGAGTCTCTACATTTGGTACCGGGGTTGCGTAGACAAGAGCTTTCAAATGCCCCCATAAATGAAAGTCAAGAGGGTTGAGGTCAGGAGACGGTGGAGACCATGGAATTGATCCGCCTCTACCAATCCATCGGTCACCGAAGCTGTTGTTGAGAAGCGTACGAACATTTCGACTGTAATGTGCAGGAGCTCCATCGTGCATGAACCACATGATGTGCCGTACTTGTAAAGGCACATTTTCTAGCAGCACAGGTAGAGTATACCGTATGAAATCATGATAACGTGCTCCATTGAGCGTAGGTGGAAGAACAGGGGGCCCAATCAAGACATCACCAACAATGCCTGCCCAAATGTTCACAGAAAATCTGTGTTGATGACGTGTTTGCACAATTGCGTGCAGATTCTCGTCAGCCCACACATGTTGATTGTGAAAATTTACAATTTGATCTCGTTGAAATGAAGCCTCATCCGTAAAGAGAACATCTGCACTGAAATGAGGATTGACACATTGTTGGATGAACCATTCGCAGAAGTGTACCCGTGGAGGCCAATCAGCTGCTGATAGTGCCTGCACACGCTGTACATTGTGCGGAAACAACTGGTTCTCCCGTACCACTCTCCATAAAGTGACGTGGTCAACGTTACCTTGTACAGCAGCAACTTCTCTGACGCTGACATTAGGGTTATCGTCAACTGCACGAAGAATTGCCTCGTCCATTGCAGGTGTCCTCGTCGTTCTAGGTCTTCCCCAGTCGCGAGTCATAGGCTGGAATGTTCCGTGCTCCCTAAGACGCCCATCAATTGTTTCGAACGTCTTCCTGTCGGGACACGTAGCGCCCCACGGCTATTGCCCCGTGCTAATCCATACATCAAATGGGCATCTTCCAACTCCGCATTTGTAAACATTGCACTGACTGCAAAACCACGCTCGTCATGAACACTAACCTGTTGATGCTACGTACTGATGTGTTTGATGCTAGTACTGTAGAGCAATGAGTCGCATGTCAACACAAGCACCGAAGTCAACATTACCTTCCTTCAATTGGGCCAACTGGCGGTGAATCGAGGAAGTACAGTACATACTGACAAAACTAAAATGAGCTCTAACATGGAAATTAACCGTTTCCGGACACATGTCCACATAACATATTTTCTTTATTTGTGTGTGAGGAATGTTTCCTGAAAGTTTGGCCGTACCTTTTTGTAACACCCTGTAGAGGCTACCATAGCAGCAGTGGAGACAGTCAGCTCCTGACGTTGACGATGGAGGTAATCGTCGAAAGCTCGAGATTTTATGTAGAACTGACGCGGCAAGAATACCGAGAATGTTTTATACATAAGCGCCGTCGCGAAAAACTTCGTTCCCATATGCTTCCCGTTACGTTTCGTTGACATTCAATGTTGACAGGCCTATAGTGAATTATTCCGTTGTGTGCCGGGCACCCAAGCCGTGTCCTTGGAGGGAGGCCCGCAGCGACACGTGCAGACGTGGCGTGACCGTCTGCAGGGGGTGTGGAGCGCCGCTGCAGGCAAAGGCGCAGCCAAAGGCTCCCTCCAGGCGAGGGCGACGCTCGGTGATTTAGACGCCGGCGCCCGTAATTACGGGCCGGGCGGAAATTTACGGGGCTGCCTCAGGAGCGAGGAGTCGGTGCAGAAGAAGGGCGAGTGGAAAGAGGCGACAATAAACAAGCGGAAGAACACGGCGGCGATGCCAGGCGACAGGTCCGTCGCGAAACTCGCCTGTCAAGAGGTGCGAATACTTCGCTCCGGCAACGGAACAGTGGCAGCGCTAGAAGCAGATAGATTTCTCAGTGAATAAAGGAGACACTTGTTAATCATTGTTTCGGCGGTGTTTTACAACTGGGTGTCGATGGGATATAGAACATAAACATTTTTTTTTTATAGTTTCATGATTACGGAAAAGACACTGGCAAAAGGTTCTTTTAGTTATCAGGTAAGGATCACTGAGATGCTCATGCAGCTTCAGTGGCAGACGCTACAAAAGATAACGTTGTGCTTCACGGTGTGGTCACAGATACTGACTTGTTTTATGACGTTCTAATTCCTGCCATCCCTACATGACAGAAGCAATTGCATGGGATCGATGAACAAAGTAAGAGCATATGCACTATCAGACCAATTGTGTGATTGGATTGAAGAGTTCCTAGATAACAGAACGCAGCATGTCATTCTCAATGTACAGAAGTCTTCCGCAGTAAGAGTGATTTCAGGTGTGCCGCAGGGGAGTGTCGTAGACCGTTGCTACTCACAATATATATGAATGACCTTGTGGATGACATCCGAAGTTCACTGAGGTTTCTTGCGGATGATGGTGTAGTATATCAAGAGGTTGTAATAATGGAAAATTGTACTGAAATGCAGGAGGATCTGCAACGAATTCACCCATGGTGCAGGAAATGGCAATTGAATCTCAATGTAGACAAGTGTAATGTGCTGCGAATACACAGAAAGAAAGATCCTTTATCATTTAGCTACAATATAGCAGGTCAGCAACTGGAAGCAGTTAATTCCATAAATTGTCTGGGAGTAGGCATTAGGAGTGATTTAAAATGGAATGGTCACATAAAGTTCATCGTCGGTAAAGCAGATGCCAGACTGAGATTCACTGGAAGTATCCTTAGAAAATGCAATCCGAAAACAAGGGAAGTAGGTTACAGTACACTTTTTCGCCCAATGCTTGAATATTGCTCAGCAGTGTGAGATCCGTACCAGATAGGGTTGATAGAAGAGATAGAGGAGATCCAACGGAGAGCAGCGCGCTTCGTTACAGGATCATTTAGTAATCGTGAAAGCGTTACGGAGATGATAGATAAAATCGAGTGGAAGACTTTGCAGGAGAGACGCTCAGTAGCTCGGTGCGGGCTTTTGTTGAAGTTTCGAGAACATACCTTCATCGAGGAGTCAAGCAGTATATTGCTCCTTCCTACGTGTATCTCGCGAAGAGACCATGAGGATAAAATCAGAGAGATTAGAGCCACCACAGAGGCATACCGACAATCATTCTTTCCACGAACAATAAGAGACTGGAATAGAAGGGAGAACTGATAGAGGTACTCAGGGTACCCTCCGCCACACACCGTCAGGTGGCTTGCGGAGTATGGATGTAGATGTAGATTAAGATGTAGAACCAGAAGAAAACAGCAATCGAGGGAGTGGCGCCACGCCACCTTTTCTCCGAAGAAATAGTTGAAAGGCGCACTCTCAGCCGCTAAAGTGAGGGCGACTGTCCTCTGGTATTCTGGTATTCAGGTGGCTTGCGGAGTATGGATGTAGATGTAGAATAACTCCTTACAATATCCCATTTCCGTGTACTTTAGACACGTCTGTATGCCGCAATGGTTGAGCGGCTGTAATCGTTCATAAGGGTACATAGTTTCTCACGCGTGGATTCTACACGGTCCAGTCACATTACTGGGACCACCGCCTATGTTCGGTGTCAACGTGCAATAATCAGTCACAGGCGGTAGGTGGCAGTAGTAGGAGTGGAGTATATATAAAGCGTGGCTGAGGGAGAGGGGGGAGGGGGCGCGGGTAACAATGCAGTAGTTGTATTCATGCGGAAACTGAGCGATTTATCTGACGTCCGAAAGGGCATGATAAGTGACTTTCGCCGGCCGGAGTGGCCGAGCGGTTCTAGGCGCTACAGTCTGGAACCGCGATACCGCTACGGTCGCAGGTTGGAATCCTGCCTCGGGCATGGATGTGTGTGATGTCCTTAGGGTAGTTAGGTTTAAGTAGTTCTAAGTTCTAGGGGACTGATGACCTCAGCAGTTAAGTCCCATAGTGCTCAGAGCCACTTTTGAAGTGGCTTTCGGGCAAATATTGGAATTATTTCGGAAACGACCAAGTCTGTAAACCATTCGTGTGCATCGTGGTTAATGTATACCGTGCATGGAAAATTGACGCGCCTAAGCCACTGTGATCCACTGCGACCTACAGATGACAATGGAGAAAAATGGCTGCGGGGATGTGAACGGGCGAATAGACGCGCAACTGTTGAGCAACTGATCATCCAGATGAACCAAGCGCTTGTCTACAGTGTCTCCTATCATTTCTATAATACAATATAATAAAGCAATTGTTTTCGTCCCGTTGCCTCAGACAGTTTTCGTCAAAATCATTCCAAATGATATTTTTCGTTCTGTCTTGCTAGTTTTCCTTGCAGCCTAATCACCAATGTACGAGCATGTCCATTTCTTACGTTTGTCGTAGACGTTAATAAATATTTAGATGTCCCTTTGAGATGTAAATAACTTGTACAAGCCTTACTGCTGTTGTGATATTGAGAAATATTATCTGATGCATCCTGGGGTTATAGTTCCCTTCGCGTAGTTAGCCTCAGCAGCCAGCCCCCTATCGCAGTTACTGTTAAAATTCGGAATGCATGCATTTGTAGAAGAGCGACCAGTACATTGTTTCCTCCGGATTCGATATCATATGGAGGCTTACCAACCATCGTCATTCACACTAACCATTCACAACTGAAACAGGAGACTTGGGAGGTGGCGGTGGTTCACAAAGTACCCTCGTCCACGCACCATAAGATTTCTTGCGGCGTACAGTTGTAAGCGCAGATAAAGGGTGACTTTTCGATACATACCGAAACCACCTCTGCAGACACTAAAGACAAATTACATAAGAAAATTCTTCTTACATTTTTTTCTTTTTCTAACGGTTTAGTGAGTAATTAACGCCAAAGATTTCGGTTTACAGGAACGAAGTTCGGAAATTTTATATAGTCGTAACCAGGAGCCTCTTGTAAGACTTGGTAGCTCGTTTTGACAATGCAAGTGAGTACCAGATGAGTTCCCTATAAGTCATCACAGCCTGTGGTGCTTATCACACTGTCTTCCTACAGAACGACGCGCAAACGTACATAAAAGGAAAGCCACATTCTCTCGACAACGTCTACGCAGCAGTACCGCAAACCCAAGCTCGGAGGAAGTGGAGTGTTTCCTAAATTACGAACCTCTTTTGCTCGGTTCACTGACTAACCTATCCACATTCTGCAGTAATTAACGATAAGTGTACCTAATTTTCTGCTATTTTCAGAGAAGGTATCACTTCTGGACAATTAGTACCGACACAATGTTGATAAATGTACAACTGAAAACTATAATGCCAAGGAAAGAGTTGTGCTAAATAACAATGGAAAACGAAAGAAATGTTAACTGTGTTGTTGGCTTTTAGTTAGTTAATGGAAATTTTATTAATTATTAACTTAAATATAGCAAAACTGTAGTTGTTCATCAAATAATACGGTCAACATTCCGTTTCAGGACAACTGTTTGGGACTGTGTTGTTGTTGTGATCTTCAGTCCTGAGACTGGTTTGATTCAGCTCTCCGTGCTACCCTATCCTGTGCAAGCTTCTTCATCTCCCAGTACCTACTGCAGCCTACATCCATCTGAATCTGCTTAGTGTATTCATCTCTTGGTCTCCCTCTACGATTTTTACCCTCCATGCAGCCCTCCAATGCTAAATTTGTGATCCCTTGATGCCTCAGAACATATCCTACCAACCGGTCCCTTCTTCTTGTCAAGTTGTGCCACAAACTCCTCTTCTCCCCAGTTCTATTCAATACCTCCTCATTAGTTATGTGATCTACCCATCAAATCTTCAGCATTCTTCTGTAGCACCACATTTCGAAAGCTTCTATTCTCTTCTTGTCCAAACTATTTATCGTACATGTTTCATTTCCATACATGCCTACACTCCATACAAATACTTTCAGAAACGACTTCCTGACACCTAAATCTATACTCGATGTAAACAAATTTCTCCTCTTCAGAAACGCTTTCCTTGCCATTGCCAATCTACATTTTATATCTTCTTTACTTCGACCATCGTCAGTTATTTTGCTCCCCAAATAGCAGAACTCCTTTACTACTTTAAGTGTCTCATTTCCTAATCTAATTCCCTCAGCATCACCCGACTTAATTCGACTACATTCCATTATCCTCGTTTTGTTTTTGCTGATGTTCATCTTATATCCTCCTTTCAAGACACTGTCCATTCCGTTCAACTGCTCTTCCAAGTCCTTTGCTGTCTCTGAAAGAATTACAATGTCATCGGCGAACCTCAAAGTTTTTATTTCTTCTCCGTGGATTTTAATTCCTACTCCGAATTTTTCTTTTGTTTCCTTTACTGTTTGCTCAATATACAGTTTGAATAACATCGGGGAGAGGCTACAACCCTGTCTCACTCCCTTCCCAACCACTGTTTCCCTTTCAAGCCCTTCGACTCTTATAACTGCCATCTGGTTTCTGTACAAATTGTAAATACCCTTTCGCTCCCTGTATTTTACCCCTGCCACCTTTAGAATTTGAAAGAGAATATTCCAGTTAACATTGTCAAAAGCTTTCTCTAAGTCTACAAATGCTAGAAACGTAGATTTGCCTACCTAAATCTTTCCCCTAAGGTAAGTCGTAAGGTCAGTATTGCCTCACGTGTTCCAATATTTCTACACAGGCAACAGAGCATGCACAATGTCGGCACTAGTACAGTGTATATCCACCTTTCGCAGCAATGCAGGCTGCTATTCTCCCATGGAGACGATCGTAGAGATGCTGGATGTAGTCCTGTGGAACGGCTTGCCATGCCATTTCCACCTGGCGCCTCAGTTGGACCAGCGTTCGTGCTGGACGTGCAGACCGCGTGAGACGACGCTTCATCCAGTCCCAAACATGCTCAATGGGGGGCAGATCCGGAGGTCTTGCTGGCCAGGGTGGTTGACTTACACCTTCTAGAGCACGTTGGGTGGCACGGGATACATGCGGACGTGCATTGTCCTGTTGGAACAGCAAGTTCCCTTGCCGGTCTAGGAATGGTAGAACGATGGGTTCGATGACGGTTTGGATGTACCGTGCACTATTCAGTGTCCCCTCGACGATCACCAGTGGTGTACGGCCAGTGTAGGAGATCGCTCCCCACACCATGATGCCGGGTGTTGGCCCTGTGTGCCTCGGTCGTATGCAGTCCTGATTGTGGCGCTCACCTGCACGGCGCCAAACACGCATACGACCATCATTGGCACCAAGGCAGAAGCGACTCTCATCGCTGAAGACGACACGTCTCCATTCGTCCCTCCATTCACGCCTGTCGCGACACCACTGGAGGCAGGCTGCACGATGTTGGGGCGTGATCGGAAGACGGCCTAACGGTGTGCGGGACCGTAGCCCAGCTTCATGGAGACGGTTGCGAATGGTCCTCGCCGATACCCCAGGAGCAACAGTGTCCCTAATTTGCTGGGAAGTGGCGGTGCGGTCCCCTACGGCACTGCGTAGGATCCTACGGTCTTGGCGTGCATCCGTGCGTCGCTGCGGTCTGGTCCCAGGTCGACGGGCACGTGCACCTTCCGCCGACCACTGGCGACAACATCGATGTACTGTGGAGACCTCACGCCCCACGTGTTGAGCAGTTCGGCGGTACGTCCACCCGGCCTCCCGCATGCCCACTATATGCCCTCGCTCAAAGTCCGTCAACTGCACATACGGTTCACGTCCACGCTGTCGCGGCATGCTACCAGTGTTAAAGACTGCGATGGAGCTCCGTATGCCACGGCAAACTGGCTGACACTGACGGCGGCGGTGCACAAATGCTGCGCAGCTAGCGCCATTCGACGGCCAACACCGCGGTTCCTGATGTGTCCGCTGTGCCGTGCGTGTGATCATTGCTTGTACAGCCCTCTCGCAGTGTCCGGAGCAAGTATGGTGGGTCTGACACATCGGTGTCAATGTGTTCTTTTTTCCATTTCCAGGAGTGTATTTCTCGTTTGTCCTCCCGCATCAGCCTATTACATCACACATGAATGTAAATTTCAGAGCCATAAATAATTAAAGACTACCTATCATATACAGACCAGATGAATTGTTTTTGCCTGACTGTAATATGGCGGGCTACGCAAATGGAAAGACTCTGAAAGCACGTCCAAATCCCATGCTCTGAGATCAGAGATCTACATTCAGAAAATATAGAGATCACTGATTATTATATACTGCAAAGGCTCTCCGCATCTGCGTATCTACTAATTACTTACAATAGTGACTTTTAAATAGTTTGCAAAAAGTTTACTTCACAATCCTTCAATTAATTAATACTGACAAGAAAATAAAGAATATGTACATTTATAATCTGGAACTAACATAGAAAACACAAAAAAATCGTGTGATAATTATAAGGTACTGTGTTGTAGTATTACAACTGCTGAATCTTTTCGTGCTTTTTGTGACCACCATGCTTTGAGGAGTCTCTATAATTTTTTTTTTTATTTCGGTAGTTTTCTCGGTTATGTTCAGCAATAATTTACAATACATTCAAAGACTACAAGAACACAAAAGTTTAATTGATTTAGTCAACATGCGCCTCGTATCGTGTGAACTGTATAAATACATTAGTTAATATCGTCTACACAGTGAACAATGTGCTATCCTTTTATTCACTGATGAGCTAAGACAGTTCGCTTGTGCGATGGACACAAATCAGTGGGTAACTGTTGAAACAACGCGTGTGTAAGAATCATGTTTGCAAATTTTTAAGTCTGTGCTTCGATGTGAATAACCCTTGAACTGTGTTGTATTCGTTATTGAAATCAAACTGTTTCGCTGTGCTACGGAGTAGGAAAATGTATAGACGAATATACTTGATAAATACGTCAGTGCCGCATATTTAGAATTGTACACACTCTGGAATCGCCACCCCACAACATCAAGCTCACGATGACAGCTGCAGTGGTACCGGAATCATATCACTACCTGCAACAGGTGTATAACGGAAGACTCTGTTTTTAACACAGAATCGCCAAATACGGCACCATGCTTCATGGTCATCACACTACCTCGGCATCCAGTGATTCGGTGAGGCGCAGCCATCACAGATACTTTCGATACAGACTGCGAAATCCGCCCGGGCTCTCAATTTCAAAAGTATTGTAGTACGAAAAGGGTACGGAAATGAGTATGACTGACTTCCTGCCTAAATAACACTGGAAAATTACTTAACCGCGCCTGAATATCACTGGAGTTTGCTTGAATACTGCTGTCTCACTAACACTGCTCTGAAGGAGAGTGCCCGATGGAGTGTTAGCTGTCACTGTGACTAGCCTCACCTTCACACTCATACCTGTTTAGCCAAGATGAATCACTAATAAACAAATGCTTTCGCTAAATCTGCACGTGACTAAGCTGTTAAAATGTGTGCGAATTTCTGAGGGACCAAACTGCTGAGGTCATCGAAAATGGCTCTGAGCACTATGGGACTTAACATCCGAGGTCATCAGTCCCCTATAACTTAGAATTACTTAAACCTAACTAACCTAAGGACATCACACACATTCATGCTCGAGGCAGCATTCGAACCTGCGACCGTAGCGATCGCGCGGTTCCAGACTGTAGCGCCTAGAACCGCTTGGCCACCATGTCCGGCCTGAGGTCATCGGTCCCTAGACTTAAACACTACTTAATCTAATTTATGCTAATAACAATACACACACACAGACACACACACACACACACACACACAGACACACACACACACACACACACACACACACACACACACACACACACACACACATGCCCGAGAGAGGACTCGAACCTCCGCCGGGAGGCGCCACGCAATCCCTGACATGGCGCCTCAAACCGAGCGGCCACTCAGCGCGGCTAAACGTGGCTAAGCCCTACATAATCAACAACAACAAAAAATCTCAGTAAGATACATATTACACTAAAACAACATTACGCACCATGCTTATAACTAAAAACCAGTGTTCAATAGCATTCGAAAAACTCTCCGTCACAGTACCTGTCCTGTTTTCAAAATATTTTTGTTTTTCACATGTAATATCGTGCTTGTCGATCTCCGAAAACATCGCCGGTGTAACATTGCCAATAGGTAAATCTGGTGTTTGCTCCACATTGCTACCTAAAAATTTTCTACTACTCAGTAAAATCATAGTCACACACGCTATCGATCATTCAGTACATAACCATAATTTGTAAATACTGATGTCTCACATAGTAAATACGCTTTTATCTGAGATGAAAATTTCTGCAACCCACCATTATACGAAATACGCGCCAACCGAAGTATGCTTTGTTCTGATTGCCCGGAAACCGCGACTCGCAAAGAATTCCAATTTGACAAAAGGTGTACACGTGCTTGGAGCTGGTTTATTTACAATATAAGCCGAATCGATTGGGCGGGCAAGAGTGTTTCGACCAACTGTGTAGAATACTGGGCTCATGTATACTTAATACTTAACAATGTTGGCATTGAAACTTCCTGGCTGATTAAAACCGTGTGCATGAGCAGGACCCAAACTTGCATTTCATTTGGTAGACTACATGCTCGCAAAACGTAAGGCTCCACAGTCCGAGTGCTGCTCAAGCACTCAGTTTTAATCTGCTAGGAACTTCTATATCAGCGTACACTACGCTTCAGAATGAAAATTCACTCTGTAAACATTGATACCACACTCAAGTGGCAAAGAAGCTGGTACAGGCATACCTATTTAAATACAGAGATATGTGAACAGGCAGATAACGGCGCTGCGGAAGGTGTCGAATGGAGTTAAGCCCGCGGCAAGAGAATCTACATATCTGTCGCGTCTACGTCTGAGAACGTCTCCTTGGACGTTATTACGATAGTTCCACCCTTATTACCCGCAAAAGTCGTTCGCTGCAGCACGGGAATCCAGAGTCCGTTGATCTTGAGGCTTTCTTCTTTACTGTTAAAACCATTTCCATGTTCATTAAGTTCAATGGCTCTCATGAAGTGACAGGCATGGTTGTTCTTCCTGCCTGTTGGAGAATTTTATGACACGGACGGTCTGACAAACCTTTTGTTCCGCCGCAGCCGATTTCTTCATTTGCCCCAACGCCGTTTACTTATGTGCATATGGTGTCTATTCTTTCGGACAACACCGTTTATGTTCGGCGATCCTGATATTGATGGATCGACTAGTAATTCCAACATAGACTTTTCTACGTTTATATGATATGCGGTATAATCCCCACAGTTCAGCTGAGCGCCTTTCGTCCTGTAGTTATCCGAAATATTCATTGCTCTTCTTGATAGGTTTGTAGAAGGTCTGTACACTATGCCATATATTCTTAGGATTACAGGCAGAATCAGCCATACATTGCGCAAAATTCATAGGTATAAGGTTAGTTTGTAGAGGCCTCTCTCGCCTCGGGCATGAGTATGGGTGTGTATGTGCTGTTCTTAGCATAAGTTAGTTTAAGTTAGTTTAAGTTAGTTTAAGTAGTGTGTAAGTCTAGGGATCGATGACCTCAGCAGTTTGGTCCCTTACGAATTCACACACATTTGAACATTTTTAGATAAAATTAGCATTTAACTGAAATAGCGATTCATAGGGCTGACTGTAAGTCACTGTTCACGTGAAATTTCTAATTTTAATAGCGCATTGGAGGCCGCTTGGGAATGGCATACTGTATTAATCATTAGAATAGTATTTACACATATTTAATTTGTGTGATGTATACTGTCTGACAATGAAAGTGAATCATCCTGGAGGGGAAGAGCAAACGAAATGGCACTTGACGGGTTGAAGGAGTGTATTTACGAAATTGAGTCAAATTTACGAAGAACTTGCTACTATGCGCCCTCTTACCAGTACGATGTTGCACCGGTTGTCGCTTGGAGGCATACACTGATTTGGCGAGAAAGGGAATGATACAGCTGTTGTACCCTCTCCTGAGGAAACCTGGGCTCCAACTGTTGTAACCAGTCCTTGATATCCTGGACACTGACAATGGGATGGAGTTGGCGTTCGATCTGGTCCTACACATGTTCTGCCAGGGCCATATCTGGGGATCTTGGTGTCCGCAGGTGCAACTCAGTGCTACACAGATTACTCAGAGATACGTACCACGTGTGGATGAGCACTGTCCTGTTGAAAAATGGCGCCGCATGAGCCGTAGCATATGAGGATGCAGTAAGTCTGTGACGTACTGTTGTGTTGGCGGAATTCCCTCTATGACTACCAGCCGTGACCTGAATTTCTACCCAATGGTTCCCGACATCATGACGTCATGAGTAAAACCATTCCGCCTCTCCAAAATATTGGAAACATACGAGCTTTCCCCAGTTCACCACAATGCTTGGCGACGACGGTCATTCAGGGTATTGGAGAACTGCGAGTCATACCAGATCGGTCTGACGGAGGAGATAGAGAAGATCCAAAGAAGAGCGGCGCGTTTCGTCACTGGGTTATTTGGTAACCGTGATAGCGTTACGGAGATGTTTAATAAACTCAAGTGGCAGACTCTGCAAGAGAGGCGCTCTGCATCGCGGTGTAGCTTGCTCGCCAGGTTTCGAGAGGGTGCGTTTCTGGATGAGGTATCGAATATATTGCTTCCCCCTACTTATACCTCCCGAGGAGATCACGAATGTAAAATTAGAGAGATTAGAGCGCGCACGGATGCTTTCAGACAGTTGTTCTTCCCGCGAACCATACGCGACTGGAACAGGAAAGGGAGGTAATGACAGTGGCACGTAAAGTGCCCTCCGCCACACACCGTTGGGTGGCTTGCGGAGTATAAATGTAGATGTAGAACACAATGCAATGCCATCCATCAGCAGTCCGTACTTCCTGGTCACAGCAGCACCCCAAATGCAGTCGTTTGTGTTGTGGTGTTAACGGAGCCTACGTTTGGGACCGTAATTCTGTAGCGTGGCTAGTCTCTGACCAATGGTTTGGGGTGGCACAGAATATTGCAGGGAGTCCCTTACTTCTTCTCGTATGTCAAGGACACATTGCTAGTGTTAAGATGTTCCCGGTGCACAATGCATCGATCCTATCTTGTCGAGAGTCAGAAGTGCTCGATCAGCACCTTGACAACTAATAAACCTGCTCTCATGTTCACATGCATCCAACTCTGGGGCGCTGTCACATGATAAACTTCCATAAATGAGGATATTTCATGATTCTATCAACTGACCAAATGGAGATGTGGAATGCAGCCATTTTGAACTGTGTCAGATGCTGATAACGATCTCTCACACATGTACATGGCGTCTCTGTGTCCTCCACAGACTTCATTCAACATCTGAGTGTTCATGAATCTTATATACCGTACCATCCCTGGTAACAACGCTAAACACGATCAACGCCAATGGACTGTAGGAGCTTTTCTACCCATTACGAAAAACTGCAACTCTAGTCATTTGCATACCTGCCAATGGTTATATAGGTACGAAGTTAAGTTGACGTCTGACCTTGTCTTCTAGGTGTTTTGCTTTTTCTAGAAGGCGAGTAATTTAGATGTACTCGTTGACTGACAATTTTTCTGATTGAAAGAGAACCAACTGATGTGGATCTGTGACTGGCATGGGAAAACCAAAAAGTAACGTTGTAGTACAGTTAATTTAAGTTTTGTCTAAATTAAATAGATGGCTGTTTTCTAAATTTTCTGTTGATGGTCGAAGTAATTCGGTAATAGGGAGGATGTGAACCTATTTAAGGAGGTGTGTCCCTTGCCCTGTGGTCTTAAAAGTTTTCGCGCTTGGAGGAGGACCCAACGTGTCGGTGGCAGCACAGGTTCATCCTCGAGACTTGCTACATTTGCAGTGTCAGACAGCCAGTGGATTTTTTACGTAGCTAAACTAGGAAATTGTTGCGAGAGGCAATGTTAGATATAAACTCCTTAAATAATCTACACAATCATTTAATCAGTACATTTATTGAATTTCTGTACAGAAGAATAGATACAGAAAATCGCACGTGACTGCTGTACTCTGTGATTTTGGAGAGGGATGTGTTTTATATAGGCAACAGACACTAACGTAGTTTGCAGTTTTGTTTACTGACGGAGTACTTACGAGTTAGTCACATTCGCAGCCAGAGAACGAAAGCTGTACTTTAGGTTCCTACGATACTGTGTATTAATCTCTGGTCTGTGGTAGCAGTAGAAACTTGATTCGGGGTTATGGTCACTAGGTACTTCAGAACGCTTTGTGTAACTGGAACTTGGCATAATGCGAACAATCTGCTACTTGAGGACTTGCAGCTGGGTGTAATTAATGAAAATTACTTGGCAAATTCTTTAGAAATGTACAGTTAATAAATGAATTACATTTGTTAGTAAAGCTAACACCCATGTGACACATGCTCATATACGTTGTGGGCTATTATTTGTTGGATGGATTCCATAAACATTAATTTGCACACAACAGGCTTCTGGTAAGAAGATCGATAAATATAAGTGTGTGTGATCAGACCCTACAAGATCAGCGACGACACATTGCTTTACTGTTAAGGATCACACATGTTTGCCAATCAGCATATAAAAGGCGAGCACTTAAAAAGACAATGTGAACTATTATTGCTTCCTCCTATCATGTACTGTTTTCGATTCAGTCTTTCGTTAAATTTTGTTCTAAACCTGAGCCACAGAACCTACGTATGCTACTCCCCAAAGTTACAACTTACTCTTTGAGATAACGCTACTTTCTGTTTATCAGGTTTCCATTTTTTTAGCTTTTCCTTTATACAGTGAAAGGCCAAAGAAACTGGTATAGGCATGCGTATTCAAATACGGAGATATGTAAACATGCAGAATACGGTGCTGTGGTCGGCAACGCCTATATAAGACAAAAAGGGTGTGGCACAGTGGTCAGATCTGTTACTGCTGCTACAATGGCAGGTTATCAAGATTTAAGTGAGTTCGAAAGTGGTGCTATAATCGGTGCACGAGCGATGGGACACAGCAGCTCCCAGGTAGCGATGAAGTGGAGATTTTCCCTTACGACCATTTCACGAGTGTATCGTGAATATCAGCAATCTGGTAAAACATCAAATCTCCTACGTCGCTGCGGTCGGAAAAAGATAATGCAAGAACGGGACCAACGATGACTGAAGAGAATCGTTCAACGTGACAGAAGTGCAATTCTTCCGCAAATTGCTGCAGACTTTAATGCTGGGTCATCGACAAGTGTCAGCGTGCGAACCAATCAACGAAATATCATTGCTATGGGCTTTCGGAGCCGAAGGCCCACACGTGTACCCTTGATGACTGCACGACACATCCGGCCGGGGTGGCCGAGCGGTTCTAGGCGCTACAGTCTGGAACCGCGCGACCGCTACGGTCGCAGGTTCGAATCCTGCCTCGGGCATGGATGTGTGTGATGTCCTTAGGTTAGTTAGGTTTAAGTAGTTCTAAGTTCTAGGGGACTGATGACCTTCAAAGTTAAGTCCCATAGTGCTCAGAGCCATTTGAACCATTTTTTCCACGACACAAAGCGTTACGCCTCTTCTGGCCCCGTCAACACCGACGTTGGACTGTTGATGACTGGAAACATGTTCCCCGATCGGACGAGCCTCGATTCATATTCTAGAGAACTGATAGAGATGTACGGCTAAGGAGACAATCTCATGTATTCATGGACCCCCATTACAGTAGGGGACTTTTCAAGTCGGTTGAGGCTCTGTTATGCTGCAGGGCACGTGTAGTCGGACTGATATGGGAACCCTGATATGTCTAGATACGACTCTGACAGGTGACACGTACGTAAGAATCCTGTTTGATTACCTATATCCATTCATGTCCGTTGTGCATTCTGATGTACTTGGGCATTTCCAACGAGACAATGCGACACCTCACATTTCCAGAATTGCTACAGAGTGGCTCGAGGAACACCTTCCGAATTTAATCACTTCCACTGGCCATCAAATTCCCCACACATGAATATTACTGAGCATATTTGGGATGCCTTGCAATGTGCTATTCAGAAGTGATCTCCTCCACCTCGTAGTCTTACAGATTTATAGACATCCCTGCAGAATTCATGGTGTCAATTCCCTCCAGCACTACTTCAGACATTAGCCAAGTCCATGCCATGTCGTCTTGCGGTCATGTGGTGCCTCTACACGATGTTAGACAGGTGTACCATTTTCTTTGTCTCCTTAGTGTAGTTTTGTGATCATTGTTGCTCCAACTGCATCACGATCGCGATTGATAAGTGATATGTGGCGTTGTTTCGGTGTTGCAGGAGGACGACATCGTCATGCGCGGCCGCGGCTGAGCATGTCGGGCTCGGACGAGCGCCAGGCCCGCTCGGTCGCGCTGGAGAGGGCGTACGTGCACGACGTGTACGAGCAGATCTCGGCCGCCACCCACCTCCCAGGGGAGGCGCCGCGCGGCCGGGCCTGGCCCAAGGTCAAGCAGTTCCTTGCTGAGCTCGAGCCTGGCTCCCTCGTCTGTGACGTAGGTCAGTACACACTGTCTGGTCAGAGCTCCACTACTACTCACCTTTGGTTTCCAGCCAAGGTCAAGCAGTTCCTCGCTGAACTGAGCCTGGCTCCCTCGTCTGTGACGTAGGTCAGTACACACTGCCTGGTCAGAGCTCCACTACTACTCACCTTTGGTTTCCAGCCAAGGTCAAGCAGTTCCTCGCTGAACTGAGCCTGGCTCCCTCGTCTGTGACGTAGGTCAGTATACACTGCCTGGTCAGAGCTCCACTACTACTCACCTACGGTTTCCAGCCAAGGTCAAGCAGTTCCTCGCTGAACTCAAACCTGGCTCAACCTGTGATGTAAGTCAGTACACACTGTCGGATCAGGGCTTCACTGCCACTCAGCTTTATTGTTCAGCCTGGTCAGAGTTTCACTGCTACTCAGCATTGCAGTCCAGCCAAAGATCGAGCAGTTCCTCGAAGAAACTCGAGCGTGGCTCCCTCATCTACGATGTAGGTCTGTAGGCACTGGCTGGTCAGAACTTCACTGCTATTCAGCGGTAGAGTCCAGCCAAGTTCAGGCAGTTCTTCTCTGAGCTCAGGCCTGGTTCCGTCATTGTGACGTAATTCAGTGGTCAGGGATTCACATTTGCTCAACACTAGGCTCCTGTCAACAGTCAAGTACTTCCTCCTGAGTTGAGCCTGGCTCCTTCGTCTGCAATGTAGATCAGTATACAGCTGTCTTGCCAGAGTTTCACTGCTGCGCAACGATAGAGGCCAGTCAAAGTTCAAGCAGTAACTCGCCGAACTCGAGCCTGGCTCCCTCTTTTGTGACGTAGGTCGTAGACACCGTCTGGTGAGAGCTTCTACTTGGCATTACGATCGGCCCCTAGATGAAGCTTTTCCATGGTAAGCTCAAAGCTGCATCATCTGGAGCCATAGTCGTGTAGATATGTACGTTGCCAAAGGTTCACTTTGCTGGGCCTTAAGTTTGTGTCCAAAATTAAGCAGTTCTCTAGCAAGATCAATCCTGTCTCCATATCTACATGCCTGATTAAATGTTGAGCTCTGCTCAGTTCTAGAACTCAGCCTAACATCATGCAGTTACCCATCAAGATCATCATCTGCAATATGGGTCACCAGACATATAATAGGTTAAATACTGATTTGTATTCACGCCCGTGGTGATGCATTTCCTCACAGATCACAGATGGGCTCCCCTGCTTATGGCGTAGATTATTTATCGTGAATCTGCTTAAAGGTTCATTTCTTGGCAGCTTTAGGGCTTAGTCCATGTCCACTCAATTTCTTGGTGAGGTCAAGATTAGCTGAATCATCACACAGGACAACAGACGTTCCACTCTCCTCAAATTTTAGGCTGGACGAAAATGAAGCAGTGCGAGCTTTAGTATGGCTTATTCAGCCTACATCCTTAGACATGTATCTAGTTAAATTTTCATCTCTGCTCAGCTTTCATGTTATGGCGAGGGAAGAAGTTCCTTGCTGGTCTTGTGCTGGCTCCCTGATTATGGTGCAGCTCAGTGGAAAAACATCTAGTAAAAGTTCCATCTTGGATTACATCCTAAGAACATGGACCCTTATATGCCACTAGTATTGAGTCCTGTGTCAGTTTTAGACGTCGATCCTCTCCATAACATGTTCAGTGATAAAGGTATTGCTATGAGAAGTGAATGCCAGCAGTTATCCAGATTACTAGAATACATAATATGTAACAAAGTTGGGAATATCTTGTCAGGTGATCTACACTGACAAAATCGATCAATCACTGTTACTGATTGATCTTCCAGTTTTCTGGATTCAGTAATCAAAGAATCAGTGGAGATACGTCTTTCTGATAACGTTAGAAATCGTAACAATGACTTTCAACTGGATAAAAATTGGAATCCTATGATTAAAATTATCGATCCATAGCGGAACCGACATGGCCATTCAATACTGGCTGATTATACCATCTGTCACATCCATCACCGAAGGCAGCACACAAAGCTCGGCTGCCCCGCACATGTCATGACCTGTCACATGCGTCGAAAGACAGCAGCACATTTCGCATGCGAGAGGTTCAGCATAAATGCCGTTAATGCATCTGGGCTCCTCAGTACTTGTTTACTCACCTGAAGACTTGCGGACATCTCTGTGCCGAAATATCGTGGCAGAATGTCGACGGATCCGGCTGCACACCCGAAAATTATTAGAAGAAGAAATACACCGGAAAAGTTTCAGAAGTTACAAGATAATTGCACTTGAGTTTGGTATTTGTTTATTGATAATAAATAAAGGAATTAAGTTCATTAAGTTCATCAACGCTCGAACCCTTCTGCAATGCTGTGACCATATCTTCTACAGACGTCGGATCAATTGGTTCCCCCCCCCCCCCCCCCTCTGCCAAGTTGCACTTGGCAAGAACCTGTCTTTGCGAAGTTTTTAATAATTTTCTTCAGCCCCTTAGCAGACATCGGACGAATGCATTGTTTCATACCATTAAGTTTCCGGAATTCTACAAGGCTACTGGCGCAATTCACGGTTTTTGTAAAAGAGATTTCCAACCAGTGCACTGTCGTTCATGCAAACAGTCGTGCTTGGGATCTCGGAGGCAAATTAGGAAAAGCCGTGTACCGCTCGCCTGTTGGTGTGCATATTCTGAAACTTACAGCTCTATCAAATTTTCGTAATTTCTTTTCCATGACATTTCCCCCTGAGTCAATAATATACTATTAAAATTTGACGTCATTATGAGCAGTGGTTCTCTTTCAAACTGTAACTTTAATTATGGAAACGCTCTACAAAAAGAGCTGTCCTGAGGGATTCACTGACTCATCATCGCCCAGCCCGAACTGTTGAGGATAGAAACTTGAAACTGGTGAGGATGTGGATTTTATACTTTAGGCATCGTTTAAAAAGCGATTTTTCGAAATTCCACTCTTACAGGGAAGAAAAATGTGATGAAAAGTGTTGTGAAAGTATGTCGGTATTAAGACAACTTTGGAACGAAAACCATGCAAACTGGTATTTGGTTTTTTGCTCAGAAACTAAAAATATACGTGTTTCAATTTTTTTGTAATTCAATCCCAAAGGGGCTGAAATACAGAATGAAAGTTTTTTTTAATAAATCGTTATTGCAGAACTACTATAACATTTTTAAAGCTATATCTGTGAAAATTGGTATTTGACTTCTCGGTTACACATAAGAAAATATGAATTTCAATGTTTTTGGTTACCCAGCCACTAATGAGGTGAAATATGAGACGAAAAATTTTATGAAATATTCCATTGTGAACTGATTTTTAAACCTAAATGAATGAATATGGTATTTGGCTTCTCGGATAGAAATAAAAAATATCTTTTTCAGTGGTTTTGGAAATTTAACCCCTAAGGGATGAAATAGGGCATTAAACATTTTTCGAAAATATTTCGTTATTAAAGCAGACTCGCATTTTGTTCACAAGTACTTTCAGTAGGGGTCACAATTCTATGGCCTTAATTAGCACGAAAAGCTTTGGAAGATTTGCAATTTGTCAACTAAATCGAAAAAAGCTATTTAACAGTCACCACGACAAATACAGTTTGTCGGGAATACGTAGAGAAAGAAACGGATCTTAAACACACTGATTTTTAAGTAGGCCTAATATAAGTTTATAACGTCATTTTTGTTTTAATTACGGATGATAGTCAGTAATCAGTGATTACTGGTGACAAAGTAGGTATCATTTAAATACTATTCCATGTACAGGAATAACATCATGACGTCATGAGTAACAGCGCTGCGCCTTTCCAAAACGTTGGAATAATGGGACCTCTCCCCAGGTCACCACTGCACTCGCGGATGATGCTCGTACGGCGTGGTACCGAACCACGATTCACTGCTGGACACAAAGTGACGCCATTCATCAGAATTCCATGCTTACTGGTCATGGCACCACACAAACTTAGACGTTCGTTTACAGAGAGCCTGTGCTTGCGATGGTAATTCCCAAATTAAAAGAACCTACATGGTTCCAGAGACCTTTTCATGTCTCATACATCTACGATGTACACTACTGGCCATCAAAATTGCTACACCAAGAAGAATTGCAGATGATAAACGGGTATTCATTCGACAAATGTATTATACTAGAATTGACATGTGATTACATTTTCACGCAATTTGGTTGCATAGAGCCGGAGAAATCAATACCCAGAACAACCACTTCTGGCCGTAATAACGGTCTTGATACGCCTGGGCATTGAGTCAAACAGAGCGTGGATGGCGTGTACAGGTACAGCTGCCCATGCAGCTTCAACACGGTACCACAGTTCATCAAGAGTAGTGACTGGCATATTGTAACGAGCCAGTTGCTCGCTCACAATTGACAAGACGTTTTCAGTTGGTGAGAGATCTGGAGAATGCGCTGGCCAGGGCCGCAGTCGAGCATTTTCTGTATCCAGAAAGGCCCGTACAGGACCTGCAACATGCGGTCGTGCATTATCCTGCTGAAATGTAGGGTTTCGCAGGGATCGAATGAAGAGTAGATTCACGGGTCGTAACACATTTGAAATGTAACATCCACTGTCCAAAGTGCCGTCAACGCGAACAAGAGGTGACCGAGACGTGTAACCAATAGCACCCCATACCATCACGCCGGGTGATACGCCAGCATGGCGATGACGAATACACGCTTCCAATGTGCGTTCACCGCGATGTCGCCAAACACGGATGCGACCATCATGATGCTGTAAACAGAACCTCGATTCATGCGAAAAAATGACGTTTTGCCATCCGTGCGCCCAGGTTCGTCGTTGAGTACATCATCGCAGGCGCTCCTGTCTGTGACGCAGGGTCAAGGGTAACCGCAGCCATGGTCTCCGAGCTGATAGTCCGTGCTGCTGCAAACGTCGTCGAACTGTTCGTGCAGATGATTGTTGTCTTGCAAACGTTCCCATCTGTTGACTCAGGGATCGAGACGTGGCTGCACGATCCGTTACAGCCATGCGGATAAGATGCCTCTCATTTCGACTGCTAGTGATACGAGGCCGTTGGGATCCAGCACGGCGTTCCGTATTACTCTCCCGAACCCACCGATTCCATATTCTGCTAACAGTCATTGGATATCGACCACCGAGAGCAGCAATGTCACGATACGATAAACCGTAATCGCGATAGGCTACA
Organism: Schistocerca americana; assembly: GCF_021461395.2. Taxonomy (NCBI): domain Eukaryota; kingdom Metazoa; phylum Arthropoda; class Insecta; order Orthoptera; family Acrididae; genus Schistocerca; species Schistocerca americana. Next base: position 549,997,643 of record NC_060125.1, on the reverse strand, counting down.
ATCCGACCATTATCAATGTTGGAAACGTGATGGTACGCATTTCTCCTCCTTACACGAGGCATCACAACAACGTTTCATCAGGCAACGCCGGTCAACTGCTGTTTGTGTATGAGAAATCGGTTGGAAACTTTCCTCATCTCAGCACGTTGTAGGTGTCGCTACCGGCGCCAACCTTGTGTGAATGCTCTGAAAAGCTAATCATTTGCATCCTCTTCCTGTCGGTTAAATTTCGCGTCTGTAGCACGTCATCTTGTTGGTGTGGCAATTTTAATGGCCTGTAGTGTAATGTGTAGACTGACGTTCCGAATGAGAATTTGTACGAAGGCCGTGTATTGAATCCGCTTCTCCTGCTTACCAGGTGGGCTGAGGTAGAATGGGAGGAGGAACGCATACTAGGGTGGCCAATGCAGTTGTGCTAGGCCACCTTGCCGGTGTGGCATAGTGTGTAGTGAATCTGCCTAGTGAGCAGGAGGTGCGTATTCGAATCCCACCATTGATACAAATTTTCATTGGCTCTGAGCACTATGCGACTCAACTGTTGAGGTCATCAGTCGCCTAGAACTTAGAACTAATTAAACCTAACTAACCTAAGGACAGCACACAACAACCAGCCATCACGAGGCAGAGAAAATCCCTGACCCCGCCGGGAATCGAAACCGGGAACCCGGGCGTGGGAATCGAGAACGCTACCGCACGACCACGAGATGCGGGCTACAAATTTTCATTCATCGCTACATTCAGTATATACGCATCGGTAATTCCCTGGTCCAGCTTGTCCTAGTCTCTGACGAATGGTGCAGGGTAACAACACAGTATGTTGAGGAGAGGCCATTACTTATTCTCAGGTGGCAGGCACAGATGTGAAAGAAAAACATGTGCTTCGTGCAAAATATGGTGCTCGTCTCTTGTGTTGATCAAACGCGATCGATCAGAACCCTGACGAGGAGTGTGCCTGCTCTCACGTTCCCACGCAGTCCAACGTCGGGCCAATAGAATACCTCAGAGAAGTGGACATTGCACGAATCGACCAGCCGGCCAAGTTGAGACCCACACTGAGGCCCCATTCAAAGTTTGTCCGGTACTTATAACGCTGTCTCAAAGGAGTACGTGATGTCTCCGTCTTCTGCACGGTGATGACTCCACATTTGACGGCAACAGACTCGGTAACAGCAGTTGTAATGTACTCATATGTGTTCTGCTATAGTAAATAATTTACTTTTACTATACTGTATGAGTAGTGAATAAGATCCTTGAGTCTGTGTTTAGCACTACCCGTGATTGACTTGCTAGTCGGTCAGTTGTGTCGCACTGGGTCATTCTCATTTGATGCGAGCTGCCGAGTTTTTCAGAGAATGAGATGTGTTATTTGTGAATCTGGGAGACGCTATCTGAAATACTTTATTATGGAGATGAAAACCCATTTTATAATACTTGTAACATCACAATAGGGATCGTTACATGATTTAAAAAATGAGTGATGCAACTAGTTAATCTCAGTCCGAACAACCGCATGCCTTTAGAAGCAAAATGGGTTTACACATTTCTTTTCCATTCTTATGTGCACGCCTAGTGTCCTGATTTCCATTTTTCACCCTTCCTAGAAGTATGTGGTCAAGTGCTAATGATTTTAATGCAGTAGCAGACGAACCAGAGAAGTGTTGGGTTTCTTAATCTTGTACCAATCTAAACGGTGTCGGTGGAAGGCAGAGAGCAGGAACAGGAGGGCTTGGCCAAAGATGAGTAAATCAAAATGTTTTTCTAGCAGAAGTTGGTCATGGGCCTCCCCAACCACCTCGGGCGGTTCGGAGAGAGCTCTGCGCGACGGTTACAGGTTGAGTTGTTCTGAAGGCAGGTAAGCGACCAGACGTTCCCTCAGAACGTCTGTGTCGAACAAGGGACAAAAGGTGTTTGGATCTGTTATTAATAATGTGTTAATCTCACTAATTTCTTCTCCTAGCCATTTTTTGAATTACCATTTAGGTCCTGGTTACAATTTTTGGTTCAGTTAATCAGGGTCATAATAGTGTGATTTCCGCTAGGCGCGACCACGCGGTCTATAGATTCAAAGCGCAGCCCGAGCCTTAAAGGTTACTGCTTGCCATATTATTTTATTTGTGCAGGACATTTTAAACTATCTATAAGACTGTATCGAGCGTATAATCGGCAAGATGAATTGATTTGATCCCAAGCGCTTCACGCAAAGATATGCAGCCACCAAAATCCTGCTCGATGCCGGCCACGAGGTGCATACAATCCTTCCCACTAATAAATGTTGGTGACATTTTGTTTACCGTGTGAATTAGTGCATGTTAATGTCTGTGTTACAGATTTGAGGAGTGACCACGTACTCCCCAGAATTTCCAGCCTCACAGGACTCTACAGATTAAGGCCAACCTGGCTTGTTATTCTCGTATGAGAAAGGCATAGGGACGTATATAAATGTACCAGGAATGTTTGTCCATCAATTAAATACAAAAAGATTACTGTTAACATCCGAAATATTAGTCAAAGATAAATATTTTATCATTTGAAGCTATTTCCGTGATCGTTAATTTATTTTAAATACATCTGAAAATAGTGCCACATTTGTAGAATTGATGATTGCTCTCCTAAAATCCAAAGTGGTTGGCTCAAGTTTAGCTAACGGTACGTAGCTTTCTCTGACTGCCCCATAGATTACCATAGCGCTATCCGTTGCGACCTCAATAAATTCAATCAGCGAAGGAATTGTTCCTAAAATTTAGATGGGCCTAAATCTGTTTCAAATAACGGGCAAAACTATTCAGAGAAGATTACGTCGTCAAAGAAAAATCAGAGCGAATGTGGACAGGATATGACATCATAGTAGGCTGGAACAAAAGAAATAATAATCAAAAGAAGCTCCTGCTAGTGAAAGTAAGTAACCGTCCATAAGGCTGCCACTCAATGAATAGTAAGATACCAGTAGTGAGTTACATACTTTCTTCTTCTTTATATTGATGGAGAAGATTTTGGAAGAATTTTAAAAGTATGTTAGAAGTTTCTTTGTAATGAGAGTATTTTGTAACTTTAAGTCCTCTTATTTTGTGAAGTTTGGGTCCTCAAAAACAGATTTTTTTAAAGTGAAATCCACCTCCAGGATCCATAGTAGAGTTTCAAATAGTCTGTCTTATGTGCATTGCACCTTACTCCCCACGCGGCAATAGTTTGTTTCTGAGAAGCCAAAAAATTTAGAGTAGATTACTTACCTTTAGCTGTTGTATCTGCTGATTTGTATTTGCTTTCGAAAATGTCAGTACATCACACAAAAATAGGCATGCTGTGCAAGAGGTGAGTCACGATTATTTCAGGGCAGATCTCACCTTGCATTGCCGGCCACAGTGGCAGAGCAGTTCTAGGCGCTACAGTCCGGAACCGCGCGACCGCTACGGTCGCAGGTTCGAATCCTGCCTCGGGCATGGATGTGTGTGATGTCCTTAGTTTAGTTAGGTTTAAGTAGTTCTAAGTTCCAGGGGACTGATGACCTCAGCAGTTAAGTCCCATAGTGCACAGAGCCATTCACCTTGCATTCTTGGGCAAACAGTGTGTTGCCAGCCGTCGTGTTAGCAAGCAGATTAATTTTCCGAGGGCAGTATTGATAATTTCAAGCAGTTTCTTCCGCGCAGAGTAGTATTTTATCTTTGTGGGTATTCCAAGTCAATATTACACTTGGTATCACGTAACGGTCATAGCGCACTTCGCCACTGGATTTTAGTTACATAGTTTTCATTGAGCACACAGTTAGTTTCTTTTGGCATTTAATTAGATTCATTTCTCTATTTACAATTTGGCATTTTCTTAAGTTTAAACTTTTATTCAACGACACTATTCACATGCGCAACACAGGGCCAACCAAGAGTCAGATTTGCTCAGCAACCGAATACGTTATCTGAAGTAAACGTTACACGAGGAGAAAGGTTTTGAAATGACGATATTCAGTTTTCTCATATACAGACAACTTTTATAGAAAGCTTACACACTAAATATGAACAACACTAACGCAACGAGGTGGCGTTCTACGTGTCACAGACAATTGCAGCTCTAATCACTTACATACCCGCCGACACTATGAACATGTACGCAGTTACATTGACATCCGACAGTGCCGTCTGATTGTCTTGCATTTTTAGTCGAACAGTGTAATTAAAGAGAGCTTTGGAGAAAATAGAACCACTTGCATGAATATCAAGAGCTCAGATGGAAACCCAGTTCTAAGCAAGGAAGGGAAAGCAGAAAGATGAAAGGAGTATATAGAGGGCCTATACAGGGGCGATGTTCTTGAGGACAATATTATGAAAATGGAAGAGGATGTAGATGAAGATGAAATGGGAAATACGATACTGCGTGAAGAGAGTGACAGAGCACTGAAAGACCTAAGTCAAAACAAGGCCTCGGGAGTAGACAACATTCCATTAGAACTATTGACAGCCTTGGGAGAGAAAGTCCTGACAAAACTCTACCATCCGGTGAGCAAGATGTATGAGATAGGCGAAATTCCCTCAGACGTCAAGTAGAATATAATAATTCCAATCCCAAAGAAAGCAGGTGTTGACAGATGTGAAAATTACCCAACTATCAGTTTAATAAGTCACAGCTGCAAAATCCTAACGCGAATTCTTTAGAGATGAAAGGAAAAACTGGTAGAAGCCGATCTCGGGGAAGATCAATTTGGATTCTGTAGAAATGTTTGAACACGTGTGGCAATACTGACCCTACGAGTTATCCTAGAAGAAAGATTAAGGAAAGACAAACCTACATTTCTAGCATTTGTAGACTTAGAGAAAGCTTTTGACAATGTTGACTGGAATACTCTCTTTCAAATTCTAAAGGTGGCAGGGGTAAAATACAGGAAGCAAGCAGTAAAGGAAACAAAAGAAAAGTTCGGAGTAGGTATTAAAATCCATGGAGAAGCAATAAAAACTTTGAGGTTGGCCGATGACATTGTAATTCTGTCAGAGACAGCAAAGAACTTGGAACAGCAGTTGAACGGAACCGACAGTGTCTTGAAAGGAGGGTATAAGATGAACATCAACAAAAGCAAAACGAGGATAATGGAATGTAGTCGAATTAAGTTGGATGATGCTGAGGGAATTAGATTAGGAAATGAGTCACTTAAAGTTGTAAAGGAGTTTTGCTATTTGGGGAGCAAAATAACTGATGATGGTCGAAATAGAGAGGATATCAAATGTAGACTGGCAATGGCAAGGAAAGCGTTTCTGAAGAAGAGAAATTTGTTAACATCGAGTATAGATTTACGTGTCAGGAAGTCGTTTCTGAAAGTATTTGTATGGAGTGTAGCCATGTATGGAATTGAAAGATGGACGATAAATAGTTTAGACAAGAAGAGAATAGAAGCTTTCGAAATGTGGTGCTACAGAAGAGTGATGAAGATTAGATGGGTAGACCATATAACTAATGAGGAGGTCTTGAATAGAATTGGGGACAAGAGGAGTTTGTGGCACAACTTGACAAGAAAAAGAGATCGGTTGGTAGGACGTGTTCTGAGGCATCAAGGGATCACCAATTTAGTTCTGGAAGGCAGCGTGGAGGGTAAAAATCGTAGAGGGAGACCAAGAGAGGAATACACTAAGCAGATTCAGAAGGATGTAGGCTGCAGTAGGTACTGGGAGATGAAGAAGCTAGCACAGGATAGAGTAGCATGGAGAGCTGCATCCAACCAGTCTCAGGGCTCAAGACCACAACGACAACAACAGTGTATTTCGGCAGGGGTGCGGGACAGAAACTGCGGTGACGAAACGACGTCCGTGCAGAGCGAGTAACAAGGATTTCTGCTGCGCCACTCGTGATAATACGGAGCGCCACGAAACAGCGGTCTTTCGTAACAGTCAGGGGAGTCGAGAGTTTGCGCCGCCTCGGACTTGTTCACTGCGGCATTTGCGGGACTTCGTAATGATATGCCCGTCGCGACGCGGAGCTCATAAATCACGCGGAACTTTACTTTTACTTTGGCTCGGACCGGCTTCAAAGTTTCCGCCCCTTTTGTGCGGGGGCTTAGCCGAGCGCCGCGACGCGTCGCCCGGGCACGCGACCGGATGCCCGAGCGTGTCTCCGCAACATTACGGGGCCGCGAGAGCTCTGGACAGGGCCTCGTGAAGCTGCGCGCACGAATTAGTATCCCCGACAGCGGTCTGCTGCCGGCGAGTCACGGAAGTCACCTGGCGGAAGGTCTGCGGCGCTAGTCTCCGAGGTTAGCCAGCGTCTCTGTGATACCTGGGTGGAGGAATCTAGCCTACTCGTGATACTGTCAGCCAGTTAACACTTTCACCCCCAAAATACTTAAAAAAATTAATTTTATGATTCGTCACTTTACTATTATAGTACACAAACAATACAAGAGGAAATTGGCAAAAAGTAAACAATTAATGGTTTTAAAGTTGTCGTTTCACTTTGAAACCACTGACACATATACATGAAAAGTTATTTTTATTTATATTATTTTGCATTTTTTTCGTTGTATTCGGTCGTAGCGGACGTCAGCTGACATGCGTTGAACTTCCTTGTTGATCCTTTCACTCATTTTTTTCTTTATTGCAGAGGACAGCCAGCTCTGTGACCGAACACGCTGAGGTTCCGTGCCGGCAACATTAAGCTATCCGTGCGCTACTAAAGCTCACTCCATATGTCGTCAACCATGTGTCTGCAATCTGCACTCTTACATTCAATGTATATTCCCGTACATGGGGGACATTTTTACTTCAAAGTCGCTTGCGTAGTGTCGGCGGATAAATACACCATTGGCCATTAAAATTGCTACACCGAGAAGAAATGCAGATGACAAACGGGTATTCATTGGACAAATATGTTATACTAGAACTGACATGTGATTACATTTTCACGCAATTTGGGTGCATAGATCCTGAGAAATCAGTACCCAGAACAACCACCTCTGGCCGTAATAACGGCCTAGATAGGCCTGGGCATTGAGCCAAACAGAGCTTGGATCACGTGTACAGGTACAGCTGCCCATGCAGCTTCAACACGATACCACAGTTCATCAAGAGTAGTGACTGGCGTATTGTGATGAGCCAGTTGCTCGGCCACCATTGACCAGACGTTTTCAGTTGGTGAGAGATCTGGAGAATGTGCTGGCCAGAGCAGCAGTCGAACATTTTCTTTATCCAGAAAGGCCAGTACAGGACCTGCAACATGCGGTCGTGCATTATCCTGCTGAAATGTATGGTTTCGCAGGGATCGAATGAATGGTAGAGTCACGGGTCGTAACACATCTGAAACGTAACGTCCACTGTTCAAAGTGCCGTCAATGCGAACAAGAGGTGACCGAGACGTGTAACCTATGGCACCCCATACCATCACGCCGGGTGATACGCCAGTATGGCGACGTTTTGGGTGCATACAGTTCTCTTCATAGTGATATCCACAGAAGAGCTGTTCCCACGATGTACCGAGCGAGGTGGCGCAGTTGTTAGCACACTGGACTCGCATTCGGGAGGACGACGGTTCAATCCCGTCTCCGGCCATCCTGATTTAGGTTTTCCGTGATTTTCCTAAATCGCTTCAGGCAAATGCCGGGATGGTTCCTTTGAAAGGGCACGGCCGATTTCCTTCCCCATCCTACCCTCACCCGAGCTTGCACTCCGTCTCTAATGACCTCGTTGTCGACGGGACGTTAAACACTAATCTCCTCCTCCTCCTCCTCCTCCCACGATGTACTTTGTCACGTAATACAACCAGACACATACAGAATTTAGCTGGACTTGCTTTTACACTAACTCACAGAAGATAAACCCTGGATGCACTTTCAAAGAATATGAGTATGGCAGATATCACACTTTGCTACATCATAGTCTTTGGCATTAGATGCATTACATTACAGAATAAATGTTTACAAGCGCAGATTATAAACTTAAATAAATCTTGGTAGGTACAGGTGTATTCTTATATTGGCAATAGTCATGTAATATGCATCAAAAAGCTACACAATAGGGAAACAAATAGAGTAGAATATTAACTGTGTAGTTAAAGTGTGAATGAGTTACAGAGTGCCGTATTTGCTACGTGACTTAGAGAGTGAAATATTTGCTACCTAATTAAAGCATGAAAGACTTAGGTAATGTCATAGTTGTAGCATGACTCACATGATATAACGTATGTAAGTGGATGAATATGTCTTATTATAGTTTTTAGTGGTTTTGTACCAGGATTTCTTGAAAATTCTGAAAAAAAACTTCTCCAGTGATTCAATATGTTCTTTAAGGAGTTTTCGAGCTGATTTTAGCTTATAAATAAGAATCTTTAGTCGTTCAAGAACGTCAGCTTGTAACCCTTTGTCATCAACGTGCAGCACAGAAATACGCCATTCACGTCACCGAGGGTCATCCACATGTTCTTTGTTGCGGATTGCAAAATATCCCCCCGCATGTCGTATGGAGGAGCAAGAACGTATCCACATTCATATCCCTTGCAATTGTATCCAGTATCCTTTTGTGAACAAATGGAAAACCAATTTCAGCTAAATACTATGTATATTTGTGTGTGTTACTTGGTAATGTGCGTAATGGGAACGGATCTGCTGTGCATATCACTGCCAGTACCCAAAAAACAACAGTTTTTCCGTTTCATTAACGTTCCGTTAACGATTGATAAACTTCCGTAATTTTCACCAGCACCATCGCCAAAGCACGTAGCTACAATTGAAGCACGGAATGATGTTCCTATAACATATCCATCTGGTGATGCGCCTACAGTGGCTCGAAAACTAGAGAGTGATACAAATAATTGTGACAAAAATCTAAAAAAGCTACAAGTTACATACTTATACACAAATACATCGCCAATACAAAATTTATGTTTGTAAATAGCAAAATGCGTTGCGTAATTCACAGACAAATTAGAGAGTTTATATATCAAAAGTACTAGGTAAGAAAAAAACATGGAGGTAAAAAAACTGACGTAACGCATTACAGTTCTGGATTGAGGTTTCCTTAAGACCATGCTGGGGGTTCTTGTGTAAAGTTCTGGTAGAAATTTTTATCTGCCAATTTTACTTCTTTGTTGCATCTGCGAGGCAGTTTTAAATATTCTGCCAAATTGTAAGCCAGCTTTCGAAATTCAATTAGCCAGCTATCGGCATTAATTTGAAATCTAAATCTCGTACGCGTGCTACAAACACTTCTTTGCAATTTGCTTCATATATTGATTTGAAAAATTCCATTTGAGGGGTCATAAATGTGTGCTGGTTCCCTACTTCTGATTTTAATCTCCTTTCGGTCATTTCTCCTTACAAAACACTGGAAACTGCTTGCTTCACTGCACTACCCTCGACCCTCACCGGCACGATTCTTCTTCAGTGTCGACATCGTTCCCAAAAACAAAAGAAGGTATGCATATGAAGTCTATAGTACTCGACTTTGGTTAAGTGCGTAGTACCCAAGCAGTATCGCACATTAAAACATGACAGAAACGAAAACCATTTTGTGTGAACGCAATTGCATTATTCCAGCAGAGTCTACATTAGACTAATTAAATATTAATTCTAGTTCGATAATATTACTTCTTATTTGAAAAGTAAAATCCAGTGCTGTAAATTACACCGTTCACTAGCTTTAACATTCGAAAATAAATAAAATTTGCTTGTGACACAAAGTCAACAGCTTCATCACTCAAGTTCTAGCAAATGGCGGAGTGCTGTCTGCGCTTTAGTCCAAGCACTCAGTGTGTCCGCTGTTTTGCAGAAAACCACAGAAGTACTGAGTGGCCTGTAGAATCCGCCGACCCATACAAACCATCGTTCCTCCACCTGCAGATACCTGGTGGCATCAGGGGGTAGTTGCTAACACTCAAATCTTACTGTAAAGTCACATCAAACTGACCTGTACTTGTCTACCACATTTGTCGAATGCTAGCAAGTTTGGCGGGACTTTTATGAAAGAAAAGAGTAAGACAGGCGAAATTTAGGTTGTTTGAGACGCCGGGGGGAGAGACTTGAAACTGTCTCGGTACTGACAAGATCTCCCTTCTAATCATAAAGGCACTGTGATCGTGTTGCTACAAGGCCGCCAAGTAGGGAACATTTTTGTAAGGCAGAAGTCAGGGTCACTTGAGGCTTAAAATTAAATGTCATTTAATGTCATACCGGCGGCAAAAACCTTCGGGATATGCTAAGATGAAAGACTTCTGTCAGGAGTTGTATGACTTCACGCGTTTCGTTTTGAGGACAATTCAGAAATGAAAATATGTGGCTAATACGTGGATAAATCATAAGGTCTTCGTATTAGAATTAATTATACTGTGTCTCTTGATTAATTCATGGTACAATGTCCATCTTTAAATGTCTTCCAGTTAAATTTACAGATTATTACATAATCTCTGTACCTGAGTAATTAAATGGTGTATCAGTACAAATGCTCCAGAAACAGTGCACGTAGAATCCAAAACCGCGTGCAATTGCTTTGGCAGAGAAAGAAAAGAGGCAATTTGCTGCAAAGCGTACTCGTCAGTCAGATTAAAAACGAATGTTGTCACACAACTCTAGAATTTTATCTATCCTTATTAGTCAATATGTGAAATACTTCTATCAGTACATCACTTATAACATTCATTATCAAGGTATCTCCAAAATTTCGCAGTTGATGTAGATGTGAGACGACAGTTCTTGTAATTCGTTCCCTGGCATCTTCACAAAATCGAACAAACTTGGTCTAGAGAGAGAGGGTTCTTGTTTGCACTCTGTATAACATGGAACGTAGTAGATGAACCTACTTCTTTCTATTACCTTACTGCATGCCCCTGTCCACTACACCATGGGGAATTCATCAAACTTCTGAATTTCATCTAGGATTTCATTTATACTCTCATCTTAGGATGTCCTAAAGCGATGTTATTATCTGATATTTAAATATAGTAAATCGTACCAAGGGTGACGTGCCTGTCGCAGCATATATTTATAGTAATATTTTCAACATTTCGCGGCTATGTCAGCAACTGTATAAATATTAATTTTAAATTAACAACAGCCTCAGTTCCAGTGTTTACCTAGATTTATCTAGGTTTCAGTTGGAATAACCCAACCTTCTTCAGAATAAAAGGAACTACGATTTCTTTTAGGTTAGAGGGTCTCGCGAAAACGCACGAAGGGCTTCAGTCACAAAGGGTGCAAGCTGAACACAGGAAAAACGTAGATACAGGAACCATTGGTATAACAGATGTAAATTGTCGTAACTGTGTTGGGAAAGCACCAGAACTCCAAGCGCTAATAGAAAGCACTGATGCACAAATCATTATAGGCACTGAAAGCTGGCTAAAGCCGGATACAAGTTCAGCTGAAATTTTTGCGGAGAACCTAACGGTGTTCCGAAAGGATAGGCTAAACACGGTTGGCGGTGGCGTGTCAGAAGTAGTTTAACTTGTCCTGAAATTGAAGTAGATACTTCCTGTGAGTTAGCATGGGCACAGGTCATTGTTGGCAACCGGAATAAAATAATAATTGTATCCTCTTACCGACCTCCCAATTCAGATGATACAGTTGCTGAAAGTTTCAAAGAAAACTTAAGTTTGATTTCAAATACGTACCCGACTCATACGATAATAGTTGGTAGTAACTTTAATTTACCCTCGGTATGTTGGCGAAAATACATGTTTAATTCCGGAGGTACGCATAAATTAGCATCCGAAATTGTGCAAAACACATTCTCTGAAAATTATTTCGAGTAGTTAGTTCATGAGCCCATGCGAATAGAACCGGCTGTGAAAACACACGTGACCTAGCAACAAATAATCCTGAGTTAATAACGAGCATCAAAACCGATTCAGGGATTAGTGAACACAGGGTTGTCGTAGCGAGATTGAATATTGCAATCCCCAAATCCTCCAAAAAAAAAGCGAAAAATATACCTATTCAGAAAAGGCAGATAAAAATTCACTTGACACCTTCCTGAGAGACAATCTCCACTCATTCCAAGTTAATAATATAAGTGTAGACCTGATGTGGCTTAAATTCAGAGAAATAGCATCGGCAGCAATTGAGAGATTTATACCAAATAAATTAATAAACGACGGAGCTGATCCTCCTTGGTACACAAAACGGGTTACAAACATGCCAAATTTAAACAGACGCAAAATTCCCAAGAATGGCGATCTTCTGCAGACGCTCGAAATTTAGGGCGGACTTCAATTTGAGATGCCTATAACAGTTTCCACAAGGAAACCTTGTCTCGAAACCTGGCAGAAAATCCAAAGAGATTATGGTCGTATGTGAAGTATGTTAGCGGCAAGAAACAATCAATGCCTTCTCTGCACGATATCGATGGAGATACTATCGAAGGCAGTGCTACCAAAGCAGAGTTACTAAACACAGCCTTTCGAAATGCCTTCACAAAAGAATAAGAAGTAAATCTTCCAGAATTCGAATCGAGAACAGTTGCCAGCATGAGTAACGTAGAAGTAAATATCCTCGGAGTAGTGAAGCAACTTAAATCACTTAATAAAAGCAGGTCTTCTTGTCCAGACTGTATACCAATTAGCTTCCCTTCTGAATATGCTGATGCATTAGCTCCATACTTAATAATCATATACAACCGTTCGCTAGACGAAAGATCCGTACCCAAAGACTGGAAAGTTGCGCAGGTCACACCAATATTCAAGAAAGGTAGTAGGAGTAATCCACTAAATTACAGGCCCATATCGTTAACGTCGATATTCAGCAGTATTTTAGAACATACATTGTGTTCTAACATAATGAATTATCTCAAAGAAAACAGTCTATTGACACACAGTCAACATGCGTTTAGAAAACATCGTTCCTGTGAAACACAACTAGCTCTTTATTCACATGAAGTGTTGAGTACTATTGACAAGGGATTTCAGATCGATTCGGTATTTCTGGATTTCCGGAAGGCTTTTGACATTGTACTACATAAGCGGCTCGAAGTGAAATTGCGTGCTTATGGAACGTCGCCTCAGTTATGTGACTGTATTTGTGATTTCCTGTCAGAGAGGTCACAGTTCGTAGTAATTAATGGAAAGTCATCGAGTAAAACAGAAGTGATTTCTGGCGTTCCGCAAGGTAGTGTTATAGGCCCTCTACTGTTCCTTATCTATATTAACGATTTTGGAGACAATCTGAGCAGCCGCCATCGGTTGCTTGCAGATGACGCTGTCGTTTATCGACTAATAAAGTCATCAGAAGACCAAACTAACTGCAAACGATGTGGAAAAGATATCTGAATGGTGCGAAAAGTGGCAGTAGATCCTAAATAACGAAAAGTGTGAGGTCAACCACACTAGTGCTAAAAGGAACTCAAACTTCTGTTGCACGATAAATCAGTCTAATCTAAAAGCCGTAAATTCAACTAAATACCTAGGTATTGCAATTACGAACAACTAAAAATGGGAGGAACAGATAGAAAATGTTGTGGGGAAGGCTAACCAAAGTCTGCGTTTTATTGGGAGAACACTTAGAAAATGTAACAGGTCTACTAAGGAGACTGCCTTCACTACGCTTGTCCGTCCTCTTTTAGAATGCTGCTGCGTGGTGTGGGATCCTTACCAGACAGGACTGACGGAGTACATCGAAAAAGTTCAAAGAAAGGCGGCACGTTTTCTATTATCGCGAAATATGGGAGAGAGTGGCACAGAAATGAGACATGTTTTGGGCTGGACATGATTAAAAGAAAGGCGTTTTTCGTTGTGACGGAATCGTCTCACAAAATCCCTATCACCATCCTTCTCCTACGAATGCGAAAATATTTTGTTGACGCCGACGTACATAGGGAGGAACGATCACCAATATAAAATAAGGGGAATCAGAGCTCGTACGGAAAGATATAGGTGTTCATTCTTTCCACGCGCTATACGAGATTGGAATAATAGAGAATTGTGAAGGTGTTTCGATAAACCCTCTGCCAGCCACTTAAATGTGATTTGCAGAGTATCCATGCAGATTTAGATGTAGATATAGATGTAGATGTAGATTTGTTAGTTAATGACACATCGCTAGTAAAAGTCTTCAGACATCCTAAGATGAAAGTATAAATGAAATCGTAGATGAAATTCAGAAGTTTGACGTTGTCCATTATGCACAAATCGTAGTTCCTTTTATTCTGAAGAAGGTTTGGTTATCCCAACTGAAACCTAGGTAAATCAAGTAAACATTGCAACTGAGGCTGTTGTTAATTTAAAATTAATATATTTATAGGGCGTAAGTAAAAACGACGAAATTCAGTTTGGCGTCTCCAGAGTTCTTCATCTGTCGACTGCTATCGAGTTTCGTCGTCGCATCGGCTGTTACAATAGACACGTCACTTTGACGTCACTTCCCAGTAAGCTTACAATGCCAAGGATTAATTAATCATGACTGTTACAGTGTCTGAAGCAGATAACTACCAAAACATCACGATATTGCGATATTTCGTTAACGTCACTCCTATAAGCAGAATAATTTCTTACAGATTTTGTAGCCTTCCGTGTCCCTTTGTTCCTACACATGAATCGTTCTCCCGAGCAACGTTGTAACGGACAACTTGGTTAGAGTTGGAACACTATTGTATACGGAATCCTGGATTTTCTGGTCTATTAGTTTCCGCCTCACACTTTCGCTACCATTGACGAAGCACAAAATTCTATGTTGTGGCGAACGACGTTGTTAGTGAAGGTGGCGTGAATGACACACGATAAGTTGTGATAACTAGCGGAGAGCAAAAGCGGTTCAGTAAATGGAGGACATGTACAGACAACATCTGTGAGTGGAAGGATACTAAACGAAAGGCACTTAAAGTTAATAAGTGCTCTTCTACAGTATATTAAGGAGAATGTTCTCGTTCCTGAAAAATTGCTGCCTGATGAGGTGAGTGGAACAACACTGTAATTGTTACATGTATTCGGGAAAATATTCTCATTATTCACATAGCCAAAAAGCATGTGTTAAATATTTGCCGATTTCTAATGTAATAATAGGACACGTACTCTAAACTGGGATGTTTTGAAAATAATTTCGATTATTGAAATGATTTCATTCGACTGTAAATCCAAAAATTGCATATCCGTGAGGGACGATCAGAATATCAGAAAACGCAATTTAATTATTTTTGAGGAAAGAATTTTCTAGTATCAGTTTGCAAGCAGCGATTAATCGACAAACGACAAGGTGTAGCTCTTTCGGAATAGCATAATTTAATAACAAAATATACTTGCCCAGAAATATCTCTTGGGTTGGTATACAATCTTTCTGAAAAGTCCACATTTGATGTCATACATATATTATACTTTTCACTTTATACTGAGAACTACGCGGCCTTGCTAGTTTTAACATTAGTTTATAATTAATGACGACTTCCTTATTCCGTTCGTAATCATTGTGTTATGAGGGAAACAATGAAATTCAGAAATGAAAGGGGAATTTCTGAGGATACGTACTTCCTTTTCATAATCTTTTTCTTGTTTTCATTTGTTATGAACCATGAACATTATTGCCCTTCTGGCCTTAAGTGCCAAAAGTACAGGGACTGACATCAGTGTGCCTGATGTTCAAAAGAAGGAGCTGAAAACTCCCATTAGCTAATAACGTGATCAGTAACTTACTGAGAGATATACTTTAATGTACGCGAGGACTTAATAAGACGAATTGTCAGAAGATTGCTCAAGTTTCGATTTTCCTGCACACGCAATTTAGCTGCAGTATGGGCAAAAGATTCATTACAAAGAGAGAGTAAAATGGTGCGGCAGCTAGTAACGTACTCCAAAGTGTAAGTACGCCGTTCGATACGAGTCTTGCGTGCAAAAGGTCTAAACTGCACATATATTCGCCGTGAAATTCTGGCGCTATATGGAGCAAATGTAAAGTCGCACCCAGCCTTAATGAAATGCAGCCAAGGGTCTTTTGTTTACTTCCTAATTTAGGTTTTGGGTTACAATGACCAGAAAGCCATCATCGATTATAAAGTGCATAAATAATCGCAGAAAGCAAAATAGCACTAAATTACGAAGTTAACATTCAAAATACTCTTAAGGTAAAATAAAAGCGAAATTAGACAAACACTAGGCAGCCGGCGGCAATGACAATGACACTGGAGCAAAATTACAAACAGCACTATACAGCACCATTATGGCGAACATGCACTTGCTCTTATAGTGGAAGACAGAACAGGAAAGGCCAAACACCATACATTACACAACAAATAAGCAATAGCTGAAGAACAAAACTGCAAATAACATCATCGAGCCAGCAGCTGTGGCCGAGCGGTTCTAGACGCTTCACTCTAGAACCGCGCGACCGCTACTGTCGCAGGTTCGAATCCTGCCTCGGGCATGGATGCGCATGATATCCTTCAGTTAGTTAGGTTTAAGTAGTTCTAAGTTCTAGGGGACTGATGACCTCAGATGTTAAGTCCCATAGTGCTCAGAGCTACTTGAAAATTTTTTGAACATCATAGAACAATGTGAAAAGTGTAGCGTACAGACAGACGTACTTAATAGAAAAACCCAAAATGAGAAACACAATGTAACCAACGGAGCCAGTAGAACAGTTATATGAAACGCACCAGAGAGCAATTATAAAAATTTAATGTACAAATAAAGGTGTGTACGCAAATTAAAACACAAAATTATGCACCCGATTATGAAGTGGGCTGATTTTATGTGAAAATGAAGATCTCGGCTACCCATAAATTAAATTTGGTAGCGGTGGCTTTGAAATAGACTGTGAGCAATTTATATTTGTCAAAACGGTGGAGTAAAACAGGAATACTGGTGGAGAGCGATAACCTCTCGGAACCAGTTTCTTATACAAGTCTGAATGTCCAGTCGTGAACTTGTAACACGTCAGTAACGTGTGGTTAAGATCCGCTAGGGCCGTTGTGTCGTTATAGCAGTTTCCAGACGTGATAATCTTCAATCGATATACGTGCGCGAGTAACACCCGTGTCCCAGCCTCATGCGAACAATAGAAGTCACATGACTTTACGAAGCTGCACTGAGGAGAACCGTGGTAAGCTAACAGTT
Source organism: Schistocerca americana (assembly GCF_021461395.2). Classification (NCBI taxonomy): domain Eukaryota; kingdom Metazoa; phylum Arthropoda; class Insecta; order Orthoptera; family Acrididae; genus Schistocerca; species Schistocerca americana. The sequence continues at coordinate 549,980,651 of NC_060125.1, read as the reverse complement.
TGACCAAAGTCGCACAGAGCTGGGTGGTGGTGGTCCTGAAAGAAGGCCAGCGACATTCATTACAGACGACAATGTCCAGGCAATCGAGGAACTGATTTTCAGCACCCACAGATTTTCGAGCGATGAAGACGTTCAGACAGCGATTCCTGAACTTCTGCCCGACCATGGGCAGGATATATATCGTCGTGGAACTGAAGGAGTGATGGTCCCGGCCGTCGTTTATAGAGTGATCACTATGTTGAATAGTGACGCGCATCTGTGGCATCACACTGTGTAACTTACGTTTTGAAATATCCTTGTACTTTACGGCAGAGAAGAGAACATTTTGTCGCTATATGGCATAGTCCAAGTATGTATCAATCACACATAATCCTATCTCCAGAAGCAAAACAAAATACAAGTTGGAAGCGGAAAATATTTAACATGGGAAACCAACATTGAAAATTCTTCCAAATTACATGCAAGAAACATTGCATGCACATGCACCCCTAGAAAAGTCAGCAAAACTAAAAAGTGAACATCTAGAAACACGAGTTAGTACTAAAGTCATTCAAAATGAGCCACGTTAAGTTGTATTCTGAAGAGGAAACTATTCAGAGTCCAGTCTCAGATACAGTATTTATGTGCTGTCTCTAATGTTATCGTTCTGGATGGGACCTTAGGCTCACATCTCCCTTACTTCGTTGTACGGATGTAGACGGTACAGGCGTAATGTAGCTGAGTGCGGTTCAAGTTAACTGTTCATAACACACACGTCTCCTTGCTGGTATGTCGCAGGAAAGTCTCTACCTGACGAAGACTGTGGAACTCTGCCAGCCGTGTGGCCGAGCGGTTCTAGGCGCTTCAGTCCGGAACCGCGTTGCTGCTACGGTCGCAGGTTCGAATTCTGCCTCGCACATGGAATGTGTCCTGATGACCTCATATTTTATGTCACATACTGCTCAGAGCCATTTGAACCAATTTTTGACTGCGGCACTCTCTGTGTTTGCTGAAAACCGTGACCTCACAGCTCAATAATACGCAGTCCAAGCACATCACTGGCTAAAGTAACCACAAAAGACGCCAGCCATAGACATCACTATCGATAGAGCGACTAGCAATATACCACACGCACGCACACACACGCACACACACACACACACACGAATACACACACACACACACACACACACACACACACACGAATACACACACACCTTCTATGTAGTGGCTGCAGCTATGATGTGGACACGGACAAACACACTGGTGTTGCACGTTTTGCCCCCTATTCTACGGTCCGTCAGGTTGACGACTAGTTATAAGTGAACTTTGTTTTTAAATTAAAAAAAAAAAAAAAAATCTCACGGGATAGATAAGGATGGTTCTCGGGTAGGACAAACTTTATTGTCTGTAATACAACATACAATCACCATTGATCTTTATTTTACAATTTCCATTACCAATCTTGGCCCATACAAAAATATACTCATCGGCATTCAATTTCTTCTTCCTTCTGGTAGTCAAAGTAAATGGCATATTCGGAACAACTGTACCATAAGGCTGTTTAGCCAAAAGTCCTGTTGTCTCTGCTATACTCCATGTCTTCCATGTTAAAATATTTCCATCTGGAAAGGCTTCCAGGCCACCATAATCTGCATGGTTGCCCCATACGACAGCAAGCGTAAGCCATGTACTACCTCCGAAAACTGCTTGTACATCACATGTAAAGTTCAAATGGAGTCCACGAAAGACAACAGTTCTCTCTCTCTCTCTGTCTCTCTCTCTTTCTTTCTCTCTCTCTCTCTCTCTTTCTCTCTCTCTCTCTCTCTCTCTCTCTCGCTAACACAACAGCTGTGTCTAAATCAGTCGCTCAGATGAGTATATCGGTATGTTTATCACACCTCATTCAATTGAGACTGGGGAATGTGAGCCAGAATGTCATTTAAACACATGTTTTTACTCTGTATTATTTCTGTCAATAATTGAAATTTTATTGAAAAAGGATGAGATTCTATATGAAATGCGAAGCAGAAAATAAATAACCTAATCGGATATTTGATCAATACTCATTCATCGTCTCTTTCTCATCATCACCGAAACATTTGCTGCGATAATGGATTCCTGCTGAAAAGTGCAATATCCAGCACAGTAGTCGTTATATATGTCATACTAATAATACTATAGCTACGTGGTTTCAGTATGATGTCGTAACCTACGAGTGTGACGTCATAAAGTACCCTAGAAACCCTGTAGCTCCTCTACCGCTATATGACGACACACATGTGGGCTATGTTTAAGGTGCCTGTATGAAGGGGTCAGAGCAATGATGACACAATCCAGGATGGCAGAATCCAAGATGGCACTGTGGCAAATAAAAATTTCTAAATGACGAAATTAGCACAGTTTCGCTAACATATACTTTTCAACATGGCACCAGTTTATGATTTTCATGTCGTTAGCATACTTTTAAACATGATGCCAGTTTACGTCTCACGTCACTGAAATACGTCTGAACATGGCGCTAATTTATGCAATTCAGGAGGCTGAAATACTTTTGAACATGGCGCCAGTTTATGCAACTTAGGTCGCTCAGATTTATTTATACATGCATCCAAATTATGCAATTCTGTTTGTTTAGATACTTTTGAACATGACAGCAATTTGCACTATTCAGATCGTTTGGTTGCTTTTGAGCTATAACATATGAGTGTTGCAAATCTTAATTGAGCTAGTTACGCCAGTTTGAATTTTTGAATTTACAGCCACTACAATCTTGGATTGTGACGTCATTGCCCTCACACCTGCACGTAGGAAAACCGCGCATATGACGTCATAACCCGCCAGTGCGCTGTCGAAACCCACATGTTTGACGTCATATACTGCACCTCAAGCTCTGTAGCTCTGCTACTACAAACAAAGTAAATTTGACACAAGGATTGCAGCCGTCTGTGACATTTTGTATTTAATGTCATAGGGCTAGTTTTGCGTCCTTTCTACGCCGAAGTCAGAAACGACTTCTCTTAAAAAGTTTTTCTATAGCATTTCGATAAGGCCTCATACAGCCACCGAGGTACATCAACGTAAACCATAATGTAAGTGAACAATTTACAACTGTGTTATACCACCTGTTTGACACACACACACACACACACACACACACACACACGCGCGCGCGCGCGCGCGCGCCCGCACGCACACAGACACATTCACATTCACAAAAGCACAGCCCTCGACTACATGTCCATGCCTCAGAATGATAAATCGGGCTCTAGCGCCCTGAGAGAGTGGTCATGTGTTTGTCACTTGTGTTAATGTGTGTGCGATTTCTACAGCAGTAGAAGAACTTGTGTGAAATCTTTAATACCTTCGCAGTCTTTTTCATTGTGCCTGTCTGCAATTCTAGCTATCTATCCTTTTCGTATTGTTATTATTCCATCCTGGCCAGTCTTCTGTTAGTTTTTATTCATCGCATATAAAAGTGAGCACGGAAAGTAAAAATACACTATAATAGCCTCTATGCCGTAAGATATTTTGAACGTAGGAGCACAGCTGTGGACGTTAACACATACGAAACCAAGTTTATTTGGTGTTACAGTATTTGACTTTTTCTACAGTGTCTCATTGGACAGTTAATGTACTTGTATATGTGGTAGGCATCACCTTCTTTAGACAGTCGCACAACTGGGATGCCAGCAAATGAATACGACTTTGTCATTACCTGTAGCGCCCGTGGTTGAACGCGAGGCGTGTTATAGTACTCCTGAAGCTTGTGGATCGCTGATGTTTCTCGTGCTAAAAGTTATTTATCTCATCTTTGACATCACTCCAGATTAGTATCTTGGAACGTACCCTGAGCTCAAACGAATATAATGAAGTTCCTTACACAAATCAACTTGAATTTCGGAAACATCGCTCATGGGAAAGCCAACTCGTACTTTTCTCACACGGCATCGTGAAAGCTGTGGATCATGGCAATGACAGAGATTTAATTTTTCTTAGCTTCCGAATCACTCAGTACCGTAACAACTCCCGTTAACGAAAAAACGATGTGATGAGATGTTAAACGAAATTTCTGGTTGGACTGAGGATTTCTTGATATGGTGCACGCCGCATGTTATCTTGGTAAGAGATTCACAGAAATATGTGCAAGTAACATCAGATGTGAGCCAGAAAAGTGTGTTGGGACCACCACTGTTAGCCGGCCACTGTGGCCGAGCGGTTCTAGGCGTTTCAGTCCTCCTGCTGCGGTCGCAGGTTCGAATCCAGCCTCGGGCATGGATGTGTGTGATGCGGTTAGGTTAGTTAGGCATAAGTAGTTCTAAGTCTAGGGGACTGATGACCTCAGATGTTGAGTCCCACTGTGTTTAGAGGCATCTGATCCACCACTGTTCAAGTTGTACAGTGAGGTGGCAAAAGTCATAAAATACCTCTCAATATCTTGTCGGAAAACCCTTTGCTCAGCTAGTGCAGCAACTCTACGTGGCTTGGGCTCAACAAGTAGTTGCAAGTCCCCTGAGAAATATTGAGCAATAATGCGTCTATAGCCGTTCATATTGTGAAAGTGTTAGCAGTACAGAATTTTTGCAGGAGGTAACCTCTCGATTATGTCCCATAAATGTTCGATGGGGTTCATGTCGGGCTATATGGGTGGCCAAACCATATGCTGGAATTGTCAAGAATGTTCTTCAAACCATTCGCGAACAACTGTGTCCTGGTGACATGGCGCATTGTCACCCCTAAAAATTCCATCGTTGTTTGGGAATATGAAGTCGACGAATGGTTGAAAATGGTCTCCCAGTAGCCGAACATAATCAGGATCCAGTCCATTCTAAGTAAACACAGCCCACATCATTATGGAACCACCACCAGCTTGCACAGTGACGTGTTGACAACTTAGTACATGGCTTCGTGGGGTCTGCGCCACACTCGAACCACACGATCATCTCTTACCAACTGAACGATCGGGATTCTTCTGATCACGCCACGGTTTCCAGTTGTCTAGGCTCCAACCAATAGGGTCGCAGAGGCCAGGTGAGGTACCGCAGGCGATGTCCTGTTAGCAAAGGTCGCCTGCTGCCATAGCCCACTACCACCAGATTTCGCCGCACTGTCCTAACGGATACGTTGTCATGAATCCCACACTGATTTCTGCGGTTATTTCACGCAGTGTTGCTAGTCTCTTACCACTGACAATTGTACACAAACAACGTTGCTCTCAGTTGTTAAGTGAAGGCCGTCAGCTAATACTCCACCTACCACTGCACATCCAGTGCATATTAATTTCCGTCGAGCGCCCATAATCACGTCGGAAGCCCTTTCACATGAATCACTTGAGTACAAATGACAGCTCGGCCAGTGCACTGCCCTTTTATACCTTGTGTACGCCATACTACCGCCATCTGTATATGTACAGTCGTGGACAAAACGAGCGAGACCCCTCGCCTTTTCGTTATGCTGATCCGCACAGCTTTAAAGTCTTCTACACAGCATAACAGGCAAGGCGACGAACTGCTACCAACATACTTTACACAGGCATGAAGTTGAAAAACTATCCGAACTTTGTCAGACTCTTTTCAATCATATTAATGCTGATTAGTGTGTTAAACACAACACTTAATTATAAGATGTAAATGAAATAAGAAACGCTAATTAGTATGAACTGTACTAATCAAAATGAATTTCAGCTTATCGAGATAACATAACTGTTTTAGTAAGGCAAAGTACCCCAGTTCGTTACGAATTAGCAAAATATTATGCGCATTCGGCCGCGAAACGGCCTGTGTCAACGTTCAGACTAGTCATACTGGATTAACGTTGCTGAACTACCATCAAAATGTGCAAATCTAGCAATACGTGAAGATTCATAACGAAATTCAGTTAAAAATCATTCAGTGCCACACTTAAGTCAATTCAATTATTGGCAGAAGCGGGAAAAGTAGGCAGTAACAAGTATGAAATTCTACAAGAGTTTCATATTGACATCCACAGGGCGCCGGTACAGAATAAAGATAGCAAAAAACGTACTGGGGTCGCGAGAATTTCTTAAAACTGCTTTATTGATAGTCTATCTGCCACCATCGAGATTAGAACCGAAAACAAACGAGACCTCCCCTGCAGTAGCAAACACCTTTCACTACGCTACCAGACAACCCAGGCAAACAGCCCTCTATTATTACCCCAGACATGAATAAACCGGCAATTTCGCAATGAAAATGGCAAAATGATCTGCTGTTTCTGTTGCATAGAGCTTTCTGGACTCAAAAACCTGAATTTTCTACCTTTATGTCACCGCTTATGTGATAATCATTCGGGATGTTTATCGAAATACCAAATACTGTCATTAGCGAGTAAATTTAGTAGGATAATTCTGCACCACCGCAGGAAATAAACGGCGACATAGCTGCAAAATGTATTCTACAATGTTTCGAATTCTCCATTAGACTCGCCATAGCCAGGAAACGTTCATCAGCCGACGTGTTTCTTAAGCTATGGGAACGCTCGCATTTCTAAAACGCAGTGGCATTAATACTACAATCTGAATTACCGCGTGTATAGGCAAATGGATTTTATTTGCTTTCCTGTAAACGTGATTTGGATCGAAAGGGTAGCTACGATTAATATGCTGATGTATCGACTGCAACTAGAACGTTTCGAATAAAGAGTAGAGGGAATTATTTATGCGGTCCTCATCTTCAGTAACTGTCGTAGCCATTTTCGTTGTTAGGATTTAGTCACCTAAATCGGTAAAAATGGAACCCTACTAGTCTCGCTTTCTTGACCGTCTATCTGTCTACCCAACCCTTAAAATCCGTTTATCCCTAGTACGGTTAGACATAATAAGCGCACTTCCTGCAGTATACGGTCCCTTGGTGGTGTAAAAAAGTGAGCTTCTATATGAACGCAATCTAAAGATACGGCTCTTTATGTAAAGAAAATTTACGCAACAGTAATCGAGTATGACTGGTCTGAACGTTGACACAGACCGTTTCTCGGCCGAATGCGCATAATATTTTGCTAATTCGTAACGATCTGGGGTACTTTGCCTTACTAAAACACGTTATCTCGATAAGCTGAATTCATTTTGATTAGTACAGTTCATACTAATTAGCATCTCTTCTTTCATTTATATCTTATATTTACACGTTGTGTCTAACACACTAATCAGCATGAATATAAACTTAGACATGTTTGAAAATAGTCTGGCAAAGTTCGGATAGTTTTTCAATTTCACGCCTGTGCATAGTATGTTGGTTGCACTTCGTCACCTTGCCTGTTATGCTGTGTAGCAGACTTTAAAGCTGTGCCGATCAGCATAAAGAAAAGGCGAGGGGTCTCGCTCGTTTTGTCCACAACTGTACATGTCGTTATTCCACGACTTTTTTCACCTCATTGTGTATTAATGACCTGGTGGACTCTACCATCAGGAACTGACGAGCAACGTCTAACTCGGGGGCAGTGAACTGAGACCGAATGCCAGAGATAGCAGCCGAAACTAAGGCCCACACGCGCTCACATGGCTCGGCCACCTTCGTCCACAGCGGGCTAAACCTAAGGGCGCCACACTCGGCAAGTAGAGACGCTTATCGTGCCTACCGCCTCTGCCAGTAAACCGGCGTCCTATGAAGATACCACGCGTACTATTCGTTTAACAGAAATAAACAAAAAATAAAATTAAAGTAACAGTAAATTCTCATCCCTTAATATCTACGTCCTTCTTCGTATAATGGAACATAATTTATAATCATTTAACTACACTTATGATCCTATTCGAAAGTAATAAATCACTATCTGAGCAAAAGTTTCCGGACACCTTTTAGTGGACGGCTTCATCTCTGCTAGGGACACTTTCAATGAGGCGTTTGAATGTCTGTGGAGGAATGGCAGCCCATTAACCTTCATGTGCCAAAACCATGGAAGATAGTGATGTTGGACGCTGGGGTCTGATATACTCCTACCTTCCTTATATCAAACCGAATTAATGTATTACTGAAAACATCAATATACATTTCGCTTACCGAACATGGCATTATAAAAAAATAAAAGTTCACTCAAACAACTGGGAGCCACCAATATAGGTACTCAAACCCAGGTATACATAAAACTCAATGCGAAGACTGTGAAAAATTCTACATAGGACAGACAGGCAAAAACTTCGCCAATAGATATTGAGAACAAGTGATAACAACCCACAATCTTTTTGAACCACATTAAAAATGAACTACACACAACAGACCGACTGGAAAATACTGTCGATATTTTACTCATAACACGAAAAGGACCGATAGTGAAAATACTTGGGAAAATGAGATATATTCACACACAAGAAATTATCCACATTTAATCCTCAACGTACAAATTGACCTAACATATAAACACTTTATCAAAAGCTTTATTGATATTATCCACCAAGTTCCTGGATGAACCTCAGTACAACTAGAGACAAAATTTAACTTAAATTAAACAACACTTCAGATATCCGTTTAGTACAACTCAGTAACATTCCTGATAGAACTGTCAACAGGCAGATGTAATCATACAATATCGCTGATCATCTGACATCGATACTGTCAAGTAATTTCAACCGGAAATTAAGTTTGTTTCTGACCAGTATTAATGAAATATCAGAATACAATTGATCAGTACTAGAATAAGAACGAAAGAATATAATCACTAAACGAATAGACAGCAACAGAAATAACAAAATCGCTGGTCATCTGTCACAGATGCTATCGTTAAATGTCAGCTACAGATTAAGATTTGTTTCTGACCACTACTAAAATAACAGTCAAAACATCCTACAAAACTGGTTATTATTGCTACATTAACGTAAAATATAATCGGGAACCAACAGACAGCATCAAAACAACGATATTGCATAGAAGTCGTGACTTGGAAACATATGTAAAATCAATTATTCGTAAGTAAGTTAACGTGTGATACAACAAATGTACCAAAATTTACAATATGTTCTATTACAGACATCCTGATGATGGTTGTATAGCTAAATAGGCCTATAGATCAATAATAATAATAATAACACCGGCCAACGATGGAAAACTTTTTTGCTGAAAGTACTTTATTCTTATGTTTTTTAGGGTGGGAAATCCAAATATGATACTTTGTATCACCTACCATTTCTTCACATTTTAGAGTTAAATTTATTAAATTAAACGATTTTTTAAAGAATTTAACAGTTTTTGTGTAGTTAAAATAACTTTGAAAGGAGGTGTAATGAATGAAGGTGACGTTGGTAACACTGGTCAAAAACATTTGCTGGCAAAAAAAGACGACTCTACTTTTGTGTTAACAGATGTTTTGTTTACTGTCAACTTAACCTCACTTTCCCCGTTTCCTGTACATATGCTCAGTACAATGTCTAATCGTGGTTGTAAAAATTCTGCTGACAGTTTTTGTTACATTTGTGGTGAATTTGTGATTACAAAACATCAAAGAAACATTACAGACTTTGTGAAAAAGGTTTATCTATCATACTTTGGATCTAAACTTGGTGATCAAGATAAATCTTGGGCGCCGCATAAGGTATGTCATGTTTGTGTTGAAGACCTGAGAAAATGGTCCAAAAAGGAGAAAAAATCCTTTAGATTTGCTGTTCCTGTGATATGGAGGGAGCCAAGAAATCATTCTGACGACTGCTACTTTTGCAGTGTTGATATTACTGGTCACAATTCGAAAAACAAGAAGGTAATAAGGTACCTTAACCTTCCGTCCGCCATCCGACCAGTAGGGCATGGTGTAGATAAGTAACTGAACCATTCCCTAACCAAGAAAAATACCCACACACTTCGGTTGATCGAAGAAAGAAGGATGTACAAAAATGTTAAGGGAAATTCACGAATACAGAAATACAAGTCTATAAGACGAAATGGCTGCATGAAAAGTGTGAAAAAATAGAAAAAGAAATGACTGTCGGAAAGATTGACTCAGCATACGGGAAATTCAAAACAACCTTCGGTGACAGTAAAAGCCAGGGTGATAACATTCACAGTGCAACTGGAATTCCACTGTTAAACGCAGAGAAGAGAGCGGATAGGTGGAATGAATACATTGAAGGCCTCTATGAGGGAGAAGATATGTCTGATGTGATAGAAGAAGAAACAGGAGTCGATTTAGAAGAGATAGGTGATACAGTATCTGAATCAGAATTTAAGAGAGCTTTGGAGAAGTTAAGATCAAATAAGAGAGAAGGGATGGATAACATTCCACCGGAATTTCTAAAATCGTTAGGGAAGTGGCAACAAAATGACTATTCACGTTGGTGTGTAGAATGTATGTGTCTGGCAACATACCATCTGATTTTCGGAAAAATATCACCCACACAATTCCGAAAAATGCAAGAGCTGACAAGTGGGAGGACTACTGCAGAATCAGCTTAACAGCTTATGCATCAAAGCTTACGACAAGAATAATATACAGAAGAATGGAAGAGAAAATTGAGGATGTGTTAGATGACGATCAGTTTGGCTTTAGGAAAGATAGTGGCACCAAAGAGGCAATTCTGACGTTGCCGTTGATAATGGAGGCAAGACTAAAGAAAAATTAAGACACGTTCATAGGATTTATCGACCTGGAAAAAGCGTTCGGCAATGTCAAATGGAGTAAGATGTTCGAAATTCTGAGAAAAGTAGGAGTAAGCTATAGGGAGAGGCGGGTAATATATAACTCGCACAAGACCCAAGAGGGAATAATAGGAATGGACAACCAAGAATGAAGTGCTTTGATTAAAAAGGGCGTAAAGCAGGGCTATAGACTTTCGGTCCTACTGTTCAATCTGTATATCGAGGAAGCAATGACACAAATGGTTCGAATGGCTCTAAGCACTATGGGACTTAACATCTGAGGTCATCAGTCCCCTAGACTTAGAACTACTTAAACTTAACTATCGTAAGGACATCACCCACATCAATGCCCGTGGCAGGATTCGAATCTGCGACCGTAGCAGCAGCGCGATTCCGGACTGAAGCGCCTAGAACCGATCGGCCAAGCAATGACACAAATGAAAAAAGTTCTGGAGTAGAATTAAAATCCAAGGTGAAAGGACACGAATGTTAAGATTCTCCGATGACATTGGTATCCGCAGTGGAAGTTAAAAAGAACTACAGGGACTGCCGAATAGAATGACCAGCCTAATGAGTACAGCGATGGAATGAGGGCGAAACGAAGAATGACGAAAGTAATGAGAACCAGCAGAAATGAGAACAGCGAGGAAACTTAACATCAGACTTGGGGATCACGAAATAGACGAAGTTAAGGAATTCTTCTACGTAGGTAGCAAAATAAGCCATGACGAATGGACCAAGGAGGACATAAAAATCAGACTAGAATTGTCATAAATGGCATTCCTGACCAAGAGAAATATGCTAGTATCAAACGTAGGACTTAATTTGTGGAAACAATTTCTTAGAATGTACATTTGGAGCACAGCATTGTATAGTAGTGAAACATGGACTATGGGAAAACTGGAACAGAAAAGAATCGAAACATTTGAGACATGGTGCTACAGACAAATGTTGAAAATTAGGTGGACTGATAGGGTAAGGAATGAGGAGGTTCGTGCGCAGAATCGGAGAGGAAGGTGATATGTGCAAAACACTGACAAGAAGAACGGACAGGATGACAAGACATATGTTAAGACATCAGAGAATGACTTCCATCGTACTAGAGGGAGCTGTAAAGGGCAAAAACTGTAGAGGAGCACAGAGATTGAAATACGTACAGCAAATAATAGAGGACGTAGGTTGCAAATGCTACTCTGAGATGGAGAGGTGAGCACCGCATCAGACCAGTCAGAAGAATGATGACCACCTCCCCCTCACCGCAAAAAAAAAAGAAAAGAAAAGAAACCGTAACACATCCTCCTCCGTACTTCACGTTTGGTATTGCACATGACAGTAGCGGAGGTTCTCCAGGCATTCGACAAACCCAAGTCGTTCCTATACCACTGGGTGTAGCGTGAATCGTCACTTCAAATCACTCGTTTTCAGTCATCCAGTATCCAGTGGCGTCGCTCTGTACTCCACCTCAAGCGTCGCTTAACGCTGATTACATAAATGTGTGGCTTACAACGAGTTGCCCTACAGTTGTACCCCATACTGTTTAACTCCCTACGCACAGTCATTGGACTGGAGGCATCACGAGTGACACCTTCCACTGATGTCGTGTGATTTTTTGCAACCACCCTCCCTAATGGTTGGCGTTTTGTCATGACAATGGTAGTACAGAGAAGTCTCAATGGTAAAAAAATTAACAGTAATGTTGGAAGACCTGCAGAGGATCGACGTTTCGTCGGGGACTGGCAGTTAAAACTGAACTTAAACAAATGTGACGAACTGCGAATACATCGACAGAAACGCCCAGGATTGTGTGATTACACGATGGCAGAACCATCACTGCAGGTATTCACATCCACACAATATCTTGGGAGTACGCCCACGAATAACAAATTGACCTGCTCGAATAGAGTAACGCACAGCGTGCTAGCTTACGAGACAGGGAGGTGAGTAGTGCACTGTGGAAGAATAATACCCATGTAATTTTATCTGAAAGGTATCCATGGCTGTGGATAATACCTCATGCACTGGTTGCTAAAATACATCCTAACTGCGGTTGAAGCCTCGAGCCTGTGTAAACTTAGATAACTCTAATACTGCGTAAACTGAATCGGGATATAATGCTTAACACTTGTATATGTGTGTGAGGAAATACATATGTGCCTTGTTCCCAAAACAGCACAACAATTTTTCTTTTAATTTTTAATAGCTACAAGCTACTGTGCAAAAGACCGCATCTGAACTGCTTCGATACATCCTTAGAAACAGACATCGTTATGTAGTTGCGAATACTATGTTGGACTTTTAAATAACTCGTAATAACATTCGCTACAGTTTTATGTCTAAGGTACCACGTATTGCTAAGCAATAAGTATACGAGTATTTCTTAATAAGAGACTGGGCGATACATCTGCAACGTATTAGTTGTTAGTGTCGCCCACACTTGGTTTCTTAGGTATAGCTTTCATGTTGACTTAACAATAAAAGCAATTTAATTTAACTAAAAGTCAACTAAAAATGATTATTTTCCAAAAATTTGCTACGAAATAGTTCTGTGGTCTCAAGAACGTATAACGATAATATTTTTCCTTTTCTATTCACTCTTAATTCGACAAATTCCATCCGAATAATATCGTCCGGCTGGACATTACTAACAAACTGAATATCTGAACTTTGTTCCTTTCTATTCATTCGTAATTCGACAAATTGCATCCGAATAATATCGTCAGACCAGACATTACTAACAAACTGAATATCTGAACTTTGTTCCTTTCTGTCAAATAACTAACAACAAACTAAATAGCATCTTTGCATCTACATATTTCTTTTCCGAACATTAAAAATAAAGTTTCTTTTTTTCGACTTAATTTCATTATCTCTTTCTTTAATGGAGTGCAATTTTTCGGGGGATAACTTCTTTATCTTTTAAATGAGTTCTGGGAACTCTTCTTTTAGGGTTCCGTACGTGAATAGGTAAAACGCAACCCTTGTCTGTTTACCTGTGCGTCTGTCTACTGTTGAAAACCCTCTCTCACCGGAACAGGTAGACATATGAAAATGACATTTATGACACATATTGAGTCTACAGTCCCTTACTGGTATAAAAACTTTAAGCTTCTAAGTTAATGAAATCAAAAGATACGGCCTATCATGTCACATATTTTGATGCTCACAAACTCACCAAAACTTAAAGGGTACCTCCTATTGATCTAGAATCATGAGATTTGGCGAGAAGGTAGGTCTTATGGTACAAGAACAAATATCAGAAAATTGTTAATTTGTAATTATGTCACGAGGAAATATCTCTTTTGTCATTTGTTATCCGACATGAAACTTTAAATTAAAACATTCCTAAAACTCTTGAAATTCCCGAGGCCGATATCTTGTCAGTATCAATGTCGGTAATAGTCAAAAATCTTCGAGATTCTCGATTACCGTCATGGACGAACTGTTTTTATATATAATTAAGTTTGTACGGAACCTCAGAGCGCAAGTCCTACACGCATGTAGCTAATTTTCTTTTTCTTTAAGTAGAAAAGCTTTAATTACTTTCTACGTTTACATCGAAATTTGCCGACAGTGGACGAATACCAGCAATTTCATGTCCCCAAATTCAACGATTAAAAAGCCCAATAAAAAATAAAGGAAATGTGCTCCCCACTGCCACCACCATTTTGGCCTCTGAAATTATAGAATCCGAATAAAATTAAACCTCTTAAGGTATTGGCAGATCGCGTCTCACCATCGTTTCCTAAGTTAATGGTCACTCGACACTTTAACGCGGGAAGCAATGACAAAGATTAGATTAGAGATTAGATTAGATTAGATTAGTACTTGCTCCATAGATCATGAATACGACACTTCGTAATGATGTGACTTGCTTGCATAAATCGTTCCAAAGGGTTGTTATGTACCGTTACTGGAAAAAGCTTGACGCTTTATGGTCCAATCGACACCGTACGACCAGAACACAGTTTTCTTCCGAAATTCACGTATCTAATCAAATAAGTTGCAAACTGAGTTACTATCACTCACCGCAAACCACCAATCATTCCTCTACAGGACCAACAAACCACACTAGCCTCAAAGTACGTGCAAATCTTACAAATAAACATTGAAAACGTTCGACCCTCTCAGATTCGTGCATACACAAAAACTCAGTTACCTCAGAGTCTGAGTCCGCAGCTCGTGGTCGCGCGGTAGCGTTCTCGCTTCCCACGCCCGGGTTCCCGGGTTCGATTCCCGGCGGGGTCAGGGATTATCTCTGCCTCGTGATGACTGGGTGTTGTGTGCTGTCCTTAGGTTAGTTAGGTTTAAGTAGTTCTAAGTTCTAGGGGACTGATGACCATAGATGTTAAGTCCCATAGTGCTCAGAGCCATTTGAATCATCAGAGTCTGATAAACGAAAACGTACGGAACAATTGCGATCAGTATTTGACCGAAACTTAACTCACGTATCAATGATAAATGTTTGGCCTCATCACCGTCCCGCCATTGAACGTTTCTATAATTCAACGAATTATTTAATGTCGGTCTGTACACCATTACTTAGCAAAATCTCCCTCACTAGAAATGCAGTGATTAACAATGGGAATCATTAGACAGTAATTCGCGGGTAGAAACTCGCAAAACCAAACAAATCAATCACACTGAAGTGACAAGAGTAATGGGATACCGATATTTACATATACCGGGTGTTACAAAAAGGTACGGCCAAACTTTCAGGAAACATTTCTCACACACAAATAAAGGAAAGATGTTATGTGGACATGTGTCCGGAAACGCTTCATTTCCATTTTAGAGCTCATTTTAGTTTCGACTGTATGTACTGTACTTCCTCGATTCACCGCCAATTGGCCCAATTTAAGGAAGGTAATGTTGACTTCGGTGCTTGTGTTAACATGCCACTCATTGCTCTACAGTACTAGCATCAAGCACACCAGTACGTAGCATCAACAGGTTAGTGTTCATCACGAACATGGTTTTGCAGTCAGTGCAATGTTTATAAATGCGGAGTTGGCAGATGCCCATTTGATGTATGGATTAGCACGGGGCAATAGCCGTGGCGCGGTATGCTTGTATCGAGACAAATTTCCAGAACGAAGGTGTCCCGACAGGAAGACGTTCGAAGCAATTGATCGGCGTCTTAGGGAGCACGGAACATTCCAGCCTATGACTCGCGACTGGGGAAGACCTAGAACGACGAGGACACCTGCAATGGACGAGGCAATTCTTCGTGCAGTTGACGATAACCCTAATGTCAGCGTCAGAGAAGTTGCTGCTGTACAAGGTAACGTTGACCACGTCACTTATGGAGAGTGCTAAGGGAGAAACAGTTGTTTCCGTACCATGTAGAGCGTGTGCAGACACTATCAGCAGCTGATTGGCCACCACGGGTACACTTCTGCGAATGGTTCATCCAACAATGTGTCAATCCTCATTTCGGTGCAAATGTTCTCTTTACGGATGAGGCTTCATTCCAACGTGATCAAATTGTAAATTTTCACAATCAACATGTGTGGGCTGACGAGAATACGCATGCAATTGTGCAATCACCTCATCAACACAGATTTTCTGTGAACGTTTGGGCAGGCATTGTTGGTGATGTCTTGATTGGGCCCCATGTTCTTCCACCTACGCTCAATGGAGCACGTTATCATGATTTCATACGGGATACACTACCTGTGCTGCTACAACATGTGCCTTTACAAGTACGACACAACATGTGGTTCATGCACGATGGAGCTCCTGCACATTTCAGTCGAACAGTCGAAGTGTTCGTACGCTTTTCAACAACAGATTCGGTGACCGATGGATTGGTAGAGGCGGACCAATTCCATGGCCTCCACGCTCTCCTGACCTCAACCCTCTTGACTTTCATTTGTGGGGGCATTTGAAAGCTCTTGTCTACGCAACCCCGGTACCAAATGTAGAGACTCTTCGTGCTCGTATTGTGGACGGCTGTGATACAATACGCCATTCTCTAGAGCTGCATCAGCGCTTCAGGGATTCCATGCGACGGATGGTGGATGCATGTATTCTCGCTAACGGAGGACATTTTGAACATTTCCTGTAGCAAAGTGTTTGAAGTCACGCTGGTACATTCTGTTGCTGTGTGTTTCCATTGCATGATTAATGTGATTTGAAGAGAAGTAACAAAATGAGCTCTAACATGGAAAGTAAGCGATTCCGACACGTGTCCACAAAACATATTTTATTTCGTTGTGCGTGAGGAATGTCTCCTGAAAGTTTGGCCGTACCTTTTTGTTACACCCTGTATATACGGCGGCACTACCGCGTACACGAGGTATAAAAAGGCAGTGCATTGATGGAGCCGTCACTTTTACTTAATTGATTCATGTGAAAAGGTTTCCGATATCATTATGGTCGCAAGACGGGAATTAATAGATTTTGAACGTGTAATGATAGTTGGAGCTAGAGGCATGGCAAATTTCGTTCATGAAATTGTTAGTGAATTCAATATTCCGAGTTCCACAGCGTCAAGAGTGTGCCGAGAATGCCAAATTTCAGGTATTACCTCACACCACCGACAATGCAGTGAGCGATGGCATTCTCTTAACGACCAAGAGCAGGGGCGTTTGCGTAGAGTTGTCAGTGCTAACAGACAAGCAACACTGTGTGAGAAAGGTGGAGAAATCAAAGTGGGACGTACGAAAAACGTATCCGTCAGGACACTGTGTGAAATTTGGCGTTAATGAGCTATAGCAGGAGACGAACGACGCGAGTTTCTTTGCTAACAGCACGACATCGCTTGCAGCGCCTCTCCTGGGCTCGTCACCAGATCAGTTGGATACTAGACGACCAGAAAACCGTGGGCTAGTCAGATGAGTCCCGTTTTCTGATGGTAGACTTCGAGCGTAATGCAGACCCCACGAAGTCACGGACCCAAGTTGACAACAAGGCATTTTGCAAGCTGTCGGTGTCTCCAAGATGATGTGGCTGCGTTTAAATGGGATTGATGTATCCTCTCGTCCAGTAGAACCGCTCATTGACTGAAAATGCTTACGTTGGGTTATTTGGAGACCACTGGTAGCCAGTCATGAACTCCATGTTCCCAACAACTATGGAATCTGTATGGATAGCAAAGCACCATGTCACTGGGCCCCAATCGTTCACTATTGGTTTGAAGAACATTCTGGACAATTCGACTGAATGATTTCATCGCCCAGATCGCCCGACGCGAACTCCATCGAACACTTATGGGACGTAGTCGGGAGGTCAGTACGTGAACAAAATCCTGCACCAGCAACACTGTCGCAACTATGGGCGGCTGTAGAGGCAACACAGCACAATATTTATGTAGGAGACTTCCAGCTACTTGTCGCGCCCATGTCACGTCAAGTTGTTGCATTGCACCGAACAAAAGGAGGTTCGACATGATATTAGGAGGTATGCCACTACTTTTTTCGCCTTAGTTTACGTCGCACCAATAACCACTCTGATCGTAAGTACTCAAACTCTATTATTACTGCAGTTTCCATCATTCCACTGCGACTACTCGTCCAACGGTTAACTGTAACTTTCAGAACGCTGTCTCCGCTCAGAACTCCCCACCGTGAACTTGAGGGTCCAGCACTACTCTTACACTATAAATGACCATAAGACCCATGTTAAAACATTTTGCATCCACTTAGAAAGTACAGTGCTACAATTACTTTTAACGATTAAATCATTGTTTAAGATGGCCGTCGTATCTTCTTCTCGTGGCCACCTTTCGTTGCTACACTATGTGATCAAAAGTATCCGGACACCGCCAGAAACATACTTTTTCATATTAGGTGCATTGTGCTGCCACCTACTGGCAGGTACTCTATATCGGAGACCTCAGTAGTCCTTAGTCATCGTGAGAGAGCAGAATAGGGCGCTCCTTGCAACTCACGGACTTCGAACGTGGTCAGGTGATTGGGTGTCACTTGTGTCATACGTCTGTACGTGAAATTTCCACACTCCTAAACATCCCTAGGTCCTCGGTTTCCGATGTTATAGCAAAGGGGAATCGTAAAGGGACATGTGCAGCAGAATAGCGTATGGGCCGACCTCGTCTGTTGACTGACAGAGACCGCCGACAGTTGAAGAGTGTCGTAAAGTGTAATAGGCCGACATCTATCCAGACCATTACTCAGGAATTCCAAACTGCATCAGGAACCACTGCAAGTATTATGATAGTTAGGCGGGAGGTGCCCGCCAGGTTAGCCGCGCGCACTAACGCACCGCTTTCCGGGCGGGAAGGCGTGCCGGTCCCTTGCACGAATCTGACCGGCGGATTAGTGTAGAGATCCGATGTGCGGACCAGCCTGTGGGTGGTTTTTAAAGTGGTTTTCCATCTGCCTCGGCGAACGCGAGCTGGTCCCCTTATTCCGCCTCAGTTAAGCTATGTCAGCGATTGCTGCGCAAATACTGTCTCCACGTGCGAATACACCATATATTACTGTACCACGCAAACATTTAGGGTTACACTCGTCTGGTGTGAGACGTTCCCGCCGGTGGGGGGGTCAACGGGGGTCGAACAGCACGATTACCCTGGGTTCGGTGTGGGGCGGCGGTGGGGTGAGTGGACTGACTGCTGCAGCCTGTTGTGCGGTTTGGAACAGCTACGGCGGGGACGAAGCCTCTCCGTCGTTTCTAGGTCCCCACTTCCATACAATACAAAACAATAGGCGGGAGGTGTGAAAACTTGGATTTAATGCTCATAAGCCACACATCGATCCGGTAAATGCCAAACGATGGCTCGCTTGGGGTAAGGAGAGTAAACATTGGACGACTGAACAGTGGAAAAACGTTGTGTGGAGTGACGAATCACGGTACACAATGTGGCGATCCTATGGCCGGGTTTGGGTATGTCGAATGCCCGGTGAACATCTGCCAGCGTGTGTAGTGCCAATAGCAAAATTCAGAGGCACTGGTATTATGGTGTGGTCGTGTTTTTCATGGAGGAGACTTGCACTCCTTGTTGTTTTGCGTAGCACTATCACAGCACAGGCCTACATCGATGTTTTAAGCACCTTCTTGCTTCCCACTATAGCAGAGAAATTCGGGGATGACGACTGCATTTTTCAACACGATCGAGCACCTGTTCATAATGCACGGCCTCTGGCGGAGTGGCTACACGACAATAACATCCTTGTAATGGACTGGCCTGCACCGAGTCCTGACCTGAAGCCTATAGAACACCTTTGAGATGTGTTGGAACGCCGACTTCGTGCAAGGCTTCACCGACCGACATCGATACCTCTCCTCAGTGCAGCACTCAGTGAAAAATGGGCTACCATTCCCCACGAAACCTTCCAACATCTGATTGAACTTATGCCTGCGAGAGTGGAAGCTGTCATCAAGGCTAAGGGTGGGCCAACACAATGTTGAATTCCAGCATTACCGATGGAGGGCGCCACGAACTAGTCATTTTCAGTCAGGTGTCCGGATACTTTTGATCACATGGTGTATATGATCTTTGTTGCTTGAACTGTCATTGTTGTTGGCCACCGTTTCTGGAATGATCTTTGCCGCAGTCTTTTCTATTGATGCAGATCAATGCTCCTGCATTGGTACTTTACAACACATCGCAAACAACCACATTTATGCAAGTATTTAAAATAATCGACGAAGAATACTCAACACATGTCTTCGTAAGTCCCGCTGCTGCGTCAATAATTTAAGACGAGGAAACCACCGTGATGATATCAATTCATTCCATGATCCGTCACATCAGCCAGACTCGGATGAAATCCGCGCTAAATATAAGCTACCGTGGACTGGTAAACCGACCAGTGTGAGCGTGGCTTTTAGGCGGTTTTCCACGCTCATTGAGGAAAATTGTGGGCTGTGTCACACATTGTCTTATGGAATACGATACACAAACAATTAAAATACGATAGCATACAGACCTAAGTTAACACGATTGATAGACAGGTGGGGCATATAACTTCCCATTGTTAGGTTGCTCTGACAATTATGAGGTCTGTAAGAGCATTCGGCCACAAAATAATAAAATTCCGAGGAAAAAAGTTTCTGGCATTTTAAATCTGTATGCCAGATCAGGACTCGAATTCCGGACTTTTGCCATTCGCATGCAATTGCTCTATGGGTCGTGAGTCGTGCTCTGGTGGCTTAGTGGTTGAGGACTTGCCAGCGAAAGGCAAAGGTCCCGAGTTCGAGTCTCGTTCTAGCTCACAGTCTGAGTCTGCTTGAAAGTTTCATATCAGCGCACACTACGCTACAGAGTCAAAAATGCATTCTGTATACATCCCCCAGGCTGTGGCTAAGCCATGTCTCCGCAATATCCTTTCTTCCTGGAGTGCTAGCCCGCAAGGGACTATGAAGCTTGGAAGGTAGGAGATAAGATACTGGCAGAAGTAAAGCTGTAGGGACAGGTAAGGAGTCGTGCTTGGGTAGCTCAGTTGGTACAGCACTTGCGCGCCAAAAGCAAAAGTCCCGAGTTCGAGTCTTCTCGGTCCGTCACAGCCGGTCGGTGTGGCCGAGTGGTTCTGGAAGCTTCAGTCTGTAACCGCGCGACAGCTACGGTCGCAAGTTCGAATCCTGCCTCGGGAATGGATGTGTGTGATGTCCTTAGGTTAGTTAGGTTTAAGTAGTTCTAAGTCTAAGGGACTGATGACCTCAGATGTTAAGTCCCATAGTGCTCAGAGCCATTTGAACCATTTTTTGGTCCGTCACACAGGTTTAATCTGCCAGGAAGGTTCATATCAGCGGACTCACCTGAAATCTTAAGAAAGCGGAACGCGTACGAGACGGTCTTAACGGTACGGAAATGAAAGAAAGAAAGAAGGAAGAAATGGCACATAAAACAAATTGTTGTAAGGCGGTCACCAAACAGACTCATTGGAAGAATCCTCAGAAATCATAGTCAACCTTTTTTAAGGAGATACCTCATAAATAATATATATAAAAAAATTTCTTTCGACCAGTACCTGAGTATTAGTCATCAGTCTGAGACCCCAGGCAACTGAGACCGACAAAAGAAATAAGTAAGAGCCGCAGAGAGAAAGTGGTTTTCGTAAGAGGTTCATTTGGAAAGCTCGAAAGTGTCATGTACAAGCTCATCCCAATTCAGTGGCAGGCATTATAAAGAGAAAGTTGTGTATCACTGTTGTGTATGTAAGAGCGAACGTTTGGTTCAAATGGCTCTGAGCACTATGAGACTTAACATCTGAGGTCATCAGTCCCCTAGAACTTAGAATTACTTAAACCCAACTAGCCTATGGACATCACACACATTCATGCCCGAAGCAGGATTCGAACCTGCGACCGTAGTGGTCGCGCGGTACCAGACTGAAGCGCCTAGAACCGCTCGGCCACACCGGCCTGCAGCGAACGTTTCTAGAGGAGTCAATCAACATAGTGCTTTCTCCTACATATATTTTGACAATAGTCCATGAAGATAAAATTAGACAGGGAGAGAGATTCGCGCTGAAACGCTGGCGTAAAGACAACCGTTCTTCCTGCGGCCCATTCGCGACCAGGAAAGGAGGGAAATAAGACTGGTACCTACAAAGCACCCTCCGCCATACACCGTGAGGTGATTTGCGTAGTACAGATTTAGATGAAGTTTTTCATGTACCAATCATGAGCTTTCGCGGCAGCGCAAGTTTCCTGTCCACGTGGAGGTCGTCCTTCGATTTCAGGCGACACCGCTGAGTTTCGCTGTGGAGAGGCTGTCTGTATCGGTGGCACCTGTGTTGCGTCACGAGTGGCTTCAATAAAATATCGTCAGTCGAGTCGTGACGTCAAACGGGCGTGCTGCGGCCTGCTCTGTGTCACACGCAGTGGCGATCCCCTGCAGCCGCCCCCCCCCCCCCCCTCCTTCCGCTGTTTATTTACGTAACGCACAATTTGGTAGGGATATTGTGCCCCCTCTCTTTGCAACCCAACTGTAAGCAGTACTTACTCTTTCTAAATGTTTTTCCAGGTAAGGTACATTGGAATTCCCGAGATTAAAAGGTTAGTACGCAATATAGGTACTTAATCAGAGGGGGGTCTCCTACTAATGCGACGAAACGAGTTTTGGTACTGTTGGACAGTTACAGTCCGTTAACAAGTTTGGCTTCTCTAGTAAGCGCTGTACTCCACCTGCTTTTTAGAGCCATTTATACAGAGCCATTCTTTTGCTCGAATCACCGAACCGTTGCTTCCATATCCCACATAAGCAAAATTTTGCTCTACATTTTGAACCATCATTCCAAGCTTCACATTCAGCCTCCTATACCCACAGAAGAGGCAGGTTTTGTTGAAGGAAAGGGAACTCGTGGGCAGATACTCGACATACGACAAATAACTGAGATATTGCGAGTTTTCTTTGTTCCTGTTTCATCTGGTTCCTTGACTCTAGGAAAGTCTTTTTCTGTGTTTGGAAAGAAACAATCCGCACTGGCTGTAGAGTGATTTTTATTGAAAGTCTCGAAAGGTTTCGGGACACTAGAAGACGGATCCTCAGATGATAAAGATTCTTTTTAATAGGTCAGTATTGCCTTGCCTACTGCCGCTCAACCATCTTCCTGCTTCTGGCTCGGTTCAGAGATTTAAATAGGGACTACAGCCTTTAGCGCGCTATTTGTTTAGAACATGATTCGAATGATGTGAAATAGCTGTAAGGAAGTTACCTTTCGACGATGATCTGCCGTGCGGGGTAGTCGAGCCGTCTACGGGGCCTTGCTACGGTTCGTGAGGCTGTCCCCCGTCATACGTTCGAGTCCTCCTTCGGGCATGAGTGAGTGTGTTATACTTAGCGTAAGTTAGTTACCGTTTGATTAAGTAGTGCGTAAGCTTAGAGACCGCGAAACAGGTCGTGACTTTTAATAAAAAGTATTCTACACTCCGTGAGGATTATTTCTTTCAAAATTTGTAAGTTTGGCTGCGGCTGCCTACAATTTAAAATAACATGCTCAGATTTGACTGTGTTGCCCGAGAGAAGTTTTGGCACGTGGTTGCAGAGTTCAGAGTCTCGCCACACTTGATGGCACTGATGGGAGTCTGTACGATAAACACCTCGCAGCTTTGAAGACAAGTGCTAGCACGTCCGATTTAATCCATCTCTCGTAAGGCGTCAGACAGGGTTGTGTAGAATCCCCCACCACTCCCTATGTACAACACCTATGCCACATGTCATCATCATCAGGATTTCCCTCCAGCGAGCCGGGTAGGAATTTGGTCAACGATATGACTTCATTGATTTTTGTCCTGGTATAGATTTTCCCTTTCCACTGCATTCCATGTTACTCCTCTCCTCTAGAGATCTCCCTTAATCTGGTCTGTCCATCTTTTCCTAGGCCGCCCAATTGGTCTTCTTCCTGGTAGCTCCATCTCCAAATATTGGCATCCTCTCCCAAATGGCTCAAATGGTTCAAAAATGGCTCTGAGCACTATGGGACTCAACTGCTGTGGTCATAAGTCCCCTAGAACTTAGAACTACTTAAACCTAACTAACCTAAGGACATCACACACATCCATGCCCGAGGCAGGATTCGAACCTGCGACCGTAGCGGTCGTGCGGTTCCAGACTGTAGCGCCTTTAACCGCTCGGCCACTCCGGCCGGCAATCATCCTCTCCCCTGTAGTCAATGTCACCTGCAGGTCTCTCCTTAGATAATCATGCCTGACTCCGTCTCTCCTAGTTTTTTTGTAGAGCTGACCAAAGGAACTTCATATCAAATGCTTGTATTTGACTCTCTTCTTTCTTATTTATGGCACAGGCCTCTAGACTATACATCATGTTTGGCAGGAGATACGTTTTATACATGGTTTGTTTGGCTCTTGGAGGGGCTTCCCTGTCCCAGATTGGATTTCGTGGACGAAGTTAGATACCGAGCGAGGTGGCGCAGTGGTTAGACACTGGACTCGTATTCGGGAGGACGACGGTTCAGTCCCGCGTCCGGCCATCCTGATTTAGGTTTTCCGAGATTTCCCTAAATCTCTCCAGGGAAATGCCGGGATGGTTCCTTTCAAAGAGCACGGCCGACTTCCTTCCCCGTCCTTCCCTAATCCGATGAGACCGATGACCTCGCTGTCTGGTCTCCTTCCCCAGAACAACCAACGAAGTTAGATCCTTTCGTTACTGTGTTTAAGACTTCTAGTTTGGAACCTCCATCTGGTGATATGATGATACCCAGATAATTGAAGGTTTTCACGCGTTCAACCTTGTCCCCCTCCAGTATGATGTTACAAGGTGTCGGTGTCCTGCTCATCTTCATTGGCACCGTCTTGTTCCTATTCACTGTTAACTTGAATTTTTTAAATTTTATGTTCCAGTAATCTAGTCTCCTCTGATCCCCCATTTCCGTCTCTCCCCAAATGGCGATGTCATTAGCAAAAACAAAAGCATTGACATCTTCATTTTGTTCTTCCTTGATTTCTTTCATGATTGTGTTCATAAGTGTAATGAAGAGTAAAGGGGAGAGCGAATGCGAACTGCCTTGCTGGACACCTCTCTTTTTATTAATCACGGTAAATAATGACAGCCAAAACAGTTGTACGATAAAGATTTATTGTTGTTGTTGTGGTTCTCCATGCTACTCTATCCTGTGCAAGTTTCTTCATCTCCCAGTACTTACTGCAACCTATATCCTTCCCATCCTTCCGAATCTGATTCGGCATTCATCTCTTGGTCTCCCTCTATGATTTTTACCCCCCACGCTGCCCTCCAATACCAAATTTGTGATCGCCTGATGCCTCAGAAGATGTCCTACCAACCAATCCCTTCTTCTAGTCAAGTTGTGCCACAAACTCCTCTTCTCCCCAATTCTATTCAATATCTCCTTATTACTTATGTGATCTACCCATCTGATCTTCAGCATTCTTCTGTAGCACCACATTTCGAAAGCTTCTATTCACTTCTTGTCCGAACTATTAATCGTCCACGTTTCACTTTCATACATGAAAAAAGAAGATTTATTAAGAATTTTAATAAATCTTTATCCTGCAACTGTTTTGGCTGTCATCATTTACCATGAAGAATTTCAACAGTTGCTGTCGCAGCCATGTTTAAAATCTTTTTATTAAACCATTTTTATCTTTCACCTCCTACTTGTACACTGCTCTCACAACCATCGTACAGCATCTGAACTTTTTTAATTAATGAATCAGAGAAATTATGTTTTCTCAAGCATTTCCATATTTTATCCCTTGATGCAATATCATATACTTTTTCCCAATACTTCTGCATTACCTGACGGAGAGAGAAAATGAGATCTATTGTTCCCCTATTACTTCTGAACCCAGGCTGTTGTTCCTCTAATTGGTGTTCTAGAATTTTCCGCAATCTTTTTTTCTATGACCTTTTCCATTATCTTGAGGCAGTGTGATAACAGTGTGAATCCCTGGTAGTTGGTGCATTTCTTTCTATGACCTTTCTTGAGCAATGGTATTATAATTCCTGTTTTCCATTCATCCGACACTGTTTTCTTTCCTTATCACCCCCTGCATCCGGTGTAACCATTGTATTCCATGGATTCCTGTGGCTTTAATCACATCCGCTGTAAGCTCATCTACTCCAGCCGCCATTCCACTTTTCATCTGTTTCAGGGAATTCTCAGTTTGTAACCAAGAGATTAGATCCTGCTCCTCCTCTATTTCAATGACTTCGGTGTCACTTTCTTGTGCACCTTCCCCATTCAGTAAGATTTCAAAATAATTCTTCATCCTGATAAAATCCCCATCCTCTGTTTCAATCGCTTTAATGTCTTCTGTATCAGATCTTTTAATTTTCAATAACCCATAAAGCAGCTTTTGGTTCCCTTTGCCGTCCTACTCTATATTCTGGGTGAATGTTTGTCATTTCTTCTCCTTTTCGTCTTTCACAGTTCTCTTTGCTTGGAGTATCTTTTGTCAAAATATTTCAAATGGCTCTGAGTACTATGGGACTTAACATCTGAGGTCATCAGTACCCTAGAACTTAGAACTACTTAAACCTAACTAACCTAAGGACGTCACACACATCCATTCCCGAGGTAGGATTTGAGCCTGCGATCGTAGCGGTCGCGCGGTTCCAGACTGAAGCGCCTAGAACCGCTCGGCCACACCGGCCCGCTTTCTTTTGTCGGTATTCCTTCTCCAGTGTTGTCACCTTGTGTTCATCTTTTGTCACCAGCTCCTAGTTCTGATTTCTTTTTTCAAACTCCATGTTTCTCTTTCCCATATTACGTTTTTTAATTGCGTCTTTTACTCTATCGTTCCACCAACTGGTTTCTTTGTGTTTCGCATGTCATTAGGAAAGCAGATGGTTAGATTAAAGGCATCGAAGCTCTTGGAATAACTACCAACAACCTCCGATTAGCTGATACAGTGCTTTTAGCCAGCAGCGAAGATGTACTTGTTGAGCTACTAACAAAAGAAAAGGACTTTAGTCTATTGTATGGGTAAGACATCAGTTTCGGCAGGTGAAACTCATGATAATTAATCGAGTAGTACAGGCCCAACTCAAAGGTGAATTAAAGGAACAGGATGTCGTGCATTGTTTCATATATCTTGGGTCAGCCATCCGCCACACGGAAGTTTTGCAGATGAAATACGGATCACGCTAGGGCGACAGGTTATGAAGGAACTCAGCAAGATCTGCCAGAACAGAGCGGCAAGAAAGATCTGGTTTGGTGAAATATCACGTTTTCCATCTTCTTTTACAGTTGCGAATATGGACCCTCAAGGCCAAAGATAAAGAGCGTATTAATGCATTTGAGCTTTGGTACCGCCGCCGGATCTGTACATAAAATGGACCGAAATAAGAACTGGTGTCTTCATTATTAAGCGGCGTAATATCTGCAGGCATCTTTCTTCTCGTGCCAACCAAAAAAAAATTTCAGGGAAAATGGAAATTTGTGGGAAGTCCATATGGTACCAAACTGCTGATGTCATCGGTCCCTAGGCGTACACACTACTTAATCTAACTGAAACTAACTTACGCTAAGGACAACACACACACACCCAAGCCCGAGGGAGGACTCGAACCTCCGAAGGGAGGAGCCTCGCGAACCGTAGCATGGCGCCTGACTACGCGGCTACCCGCGTGGCGGGAAAAATCTCAGGCTCTTTAGTCGTATTGGAAGAAGATACAGAGAAAGTCTAGGAAAAATAATCATAGAAGGGACGATCGAGGGAAAGAGACCAAGAGGAAGAGCAGAGACTGTTGCATACAACAAATGAAGAAGATACAGGGCGTGGTAGATAAGTAATGAGACTGGCCGCCGCGCGGCGCCCCAGTCGCTCGCAGGGCGGTCTCCACCTGTACGTCACGTGGTGGGAGATCTGAGCTAACAATGGAACCGGTTCGCAGTCGCGTCGGAGCTCTGGTGCAGTGAGGGTCGAGCTTCGCGTATTACGTTGTTTGTGTGCCCGTGACACTTGTGAAAACGCTGAAGATGGATCGCTCGATATAACAGCGGTATGCAATCAAATTTTGCTTTCGCTTGGGCAAAACTGCTTCGGAAACTTTTGCTATGATTACGGAGGCCTACAAAGAAGACTCCCTATCAAGAGCTCAAGTGTTCCGGTGGTTTAATGAATTTAAAAACGGGAGGGAATCCGTTGAAGACATGGAACGATCTGGACGCCCTTCAACGAGTCGTGTGGATGAAACGGTGGCCAAAGTGAAAGAACTCCTGGACTCCGACCGTCGTTTAAGTCTCAAAATGATCGCCGATGAGGTCTCCGTGAATAAATTTACTGTTCACCAATTTGTTACGCAAGATTTGATGATGAGGAAAGTTTGCGCAAAATTGGTTCCCCGAGTGCTCACCGCCGAACAAAAGCAACAACGAGTGGACCTTTGCCGTGAGATGTTGAATGATTTGGAAAATAATCCACACTTTTTAGACAACGTAGTAACAGGCGACGAATCGTGGACATTCCAGTACGACCCGGAGACGAAAGCCCAGAGCTCGGAGTGGCACACACCGGCATCCCCGCGGCCGAAGAAAGCAAGAATGTCAAAGTCCCGCATCAAGACAATGCTGATTGTGTTTTTCGACAAGTGGGGGTTAATTCACAAAGAGTTTGTCCCTCAGGGGAAGACTGTCAATGCCGAATTCTACAAAGAAGTCCTTCAGCGATTGCACAGAGCCGTCAAACGGAAGCGACAGGACCTTGCTCAACGCTGGCGTCTCCACCGCGACAACGCTCCGGCGCACACAGCGTTCCTCGTGACCTCCTACGTGACCCGAATTGGAGTTGAAGTTTTGCCACAGCCACCATACAGCCCTGACTTGAGTCCTACTGATTTCTTCCTATTTCCGAAGGTCAAAAGATGCCTGAAGGGTCATCGTTTCGACGATATTCCGAACATCCAACGTGCTGTCACGAAGGCACTAACTGGGATAACTCAAACGGACTACAGTGGGGCCTATGAAGATTGGAAAACGCGCTGGCAACGTTGTGTCGACGCCCAAGGCGAGTACTTTGAAGAATATTAACGTTTTGTACAAATTGGATCAATAAATTTGTTTTTCTAGACTGAGTCTCATTACTTATCTACCACACCCTGTATCTGGTCTACCTCTTCAGCAGACTCTAAGGAAAACTCGTGACCGTCTGGGAAGGATAGGCTTGGCTCTTGGGCTCACCACGTTCTGCAAGGAGTACATGATGATGATGATGATGATTCCCAGAAAAACTGGATTCTAAACATCAGTCCTTAATGATGTTTTAAGCTAATTATATGGAATTCTGAAATGTTAAGAGATACACTATATGTTACACTTTCTTTAACTTGATGTGATTTAAGACCTTTGTACGAGAGTAAGTCAAAAAGCAAGTTACACATGTAGTTTTACGTTCAGACCAGCACAACAAGAGTGGTGCTATCTCAGAAGAGAGTACACGTTCCGGATTTCCTGCAGATACAGTTCAGCTACGGTACGGATGACAGTTATATCACAGTGTGGGGGTGAAATGAGAGGCAACTGAAAACGTACTCCAAAGTTTAAGTACGATTCGTGGGAGAAAAACGTCTACATTTGTCGTAGGTTCATCAGTCCAGGCGATGTATGGACCAAATGCAATGTCGCATCCAGCCGAAGTGAAATGATGCCAAACAATTTGACCCAGGCTGCACGGGCGTGGATGATGCTGATCGCGAAGGAAATACTTCGACATAGACCACAGACGACAGTGTTAATGCCGGAATCAAACTACGCGATCTGCATTCCACGAGATCTTTGAGTCCACCGCCTTTCAAGACACTTTATGACAATGCCATTTATTCATCCTAGAGCTTGCTGGGCTCCGTGGCTACTACTGAGTTAAGGACTGTTGATGGAAAACTTAACCCACCAAAAATATTTTTAAAAAAGATTCACTATATATTTTACCAGCTGTAACACATTAACAGATTTTTCTGCGTTATTGAAGTGGTCCACTCACCATGTACCGTGACGCTAAACTACGCAGATACCCTTATGCATTGCTGAAGCGAACAAATACACACACAGGTGACGAAAGTCATGGGATAGATATATGAACATATACAGAATGTGGTAGCATCGCTTACACAAGATACAAAGGGGCAGTGCATTGGTGGAGGTGTCATCTGTACGCAAGTAATTCCCGTGGAAAGGTTTGCGAAGTGATTACGCCCACACGGTTCGAACGCGAACTCGTAGCTGAAGTGAAACGCATGGGACATTCAATTTCGGAAATCGACAGGGAATTCAAAATTTCGAATTCTACAGTATCAAGAATGTGACGAGAGTATCAATTTCGGGCATTAAGTCTCCTCACACACAACGCAGCGGCACACAGTCTTCACTTAACGACCAAGAGCAACGGTGTTTGCGTATATTTGTCAGTGCTAACAGACAAGCAACCTTGCGTGAAATAACAGCTGAAATCACCATGGGAAGTACGATGAACGTATATATTAGAACAGTGCGACGAAATTTGGCGTTGGGCTATGGCAGCACACAACCGACGCGAGTGCCTTTGTTAAAAGCACGACATCGCTTGCAGCGCGTCTCCTGATCACGTGTCTATATCGGTTGGGGTCTAGACGACAAGAAAACCGTGGTCTGGTCACATGACTCCCGATTTCAGTTGGTAAAAAATGATGGTACGGTTAGAGTGTGACGCATATCGCATTTAGCTATGGCCTCAAGTTATCAACAAGGCACTGTGCAAGCTGTTGCTGTCTCCATAATAGTGTGGGCTGTGTTTACATGGAATGGACTGGGTCCTCTGGCTATGTTCGGCTACTTGGAGGCCATTTGCAGCCAATCATGTACATCATGTTCCCAAACAACTAAGGATTTTTTATGGAGGACAATGCTCCATGTCAACGAGTCACAGTAGTTCCCGATTGGTTTGAAGAACATTCTTGACAGTTTGAGCGAATGATTTGGCCACCCAGATCGCCCGACATGAATCACATCGAACATTTATGGGAAGTAATAGAGAGATCAGTTCGTGCAAAAAATCGTGCATCGGCAACACTTCCGCAGTTATGGACGGTTGTAGAGGAAGCACGCCTCAGATTTCTGCAGCGGACTTTCAACGACCTGTTGACCACGCCACGATGAGTTGTTATACTGCGCCGGCTAAAAGGAGGTCCAACACAGTATTAGGAGAAGTTCCATGACATTTGTCACTGTAATACTGCAGCAAAAGATGCTCAGCCATCTGCAGAAGAGAATGACAGCCGGAAAAAAGTCGTAGCATTAAAATAAAACTACTTCAAAAATATTTCTGGCTGGTTCCGTTCTCCAGCAATAGTTCTTAATTTTATGATGGTTTAACACCCCTAAATACATCAGATTGCAGTAAACATGTTGACGAAGTTTAATATTGGTGACATTTTCTGTGCTCCTCAAATTAATCAACTGCTTTCATGATTATACCACAAATAAACATAATATAAACTGAGACGCTCACAGAATGGTAATATTTCTTTTGTGGCGGATTGTAGAGAAATCTACCTCTTCTGTCTAAGTCGTTTTCCTCAATGTCATGTTTAGTGCATAGGTGAATGTGTCTAATATTAGCAGCAATTGGGCCGCAGAATTTTCGTCATCTATATGGGCATAACCATCCACTGTGTATATCTGAATGTATCCAGTAATCACAAAATTTCAGCTACAGCATATAGACTATTAAATCTTATGTAAAAACTTAGAAATAAACAGTAATAACAACGTCAATCATAATGATAATTGAACAGTAAAATTATAAAGCTATGTACATTAAAATATAAATGAAAAGTACTGCCGCAACTTAGCTTCAACATTTGTCAGTAACGTACAGAAGCTTCCTATCAATGGTAAGGAAAATTTGAAATTTGAACTTTGCTACATCCTACGGAAAATTACCTGTTTAAGCTAGGTACTCTATGACGATTGTCCCAGAAAAGGTAGTAAACATTACCTAATAGTCTATCGAGGAACTTAATCATATGTGTATTTGTAAATAATTGCGAAGACAGAAACTGACTAGTATCCTTGACCAGATTAAATGTATGAAAACTGAAAATAGTTATATAGAATTTGCAAACTTTTCTAAACATACATAAACAAGGTATCATTTAAACAACATTAACATGTGCATCCCAAAATTATCGTATATTTGAAGACAATAATGCAATAAGAAAAGAAACACCAAAAGTACCAAAAACATATAAAATATTTTGCATATTACATTTTTTGTGTGGCACTCGTTCAAAGCACCGAAAAAACACTAATCACGCTGAGCTTTGCTGTTAGTGACCCACAACTTGTTTTGCACTGAAATTTCACATGGTCAGAGATTGTTAAGGGTAAGAAGGCCTGAAGTACACGCAACAATTTGAAAGTTTCCTTTAAAATTACTTTTCTTTTGATTTCAGATTTCGTACTGAATTGTTTGGTTGTAACTTCGCTTTTGTTTAGCTTTGGGTGACATAGTGCAAATGCGAGAGAAACCAAATATATATGCGTGCTAGAATACAACATGGATTTGGTCCTGTTTTACATTCTCTTTAAAAAAAATATGCAAACTGATTAAATCCTGAACTTAACTATTAATCTCTTTAATTAAACAAAGTGGTCCCTGTGCGTTAATGATCTGTCTGATAATGCTTTTCATTAAATGGTCCCTGTGCGTTGATCATTTTCGTAGAAAACTGATTCTGAAATGAAAATACCTTACCTCGTAATGTAATTGCCTGGCAATGCGATCCTTGCCGCTAACTGTGCGCCAGCTGCAAATTTCGAACTGAAGTTGCTAAGAGCTTAGTGCAATGCTCCAGAAAGAAGGAAACTATTTTATACATGTCATTGAGTGCCACACTTCTTTAAATAAAATTGTCTTGTATCGAGGATGTAGAAAATGCTGTTAGGTGAAATATTTCATCAACAAATTGTTTTTAAATTATCTGGTGTATCATCACTTGTATGGAATTCATGTTGCAACATTCATTAATATTGACAAATGGCAACATTGACAGCAAACTCTTACTCTCACAAAAGTTAGATAAATCATTAATAAATATGAAAAGTACCTTACAGTTAAAATTACTCAATTTTTAATGAAAATCTAAAGTTCCATGATATGAATATCCTATTCAACAATAAATCCTAGTTACACGCTACTGCAATACCAATAAATAAAAATATTCTCTTCATTCAAAAACAAACACATCTTCCAGCGATACAGCTACTGTGACCGAAGACTGCGCGCGAATAATAAGCAATTCAAAATTGTCGCTTAGTGACTGAAACATCCATTGTTGTTGTTTTTGTTGTGGTCTTGAGTCCTGAGACTGGTTTGATGCAGCTCTCCATGCTACTCTACACTGTGCAAGCTTCTTCATCTTCCAGTACCTACTGCAACCTACATCCTTCTGAATATGCTTAGTGAATTCATCTCTTGGTCTCCCTCTACGATTTTTACCCTCCACTCTGCCCTCCAAAGCTAAATTGCTGATCCCTTTACGCCTCAGAACGTCTCCTACCAACCGATCCCTTCTTCTAGTCAAGTTGTGCCACAAACTTCTCCCCAATCCTATTCAATACCTCCTCATATGTTATGTCATCTACCCATCTAATCTTCAGCTTTCTTCTGTAGCACCACATTTCGAAAGCTTATATTCTCTTCTTGTCCAAACTATTTATCGTCCATGTTTCACTTCCATACATAGCTACACTCCATACAAATACTTTCAGAAACGACTTCCTGACACTTAAATCTATACTTGATGTTAACAAATTTCTCTTCTTCAGAAACGCTTTCCTTGTCACTGCCGGTCTACATTTTATATCCTCTCTACTTTTTCCATCATCAGTTATTTTGCTCCCCAAATAGCAAAACTCCTTTACTTCTTTAAGTGTCTCATTTCCTAATCTAATTTCCTCAGCATCACCCGACTTAATTAGACTACATTCCATTATCCTCGTTTTGCTTTTGTTGATGTTCATCTTATATCCTCCTTTCAAGACACTGTCCATTCCGTTCAACTGCTCTTCCAAGTCCTTTGCTGTCTCTGACAGAATTACATTGTCATCGGCAAACCTCAAAGTTTTTATTTCTTCTCCATGGATTTTAATACCTACTCCGAATTTTTCTTTTGTTTCCTTTACTGCTTGCTCAATATACAGATTGAACAACATCGGGGAGAGGCTACAACCCTGTCTTACTCCCTTCCCAACCACTGCTTCCCTTTCATGTCCCTCGACTCTTATAACTGCCATCTGGTTTCTGTACAAATTGTAAATAGCCTTTCGCTCTCTGTATTTTACCACTGCCACCTTCAGAATTCTAAAGAGAGTATTCCAGTCAACATTGTCGAAAGCTTTCTCTAAGTCTACAAATGCTAGAAACGTAGGATTGCCTTTTCGTAATCTAGCTTCTAAGTTAAGTCGTAGGGTCAGTATTGCTTCAAGTGTTGCAATAATTCTACGGAATCCAAACTGATCTTCCACAAGGTCGGCTTCTACTAGTTTTTCCACTCGTCTGTAAAGAATTCACGTTAGTATTTTGCAGCCGTGTCTTATTAAATTGATAGTTCGGTAATTTTCGCATCTGTCAACACCTGCTTTCTTTGGGATTGGAATTATTATATTCTTCTTGATGTCTGAGGGTATTTCGCCTGTCTCATATATCTTACTCACCAGATTGTAGAGTTTTGTCAGGAGTGGCTCTCACAAGGCTGTCAGTAGTTCTAATGAAATGTTGTATAATCCCGGGGCCTTGTTTCGACTTAGGTCTTTCAGTGTTCTGTCAAACTCTTCACGCAGTATCTTACCTCCCATTTCATCTTCATCTACATCCTCTTCCATTTCCATAAAATTGTCCTCAAGAGCATCCCCGTTGTATAGGCCCTCTATATACTCCTTCCACCTTTCTGTTTTCCCTTCTTTGCTTAGAACTGATATTCATACAAGTGGTTCTCTTTTCTCCAAATGTCTCTTTAATTTTCTTGTAGGCAGTATCTCCTAGCGAGATAAGCCTCTACATCCTTACATTGGTCCTCTAGCCATTCCTGCTTAGCCATTTTGCACTTCCTGTCGATCTCATTTTTCAGACGTTTGTATTCCTTTTTGCCTGCTTCATTTACTGTATTTTTATATTTTCTCCTTTCATCAATTAAATTCAATATTTCTTCTGTTACCCAAGAATTTCTACTAGCCCTCGTCTTTTTACCTACTCTATCCTCTGCTACCTTCCCTACTTCATCCCTCAAAGCTACCCATTCTTCTTCTACTGTATTTCTTTCCCCCATTCCTGTAAATTGTTCCCTTATGCTCTGCCTGAAACTCTGTACAACCTCTGGTTTAGTCAGTTTATCCAGGTCCCATGTCCGTAACTTCCCACCGTACAAATTCCAGACATGCAAATAACAAACTCCCTGTTTCAAATTAATCGGTGAAACACTGCGACGCGTCCATGTTTGATGTACAGATGGAGGCGGGGGCATTGCAACGTCCTGTAGGTGCGCTCTGGCAATGGGATGACATAACAGGCTCGAACAAGTGCGTTTGCACTTTTACAGGACAAGCGGTCAGGTTAGCGCCCTCCAAGCGGTAGGTAGACAGTGCTTCCGGCAAACGCGCATCAGCGATAGACGTATGAGGCGGCAACGAGTAGACAATCTCATCACGCCGAGACTCGGACTAAGCGAACCAAAACGAACAAGGTTTGACAACGTTAGATACATATAAACATAGTACTCACAAGGCTTCACATAGGCAGAGGTCACTGCATTCCCGCACAATCTTCGTTTGTCTCAACATTTGTTGTGCGATTCACACTTAAGTACAGTCTATACAGTCATAGTTGGAGTGTTGCGGCCTTTTATGCCGTTGTCGGATGAATTTCTACTAGAAACTCAAGGTTTAGTCCTTTCCTGCGAGGATCGTCTTCAAAGGTGATTGTAGCTTATACGAAGGTCGTTTGCAAGGACTGGTTCTGTTAGAAGATCCGATTTGGCACCTAATCCTGAATCTTTTATTAATACACAGAACATCGTGACACGTTTTTCAATTACAGTCCACATGTCCTATCCATAAACATAGTGCGTCTTTAAGGCAATGGTTTCCATTACCTTATGCATGCTTCTATTTAGGGCAGTTTCTCATATTAAGGGCAACAGCTTGCCCTGAAACTCTGCCCGCTCCTCCGCCCTCTTTCACAAGTCCGTTGGCAGAAAGAGGGTGACTCCTATATAGCTGGAGTCTTCGGCCGCCATTTCTGAAGATTTTTATTCAGAATTTACAACGTGGCTAGATGCGAACCTGAGACCCAAGGTGTTCTGTTTACTAGTCAAAGATGCTACACCTAGACAACTGCGACACAACTATTTTACTTAAATCCACTTGAAAATGTTCACCAGCCTTGGTCTCCATCTGCAGCTTCTCCCTCCCCTCTCTACGATACCTCCCACCATTACCAAAATTAACAAGTCGTAGATGCTTCAGAATGTATATCAATAAAGTCCTGCTTTTAGTCCAGTTGAGCCATAGTGTTGTAGTATTCCCCATTCAATCCACCATTTATAGTGGCTTCAAGCCTGGAAATATTTTATTATTCATACCGCTACGAGACTATGCATTCATACAAATCAGTGCCTAATTACAGTTTCCTTATCTATCCATGCAATGTTCAGTGTTCTTTCGTAACACGACATTTTAAAATGTTCTATCTTTAATTGTCTGTAATGTTTATCGTCCACGTTTCATTTCCATTTAATACGACACTAGAGCTGACTTCCTGATATATTAATTTATATTCGATGTGGACATTTCTTTTAGTTTATTGCCCGGCTGTACTCTGTACAGCATTTTCGTCTGCTGTCTTCCGATGTTTTGCTACCCAGATAGTATACTTCTACCTCTAATTTTAGTGTCACGTTTCCTAATATAATTTGAACTGCCTGCTCTTTAGCGTCACTTTTCCTAAACTATTTCCTCAGTATCAGTTGATTTAATTTGACTGCTCTTCATTCCAATTTTTTTTCACATTAGTTGAAGTTCGTCTTACAACATCTTTTCAAGACCTTATCCATTGCGTTCTACTGATTTTGCAAGACTTCAACATCACTGACAGACTTACAATGTCACTGACAAACTTTTTGTTTCGTCACCATTAACTCCAATTCTCTTTCAAATTCCTCCTCGATGTCTTTTGCTTGTTCATCAATGTACACACGGGGAATATATTTACAACTCAGTCCCACTCCTCGACTGAAGCTTCCCTTTAAGTCGTACCACTCTTACAACTGCAGTATGCGGGCTCCATAAGTTGCAGATTACCTTTAGTTCCTGCACTTTAGCCCTGACAACTATTAATTGTCAGAGAGTACATTGCAGTCAACTTTGATAACAGATTTTTCTTACTTACGACCGCTATAAATGCTATATAATATAGAAAGCTCTGTCACTGGTGGAATAGCGCAGAAAATTAACCGCATTCCGACTAATAGTTTCCTCGCCTATGACGACTTACCCATTCATCACAGCTGCACACAGTACACACTAATATACGGGGTGAGTCACTAACTATTGCCACCTAGAATAACTCCGAAAGTATAACACCAGCTGGAACGTTATGACGTTCTTTTGTTGCTAGGTGGGGTCGCCTCAGAGATGTGAAGGTCATCTTTGTTTTTTAAAATGGGATGCTATAGTGCGGCTATCGAGATGAATCAAATGATGTGTAACAGTAAGGTCTTCGAAGTTTAGCGAAGGTCAGAAAGGTGGGATAAACGTCAGTTTACAGAACGTGTTCGAAGTGATCACCATAGGTATCAATGCATTGCTGCAATTTTCTTATCATGGATTGAGTGGTATTCCTTATCACTTTGGCACTTATCGAAGCACATTCTCTGGCAATTCTCTCTCGCATATCTTCAGGTGTAGTTGGAAAGTCTTTATGAACAATGTCTTTTACGAATACCCACAAGAAAAAATCCAGAGGCACCAAGTCTGGCGAACGAGCCGGTCACGACACATCTCCTCCGCGTCCAATCCAACGATTAGGGAATTGTCTCTACAAACCATTTTTAGCCATCAGCGAAAAATGTGCCGGGCACCCATCGTGTTGATACCACATTCTGTTCCTTGTTTCTACAGGTATTTCTTTCAATAACAGACCTAATGTTTCTTGTAGGAATATGGTGTACTTCCTACCATTAAGATTTCCTTCGATGAAATAGAAGCCTATAATTCTGTCCTCCAGAATCGCACACCATACATTCACCGACCACGGTTTTTGGTGTGCAACTTGACGCAGCCAACATGTATTTTCAGTTACCCAATAATACACGTTATGCAAATTAATTTTCTGGGACAAATGTTGCGCCGCGCGGAATGGCCGTGCGGTTTGAGGCGCCATATCATGGACTGCGCAGTCCCCCGCGCCTGAGGTTCGAGTCCTCCCTCGGGAATGGGTGTGTGTGTTGTCCTTAGCGTAAGTTAGTTTAAGTAGTGTGTGCGTCTAGGTACTGATGACCTCAGCAGTTTGGTCCCTTAGAAATTCACACACATTTGAACATTTGAACAAATGTTGCATGGGACAACGGGGGCCATAATATGACGTTGGTTTTTTGTTGCTACGTGGGGTCGCGTCAGAGATACGAAGGTCAACTTTGTTTTCTTTTAAATGGGGTACTATAGTTTGGTACTTATTTTCTGATAGTGGCTATCGAGATGAATCCAATGATGTGTAACAGTAAGGTCTTTGAAGGTCAACGAAGATAAAAAAGGCGGCATGAACGTCCATTTACAGACGGTGTTCGAACTGATGACCATTGGTATCAATGCAGTGCTGCAATCATGGATTGAGTGGTATTCCTTATGACTACAACACTTGTCGAAGCACATGCTCTGACAATTCTCTCTCGTATATAGTGCAAATCGTAAGTATTCATCGAATACGGCGTATCCATCTAACATGCCATTGACATGTGAACACCATTCGACGGATTCGCAATACATCACTAATAGGAACGGTAAGAGTAGTATCGTCGAATCAAGCAAATGTGAATGATGTATTCCTTCAAAGAACAAGTCGATATGCCTCTCATTTATGGAGGATGCCAACAAAATTCAATGAGAGCTAGAGACTTAATGGCTGAAAGGTATCCTCAACGTACTCACCCTTCACGTCGTACATTTAAATATGTGTATGATAAATTGAGAACAACTGGATCTCCGCATCGGAAACGTATCCGGCAAAGGAAAGTTACTAACGAGGAATTGGTACTCTTGCCACTGTGGTTCGAGATCCTTGTGCTAGTTCGCGTCAACTCGCAATGGGCTCTGGCATGAGTCATAGTAGTGTTGTTCGCGGTCTGCATCGCCATATATATCATCCTTACCATATCAGTCTCCACAGTTTTGTATGCGTCGCACTGAATTCTGCCGATGGGCTCAACTTTAGATTCAGAGGGATGACGCATTTATTAATTTGATTTCGTTTACTGACGAAGCTACTTTCATGAACCATGGAAATGTTAATTTGCATAACGTGTATTATTGGGCTACTGAAAATACATTTTGGCTGCGTCAAGTTACACACCAAAACCGTGGTCGGTGAATGCATGATGTGGGATTCTGGAGGACAGAATTATAGGCCCCTATTTCATCGAAGGAAATCTTAATGGTAGGAAGTACACCACATTCCTTCAAGAAACATTAGGTTTGTTATTGAAATAAATACCTTTAGGAACATGGAACAAAATGTAGTATCAACACGATGGGTGTCCGGCATAATTTTCGCTGATGGCTAAAAATAAGTTGCAGAGACAATTCCCAAATCGTTGGATTGGACGCGGAGGATATGTGTCGTGGCCGGCTCGTTTGCCGGACTTGACGCCTCTGGATTTTTTCTTGTGGGGATTCGTAAAAGAAATTGTTTATAAAGATGTTCCAACTACACCTGAAGATCATGCCAGAGCATGTGCTTCGATTAGCGCCGAAGTGATAAGGAATACCACTCAATTCATGATAACAAGATTGCAGCAATGCATTGGTACCAATGGTCATCAGTTTGAACACCTTCTGTAAATGGACGTTCATGCCACCTTTTTGACCTTCGCTAACCTTCTAAGACCTTACTGTCACACATCATTGGATTCGTCTCGATAGCCGCTATCAGAAAAAAGTACCAAACTATAGCACCCTATTTAAAAATCAAAGATGACCGTAATATCTCTGAGGCGACCCCACCTAGCAACAAAAAACCAACGGCATAACTTTTCAGGTCTTGTTATACTTTCGGAGTTATTCTTACTGCCAATAGTTAGTGACTCATCCTGTATACAGGGTTGTACAAAAATATGGAAACACCAAAAACGCAACTCAGTCCCACGCCTAATACGTAGTAAAAAAGTCGTTGAGTTTCAAAACAGCTTCAAGTCGTCTCGGAATGGGTAAATACGGGTTCTGTATGGTTTTCAAGGAAATCTTATACCATTAGCCCTGCAAAATAGTGGCACGTTCAGGTAATTATGATGGAGGTGGATAGCAATCTCCAAAGTAGACCACATAGGATCTGTAATATCGCGGTTGCTGACTGTGATGGTCATAGGAGACGCGACTCTTGGTCCTCGTACTCACAAAACCAGTCCCGGACGACACGATCTGTGTGAACATGGGCCCTGTACTCTTGGATCACAGCACCACCGTTGTTGATCTAAGACTGTACCGTGGGGCGGACATATCAGTCAAAATGATCACACAATGCTTGGCAATAACGCGAGCTTGAACATTAACCATGGAGCCAATGTAATGCCATGGGTTAGCTGCCCAGGTCATCACCGAACTCACGCAAGCTTTCACTTGTGGGACGTAAATTCGGTCAGGAGTTGGAAACAGTGTGAAGCAAGACTCATCCGCCGAAATTACTTTCTTCCATCGCTTCACAGTCCAAATTTCGTGGCTTTCCTGTTATATACATTTTGATCACTAGTGTGTTGCTTTGGAATTTCACCTCACCCTGTAATCCCCTGCTTCTGGGGCTTCTTACGTGTTGCTTTGGGGCTGACAGGTATCAGCTAGCATCTGCATTTTTGTTCAAACGATGCTTACATATTTTTGTCCATCCCGTATACACCACGCACCCCCCCCCCTCCCCCCCCCCCTCACCACCCATCGCTTTCTGTCTCTCTCGCAACACACACACACACACACACACACACACACACACACACACACACACATACAAACAGATATTTTGTTTTTGTTGGGACAGTAACTACAGTGCTCCAGGCATGTAAACAGATCCCATTCCCAGTTCCCACCAAGATTTACGGGAGGTTTCCCTTGTCTATGAGGCGAACACCGGATATTATGTTGCCCTCCTATTTTTTCCCTTCTGCACCCACAACCGGCTCGCGTGTTATTTAGCAGAAAAGAACCAACGCTCTATAACAGTCCGAATCTCAAACAGTACATTCAGCAGATTTAAAATAAAACTTTTTCCAAATGATCCGACTAAGAATCTTAAGATGCTTTGGTCTTATGTAAAGTCAGTTGGCGGATCGAAATCATACATTCACTTGTTCAATACGTCATCCAATCCTTATTCCCTTTAGTGTAACAGAACTCCTATACTTCGGCTACCGGGTAGTCCAGAATTTTGGCATGTCATTTCAAATGGCTCTGAGCACTATGCGACTTAACTTGTGAGATCATCAGTCGCCTAGAACTTAGAACTAATTAAACCCAACTAACCTAAGGACAGCACACACATCCATGCCCGAGGCAGGATTCTAACCTGCGACTGGAGCGGTCGTTCGGCTCCAGACTGTAGCACCTAGAACCGCACGGCCACTCCGGCCGGCGGCATGTCATTTCTTATGCGCTTCAGTACATTCTCCTTCCCTTGGTTTACTATGAATCCATCACACTGCGTGCTCATTAATTTGTTCGTTACTTTCAGTAGGTCGTGTAATACCCCTTCCCTGTCACAGATGATAATAATATTATCGGGTAATGTTATCATTGACATCCTTTTGCCTGAATTTTAATTCCACTTCTTCAATGTAATTTTTATTCATTTCTTTATTGTTTCTCTACAATACACACTGACGGAAAAAATCCCAACACCAAGAAATAATTAACGTAGAGCAGGCAAATTTCGGGATTACACTTATCTAAGTACCATATTTAAATGAATACTGTAAATGCAAGAAAAAGCCATTGTAAATTGGAAATGCTGGTACATTAATAACCAGTTTAACCGCCAGAATGTTGAATCCAAGCATGCATCGTGCATGCATTTTGTGGTACAGCTGCCAGATGTGTGTTTCTAGATGCAATTGCTAACCTGTTGCATTTGGTCGCTCGTTATTGCTGATTGTGGATGACGATGGAGTTGATATCCCATATGTACCCGAAGGAGACAGATTTGGTTTAATCCCAGGCCAAGGTCGCTTGTCTTCATCCTGTAAAGGGTGTTGGGCTACAACAGTGGTATGTGG
Organism: Schistocerca americana; assembly: GCF_021461395.2. Lineage (NCBI taxonomy): Eukaryota > Metazoa > Arthropoda > Insecta > Orthoptera > Acrididae > Schistocerca > Schistocerca americana. The sequence goes on along the minus strand of NC_060125.1, from coordinate 549,938,204 downwards.
GCGAGCGTTATCCTGTTGGAAAACAGCTACTGGAATGCTTTCGTGCATGGCAGCATAACAAATCAAATCGCCAGACTGACTTACAGATTTGTAGACAGGGTGAACGGGAGTGAGTCTGCTGCTACACGAAATTGCACCCAGACCGTAACTCCAGCTGTAGGTCCAGTGTGTCTAGGCCGCAGGCAGCATGCCTGCATGCCCTCAACTGTCCTCCTTCTAACCGACACACGGTCATCACTGGCTCCGAGGCAGAACCAGCTTTCATCAGAAAACACAACAGACCTCCATCCTGCCTTCCAATGAGCTGTCGCTTGACATCGCTGAAGTCGAAGGTGGCGATGGCTTGGGGTAAGTGAAATGCACGCTACACGGCTTCTGGCTTGCCTTGACGTAACGGATTAGTAACAGTTAGTTGTGTCACTGTGGTACCAACTGCTACAACAGATGCATTACGATGCGCCATAGCCATACACCAAACACGATGATGTCCACTCTCGTTAGTGCAACATGGCCGTCTTGATACAGGTCTTCTTGCGATCTCGCATTATCGTAATCACCTCTGCCAGCAATCATGTACAGTGACTCCATTTCTACTAAGCCTTTCTGCGATATCGCAGAAGAAACATCCAGCTTCTCGTAGCCCTAATACATGACGTCTTTCAAACTTAATGAGCTGTTCATCCTGGCGCCTTCATCGTCTTAAAGACATTCTTGACTAACATCAGTTACTTCATCCAATGTCAAACGAAACTAACGCTCGTGACAGCTACAAAGCACGTTTAAAGCAAACCTGATTTACATCCTCATAAAGCCGCTACTAGTGCCGCTCATATATGACTGGCGCTAGTAGAATAGGCGTAATCTTTCACATGCAGGAACACGCATACTAACTTTCGTTCATCTCACACTACGCCTTCTTGGTGTTGAGATTTTTTCCGTCAGTTTACATCACATGCAGACCTTCTCTGCCATATTTTGTGCCTGCGGCAAAGTCGCTTACAGCTCCCTCGACGACAGCTACTAATGGTGCAGACGTTGACGACATTGCTACCAGCAGTACTGCAGTGGCTTCCCGGTAGTGGCTTCCACCCAGCTGGTGATCCATCCGCGCTGGCGGGCGGTGGATGGTGAGAGGTGGAGGTGCGGAATTACATTGTGCACGTGACCAGAATCCGTGGTGCCCGCATAAGCGTAGATATAGCGTGGAGCCCACGATTTCCGTATCCATCACGTGGGCGCCGATTCTGCTCCAGCCGTGGGGGGAAGTGGGGGGTGGGGGGGAGGGTTCGGGGGGCATCTGGCCGCAAATCCGCCACCCCACCACCTGCGGTCCGAGCTCCGTCCCAACTCCGCCGCTGGTGGGGATCCGGTTTTATCGTGCTATCTTGCAACATTGCGCTAAATATAGTTTCTTCTGTACTATAACGATGTCTTTTCTCGGCTTTGCTATTTACACTGTCAGAAAAAAAACAGAAGTACTCAGAAGATATGATTTACGAGTGCCCAACAGCGACAGGCAGGTTTAGAAGAAAGGATGACCGTTGCCTGTGTTCACCGACCTGTAATAACTTGCTTGCCTGCTTCATCCCCATTTCACTGTCATTACTGATAAATGCACTGGCATTGATACCAAAATACAGTAACGTACATGCCGTTGGCGAGTATGCAATTGATTAGAGTTGCAGTTCTCGTTGACAGGTAAATGGCCAATAGTGTACATCTACATGACTACTCTGCAATTCACATTTAAGTGCTTGGCAGAGGGTTCATCGCACCACAATCATATTATCTCTCTACTATTCCATTCCCGAACAGCGCGCGGGAAAAACGAACACCTAAGCCTTTCTGTTCGAGCTCTGATTTCTCTTATTTTATTTTGATGATCATTCCTACCTATGTAGGTTGGGCTCAACAAAACATTTTCGCATTCGGAAGAGAAAGATGGTGACTGAAATTTCGTAAATAGATCTCGCCGCGACGAAAAACGACTTTGCTTTAATGACTTCCATCCCAACTCGCGTATCATATCTGCCACACTATCTCCCCTATTACGTGATAATACATAACGAGCTGCCCTTTTTTGCACCCTTTCGATGTCCTCCGTCAATCCCACCTGGTAAGGATCCCACACCGCGCAGCAATATTCTAACAGGGAACGAACGAGTGTAGTGTAAGCTGTCTTTTTAGTGGCCTTGTTGCATCTTCTAAGTGTCCTGCCAATGAAACGCAACCTTTGGCTCGCCTTCCCCACAATATTATCTATGTGGTCTTTCCAACTGAAGTTGTACGTAATTTTAACACCCAGGTACTTAGTTGGATTTACAGCCTTGAGAATTGCACTATTTATCGAGTAATCGAATTCCAACGGATTTCTTTCGGAACTCATGTGGATCACCTCACACTTTTCGTTATTTAGCGTCAACTGCCACCTGCCACACTATACAGCAATTTTTTCTAAATCGCTTTGCAACTGATATTGGCCTTCGGATGCCCTTACTAGACGGTAAATTACAGCATCATCTGCGAACAACCTGAGAGAACTGCTCAGATTGTCACCCAGGTCATTTATATAGATCAGGAACAGCAGAGGTCCCAGGACGCTACCCTGGGGAACACCTGATATCACTTCAGTTTAACTCGATGATTTGCCGTCTATTACTACGAACTGCGACCTTCCTGACAGGAAATCACGAATCCAGTAGCACAACTGAGACGATACCCCATAGGCCCGCAGCTTGATTAGAAGTCGCTTGTGAGGAACGGTGTCAAAAGCTTTCCGGAAATCTAGAAATACGAAATCAACGTGAGATCCCCTGTCGACAGCGGCCATTACTTCGCGCGAATAAAGAGCTAGCTGCGTTGCACAAGAACGATGTTTTCTAAAACCATGCTGCTTACGTATCAATAGATCGTTCCCTTCGAGGTGATTCATAATGTTTGATACAGTACATTACTGTTGTTTCTGTTTAGAGCTGTTATCAGTTCTGGTAGGGCATATATGGGACGTGAACAGCGTCAGATGTTCAGTGATCACTGGGGAGGACAATGAAATGCCACGTACTCGTTATCAGCACCTTCAGAGTTTGGAAAGGACCCCAGTGTGGGTCTCCATTTGGCCAGTTGCTCGAGTCATGCAATATCCAGATTTGTCGAATATTCGTATGTGACAGTTGCAACTGTGCTGCATTTTACATTAATTCCTATATGCGCTGGTTAACTTGAAAATGTAGACGTAACACTGAAGTACTGAGATGAACAAACGTCACTTGAAAGTCAATTTACAACAGGTCACTGAAACCTTCTGAGCCCCCAGGACTACTGTGCAAATTATCTATTTATTAAAGTTTTAGTTAGTAGCACACCATTACGAGTCATAGTGAAGTGCTAGATTTTTCTGAAGTCTGGCTGCATTAACTTCTAGGGACCAACTAATCATTCGTCGCATTTGCCCAATTTATTATTACTTACTTACTTTCCGTGTCCGGAACTAGACTTCAGACTTCCAAAAATCAGCAGCCAATATGGCCTTGTCGTTTGCCTCCCATAAGTCATTCATCGTGCAGGGTGGTCTAAATATGGACAGATAAACAGGTGTTGAGGATCCTGGACAGAACCACACAGACAGAGAGTGTTCTCATTCTTTTTTAGGAAACCCCATTGCTGCAGGTTTGTCTTGCACTTTGGCACTTCTACCCTCATACGGTTTAGGGCTCTCCAGACTGTGTATGATAGGTCTCCACCAGGCGCCAGTTCTTCTTTTACATCTTTATGGGGGTGTCTCAGGTCGATTTCCCACCTTTTCAAACGATTCTCTGCAGCCGACCCTTCCAGGGCTCGGGTACGTGACAGGAAACTCTTCCTCGAAAAAAGCCGTTGGTCAGCAGGCTGGTGTCCATATAAAGGGTGACGCATGTCACAGAATACAGGCAGCGATTGGAGTAGAGCTCTAAACTCACAAGTTTTGAGTTTCACGAATTTGTTAAATTTATTTTCCTATGACCCGCAGCAACAAGTTTAATTAACTGCCATGAATGTTTATCCTATCCGAGAATGTAAATTACCGGACACTATCTCAGCTAGGTCCTCACTTGTGTATTGTGTATTAAACTGGGGACCTAGAAACGACGGAGAGGCTTCCCCCCCGCCGTAGCCCTCAGTGGTTCACAACCCCACAACAGGCCACAGCAGTCCACTCACCCCACCGCCGCCCCACACCGGAACCAGGGTTATTGTGCAGTTCCAGTGGAGCCCCCCGCTCCCGGTAACCCCAAATGTTTGAGTGGTAGAGTAATTATGGTGTACGCAAATGTGCAAACAGTGTTTGCGCAGCAATCGCCGACATAGTTAACTGAGGCGGAATAAGGGAAACCAGTCCGCATTCGGCGGGGCAGATGGAAAACCACCTTGAAAACCATCCACAGAGTGGCAGGCACACCAGACCTCGACACTAATCCACTTACTCCAAAGCTTCGAAAAGTTCCAAGTTCAGCTTGTATCAGATTCAAGCTAAAGTTGTCATACGCTAAATGGCAAAAGTTACAAGTCCGAATCCACGCTCTACATCGGGTAAAAATTTCAGAGTTCGGAATCATCCCCAGACGAAAAAGTGTTCTACGTCCACGTCTCGAAATTATTGCTAAATGTTCAGTGGCGACAAATCGGGAAATTTTCTATGTCCACTTAGAAAAATCTCAGTACTTTCACGAGTCGACCCACTCACCACCCATTCAACTTTCACAGAGACTGCTCACGAATATTGCCCAAACAAGCCCGCCTGAGATAAGATGGCGGCCAGGTATTTATACTCTCGCGTAGGTCACATGAGGCTCCCTGACCTTGTAAAAAATATAAGACTGTTAATATATACAAGTATTATTTATGAAAGCACTTCGAAATTTTTATCAGGTGTTCAGAGCTGAAATTATATTTTTAGTACAGGTACCGATATTAGCATAAATTACACTTTTAACGTGAAAAATAATTCTTTTTGGTGATATTATTGTTAACAAATATAAACAATTAATTATGAACGTATTTCTAGTTTACTAACTATTGTTATTCTTTAATGCTGTTGCTATTTTTACGATATAAATTAATTTTGTAGTTAAATTTGCCGATTTTTCAGCACTGAATACAAATTTTTAATGTTTGTCACCATTTCGGTTTAATTCTCTGATAGTTCTCTATGAGGTCTATGCATTGACACTTCGTTTGCGAAAATCGGTAGCGTTTGAAGTTCATACAGTTTATAAATTGTTTAATACAGAATAACTCTTAAATTATTTATCGATTAGATGGTTCGCTTATATCCTCGGACTCGCCATAATTTTCCCTTTATTTCTGTGGTACTGCCTTTCTAGTATCTTACTGGATTGATATTTTATTACAACATATCCAATCTTCCAGCCCTTAACATGATGACTTAAGTCTCTCACAGCGGCTCGTTCCACCATTTTCTCCCCAACGGATTTCGAGCACCGCAAGTATCGGCCACGTGCTGTCAGAGTGAGTCACTCGTCTGCTACCATCAGAATTTCTCATACATGGTGTCCGCTCCAATAGGAGAGCTCAAAGTGCGCCGACATCTAGCGGTCGAACGGCAAACCTGTTGCCGGTGTGGACGGCCAGCTCACCCACTACGTGGCTTGCTGCCACCGCCTGTTTTCTGTCAAACGTGGGCTCGCGTGCCGACAACTGTCACACAGAGCGTAACAAACTCCGCGCCCGACCCTAAAGCTTACTAGATGCCTTCTTGGGGGCTGTACCGTCATACAGCATCGCGATGATCGACTGCATGGAAACGAGAGGGCACGCATACCCGTCGTTAAGATTTGACCACTTATGACCACCACAGTCGAGTGTCACCTTATTGAGCACGACCACATCGTAACCTCACACATCTGCACCATCCGAGAACAAGTAATGGACCCCCTGCAACATTCTGTAGCGTAAACATGGTCCGTAGTAGGCTGTACGTTGATTAAGCATCTGGAGACAGTGAATCCCCACAAATACAAAATTCTGTGTCATCCCGCACCATTGATCAGCGACTAGCAGCAGGCTCGCTAGGGAATTACCATCCCATACGTTAATTCCACAATGCAAACGGCTGTCTTTGGAGTGGCTCCGAGAGCGGGAAGCATGGACCACTGGTAAATGGCGGTGCGTTGTGTTCAACAATCAATTGCGATTTGGAATTACACCGGATAACCATCACGTACGTGTTCGAGTGGTGGCAACATGGGGAGAGGGCCCGATTCCCAATGTTCTGAAGAGGCGCAGCGGTGATACTCCTGGCGTGAAGATTTGGGGAGCCATCGGTAATGCCTTCAGGCCACGGCTGGTTGTGATTTAGTGAACTCTTTTCCCTTTTCCCACAATGGTACGTCTCGCACGTTCTGCGTTCTCACGTCTTAACACCTTAACAACCCCCCCCACCCCTGGTATCGTGATGACATTTTTCAACACAACAACGTTCGTCGACACCTCGCACATGTCTCTATGAACTGTGTATGCGATGTGGTACTCTCGTGGCTCCTTAACATGTCCAGATCAATGGCCAATAGTAAAAATGTTGGGCCAGCTCGTACGTATCTCCGACCCAGTGACAGAATCCCGGATATCAAGGACCAGTTACAACAGATGTGGGCGAGCTTGCGGCAGAAAAGGATACAACGGCATTATTACACAATTTCCAACCGACCAGTGCACGAATTTAGGCCAAAAGGGGATGTTACGTCACACACATAAGTGGGATTATTCTCACAGATTCATTGTAAGTTTGCTTCGAGTTTGAAATCACTGAAATAACATCACATGTCCTCTGAAACAGTGATGTTTCATTTCGTTTCCTATTCCCATTCTGGGTAATTTTTTTTCTTTTTGGTCAGGCAGTGTATTTATTTGCTGCGTGGCGACTGTGCACAAAAATATGATAAATCTCCACGTGCTCTTCATTCTGAAGATGATTGTCGCAGATCTCCATGCTAGTTAGTTAGCTACGTGTTAGGCGGGTAACTTTGCGTGGTATAATGTAATGACATGGAACCCGTCAGTTTGCAGAACATTAACATAATTCGTATTTGCCGGCCGGTGTGGCCGTGCGGTTAAAGGCGCTTCAGTCTGGAACCGCGTGACCGCTACGGTCGCAGGTTCGAATCCTGCCTCGGGCATGGATGTGTGTGATGTCCTTAGGTTAGTTAGGTTTAATTAGTTCTAAGTTCTAGGCGACTGATGACCTCAGCAGTTAAGTCGCATAGTGCTCAGAACCATTTTTAATTCGTATTTACATCAAACAATCTGAGAAGTGTCGGTTCCGCTTGGTCTTTATTTTCATTTATTTTCTAAAAACACTCCAGACTACACGAAAACATCAGAGAAAATCGTAAAAATAGACATTCAAAAAATCACACAAATGTTAATTTTTCGAGCCCAAAAATACGCTCGAATGCTCAAAAATATTTTAAGTAATTTTAAATCCACTTATTTTCTTCAACAATAACCTAAATTGAAATAAAATATTCTCTCAAGCATATTTATTTTTATTGAATAACGAGAACATCCCAAAACATTCGAGAACATACTACTACATTCGACAATATCGCAAAACATTCATAAACAATATTTGAAAATGTTAAAGAAAACGCCGGAAATACAGTTTCTTGTCGCCAATTAAATACACTTGCAAAAATTTAGACGATTCGTTTGACAATGCTACCATCCTGTTCGATGAAAGACTTCTCCTTTAATCGAAAACACAAGACTGGATTAATGTTCGTCACTGCTCATGGAAGAGGCACCAAATAATGCCATTTCAAAGCAAACATGGTATGGCCTTATATCTGGTAGAGTTTTTCCAGTCATGTTTTAATTCTGGTAGGGGCACTGTAACAATACGAGTCAAGATAGATGTAACGGTACTTGAATAGCGTATTGCCCTCTATTGGTTACGGTAGAGAGATCGATCTTCCGGTCCTGTCTGTATACTTATATATAATATTGCATGAATAAAGGGTGGGCGAGTGTAAAGCTATCGTTAAAAACGCACGACGCGCGATTTATTACCATTTGGTCGGTCATAATAATAATAACATGCTTTTGAATATAATTAAAATACAACGGCGATACCTGCTTAGTGTTATTGGACATAATATGTAGTAAATTAATGAGTAAGGTAGCCGATCCTATAAGAAGAGGTAAAATTGGGCATATTGAGGTGTTTTGCTTTATATCGACGAAGCCGATGATACGGCGTCATTTTCTCGTTTACTCTTAGAAATAAACAAGTAAAGAAGTGCTAATTGTGCGTAGTGAAAAAATATAGGGGCGAGTTTTAAATAACAACGGTATACATTCAGAGTAACAAAAGGACATTTAGTTACACAAAATCGCGGATAGCGAAGTGTGGTCATGAAATTGAGTACACCTACAGGGCGGTCAATTCCGGGATAAATCTATACGCATCTCACGAGGGACGCGGTATTGAGACCGCTTCTTTTTCTTTTTTAATTATATCGCGGAGAGCGGGCTCCAATTTATGAAAAGGAGAAAAACTGTATCATTATCATTGACTGTTGGTGTCGAGCAACCAAAACTGTTCATCAAAGGGTTTCGATGGAACTTGGGAGTTAAGGTTCAGACACTCGCTTATACTCCACATCAGAGTGTGAATGAGTGGTGAATGCGAAATAAAACTGTGAACAAAGTTACGTTAAATACAACAGAAGAAACAAGACAGTTTGGTCGTATCTGTTATTATTCCATAAACTGCAACATTTCTTCTCGTTGTAAGAAGCCTTTATAGACGATCGTTATGACAATTTGCTTCGAAGGGATCTCGTTACGAGTTCAGTTTTAGGGACCTGGTCAAGAGGGGGTAGTTCGTAGATCCTAACTACTGCAGCTATTCTGGAATCAGGTGCTACCGTGACCGTTGTGTGTTGTCAATGACTTAAGGTTACCATATCTCATCCTATAAGATCGACGCGCCTTTCCACTTGGTATAACGGGCCTCACGGCAACAACGACAACGCCGATGATGAAGGAAGATACGGTAGAGCACGTCCAATGGCGCTAATCGAATTTTTCCACACATTCCTACGGTTTCTGTGATGAATTCCTTGGCGCCACAGAACCAACACACTTGATCCATTTTACCAATGACAACATATTGGTGTTTGTTGTACTCTTTTAAGTAATCCTCAGAACTGACAAACTGTAATCTCCATTTCCTCGGCTTTGCATTTCTCATCTGTTCTGTTGCTGTACCTGCGATCGTTGTCTTTCACAAACTTCATTCATTTTAATTCTATTTCATTTGTTTCGTGATCTTGTTTCTTCGTGCAGTTTCTGTATACCAGCTGACTGCCTCACTCGATCCTTTTCTGTAATGCCATCTCGTTGTTGATCTATTGTCTCCCAATTTATTTATTTTCTCAGTTTGTGAAGCTAAACACGCTTCTCGTTCCTGATGTGTTTCATTTCTTCAATATGCTATTCCCTTCTTTTCACAATACCACTAGCAAAATCTTCTTCTTTTTCACATATTGACAGCCTGTTAAATGCCAGTCATGCTTAACACATAACAATACATGAGTATTCAATGAACTGTGGATGAAGCCCGACCAACAGGCATTAGCTGCATTGATCAAAAATAATAGTGCATTGAGAATGGCTAGTTTCTAGCCGAAATCTAGATCTGCCAATAAAATTTCAAAAGGACGACTGATAGCTGAAATCTATTATTTACACGTCAATATAACAATCGCTGCGTGCAACAGCCTTCTGAATGGAAGGTAACCTGATGAAAATGTAAGTTAACGCGGATGAGTAGGAGAAACAAACCCGTAACTTTAGGATACAGCATTATTTGTGTCGTGCTTGACACAGGTTGTTTAAATATCTGGGCGTAAAGTTGCAAAGCTATATGAGGTGGAACGAGCATCTGATAACGGTGGGAGGGACGGCGAGTGGTCTACTTCCGTTTATTAGGAGAATTATAAGAAAGAGTAAAGGGGAACGCATGTAAGACGTAGGTGTGACTTATTCTTGAGTACTGCTCCAGTGTTTAGGATCCATAACACGTCATGTTGAAGGAGGACATGGAAGCTATTGAGAGGTGGACTTATCGGTAAGTTCGAAAACACATAAATGTTACAGAGGGAATCCATCGAGGAACGTTATTTCCGAAGAAAACTGTTGTTGTGGTCTTCAGTCCTGAGACTGGTTTGATGCAGCTCTCCATGCTACCCTATCGTCTGCAAGCTTTTCATCTCCCAGTACCTACTGCAGCCTACATCCTTCTGAATATGCTTAGTGTATTCATCTCTTGGTCTCCCTCTACGATTTTTACCCTCCACGCTGCCCTCCAAAGCTAAATTGGTGATCCCTTGATGCCTCACAACATGTCCTACCAACCGGTCCCTTCTTTTAGTGAAGTTGTGCCACAAACTCCTCTTCTCCCCAATTCTGTTCAATACCTCCTCATTAGTTACGTGATCTACCCATCTAATCTTCAGCACACTTCTGTAGCACCACATTTCGAAAACTTCAATTCTCTTCTTGTCTAAGCTATTTATCGTCCACGTTTCACTTCCATACATGGCTACACTCCATACAAATACTTTCAGAAACGACTTCCTGACACTTAAATCTATACTTGATGTTAAAAAATTGCTTTTGTTCGGAAACGCTTTCCTTGCCATTCCTGGTCTACATTTTATATCCTCTCTACTTCGATCATCATCAGTTATTTTGCTCCCCAAATAGCAAAACTCCTTTACTACTTTAAGTGTCTCATTTCCTAATCTAATTCCCTCAGCATCACCCAAATTTAATTCGACTACATTCCATTATCCTCGTTTTGCTTTTGTTGATGTTCATCTTATACCCTCCTTACACTACTGAGAAAATTTAGAGAACCGACATTTGGAGCTGACTGCCGAAAGAGTCTACTGCCGCCAACATACATGGCGCGTAAGGACCACGAAGATAAGACACTAGAAATTAGGGCTCTTACAGAGCCATATGGATAGTCGTTTTTCTCTCTATATATATGCGATTGGAACAGGAAAGGAAATGACAAGTAGTGGTAAGGGTACCCTCCGCCACGCGCCGTAGGGTGGCTTGCAGAGTATCTTATGTAGATGTACAGTCGTGTACAAAACGAGCGAGACCCCTCGCCTTTTCGTTATGCTGATCCGCACAGCTTAATAGTCTGCTACACAGTACAACAGACAAGGCGACGAAGTGCTATCAACATACTATACACAGGCGTGAAATTGACGAACTATCGAAACTTTGTCAGACTATTTTCAATCATATGTAAGACTATACGAGGGTTGGAACTTAAATAGTGGCAACTATTTACTCACAACCTACACAAAAGAGTTACATGTTTGCACCTGTCACTGTCCTTCAAAGAAGTCACCAGCGTTGTGTAGAACCCGTTGCCGTTACTCGCTAATAACAGTATTTTGTTATTTCGATAAACATCCCGAATGATTGTCACATAAGCGGTGACATAAAGGTAGAAAATTCATGTTTTATAGTCCAGAAAGCTCTATGCAACAGAAACTGCAGATCATTTTGCCATTTTCATTGCAAAATTGCCGGCTTATTCATGTCTGGGATAATAATAGAGGTCTGTTTGCCTGGGTTGTCTGCTAGCGTAGTGAAAGGTGTTTGCTGCTGCAAGGGAGGTCTGGTTTGTTTTCCGTTCTAATCTCGATGGAGGCAGATAGACTATCAGTAAAGCAATTTTAAGAAATTCTCGCGCGTGCAATACGTTTAATTGCTACATTTGTTCTGTACTGGCGCCCTGTGCATGTCAATATGAAACTCTTTCTCCGCTTCTGTCAATAATTGAATTGACTTACATGTGGCACTGAATGATTTTTAACTGAATTTCGTAATGAAACTTCACGCATTGCTAAATTTGCACACTTTCATGGTAGGTCAACAACGGTGATCCACTATGACTTGTCTGAAAGTTGACACAAACCGTTTCGCGGCCGAATGCGCATAATATTTGCTAATTCGTAACGATCTAGGGTACTTTGTCTTACTAGTACAGTTCCGTTATCTCGAGAAGCTGAAATTCATTTTTATAAGTACAGTTCATACTAAATAGCGTTTCTTCTTTCATTTATATCTTATATTTACGTGTTGTGTTTAACACACTAATCAGATTAATATAGTCTTACACATGATTGAAAACAGTCTGACAAAGATCGGATAGTTTGTCAATTTCACGCCCGTGCGTAGTATGTTGGTAGCACTTCGTAGCCTTGACTGTTATGCTGTGTAGCAGACTTTAAAGCTGTGCGTATCACCATAACGAAAAGGCCAGGGGTCTCGCTCGTTTTGTCCACGACTGTACATGTAGATGTAGATCCCGCTCAGGAGAATTGAAATCTAATCTATTTCGTAGAACAGATTCTCTGATGGAACCTTCTTGACCCTGCCAAAAACTGCCGAAGGAATTGGGACGTATTGTGACCACGGCGTCGGCCGATCTTATCGTGCGACCTCTGGCGACAGCGTCTGGCAACCGTTGCCGTTGGCACCGTGAACGCAGCCTCAGACTGAGAGATCCGGCGCAGCTCCCCATTAAGGATGCAGCGACGGAGAGTGCGCTTCGCGGGTTGCGTGCTCTGCAGGGACGCAGCAGCGGTAGGAGTAGCGTATGCAGCAGGGAGTGGCAAGAGGTGCGAGCGCTAATGAAGAGCCAGCGCCTGGCAGGGGGAGCCTAATTGCGTTGTCGCTGCCGCCATTGTTCTGCAGTAATGGGCGAGGGGTTGCGGGCGGGGTACGCCGGGAAGGGTGGGGGGGCTGCAGCAGCAGCAGCGCTGGACAGCGCAGCGCTGGAAGGCAGCGTCTCTGCCACTCCACTGCGGTTGGTGCACAAGAGGTAGGAAATGTGCTGCTTGTATTAAGACTAACTGTCGTTGTAAGGTGTGTGTGTGCGTGCGTGCGTGTAATAGAAAACTAAACTATTCCTACGAGTAGTGAAAGTAAAGCCTTGAACGTTCAAGCTGTGCAGATACAATGTGCTCTCGCATTAAGTTGACCACCGCCTATAGTCGACCTCAACGTGCAATAACCACCCAGACGCCAGGTGGCAGTATTAGCAGGGGACATACGAAGTGTGTCGAGGGGATGCGGAAAACAGTGTAGTCGTTATCCGTAATGCATAAATGGAGCGAACAGTGGTAGCACTTCCAAATCGTCCAACAAGGAGACGGCACGACCGTGGGGTTGGAGATTTGTCCGAAATTTTGTGTGGTGAAAGAGGACCCCCAACACCTCACGTGGTTAAAATATTAGGGCGCACTACCCGGAAAATCTCGAGAAAAATCGATCCAAAGTTTCTTAGGTGGCGTATGAGTAGAAAATGTTAGTACATTGCCCAGCTGCCGTCTGTCCTAGATGTTTAGGCCTTGGACTCTTACGCCAGAGGTCTCGGGTTCGATTCCTCCATCGGCACTTTTTTTCTTCTTCTGTTTCCTTTTCTTTTGTTATTCCACCAATTATTCAGAAAGTTTCCCAAACCTACATTATCTTTAACAAATTAGTTACGTTATTCAATAAAAATTATTTTCTTTTTGTCCAACAACACAATTCATGGCGGTGGGTTTTCCATTTTTCATTGTAAAATATATGAGGAGAAACATTGGGTTTTTAATCAGAATAACAAAGTCGATTGGGAAACATTCAATTTTTATAAATATAATAATTATAAATAAGAACTGCAGTGGTAATTATCGTAAAAACAAAGAAAGCAATAATTTTTGCGACATCTTGCGCAACATATAAAAACGGATATTTTACAATCTCAGGGCGTTTGCAATAAATCTGTACAAAAACATGCCCCATTAACATTTAAAATGGCTCTGAGCACTATGGGACTCAACTTCTGTGGTCATTAGTCCCCTAGAACTTAGAACTACTTAAACCTAACTAACCTAAGGACATCACACACACCCACGCCCGAGGCAGGATTCGAACCTGCGACCGTAGCAGCACGCGGCTCCGGACTGGAGCGCCTAGAACCGCACGGCCACCGCGGCCGGCATTTACGAAAATGTTTCGAGGTTCTGATAATTTTGAGGCAAACCAGGGATATTGAATCAAGTCTCGGAATATTGGTGACGATAATTGATGGTGAATTATAAAATAAATTTTTATACAATCTTCCCGGGAATTAATTTCACGATTCTCCTGTAACAATGTGCTGCAATTTAGCAAACAACAGAATTAAAAAAGAAGTGCTGGAGGAGGAATCGAACCCAAGACCTCTGGCGCAAGGGTCCGAGCGCTAGCCATGTAGGCCAAACGGCGGCTCGGCAACGGACTAACATTTTATTCTCATACGGTACTAAGAAACTTTGGATCGATTTTTCGCGGGATTTTCCAATTAGTGCGTCCTAATACTTTAGCCATGTGAGGTGTTAGGGGTCCTCTTTCACTACACAAAATTTCGGACAAATCCCCGAACCCACGCTCGTGCCGTCTCCTTGTAAGTTTGTAAGCTGTTCGCATGTCGCCGTAATTAAAGTATACTGTGCATGGAAAACTGCTGCTCTCCAAACCTCGTGCTGAGGCAGCTGTGGCGCACCATGGACCATAGGTGACAGGGACGAACGACACCTACCGAGATGTGTAGAATAGACGTGCAACTGTGGAGCAACTAGCCGCCCAGATGAACACAGGGGTTACCAACAGTGACTTCTCAAAGACCGTTCAGTGAACGTTGCTGCATATGGACCTCCGCAGCAGGTGCCTGGTTGATGTACCCATGCTGACTGTATCGGCGACGAAAGTTGAATTACGCGCCGATACCACGACTGTACGTCCACTGAGTGGCGATGGGTGAACTTTTCAGATAATCACGTTTTATGGTCCATCGGACATATGGCCATTGTCTTTTACGTTATAGGATGCAAGAGGGAGTGTCATGGTCTCGGTAACTTTGTCATCGCAGTCCCTGGGTGATCCTGTCATCCTGGAAGGCACAAAGGATCAACACAAGCACGCACCTATGCTCGGAGACGATGTCCATTCCTACTTGCAGTATGTTTATTCTCAGCACGATGGCGTCTGCCAGCAGGACACTGCAATATGTCACACAATTCATTGTGTAAGTGAGTGGCTGGAAGACAACCGGGATGAGACAACCAAAATCCACAGTTTTATACCTAATCGGGAATCTGTGGGACCACTTCCTTTGGGCTATTTGTGCCATGGATCCTCGGCAGAGACGCATAGCGGAGCTGTCAACGGCACTGGAGTAAGCATGGCTCCACATTCCGCTGGGTACTGTAACCTCCCCCTTACTAATCGGCCTATCCTGCTTGTGATATACACTCCTGGAAATGGAAAAAAGAACACATTGACACCGGTGTGTCAGACCCACCATACTTGCTCCGGACACTGCGAGAGGGCTGTACAAGCAATGATCACACGCACGGCACAGCGGACACACCAGGAACCGCGGTGTTGGCCGTCGAATGGCGCTAGCTGCGCAGCATTTGTGCACCGCCGCCGTCACTGTCAGCCAGTTTGCCGTGGCATACGGAGCTCCATCGCAGTCTTTAACACTGGTAGCATGCCGCGACAGCGTGGACGTGAACCGTATGTGCAGTTGACGGACTTTGAGCGAGGGCGTATAGTGGGCATGCGGGAGGCCGGGTGGACGTACCGCCGAATTGCTCAACACGTGGGGCGTGAGGTCTCCACAGTACATCGATGTTGTCGCCAGTGGTCGGCGGAAGGTGCACGTGCCCGTCGACCTGGGACCGGACCGCAGCGACGCACGGATGCACGCCAAGACCGTAGGATCCTACGCAGTGCCGTAGGGGACCGCACCGCCACTTCCCAGCAAATTAGGGACACTGTTGCTCCTGGGGTATCGGCGAGGACCATTCGCAACCGTCTCCATGAAGCTGGGCTACGGTCCCGCACACCGTTAGGCCGTCTTCCGCTCACGCCCCAACATCGTGCAGCCCGCCTCCAGTGGTGTCGCGACAGGCGTGAATGGAGGGACGAATGGAGACGTGTCGTCTTCAGCGATGAGAGTCGCTTCTGCCTTAGTGCCAATGATGGTCGTATGCGTGTTTGGCGCCGTGCAGGTGAGCGCCACAATCAGGACTGCATACGACCGAGGCACACAGGGCCAACACCCGGCATCATGGTGTGGGGAGCGATCTCCTACACTGGCCGTACACCACTGGTGATCGTCGAGGGGACACTGAATAGTGCACGGTACATCCAAACCGTCATCGAACCCATCGTTCTATCATTCCTAGACCGGCAAGGGAACTTGCTGTTCCAACAGGACAATGCACGTCCGCATGTATCCCGTGCCACCCAACGTGCTCTAGAAGGTGTAAGTCAACTACCCTGGCCAGCAAGATCTCCGGATCTGTCCCCCATTGAGCATGTTTGGGACTGGATGAAGCGTCGTCTCACGCGGTCTGCACGTCCAGCACGAACGCTGGTCCAACTGAGGCGCCAGGTGGAAATGGCATGGCAAGCCGTTCCACAGGACTACATCCAGCATCTCTACGATCGTCTCCATGGGAGAATAGCAGCCTGCATTGCTGCGAAAGGTGGATATACACTGTACTAGTGCCGATATTGTGCATGCTCTGTTGCCTGTGTCTATGTGCCTGTGGTTCTGTCAGTGTGATCATGTGATGTATCTGACCCCAGGAATGCGTCAATAAAGTTTCCCCTTCCTGGGACAATGAATTCACGGTGTTCTTATTTCAATTTCCAGGAGTGTATGAGCGTGGATCGCTTGTATGCCTAATGGATTTTTACTAATTGGATAACGCTATTTCCCCCGAAGAAGTAATACGGATAAGTAGGAAGAAAGAGTACAACCGACCCTTCTAATGGAGCAGTCTACTTTAAAAAATAAAAAATAAAAAGGGATTAATTTGGAAAAAATGAAAATTATTTTGTGCATTCACTCAAGAACAATACGACAGAAAAGGGGTACCATGGTCATGAATCCAAAAGTTACACTAATGAGTGAAAAGGAAATAATTAACAGTTGCCAGCCCACTAGGGCAATTTACATCCAAATTCCTGTACAAGATGATGGGAAAGAAAAGACATGTACCGGTATTATTAAACACTGACGTGGCAACTGAAGGTTGTCACGTTTTTTTGACACTAATTTTAAGTGAGTATGCTAATGATAAAGAAAACTGAGAAATCACTCTTACGTTATGTTTGGCATTAAATTTTGAAAAAGGCAATCGAGTAATGATTTGAAAATATTCACTTAAACTGTATATTAGTATTGAACTTCTTTATGTGAACCATGACTATCAGTGACCTCAACATAACGTCATCAAAGAAATTTAGAAAAAAAACCAAACACTTTTTACGTTACCGTTACTTATTTTGCAAATTGGATTTCATATTATTGTCTGAACAACTGAGGCTTTTTCACTGACTTGAACAGAATCAAATACTAGAATACGTACCAAACCAAAAAGCCATGTGCTCCAAGCTATATGTAAAACAAATAAAACTTCTGCACTCTTAATTTGTGCAGTTATTTAGATTTGTATTTTTCCCAGTGACTGATTCTCAAACTTGAAAAACGAAATTGCTTTACTTTAGTCATATATTGAAGCCTCTGTTGTACAACAGTTAATTGAAAATAGACTGGGGCTAAAATTCTTAAAAGAGAAATTATTCGTTAATAAACTGGCTGTAAGTATTCAATTTGTTTCTTATGACACTCAGTTACCATATTTGGAAAAAAAGGAACAAAGATCCTGCTTGTTAACAATGTCTGGGGGCAATGAGGACACAATCGCCCTGAGTTTAACTGATTATTATTTAAATAAATCTTATCAATCAAATTACATTCAGTTGTGCTGCTGGGTTAGCTGTTAATACTTTCTACCAATGAACAGTCTTACTTCAATACTGTGCATACGACGAAAGTCGGAGCCGACGACGAAACTGTGCTGCTGGAACTGGTGCTGTTGTTGAATTAATACAGCCTCTTCTGCCCGTCCACTATCCGTACTTCTGCTACTAGACATCTGGCCCCCGCGCGTGCATGATGCCGCCGAAAATGGTACTCTCTACTGCGAGAGCGTTAACACCACACTTCCCCACACTACAACGTTGCTAGGCGATGCAAATAACAATTCCTTTGGGTTATTCACAGAGCTTATAAGTTTCACAGTAAGACACAGATAAATACAATGAAATGTCAACAGATTTCTACCCAAATTTACATATACAGCGAAGGAAATGTCCTTACTTATTAAAAGAAAGCATTTAAATTACAAATATTTACACATACTTCAGCAAAAAAATTATATATCGGTAGCAGGTGCTATGCATCCTGCATTTTCGGTGTTACAGTACCTTCCAGAACCTCATTCACCCTCTCTCTGCACGCATCGCGTTGCAAAAGTTCATTACTCAGGCTTTTGACAGGTGTTCACATTAATGTAACTGGAAGGTGTAGTAACAGTCTTCGTACCACCGGCAGACAACGTGGAGGCGCAATATGTTATCGTATGTTTAACAGAGTAAACACAGACACAAACACGCTTACCTAATCTAAGCGTAACGTAACTGTATTTTACACACACCACATTATTTTCGACATACGAGAATTCTGGCCCAAGCAGTGAAAATTAGACTCTCTGATAATAATTTCGATCGAGACACCGGTTATATTCTTAGCAATGGATGGATGCGAGAACTTCATAAGGAAAGAGCACAGAGGAAGACTTCTTGAAGCTTTCCGCCCGATGCGAGTGGTGATGCAGCAAGCGATGCCGGATAAAGAGCGCAAAAATAATCAGTGGACGTAGAGGGCGTCACCTTAATACGTGCCATTTCAGTGATGTCACCGTGACGTAAAGCGGCCGATCAGACGCCATCAGACGCCATCATTTGGGCGTGATAGTGGAAATCTTTCCAGTTTCACGACAGCCAGTCACGACCCCAGCGACAACGATCGAGGTAGTTGTCGAAAATTTTGGATTCTATCAGAATTTGACGGCGCAAATTTGCCCAGAACTTTTATCCAAGGATTCAATCTCAAAAGGCTTTGTAACTGTTTCCTACACTTTCTGTTGAAATTTTAAATGGTAAGCGATTTATCAAGAAAATAACAAAGAACTGAACAACGTGTTTGCTTTCGCCTTATACCTTCCAGATGTGCAGACTGGGCTGCCCATCAAATATGTAATCATTGAATCCAAGGATGAAGGAATAATTCAGTCTCTAAGATCAGCATACAAGTTATCGCTATAGTTTACACCCAATACCTTAGTAAAGTGCCAGATCACTCCATCGTATTTTGAAAGTAGAGCTCGTCCGTAACAACAGCCGTTGACTTACTTTCCTTCATCCGAAAACTGATTTCACGTAAAGAGACAGTACTTATTCCCACCGATTTGAAACTGCAAACTTAATTCAGTGAGTTACCACTAATTCATGTGAATATTCGCGTATCATGATTGGAATCAACATGTAATAGCCACATGGCTGCGGGGCAGCTTGCCACTGCACCACATACGAATAACGAAAAAATGACTTGGTTTAGACAGAAATAGTTCAGAAAAAAATCTGATTAATATTGATTAGGGTGGGGTCGGGGATTGGAAAGTGGTAACCTGCCAGGGATAATTTTCGGCAGGAACTAGCACGAAGTTTTTATCAACTTATTCTTCTAATAAATTACAAATGTAAAATTTATTTGCAAACGTATTTTCACATTTCATATAAAAGAGTATAAAAGAGGATATACTCCATTTAAAGTGACAGAAATACCTTGAACCAACAAGTACAACGTTCACCTACCTGAATTGATTAATAAATCTTATGTCAAATACCACTGAGATTATTGAAAAATAAAAATAATAAAAACTGCAGCTAGTTGTATTAAAGTATCGCTCTTGTTTCAAAACAATAAATGAAGTATACCTGTTCACAGGCGTTGGTATAACCAGCTGACTGGAGCATTGGAATGGTAATATCAAATGAATCGACGAACAAATAACAAATTAGTATAACAGATAGAAAGCAATAGTATCAAAAACATTACTTAGATCGTAGAAAATGCCAAATTAAACGGAAGTCAAATCTGGACACGGAACGTGTACAAACTTACTCGACTAAAATAATTGAAACATTTAAAATTACAGAAGGTAACACACACAAAGATAGTTATGGTTGACTGCTGTCAACTTATTCTGCTTTGGCACTCCCAAAATCAACACAACTTAAGAACAATTAATGGTAGCTACTGTATATTACACGGATTCCACAGCTCAGATATTCATTAATACTAATAAAACGCAATACAGAACCGTCATCAGGGCACTCAGAGGAATATCAATAATAGTCCGACGGTTTCAGACCCGAACCGTAACATTTGGTATGAAGCTTTTTCTCTTTTTAATATGATAAAAGGTTTCGTCAGGGATGCTAAATTTGATGGGTGCCACTGCAGAACTTTTATTCAGGATTTTATGCTGTGCCAAGGAATGCAAACCAATAATTAATTACCCTTTAACAAAAAGTTCATAGACTTTACCATGGACCTTGCCATTGATGGGGAAGCTTGCGTGCCTCAGCGATACAGATAGTCGTAACATGGCTGGAACCACAATGGAGGGGTATCTGTTGGGAGGCCAGACAAACGTGTAATTCCTGAAGAGGGGCAGTAGCTTTCCAGTGCTGCTGGGGCAACAGTCTGGATCGTTGACTGATCTGACCTTGGGCATCAACCAAAACGGTCTTTCTTGTACTGAGAATGGCTCAAAGAAAGGGGAAACTACAGCAATAATTTTTCCCGAGCACATGCAACTCTACCGTATGTCTAAATGATGATGGCATCTACTTGGATAAGATATTCCTGACGTAAAATAGTCCTCCATATCGATTTCTGGGCGGGGACTACTCAGGAGGGCGCCGTTATCAGACGAAACAAAACTGGCGTTCTACGGTTTGGAGCGTGGACTGTTGCATCTCTTAACCGGGAACGTAGGCAAGAAAATTTAAAAAGGGAAATGGATAAGTTGAAGTTAGATACAGTGGCCGTTATTGGAGTTCGGTGGCAGGAGGAACAGGACTTCTGGTCAGGTAACAAAGGGCAATGCAGGAGTAGGTTTAATAATGAATAAGAAAACAGGAATGTGGATAAGTTACTATGAACAGCTTAGTGAATTATTTATTGTAGCCAAGACAGACACTGAGTGCACACTCACCACAGTAGTACAAGTTCATATGCCAACTAGCTCATCAGATAATGGAGAGATAATGAAGAGATAGTGAAGAGATGATGTGATAAAAAGAATTATCGATATGGTTAAGGGAGACGAAAATTTAAAGTCTTGAGCAACTGGATTTCGATAGTACGAAGAGAAAGGGAATAAAAAAATAGTAGATGCAAATGTACTTGGGGGGGAAAGGAACGAAAGAGGAAGCCGTTTGGTTGAATTTTGCACAGAGTGTAATTTAATCATCGCTAGCACTTGCTTTAGAAATGATGAAAGGAGATTGTATACACACAAGAGATCTGGAGACACTGGAAGGTTTCAGATTGATTATATAATGGTTAGACAGAGACTTAGGAACCAAATTTTAAATTGTAAGACATTTCATGGGGCGGATATGGACTCTGACCACAATTAATTTGTAATGAACTGTAGATTAAAACTGAGGAAATTGCCAAAAGATAGAAATTTAAGGAGATGAGACCTGGATGAACTGAAAGAACCAGAAGTTGGTGGGAGTTTCAGAGACAGCATTAGGGAACGATAGACAAGAGCAGGGAAAAGGAATAAATTAGAAGAAGAACGTGTAGCTTTGAGAGATAGAATAGTGGAGGCAGCAGAGGTACGAGGACCTTTAGAAAACCTTGGGTAACAGAAGAGATATTGAACTTAATTCACGTAATGAGAAAAGTGTTTTACCTGTCTTACCCGTGGTCTAGGGGTGCCTCTGTAATTAAAAAAAAACTGAGTGGAAGGACCAACAAACGAACTTTAACGGTCGTCATGTGACGTCCGCAACGACCAAACACAACGATAAAAAAGGGTAGCATCTTAGATTAGTAATCAGATCGTCCTTAGCCCTGGGTTCAAATCCCACCATCGCTTAAATTTTGGCGAATAATCAGCATTGGGAGCCGAAGACTTCCGGCATAAGAAGTCACCCTAATTCTGCCAACGTCCTTTTCAAAGAGGGCGGAGGAGCGTACAGAGATTCAGGGCACTCTCTTGTGCTAGGGGTACGAAACTGCCCCTAAAGGCGGAAGAATCAGCAGTGGTCAACGGCATGAGGGTGCAAAAGGCAATGGAAACCACTGCAGTAAAGACACATAACGTTGCCTGTAATTGAAAAAGTGTCATGATGATCTCTCGATTGTCAAAAGATGCCGGAATAGTCCCCCATCGAGATGTCCCTGAGGGGATTGCCAAGGGGGAGGTGACCATTGGAAAAAGATTGGATAACCAACGAAAGGATAACGTTATTCGAATTGGCGCGTGGAATATCAGAAACTTGAACGTAATAGGGAAGCTAGAAAACCTAAAAAGGGAAATTCAAAGGCTCAATCTAGATATGGTAGCTGTCAGTGAAGTGAAATGAAAGAAGATAAGGATTTCTGGTCAGATGAGTATAGGGTAATATCAACAGCAGCAGAAAATGGTATAACGGGAACAGGATTCGTTAGAAAGGCAGGGCAAAGAGTGTCTTACAGTGAACAGCGGAGCAGTTACACGAGGGTCGAGGATCGACGGAGCTCATCCAGCAGTGTCCATCCACCGCTCCGGAGTCTGAAGATGACTCTTTCATCGAATCGAAACCAGTCAATCACTCCAATAAAAAAATATTTTAACAAGATTGCGATAAAAACTGTTTTAATTTTTAATTTTAGCTACTTTTAAGATCGCTATGTTTTCAAAAATTTCAATGACAACAAAACTGCCGAGAGTTCATATTTAAGGACGTCGGACAAATACATCTTCCTTTGTTGAGAGATAACTAATAAGCGAGCATATATCGTTCCCGAATGATAAATTTCTTCTTTTCTTCCACCTGTAATGCTTTTCTTCATTATAGCCACGGCTGTTATTTCTTTATGAATCGTGTCGTAAAAGCCGGCAAGTTAATTGCTTTTGAAAGCAGTGGCCGTTCTGTCACCAGTAGCTAAAGCATCACGAACATTTACTCTTATATCGACTTTCTGGCTAATGACAATTCTGACTGTAGTATCTTATTCAACTAACAAAGGATGCATATGTTGTGAAAGAGCGAATTGTACTTCCTTGTTGTTGGGGGTATCTAATATTTGTTTTCGGCTTCCCGTCTCTTTACGAGAAGTGGTTGCTGTTCCTCGTGGTATTTCAAACATTAGGTCCACTGACATAGATACTTAGTTACAAGTGCGCTGAGAAAATACCCATCCAGCTATTTGCTGATGAGACAGCGTTATCACTACAGGACCCCCTTTTGCTTTCCCATAGTGGGTTTAAGACCGTTCACCAAACTGGTCAAGAGGTACAGAATTCCAGAAGCCAGGTTTGTATCGACACACGTGTGCTCCTTTTCTTAGAATTTTCATACCTCCTGGCAATGTATTCTGCATTTTTAGTAGGTGAATTGCCATATACCTTACATAATTCCAGTGGGCGACTGCAAAAATGTATGAAGTATACTCATAGGGGACAAGTGGCGTGTGCCCACTTAAGCAGTACGGTTGGGCAGTCGTATGCTGGAGGAAGTGCAGACAGTGTTTCTGCTCGTGGGTCAGACGAGGAACTTGGTTGTATCGCTCCCTGTTGTGTCTTATACTTGGGAGCCTTTCTTAGCTCAAATGGCTCTGATCACTATGGGACTTAACATCTGAGGTCATCAGTCCCCTAGAACATAGAACTAATTAAACCTGACTAACCTAAGGACTTCACACACGTCCATGCCCGAGGCAGGATTCGAACCTGCTACCGTAGCGGTCGCGCGGTTCTAGACTGAAGCGCCTAGAACCGCTCGGCCACCGTGGCCGTCGGAGCCCTTCTTCTCATGCGTTTCAGACAGTCTCGGCGCGATTGTTAACTTCGGGAAGCGCATTACGAAGGACGTGAGCCCGATTGCATTAACATGGCACACGACACCGACGGCTATGAAGTCGTTATTCCAAGACGATTCCAGAAGAAAATTATTTTGGTACGAAACATGTGCCGAACAGTGCCCTTTTGGATATCACCGTCGACTGGCATTGGAATTTTAACTCATTACTGGCTGTCATGGAGGGCATATTGTGTTTGTGTTGACCAGTGTCATTTACACTGAGTGATAAATCTTACATTCAAGCAGTGAACAATATAAAAATTAGTGACATCATAACATTCGGTATAAAGTTCTTTTCCTTTTCTAGTTGTTAGTTAGACATGAAAGAATTCATACTCTGGCGGGTGCCACTTGGGCACTCTTGAGCATAAATATTTATGACGTTATTGGAATTTCTCTTATTACATGATATTCAGTGCGGTCCATTTTACTGAAGATAATAAAATACCTTGACAACTTAACATTGGGTCATATAAAGTGAGTCATAAAATGTTTATAATCATAGTGGAAAAGAGAATGACGTGAAATAATTTTCTCATTTACTCCCCCTCCTCCCCTAAGCATTGGATAAAAGAAAGTGAGTCATAAAATGTTTAGATGGCCCATTTTACTGAAGATAGTAAAATATCTTGAAAACTAAGCATTGGATCAGTCATAAAATGTTTAGAATCTAGTGGAAAAGAGAATGACACGAAAAAATTTTCTCATTTATTCCCCCCCCCCCCCCCCCTTCCAATTAGGAGTGGAGTGGCCGTGAGCAACTTTCTAATCTTAAATTACCCTTTTATATTTTGTTGTAGATTCAGATTCTCAGGAAAATATGTAGAATTGACCTGTGACTGATGTTACACTTTTTATATATGTGTGTTCCCAATATGTTACCAGGCAAAGCATGAGGAAAAGCAGTTAGAGGTTTACGTATGGTAGTCGCAGGTTTCCCTCGTACTTTCGTCGCTACTGTTGCTCCTAATACGGATAAACTTCAGAAAACGTTGGAGGCAATTTGAGATAATGCTACCGGTAGGCTATGAGTAGATGACGTTTCCTTATCCAGCAATAATGATCTATATCTTCATAATATCGCAAAGAGAAGGAGACTCGTAGTTAGAAATGCGGATGCTCTGAAAGTCCACTTACAAACTTCTAGGGCTTGTAGTATGGGACTGTGCAGACAATATTTTGAATAGGAAGCCATGTCATGAAACGTATCATTTCCTTGCTACAGCCGCTTGAGAACATGTTTACCAGGTAGGTATGCCACAGGGTAGTCATGGAGGGGGACGCTTACGTCGGGTCGGCTGATGTCATTTGACGTCTGTCCTACTTCTCTGGCATACCTCGAACCTCATTCGTGTGTCTGAGGATGTTAGAGCAACATGGTTGACTACAGGTTTGCAGGAATACGCCAAAGGGATCCTTCTTTGTGGCGAAGCTATGGTAATGGAAGAGCTGCTTGTCGCCTTTATCGGGATCGTTGTCCAGAACATCCGACTCCATCGTATACCCTTTTCGAATCAATTACGCAGTGGTTTCGAGGATGGAGTACCTCCTTCGTCAGCAGGCGTGACTATGGTGCTCCAATGCGACGCCAAACACTCGAACTGGAAGAGGGCTTACTCCATCACGTTGAAGAGAACCCGTTAACGAGTACACCAGCCATTGCGCGTGCAACGGATGTTGCTCCCTCCACCGGCGGGTATGTTCTACATGATTAACAACTACATCCATGTCACCTCCTAAGGACTTTTCAAATAGTACGAAAATGGTACGTTCAAAATATTGTATACTCAGTCCCCTCTACAGGTTCTAGATCTTTATAAGGGGAATTTTAGGGCACCTTGTATATAGTTACCAAAAGAACTCAGTTAATTCACAAATCCCATGAGTTCTCAGAGCAGTAAATACAAAACTGAATCTCTCAAAGCGTAATCAGAAGAATACGCTTTCAATGCAAAACTTCAAACTAGGCAACGACTCTTTTCATAATTCAAGTGAGGATGATAACTTTGAGTCTGCAGCATGACACACTGGAGAGTAAACATTCGTCCCTATAATCTGCTTCGATTTAATAAAAAATATGCAACCTGTGAGAACCGATTTCCCCGAGTGGAAGAATTTTGCCGCACGCCTGAGCGTGAGATAGGTGCTGATTAAACTTTCCAGAAATTTAGAATATGCCTCCGAAATAGCCTAACCACTCATTTAACATTAATAACTGAAATAATGACACACGATTTATTCATCATTGTAGAAGCAATGATGCAAATCGCACTAACCAAACAAAGCCAGAACATCTGCTAATTCAAATAGAGCTGAACTCAACGCAAAATGGTACCAAAGAGGTGAATGCACATTCAAACGTGTAACATCTCGTGGCTTCCAAACCTCCAAAGATTAGCTGATACATAAATTGACCTTCGAAAGATGCGAAAATGCCGTTGTAAGCATGCAGAGTGTAGTGTGTAAAATCTACGTTGTAATGAAACAGGATGTATAAAACTTTTGTATTCATTTCTAATCTTATCAGAGGTGGACTAAATTTCTCAATAGCTTTCAGCCAAATTTTTGAAACGGTCTTACACGCAAAACATCTGAATTTACCATTGATATTGGCTATTACAGTAAATATTATACAAAAAAAAAAACGGGAGGAATGCTTACACTATTCTTTGGACACGCCCGAAGTTATATCTACATCTGTCGATGACTTTCCACCCAAGGTAACATGCTGCATCCTCCCTTCCAACAGACCCTCAATGCAGCCACAAATTTAGTTTGCTATACAATAAAATCGAATTCCCTTAATACTCGTTGGCATGGAGCTTAATCCAATAGTCTTCTGGATAGTGTCATGGACCTTAAGGGACTTGGAAGAACAGTTAGGCCTGTTGGGTATTGTCTTTAAAATAAGTTAAAATGCGAACATCGACAAATGGGAAACAAGTTTAATTCAAAGTAGTCAAATTAAGTCACATCATACTGAAGTACACTACTGGCCATTAAAATTGCTACTCCAAGAAGAAATGCAGATGATAAACGGGTATTCATTGGACAAATACACTCCTGGAAATGGAAAAAAGAACACATTGACACCGGTGTGTCAGACCCACCATACTTGCTCCGGACACTGCGAGAGGGCTGTACAAGCAATGATCACACGCACGGCACAGCGGACACACCAGGAACCGCGGTGTTGGCCGTCGAATGGCGCTAGCTGCGCAGCATTTGTGCACCGCCGCCGTCAGTGTCAGCCAGTTTGCCGTGGCATACGGAGCTCCATCGCAGTCTTTAACACTGGTAGCATGCCGCGACAGCGTGGACGTGAACCGTATGTGCAGTTGACGGACTTTGAGCGAGGGCGTATAGTGGGCATGCGGGAGGCCGGGTGGACGTACCGCCGAATTGCTCAACACGTAGGGCGTAAGGTATCCACAGTACATCGATGTTGTCGCCAGTGGTCGGCGGAAGGTGCACGTGCCCGTCGACCTGGGACCGGACCGCAGCGACGCACGGATGCACGCCAAGACCGTAGGATCCTACGCAGTGCCGTAGGGGACCGCACCGCCACTTCCCAGCAAATTAGGGACACTGTTGCTCCTGGGGTATCGGCGAGGACCATTCGCAACCGTCTCCATGAAGCTGGGCTACGGCCCCGCACACCGTTAGGCCGTCTTCCGCTCACGCCCCAACATCATGCAGCCCACCTCCAGTGGTGTCGCGACAGGCGTGAATGGAGGGACGAATGGAGACGTGTCGTCTTCAGCGATGAGAGTCGCTTCTGCCTTGGTGCCAATGATGGTCGTATGCGTGTTTGGTGCCGTGCAGGTGAGCGCCACAATCAGGACTGCATACGACCGAGGCACACAGGGCCAACACCCGGCATCATGGTGTGGGGAGCGATCTCCTACACTGGCCGTACACCACTGGTGATCGTCGAGGGGACACTGAATAGTGCACGGTACATCCAAACCGTCATCGAACCCATCGTTCTACCATTCCTAGACCGGCAAGGGAACTTGCTGTTCCAACAGGACAATGCACGTCCGCATGTATCCCGTGCCACCCAACGTGCTCTAGAAGGCGTAAGTCAACTACCCTGGCCAGCAAGATCTCCGGATCTGTCCCCCATTGAGCATGTTTGGGACTGGATGAAGCGTCGTCTCACGCGGTCTGCACGTCCAGCACGAACGCTGGTCCAACTGAGGCGCCAGGTGGAAATGGCATGGTAAGCCGTTCCACAGGACTACATCCAGCATCTCTACCATCGTCTCCATGGGAGAATAGCAGCCTGCATTGCTGCGAAAGGTGGATACACACTGTACTAGTGCCGACACTGTGCATGCTCTGTTGCCTGTGTCTATGTGCCTGTGGTTCTGTCAGTGTGATCATGTGATGTATCTGACCCCAGGAATGTGTCAATAAAGTTTCCCCTTCCTGGGACAATGAATTCACGGTGTTCTTATTTCAATTTCCAGGAGTGTATATTATGCTAGAAGTGACATGTGATTACATTTTCACGCAATTTGGGTGGATAGATCCTGAGAAATCAGTACCCAGAACAACCAACACGGCCTTGATACGCCTGGGTATTGAGTCAAACAGAGTTTGGATGGCGTGTACAGGTACAACTGCACATGCAGCTTCAACACGATACCACAGTTCATCAAGAGTAGTGACTGGCGTATTGTGACGAGCCAGTTGCTCGGCCACCATTGACCAGACGTTTTTAATTGGTGAGAGATCTGGAGAATGTGCTGGCCAGGGCAGCAGTCGAACATTTTCTGTATCCAGAAAGGACCGTACAGGACCTGCAACATGCGGTCGTGCATTATCCTGCTAAAATGTAGGGTTTCACGTGGATCGAATGAAGGGTAGATCCACGGGTCGTAACACATCTGAAATGTAACGTCCACTGTTCAAAGTGCCGTCAATGCCAACAAGAGGTGACCGAGACGTGTAACCAATGGCACCCCATACCCCTTATGGCCATTTTCAAGTAACACTGCAGAGTTATATTCTGTCAGAATATAAAACTATCTGATAGAATGTAACTTTGCAGTGTTATTTTAAAATGGCCATAAGGCCGAAATTGCCGTGGTAACAATAAATATTTATACAGTCAACGGCGACTATGTCTTTTAAGGTTTGTTTTAAATACATTCTGCAATGGTCGTGAGCGTTAGTTACATATGAGATTGGAGACGGTGACTTGTGATAGTCGAGAATGCCATTAAGGCGACAAAGACACCACTATCCACACCTCACTGACTTTAAACGAGGTCGTGTAATAGGGCTACAAGAAGTTCGATGTTCCTTCTGTGATACTGCAGAAAGACTTCGCAGGAATTTAGCCACTGTACACGACTGATGACATCGCTGGCTACTAGAACGTACGGCCGCAAGAAGACCGGGCTTCTGACCGCTACGTGGCAATACAAAAAGGGAAGATTATTGTGTACTGCGTATGGCTCTGGGACATCGTACTGCATCTGCAGCAGCAATTTGAGCAGCAGTTAGCACCGCAGTGACTCAACGAACTGTTACAAACGGGTTACTTCGAGGACAGCTCCGAGCCACACTCCCTGTAGCGTGCATTCCACCGCCATTTGCGACTTCGATCATGCGAGAACTCAGTGAAGGGCAGGGTGGAGATATATTGTGTTTTAGATCATAGCTGTTTCTGCCTAGGCGACAGTGACAGCCCTGTCTTGATTATAAGGAGGCCAGCTGAGAACCTGAAACCTGTCTGCGTGCTCTACACACTGGACTTGCAACAGAAGTAATGGCCTGATGTGCGACTTCGTATGATAGCAGGAGCACTCTCTTGGTTAACCCACCCACCCTGACTGGAAATCTGTACCTGTGACTCGATCTGTTGACCCACCTTTCATGAACAGCTTTCAAGAGGGTGTTTTCCAACAGGATAACGCTCGCCTGCTGTACAGAGTGTCGACATGTTGGCTTGGCCTGCTAGATCACCGTATCTGTCTGCAGTTGAGCGCATATGGGACATCATCGGGTGACAATTATAGTGTCATCAACAAACAGCATTGACCGATCAAGTGCAACAGACGTGGAACACCACAAACTGACATTCAGTACTTGTACAACAGAATGCACATCTGCATGTTTGCATTCAACACTCTGGCGGTTACACGGGTTATGAGTGTACCAACATTTCATATTTGCAATGTCTTGTTTCGCTCTTGCATTAACCTGCAGTATTGCAATGTTAATCACTTAAAATGTGTTACCTAGGCAAATGTATTCCCAAAATTTCATTATTCTACAATGATTATTTTTTGCTGAGGCGGTTTTTTTCCGTCTGTGTATACTGGGAAGCAGTAGTTACTATCCTGAGTCCATTAATAAGCCTCTGCAATACATTCTTGAGTTCACACCACAGATGATTCGTATTCCACGCTTTTGGACTCGGAAACTTTACCCGGCGTCGATGAGTTACCACAAAACATTATTCCGTATGCCATTGTGGAATGGAAGTAAATGAAATATGCTAACGCTTTTATTTCCAAATCACCTAGGCCTGACATATTCATACTGCCAATAAAGATTTGTTTATGCGCTTCAATATTTATGTGGTTGCTCCTCCCAACGGAATTTACTATCAAACTGTAGCTCCACGAAATAGACACTGTCAACCTGTTCTATCTACTTGGCGTTACATGTTAGACTAGTGAACCCGTTAATGCTTCGTAATTAAAATACATATGAGTATTGGATGTATATCCTCATGTCCTTCTTTCTCTTCTCTCTGATCATCACCTCATCCCTCCCTTCTATGTCCATCTCCCCCTTCCGCCCGCTCAATATCAATTTGCCCTCCTCCTCTCTGTCCATCTACTCTCCCCCTCTCGCTCTGACCTTGAGCCTAGTTTAGTGTTATTGCGAACGAATTCTTGAAAAGTATGAGTAAATCGGGGGCAATCGTTGGTGTAGGGACGGGGTACGGCAGACCTGCCCTGCAGCTGGATCTGACAGGATAGAAGCTTCAGCAATAGTATTTCGCATAGTTTTAATCTGCAAATGGGTAGGGACACAAAGTTTCTGGCGATTCAGGTTTCGTAGTAGTGTTCTCATCAAAAGCCATAAACAAAACTTCGCTGTTCTCTGTTAAAACCGACCGTAAGAACTAAAAGAACTATATATCAGCAACAATGTCTACCCTGAAGAGCCAAATAAACTGGTATAGGCATGCGTATTCCAATACAGATATATGTAAACAGGCAGAACACGGCGCTGCGGTCGGCAACGCCTATGTAACTGTAAGTCTCTGGCGCAGTTGTTGGAACGGTTACTGCTGCTACAATGTCAGGTTATCAAGATTTAAGTCAGTCTGAACGTGGTGTTATAGTCGGCGCACGAGCGATGGGACACAGCATCCCCGAGGTAGAGATAAAGTGAGGATTTTCCGGTACGACCATTTCACGAGTTTACTGTAAATATGAGGAATCTGGTAAAACATCAAGTCCCCGACATGGCTGTGGCCGGAAAAAGACCCTGTAAGAACGGGATCAACGATGACTGAAGAGAATCTTTCAATGTGACAGAAGGGCACCCCTTCCACAAAATTCAGCAGATGTCGTTACTGGGCATCAACAAGTGTCAGTGTGCGAACCATTCAACGAAACAACATCGATGTGGGGTTTCGGAGCCGAGGGCCCACTTGTGTACCGTTGATGACTGCACGACACAAAGCTTTACGCCTCGCCTGGGACCGTCAACACCGGCATTGGACTGTTAATGACTGGAAACATGTTGCCTGGTGGATCGACGATTACGGGTATAAGGACAACCTCATTAATCCATGGACCCTGCGTGTCAACAGGGGACTGTTCAAGCTGGTGGAGGCTCTGTAAGTGTGTGGGGGTGTGAAGTTGGACACCTCTGACAAATGACACGTACGTAACCATCCTGTCTGATCACCTGTATCCATTCATGTCCATTATGCATTCCGACGGACTTGGCCAATTCAAGCAGGACAATACGACACCCCACACGTCTAGAATTGCTACAGAGTGGCTCCATGAACACTCTTCTGAATTTAAACACTTCCGCTGGCCCCCAAAAATCCCCAGACATGAACGTTATTGAGCATATCCGGGATGCCTTGCAACGTGCTGTTCAGAGGAGATCTCCAGCCCCTAGTACTCTTACGGATTTATTGTCAGCCGTGCAGAATTCATGGTTTCAGTTACCTGCAGTAGTACTTCAGACATTAGTCGAGTCCATGCCACTTCGTGTCGCGGCACTTCAGCGTGCTCGGAGGTTCCCTAAACGATATTGGCAAGCGTACCAGTTTCTTTGGATCTTCAGTGTATAATGGTTTAAATGCCTGCTAACGTAGTTAAAACTGACAGAGAGGAAGAAAACGAAACCACACATTCTCACAGCTCATTATTTTCTTTCAGACAGTCAGCTGCAACAGAAAATCTGTAAAATATTGTTTGAAAAATGTGTATCTTTTGTCTGCCTGTATGTTTATTAGATTATCATGTACAAATTTGAAGTAAATCGGTCAAGAATTTTTCGAGGCTTCCGCTAGCAACATTTAGCCTTTATGTAGTATATATATGTATGTTTATATAGCATGTATATTAGAAAATATGTAGCGTATTTCAGTCAAACTATTTATTACAATATCATTTATAAATTTGAAGTAAATAGGTCATGAATTTTTCGAGATTTTTGCCCACAAAATTTCGCCTTTATGTATTATATATTCGTTTGGTTACCGTATATCTTAAACATATGTAGCCTATATCCTATTGAAAGTTCACTTAAGTACCGTGTAAAAATGTGAAGTAAATCGGTCAATGGCTGATTTTTATATGCTAGTATAGATTTTATTTACATGTTATAAATATTTAAACAATATGTAGCCTATGTCCCTTCGAATGTTTATTAGACTGTCGTGTAAGACTTTTGAACAACGTTTCACCTTTTCCCCTCTGGACTTTTATTGCAGCATCGTGTAAAAATGTGAAGTAAATCGATCAAGAGTTTTGCGATACTTTTGGTAACAACATTAAACGCCAACTTGTCATGATATAGGATTATAGATACATACTTGGGGAAAATTTCTTTCAAGATATGAACTTGATATACGGTGTGTTTTCCGAGCTGAGTGGCAAAATTTGGCTAAGAATCATTTGTTAATGTCCATAAAAATTTCATAAACCCATTTTCCTTAACCTATACTTGATTTTCTATTTGTTGCAGTGTTTGTGTCATCAGTAGACAAAGTAAATCGTTGCACCCAGTAATGTTTCTGACAAAAAGTATTAATACAGGCGGGACGCCATACATAATTACTTTCCTGTTGCATGACGACCGACAGTTTGATACAGGAGTCTTTCCTATACCCTTCATTTCCTGTCAGAGAGATATGATGAGCATTTTTGTAGCATTTTCACCAACACTGGGTGCACGCACTGACAGTTTGTGTTTGTCCTTAGGATAATTTAGGCTAAGTAGTGTGTAAGCTTAGGGACTGATGACCTTAGCAGTTAAGTCCCATAAGGTTTCACACAGGTTTGAACATTGTTTAGATTCTCTTCTTTTCCAGTTTTTCCACAGTCCACGTTTCACTACAATACAATGCTGTGTGGCAAACGTACATTCTCAGAAATTTGTTCCTCAAATTAAGTCCTATGTTTCATACTAGTAGGCCCGTTTTTTTGCCAGGAATGCCCTTTTAGCCAGTACTAGTCTGTTTTTATGTCCTTCTTGCTCCATCCGCCATGGATTATTTTGTTGCCTAGGAGAAGAATTGCGTAACTTCATTTAGTTCGTGATCACGAAAACTCATGCTAAGTTTCTTGCTGTCCTCATTTACGTTACTTCTCATTTTTTCTTTCTCGATTTACTCTAAACCCATATTCTGTACTCATTAGATGTTACATCTACATCTACATCATACTCTGCAATCCACCTAATGGTGTGTGGCGGAGGGTACTTTCGGTACCACTATCTGATCCCTCCAACTCTGCTCCACTCACGAATAGTGCGTGGAATGAATGATTGTCGGTAAGCCTCTGGATTGGATCTAATATCTCGAATTTTCTCCTCGTGATCAATACGCAAGATATTTGTAGGGGGAAAGTAATATGTTGTCCGACTCCTCCTGAAAAGTGCTGTCCAGAAATTTCAATAGTAAATCTCTCCGTGATGCACAACGCCTCTCGTGTAACGTCTGCCAGTGGAGTTTGTTTAGAATCTCCGTAACGCTCTCTCGACAGCTAAACGATCCCGTGACGCAACGCGCCGCTCTTCGTTGGATCTTCTCTATCTCCTCTATCAGTCCTACCTGATAGGGATCCCAGACAGATGAACAATACTCAAGAATCGGGCGAACAAGCACCTTACAAGCCACTTCTTTCGTGAATGAGTTACATTTCCTTAAGATTCTTCCAATGAATCCGAGTCAGCAGGTCCTGTAATTTTTCTTCTCTTTCACCGAGGAGAGCAATTTCGTCGGCGAATTTTATCACCTTGAATTTTAATTCCACTCTTGAACCTTTCTTGTATTACCTCCAACGCTTCTTCAATGATAGAGTGAACAATACGGGAAAGACTAAAAACTGTCTCACCCACTATTTAATCCGTACACTTCGTTCTTGATCTTCCACTCTTATTACTGGCTCTTGTACATATTGTATATTACGCGTCTTTCCCTACAGCTTACCCCTATTTTCTCAAAATCTTGAACATCTTGCACCATTCAAAATTGTCGAATGGTTTTACCGGGTCGACAAATCCTATGAAAGTGTCTTGATTTTTTTTTTCGGTCTTTACTTCATTATCTGCCGCAACGTCACAACTGCCTCTCTTATGTCTATACCTTTCCTAAAGAGAAACTGATCGTTATGTAACACATCCTCAGCTTTCTTTTCCATTCTTCTATATGTTATTCCGTATGTCACTGACGTAAGGGAAGATTAATAGTTATCAAGCTACCGTCCATTGGTAATGTGGATGCACTCAACGACTGCGATCTGACTTTCAAAATGATGGAGCACAGCAGTCAGTCGTCCTTTCCTTTCAGGTTTCATTACGCAGATCTAGATTTCGGATAGTACCTAGCCATCATTAACGCACTATTCCATAGTACTAATGCATGTCATAGTACGTCAGTCCACTGTTCAGGTCTCTGTCACAATTCGTTCACGACTACTACTCGTACTTTGAACGAACTGTGACATAGGCCCGAACAACAGGGGACCGGCGTAATAGGACATGCACTGATACTATGAAATAGTGCTTGGATGATGAGGGGCGCCAGCCTAAATGTAGATGTGCTTAACAAAACGTGAAAGGAAAGGACGACTGGTCGCTGTGCTCCACCATTTTGAAAGATTAATGTTGTATGTGTTGTGGTGGTCTTCAGTCCTGAGACTGGTTTGATGCAGCTCTCCATGCTACTCTATCCTGTGCAAGCTGCTTCATCTCCCAGTACTGCAACCTACATCTTTATGAATCTGTTTATTGTATTCATCTCTTGGTCTCCCTCTACGATTTTTACCCTCCACGCTGCCCTCCAATACTAAATTGGTGATCCCTTGATGCCTCACAACATGTCCTACCAACCGGTCCCTTCTTTTAGTGAAGTTGTGCCACAAACTCCTGTTCTCCCCAGTTCTGTTCAATACCTCCTCATTAGTTACATGATCTACCCATCTAATGTTCAGCATTCTTCTGTAGCACCACATTTCGAAAGCTTCTATTCTCTTCTTGTCCAAACTATTTCTCATCCATGTTTCACTTCCATACATGGCTACACTCCATACAAATACTTTCGGAAACGACTTCCTGACTCTTAAATCTATACACGATGTTAACAAATTTGTCGTCTTCAGAAACGCTTTTCTTGCCATTGCCAGTCTACATTTTATATCCTCTGTACTTCGTCCATCATCAGTTATTTTGCTCCCCAAATTGCAAAACTCCTTTACTACTTTATGTTTCTCTTTTCCTAATCTAATTCCCACAGCATCACCCGACTTAATTCGACTACATTCCATTATCCCGCTTGCTTTTGTTGATGTTCATCTTATATCCTCCTTTCAAGACACTGTCCATTCCGTTCAACTGCTCTTGCAAGTCCTTTGCTGTCTCTGACAGAATTACAACGTCATCGGCGAACCTCAAAGTTTTTATTTCTTCTCCCTGGATTTTAATACCTACTCCGAATTTTTCTTTTGTTTCCTCTACTGCTTGCTCAATATACAGATTGAATAACATCGGGCAGAGGCTACAACCCTATCTCACTCTCTTCCCAACCACTGCTTCCCTTTCATGCCCCTCGACTCTTATAACTGCCATCTGGTTTCTGTACAAATTGTAAATAGCTTTTCGCTCCCTGTATTTTAGCCCTGCCACCTTTAGAATTTGAAAGAGAATATTCCAGTCAACATTGTCAAAAGCTTTCTCTAAGTCTACAAATGCTAGAAACGTAGGTTTGCCTTTCCTAAATCTTTCTTCTAAGGTAAGTCGTAAGGACAGTATTGCCTCACGTGTTCCAATATTTCTATAGAATCCAAACTGATCTTCCCCGAGGTCGGCTTCTACCAGTTTTTTTCATTCGTCTGTAAAGAATTCGCGTTAGTATTTTGCAGCCATGACTTATTAAACTGATAGTTCAGTAATTTTCACATCTGTCAACACCTGCTTTCTTTGAGATTGGAATTATTATATTGTTCCTGAAGTCTGATTAATAGTGGATCTAATACTGAGCCCTACAACACCCGTTTGCAGAAATACAGCACACTTCTCGAGCAGCTTCTAAATCGCTCGAGTGCAGTACGAGAGAAACAGTACCGTACTGTACGCTGAGGCAGTAGGTCCATCGGGTGACGCATCTGCAGTGAGGCTGGCCGTAGCGGGCGAGGGCTGTAGGGACTGTGTGACGTAGGCGGCGGTGGCGGTCAATAGGGGCGGCGGCGCAGGCGGGGGCGGCGGGGGTGGAGGGCGGCGGCAGCGCCCATTCATGGCGACGCCGCTCAATGGGTGCCACGCCCGCAGCAGCGTCACCCGGACGCCGGCAGGGGCGACGCCCCGGCGGACCACGGTGGCCGCGCTTCTCGTATCAGCAGCTGGGAGATCTCTGCCCGTACTGCTCCGCAGCACTGGCGAACACCGCGCGGCCTGTTTCGTGCTATAGAAAGCACGCCGCTCGCAGAGGGGCTAACCATTTTGCAACCTGTGTCTACACTGAGATGACAAAAGTCATGGGATAACCATATGCAAATATACAGATGGCAGTAGCAGCGCGTAGAAAAGGTGTGAAAGGGTGGTGCATGGCGGACTGTCATTTGTACTCAGGGCATTCACGTGAAAAGTTATCGGGCGTGATTATGGCCGCACAATGGGAATTAACAGATTTTGAACGCAGAATGGTAGTTGGAGCTACATACACGGGACATTTCACCCCGGAAATCGTTAGTGAATTTAGTATTTCGAGTTCCACAGTGTCAATAGCATGCCGAGAACGTCAAATTTCAGACGCCACTTCTGATAACGGACAATGAAGTGAGCGAAGGCCTTCACTTAACGACCGAGAGCAGCGGCGTTTGCGTAGAGTTGACAGTGCTAACAGACCTGCAGCACTGTGTGAAATAACCGCAGAAGTGGGATTTACGACGAACCTATCTGTCAGGAGAGTAAGGCGACCGACGTGAGTGCCTTTGCTCGGCACGACATCGCCTGCAGCTTCTCTCCTGGGCTTGTCACCATTCGGTTTGACCCTAGACGGCTGGAAAACTGTGACCCTTTTCAGTTGATAAGGCCTGGTGGTTGGGTTTCAGTGAGGCGCAGATCCCATGAAGCTGTGGACCCAAGTTGCTGACAAGGCACTGTACAAGCTGGTGGTGTCTCCATAGTGAAGTAGGCTGTGTTTACTTTGAATGGACTGCGTCCTCTGGCCCAAATGAACCGCTCGATGAGTGTAAATGGTTATGTACGACTATTTGGAGACCATTTGTAGCCGCTCAGCGATGGAATTTTTGTAGATTTTGTATTCTCCAACAGTTTATTGAACTTAAGTTCTTCTACAATACAATAGCTGGCTGTACAGTAGATGTAGACGTCCGTCGATATAGCCGGAGATGTGGTTCCTCTCGGTCGGCTGATACTTCGATCGGTGGTGCAGTACAGCGGCTTCGGAAACTCTGCCATAGCGGTTACTATTAGCAGCGGACGAAGACTGGTCTGCCTTCGACCGGCCGGCCCTATATAGTGAGCTGGAGCCAATAGAAACCCGGCGTAGGAATCCGTGGCCGGATATGTCGCGGCGACCTCTGCAAGGAAAGGTTCCTATTAATCGACTGCAATCTTCGGCGTGTTTACCTGTTGTCTTCACCTGTTTGGCTGTTGGTTTGTTTCCCTCGTAGCGTGGCTGCTATGCGGTGCTGCCTGCCATTTAGGGGAACCCGATGGCAGACCGTACAATAGATGACACTCAGCCAAGTCACCGACCCTCAACTGTTCGCGAAAGTTTGAACAACATTCTGGACATTTCGAGTGAATGATTTCACCACGCAGATTGCCCGACATGAATGCCATCGGAAATTCATCGGACATAATTGAGAGGTCAGGTCGTGCACAAAATGCTCCACCGGCAACACTTTCGCAGTTATGGACGGCTATAGAGACAGAATGGCTCAATACTTATGCAGTGGCCTTCCAACGAGTCCACGCCACGTCGAGATACTGCACTAAGCCGGGCAGAAGGAGCTACGACACGATATTAGGAGTTACGCAATGACTTTTGTCACCTCAGTGTATGATGCTGTAAGTCTTCAACAGGCGAAACGACACAGATTCTATGCAACAGCTTCATGGAATAGTAAGGACCATTTAAAAATTAAACGCTTCGGAGTTTGTGAAATGAAAATCGCTGAAGGGATCGTAATGCCATCGGCTACAGAACGTGTGGTCTCTACAAATGCACTGACGCCCAAAACTCACCGCTAGAGGAACACAGACGCACTGCGACGTATCAACAGAGCGAAGACGTGCAAGCGTCCACTGCACTCAGCAGCGCTGGAACCAGAAGAAATGATGAGCAAAGGGATGTAGTGCGTTCTCGGACAGCGGGAGCAATGCGGGAAACGGAAATTTATGGCACAAGTGTACGGAGAGCACTACGCTAAATTGATTATGAGTTGCAGGCGATAAGGTGTGGCACAAGCGATTCAGAGGACAACAGATGTCGTTGTCCCACGATACACGGAACGACTTACCGCATTAGCAATTACTGTAGCAGCCATTGACATAAAGGTCGTATAGAGAGTCGCAATTGCAACGGATATGCAATGATCTTCGAACACTTGCGCTATTCTTCAATGAATTTCCATCCCCCGCAATCCTTCTGCTGTCAGGAAACGCACTACACCCCTTTGCTCAGCTTTCACTTCATTCACGACTGAGCCCAGTAGCCGGTCGGGGCGTGAATACTCTCGCTCTCTTGTCACGCTGGTGTACTCCCGCGTCACTCTTGCCTTCTCCCGCAGGGAATGATCCTTTCAGAGTTTTATATTTTGTACCATGTGGCTCGCTTCTCTTTCAATTCCCCAATACACCGTCCTTCCAAAAAAGTACCAATACTGATTTTATTCCCAGCGTATTAGCTACGTTAGTGCAGTGACTACATCTTGTACTAATAACTGGTAACAGCAGATGTGTTATCGACGAGTCACTTGTGAGCAGGCAGTGTGACGAAGTGGACATGCCTCCGTAATTGTCAAAGCTGTTGTGTCACAAAAAGCAACGAAGCGACATCTCTACATCAGGTCCCAATACATTCAACAGAATCTTTGGACGAAGAAAAATGAGAGCACTGGTTTCGTTCCACACGCATTGACTTCCAGACGAAAACGACGACGCGTGGACGTCTGCTGCGACTTGACTGAAACGAAAAACGCGGACTGTTCCTCTTTGGAAAAAAATCATCACGGGTGACGGGACCTTGAGCGTGCGAACCTACCAGAAAATGACAGGGTACAGAACGGGTATCTGATGCTTCGCCAAGACCGAAGAAAGTGTGGGTATAACGCGAGAGGTGAACAATATCCCAAAGAAGATCTTTTCTGGAAGGTTCAGACGGTTGTATAAACATTCTGTGCATCGTACTCAAGTGAGTCCAGTGACAAGTGATGGGTGCGGAGGAAGGGGGCGTGGTTTATGATTCAGTATCGAACGCTTTTGGACTGATGAAGTAGTGTGCTCCGATTAGTCGCGTTACTGCCTCTATAGTGTTGAAGTAGGTTGGCGAGAGCAGGCTTTTAACTGACCTCCGACGAGCAGACGAGCAGCGGACGAAGACTGGTCTGCCTTCGACCGGCCGGCCCTATATAGTGAGCTGGAGCCAATAGAAACCCGGCGTAGGAATCCGTGGCCGGATACGTCGCGGCGACCTCTGCAAGGAAAGGTTCCTATTAATCGACTGGAATCTTCGGCGTGTTTACCTGATGTCTTCGCCTGTTTGGCTGTTGGTTTGTTTCCCTCGTGGCGTGGATGTTATGCGGTGCTGCCTGCCATTTAGGGGAACCCGATGGCAGACAGTACAATTTTTCAGTTATGACGTTGTTATAAGATGTTAAGATGTTCTGTGTGTGATTTTCATAACGTAACTGGGCCCACATAGTCAGACTAACAAGAACCTCAACCATGATGTTTATTCCAACGTTGTCGGTGGCCAAGTGTTGCCCTTCTGCTACTTCATGAATGCTGTGGACATTCTTATCATCCAAGATGACAACAGATCTTTTTGTAAGTCTGAATGTATGTCTTCCTGATATGACAAACATTTAGGCACAAACTTGCAACTCGATTCGACTGTTAAATTAGCAGATCACAATCTTAGATAAACTGCTTCGGAATATTTGGAATAGCAGTAGAAAAGCACAGCGTCACTTCACTTCCGTAGCTCCATGGGATCTGCTTACATACTACTATCGTCATCACTATCAATACTTATATTATTATTATTATTATTATTATTATTATTATTATTATTATTATACACTACCTGAGAGAAAAGCAATGCAACAAGATTACGTAGTCAGATGTGAATGTAACTTGGTACACGCACACACCATCATAGGATATCCGAATGATTAGAGCAGCAGTTCTCTGTGACAGGCAGAACTATCACCACAGTGCATTTGTGTTGTTCGTGTTTCGTGATGTTACGTCTCATGTTAGAGCACATAATGTGCGTGAACAGAGTCAGATGTTGAGTGATCACTGTGGAGGACACGGAGATGCCACGTATTTGTGTGAGACAGTCCTATCAGCGCTCTAACAGAGTTTGAAAGATGCCTCGGTCTTGATCTCCATTTGGCCAGCTAGTAGAACCGTGACATATCCAGTTTTTTGGGGCACTTGGGTGTGACAGTAGACCGATATTGGACTGCATTGGAATTTAAGGGCAGGGATACTCGTCAACAAGATTCTGTTCGATAACATCTGATCACAACAAGGAGAATGGCCGTCTTGTGCACCAAGCACGTCGTAACCCGTTCACATATCCGCCTGCCGTCAGAGAGCAAGTAATAGACTCCCGGCAACATTCTGTCATTGTGCACCATTTTCAGTAGACAAGCAACAGCCGGCTAGGGAATTAAGGTCCCACGCATAGCCTGCTATCAACACCACAACGGCTGAGTTTAAAATGGTGCCATGATCCGGAAGAGTGGAGTCTTGATGAATGGCATCGCATTATGCCCAAAGTTTTAGCCAAGGCAGTGTTACTCCTGGCTTGATGGCAGGAAGAACCAGCGGATACGGCTACAGGTAGCGGCTGGTAGTGGCTGAGGGAACCTGATGGCACAATGGTCCGTCACGGATATCCTGCGTCTTAATACATTCCATGTGGCAGTACTGAGATAACATTTTTCAACAGGACAATGCTCGATAACGCACGGCACGTGTCTCGATGACCTGTCGGCGAGATGGTCAGCAAGATCCCCATATCTGTTCCAGATGGAACAGGACGTCAATTGTTTCACATGGTTCAAATGGCTCTAAGCACTGTGGGTCCCTTGGACTTAGAACTACACTACTGGCCATTAAAATTGCTACACCATGAAGATGACGTGCTGCATTCGCGAAATTTAACCGACAGAAAGAAGATGCTGTGATATGCAAAGGATTAGCTTTTCAGAGCATTCACACAAGGTTGGCGCCGGTGGCGACACCTACAACATGCTGACATGAGGGAAGTTTCCAACCGATTTCTCATACACAAACAGCAGTTGACCGGCGTTGCCTGGTGAAACGTTGTTGTGATGCCTCGTGTAAGGAGGAGAAATGCGTACCATCACATTTCCGACTTTGATAAAGGTCGGATTGTAGCCTATCGCGATTCCGGTTTATCGTATCTCGACATTGCTGCTCGGGTTGGTCGAGATCCAGTGACTGTTTAGCAGAATATGGAATCGGTGGGCTCAGGACGGTAATACGGAACGCCGTACTGGATCCCAACGGCCTCGTATCACTAGCGGTCGAGATGACAGGCATCTTATCCGCATGGCTGTAACGGATCGTGCAGCCACGTCTCGATTCCTGAGTCGACAGATGGGGACGTTTGCAAGACAGCAACCGTCTTTACGAACAGTACGACGACGTTTGTAGCAGCATGGAGTATCAGCTCGGAGACCATAGCTGCGGTTACCCTTGACGCTGCATCGTAGACAGGAGCGCCTGCGATGGTGTACTCAACGACGAACCTGGGTGCACGAATGGCAAAACGTCATTTTTTCGGATGAATCCAGGTTCTGTTTACAGCATCATGATGGTCGCATCCGTGTTTGGCGACATCGCGGTGAACGCTCATTGGAAGCGTGTATTCGTCATCGCCAAACTAGTGTATTACCCGACGTGATGGTATGGGGTGCCACTGGTTACACGTCTCGGTCACCTCTTGTTCGCACTGATTTAGCTTTGAACAGTGGACGTTACATTTCAGATGTGTTACGATGCTTCATTCAGTCCCTGCGAAACCTTACATTTCAACAGGATAATGCACGACCGCATGTTGCAGGTCCAGTACGGATCTTTCTGTATACAGAAAATGTTTGACTGCTGCCCTGGCCAGCACATTCTCCAGATCTCTCACCAACTGAAAACGTCTGGTCAATGGTGGTCGAGCAACTGGCTCGTCACAATACGCCAGTCACCACTCTTGATGAACCGTGGTATCGTGTTGAAGCTGCATGGGCAGCTGTACCTGTACACGCCATCCAAGGTCTGTTTGACTCAATGCCCAGGCGCATCAAGGCCGTTATTACGGCCATAGGTGGTTGTTCTGGGTACTGATTTCTCAGGATCTATACACCCAAACTGCGTGAAAATATAATCAATTGTCAATTCTAGTATAAAATATTTGTCCAATGAATACCCGTTTATCAGCTGCATTTCTTCTTGGTGTAGCAATTTTAATGGCCAGTAGTGCACTTAAACCTAACTAATTTAAGGACATCACACACATCCATGCCCGAGGCAGGATTCGAACCTGCGGCCGTAGCAGCTCAGTGGTTCCGGACTGAAACGCCTAGAACCGTTCGGCCACAGCGGCCGCCGTCAACTCCTTCCCAGTGGCTTGTGTGTGGGATGTTAAGCACACAGCAGTTTTGAGCCACCTTGCTTCAGGGAGAGGATACAACGGCATTGCGCCACCAAACGATTTACTGCTTCCATCCAGGCCAGGGGTTATGCAATGTCATACTGCCCAGTTTTCTGAAAATTTTACTCTGTTTCGCAATCACAGAAATAACATCAAATATCCTCTCAAATTTTATTTCGTTTTCTTCTCCTCTTCTGTGTGGTTCACTTCCTTTGTCAAGCAGAGTAAATTATTTGAGTAATATACCATTTGCATTGTTCACTCACTAATATTTTCGGAGAAGACGATGCTCCAAATAATTTAAAATTTTGTGGCGGGCCAAGACCGTCAGAAATTCTCTTGCCACTGAACTGTCCAGGCACGACTGTGAAAAATTGTGAAATTTGGAAAGTAAGTACTGTTTA
Source organism: Schistocerca americana (assembly GCF_021461395.2). Lineage (NCBI taxonomy): Eukaryota > Metazoa > Arthropoda > Insecta > Orthoptera > Acrididae > Schistocerca > Schistocerca americana. The sequence continues at coordinate 549,894,035 of NC_060125.1, read as the reverse complement.
CTGACAGAATTGGAGCTTTGAGGGAAGTCCAAGAGAAGCTGCAGCTATATCAAAATGTTCTTCAATCTACTAATATAGGCATAACCATGACCTTGTTCGTCTAAGTCGATTCTACATCTACATCAACATACATACTCCGCAAGCCACCGTACGGTGCGTGGCGGAGGGTATCCTGCACTTCTATTAGCCATTTCCTTTTCTGTACCACTCGCAAATAGTGCCTTCGTTAAAAATGTTAAATGGGTGTGAAATCTTATGGGAATTAACTGCTAAGGTCATCAGTCCCTAAGCTGACACACTACTTGACCTAAATTATCCTATGGACAAACACATACACCCATGCCTGACGGAGGACTTGTAACCTCCCCCTCACTTATCGACCTTAATGACAGTGAAAAATTAAACCGCGTGTACCTAATGGAAATTTGGGAAAAGCAATCGTCACCAAAGTTAATCTGTCGGTAAAGAGGGAGGAAAGGGTTACATCCAAATGAAAGGAAAAATTCAAATGAAATTGGTGGAAATTAATTTTTAAAAGGGATAAAGTTAATAAAGAAAGTAAATGTGCGGTCGTTACGTTAACAATTAATTGGCGTTAATTAGATATTTGAGATTTGGGGAAAATTACGGTCGCCAGTCCCATGGACAACTACTATAATAACTGAAAATGAAAGATTAATGCACATATAATTAGCACTAAAAGCGTGGCAACTGAAGGTTGACAAATGTTGTGTGAAAACTGAATGTTTGTCAGAAGTAATAAATTTCGCTACACTCTGACTTAATTTAGCAAAAGAATTAATAAAACCAGAAAATTGAAAGTTAATTTAGTGACTGAAATTAATAGTGAACTTTGTTTCTGAAGCACTACGAAATTCAGTAAAATATGGTTAGTCTTGGGCTACCTCAACAATCATTTCAAAAGCTACTTGAATCTACGCAATTTAGAAATAAGAGAGTTAACTTTGAACTTGAATTAAATGATTCTGAACAATTAACGATAGAAAAATGTAGTATGTACCAAGCCGAGCTACAGTCACAGGTAAGCTAAAATATGGTAACAAAACTCGCACTCTTAATTTGTGCTTGTGTAATCTAAATATTGTAGCCAGCTATGAATACTTTAACTGAACTTTGAAATTAAAGCACTGAAATTGAATGATATTACTTTAATGCTGGCGTTTGAATTTCAACGACACTCGGGTTCATTCCGGAAAAGGAAGGGACCCTGCTTGGTAATGCAATTGGGACAATGAACAACAAAGGTTCATGCTACGTTGCTGTAATTTAGTGAGAAAAATTTAACAGTTTGAAAAGCTGCGGTCTGCCTTACAGTTCTAAAACTTTACGTGCTTTTAGTCTTCCTTGTTAGTTGATTGAAGGTTTGAAGTCGTCGATCGGGGAGGTGGCGACGGTCACTCATTGTCGGCCGTCGCTGTTGCAGAAGCTGGATGTTGGCGCGCCTTCTTCTCGACACTGTCACCAGGCGAAACGGGCTCTTGATGGGCGCTAGCTAATGCTTCCCGTCCGCGACACCGTGTCAGAAACTATCATAGCAAGTCGAGCGCAATTACATGCTACCAAACCCCGAAAGCGCGGAAACTCGCGGGAGCGTCACACAAGACACCTGCTCCACCGCCCTACTCCAGCCAGACCCTCTCTGCCCGCTCTCCATGCGGCAAAGTTAACACTATCAGAGATCCTAACCACTTTGGTTCTTCACACGACCTATCGATGTAGTCGTTCGGTAGCATAGTTTTCCTTAGGCCAGACCCAGTGTAAAAATACAAATAATATTTACAAAACAAACCAATTATACATCGACAAAAATGCATAAATATATATATATATATATATACAAATAGTAAAACACAATATATAAAGACACAGAAATGTCATATCTTCAGGTAACAAAAAAGGGAAAAAAATAATAGTACAGTAGATGGAAAGAGGAGGATATGCATTTCTGGCGTTACAGACTTGAATCTCCGCCGGGACCAGCAGCACAGTCCATGACTGCAGCACCTTAGACCGCTCGGCTAATCCCGCCCGGCAGAGCCTTCGTAATAGCCCTAACCTGTAATCTTATCTTCATTGTGGTTATGCGAAACATACGATGGCGGCAGTAGAATCGCTATGCAGTCAGTTTCCAATGCCGTTCTGTAAATGTTCTCCCTAGTGCTCCTCGAAAAGAACGTCGCCTTCCCTCCAGTGTTTCCCATTTGAGCTCCCGACGCATCTCCGTAATACTTGTGTGTCGTTCGAACGTAACAATAACAAATCTAGCAGTCCGCCTCCGCATTGCTTCGGTATCCTACTTTAATCCAATCTGGTGCGGATTCCAAACACTCGAACGGTACTCAAGAATGGGTCGCACTAGTGCCCTACATAGGAGAACGGCCTTATCGTAGTGGTAACACCGGTTCCCATCAGATCACCGAAGTTAAGCGCTGTCGGGCTGAGCTAGCACTTGGATGGGTGAACGTCTGGCCTGCCGAGCGGACAGGGCGGTCGGTCGGTGCCGTTGGGCTTTCAAGTCCTGTTCGGACGGAATTTCGTTTAGTTTAGTGTCCTAAATGAGGTGTCCTAAAATTCTTCCATAAAACCGAACTCGACCATTCGCTTTCGCTACTATAGTCCTTACATACTCACTCCACTTCACACTGCTCTGCAACGTTACACGTGGATAATTTACCGACGTTACTGTGTCACACAGCACTACCTACTGTATTCGAAGCTATGGCCTTATTTTTCCTACACATCCGCATTAACTTACATCGTCCTACATTTAGAGTCAGCCGCCATTCATCATCACACCAACTAGAAATTTTGTATCCTCCTGCAGTTACTCAACGACGACATCTTCCCATATTCCACAGCATCATCAGCAGACGGCCGCAGACCACTGTTTACTGTGTCCACCAGCTCATTTATGTATGTAGAAAATAACAGCGGTCCTATCACGCTTCCCTTGTGCACTCCTGACTGTACCCTTGTCTCTGATGAGCACAGATTCAAGAGGCGAGACAAAGTAATAAAAAGTCATCGTTATTAGGTTATAAAATTATGTTCACGAATTCCAAATAGTCAGTTTCTACATCCACTTCTAAAGTTTTGCTTTGCCTGATAACGATCTTTTGTTCTGTGAATGTTATCCCACTACAAATCTCACAACTGACGACATTTGCTGTGGCGCTGGAGTACGATCCCCAACTTGTTACATATAGAGACACATCAACCTTGTGAATTAACAAGATGTGCGGCCTTGATGGTTCACATCAGAGCTAAAAATGTGCCCTGATTCGTGTTTCCATCGCATCCTGACTGTGGGAAAAAATCTCAAAGTAGTAGAAGCAGTCTAAATTCAGCTTCTGGAAGAAGTAATAAGTATGCACCTTCCCCGACAGCACCTAAAATGCCCTCTCCCCTAGAAATCTAGTGTTAGCGTGATTCGCTAATTACGCCACCTCTGGAGGAAAGTTGAATGTCAGCAGAACCAGAATTACGTGTGGCAAATTGGATATGTTGTGTATTATGCGACTTCAGTCTAAAAAAGAAACAAGGTCACTCGAAGGGCAGAAGCGGCAAACACTGAGTCTTTACTCTTCTATAACCATCACATGTGATTGGAATTATCATTCTAAAGAGTTAAGCTCTTGCTGTATTGTCTGTTGTCTATTGTCTCGGAATCTTATGATTTTTTTATGATATCTTGTGAACCATGGATGGAGGGTATCAGACGGATGCCATATTCCTTGACTTCCGGAAAGCGTTTGACTCGGTGCCCCACTGCAGACTCCTAACTAAGGTACGAGCATATGTGATTGGTTCCCAAGTATGTGAGTGGCTCGATGGTGAGTGTTCATCGGAGGTGAGGGTATCATCTGGAGTGCCCCAGGGAAGTGTGGTAGGTCCGCTGTTGTTTTCTATCTACATAAATGATCTTTTGGATAGGGTGGATAGCAATGTGCGCCTGTTTGCTGATGATGCTGTGGTGTACGGGAAGGTGTTGTCGTTGAGTGACTGTAGGAGGATACAAGATGACTTGGACAGTATTTGTGATTGGTGTAAATTAATGCAGATGAATAGGAAAAAGAATCCCGTAATGTTTGAATACTCCATTAGTAGTGTAGCGCTTGACACAGTCACGTCGATTAAATATTTGGGCGTAACATTGCAGAGCGATATGAAATGGGACAAGCCTGTAATGGCAGTTGTGGGGAAGGCGGATAGCCGTCTTCGGTTCATTGGTAGAATTTTGGGAAGATGTAGTTCATCTGTAAAGGAGACCGCTTATAAAACACTAATACGACCTATTCTTGAGTACTGCTCGAGCGTTTGGGATCCCTATCATGTCGGATTGAGGGAGGACATAAAAGCAATTCAGAGGCGGGCTGCTAGATTTGTTACTGGTAGGTTTGATCATCACGCGAGTGTTACGGAAATGCTTCAGGAACTCGGGTGGGAGTCTCTAGAGGAAAGGAGGCGTTCTTTTCGTGAATCACTACTGAGGAAATTTAGAGAATCAGCATTTGAGGCTGACTGCAGTACAATTTTACTACCGCCAACTTACATTTCGCGGAAAGACCACAAAGATAAGATAAGAGAGATTAGGGCTCGTACAGAGGCATATAGGCAGTCATTTTTTCCTCGTTCTGTTTGGGAGTGGAACAGGGAGAGAAGATGCTAGTTGTGGTACGAGATACCCTCCGCCACGCACCGTATGGTGGATTGCGGAGTATGAATGTAGATTTAGATGTAGATGTGGATTGTTTTGACGTTTCGTCAGTGTGAGTGGCTGGCATTGTCGAAGGTTTACCCTCCACTGTTGATGGCTTCGAAATTCTGTACTTCAGTTCTTCCTTGACAAGAGCAGTAAATGGAAGAATTTTGAATTTTCAGAAGAACTTATTCGTGAACTAACGAACATATTACATAATGAACAATGTGAATGAAATGTGTTTACTACGTTGTTCATTAAGCGGCATTACGCTATTTGTGACACGCCAAGGGGCAAACGTTGCCCGTAGTTCCTGCTCCTAAGAGCACAGGAAGTTACACCGCCTTCCATCTAGCTTACCTGCTAAACAGGCGTCGCCAGCAGTAGCGTGGCACGCAGTAAAATGTGACCTTTCAATGTCGTAACTATAATGGGCTAGCAAGTGACGACTAAATGCACTAATAAAATTATAGTCATTGCTTTATACTTCTCATTATAGGACACAGTAACGAACCGACATCGTGGACTATCTATTCGTAAGCGTATGGGTGGTGAACGACTATTGATTGATGATGCGAATGATAATGAAACGTGTATAGCAGCGTTGATGGTCGATTAGTTGAGTTAATGAGCTGGATAGTATGTTCACATATTAAATACTGAAAACAGGTGTTGACTCGTGTCTGGTAAATCTCAGTGCAAAGACAACTGATGATTAACGACTGAAATTTCTCCATCTCCTCATAACTGCAGCCACTTAAATCCATTTTAATCTGCAGATTGTATGCAACCCTTGGTTTCACTCTTCAGTTTCCATTCCCCCACACGTCCCTCTATTACCATATCATGTAATCTTTGTTGCGCAATGAAGCATCCTACTGATGTATCTCCGTTTTTACTCAACTTTTGTAATAAAGCTATTTTATCCTCAATCTGATACATACAACTTCATTAGTTACCCATCCAGACCTCAGCATGCATAGTTAACGCCACATCTGAAATGTTTCAATCTTCTTCTTGTTTGAACTGTTTATCGTCCATATTTCAGGGGCACCTAGTGTGGTAGAATGCACTTTCTGCCTCAGCAGTGCTGATACTGTAGCTGCAACCATATGAGAGTGGTATCCATAGGGATTCCAAGCTAACTTACACTCACTGAAGACAGATAGCCTTCTCACTAGTTACAAAGACAACCGTATGGATAACTGTTTAAGTTCTATAGTGCTAATAGCCATTTGAACCATTTTATGGATAACTAACTAATCAGGACCTGTATCACTACCCAACATCACCATAATGTATTGAAACTGCAGAAATTCTGAAAGCAGAGGATCTACAGCCATTATATTACTGAAGAATATGCAGTTCTACTATATGGTTGAATACTGATGGCATCCTCCAGGGTAAAATATTCTGGAGATAACATAACCTCCCCCCATTCGTATCTCTGGGCAGGAAGTACTCATGAGGATGCTGTCATCATAAAAATAATTCTGGTATTCTATAGCCAGAGCATGGGATATTAGATCCCTAAATGGTGTAGAAGGAATAGTGAATTTAAAGACAGAAATGCAGTTCTTGAATTTGCAAATAGGGGGCATTAATGAATTGCGATGTTAGGGTAACAATGTTTTCTCAGGTGAGTTCAGAATTATAAATACAAAATGGAACAGGAGTACTGCAGGAACAGATCTAATAATGAATATGAAAATTGAAATGAACTATTACAAACAGGCTAATTAAAGCATTACAGTGACAACGGCAGACACGAAGTCAACACCCTGCACATTATTACAAGTTCACTAACAAGACTATGAGACTGAAACAAACTTATTCAGATAGTTAGGGAATTCTAAAACTGAATTGCGATTACAAATTGGAACTGCTTAGCAGAAAAAGGAAAAATAATAGGGGAATATGGACTGGGGGGAAAGGAATGAAATGGGAATCCATCCAAGAATTCTGCAGAGAGCGTGATTTTACTATCGCTAACACTTCGTTTGTGAAAGTTGATTTTATACGTGGAGGTGATCTGGAGATTTAAAAGTTTTAGACAGAATACATAATAAGACAGAAATTTAGAACTTTTTCTGTAAACTACACGACATTTCCAGAGGCAGACGTTGTTTCTGATCGTAATTTATTAATTACGAAATCTTGACAAAAACTGAATAAATTGTAGAAATGTATCAGATCAAGCAGATAGGACATGGATAAACTGAAACAACCACAAATTGCTTGGAGTTTTAAACTTAGCGTTACGCAATGACTAAAGAAATGCATTAGAGTAGGAAGGACTAACTTCGAAACTTCAAATGGCTCTGAGCGCTATGGGACTTAACTGCTGAGGTCATCAGTCCTCTAGAACTTACAACTACTTAAACCTAACTAACCTAAGGACATCACATACATCCATGCCCGAGGCAGGATTCGAATCGGCGACCGTAGCGGTGGCGCGGTTCCTGACTGTAGCGCCTAGAACCGCTCGGCCACCCCGGTCGGCGACTTCGAGAGAGAAGGTAGTGGAGACGGCAGAGGGACAACTAGACACAAACACAAATTCCAATGGATACCCATGGATAACCCACGGTGTATTAAATATTTAAAGAAATGAAAGCCTAAATATAAAAAAAATCAGCAAATGAAGCAGATATAAAAAGGAATACAGGCGACTAAGAATGAGTAACAGAAAGTGAAACTGTCAAAGGAAGAAAGGATACAAGAGGAATGGAAAGCTATTGCAAGGTCTGCAGCGATCTGCTAGGAGTGAGGGTGTAACTTCCTCCTTCCTAACTGGCCTTCTGGATCGCGATATAACATGAGTAGTCAAATTTTATGGTGAGTAAGGCTATCGTTACCGAAGGAAAATAACACCGGTTAGTTGGAGGAGAGTGTACAACAGACTGTTCTGAAGGAAGAATCTATTTTAAGCTTAAGCTAAATACTGATGAAAATTTTGAAATGGGTGAAATATAGTGCAATCGCTCACGAACCACATAGGAGGGGGAGGGGGGGGGGGGAAGAGTACCTCGTAAATTTACTACAAAAATTACTGATAACACCAAGAAAACACTGGTTAGCTAAAAAAGGGATAATTAAATGATCGCCACCCCGCTAGGTCAATGCATCTTCAGAAACTAGAGAAAGGTAATGGCAAAGAAATTTAAGCAAATGATCACTGGCGTGGCAACAGAAGGTTATCACGCTTTTCCACAGCATAACAGTTCACGAGAAAATAAATGAATCATAAAGCACTGAGTTTGAGTTACTTATTCTGAAATACTAAATTTTGAAAGTAAAGTTAAATGGAGCTACTGTTTAAATAAATATAACTCAAACTTCGTTATGTAAAAAGGGCAAGTAATTTGCTTTTGAATAGTGAAAGACTAAAGTGAATTTACTGAAGCTGCAACTGCAATGAGCAACTGATCTTACCTTCAAAATAACAACAATAAGATACATACCAAGACAGCAGAAGTCACTCGCTAAGCTAAACACAGAATAAATGAAATTGCGCACTCTTGATTTGTGGCCGGCCGGAGTGGACGAGCGGTTCTAGGCGCTACATTCTGGAACCGCGTGACCACTACGGTCGCAGGTTCGAATCCTGCCTCGGGCATGGATGTCGTTAGGTTAGTTAGGTTTAAGTAGTTCTAAGTTCTAGGGGACTGGTGACCTCAGTAGTTAAGTCCTATAGTGCTCAGAGCCAATTGAACCTTTTTTTTTTTTTTATTTGTGGCTCTGAGCACTATGGGACTTAACTTCTAAGCTCATCAGTCCCCTAGAACTTAGAACTACTTAAACCTAACTAACCTAAGGACATCACACACATCCATACCCGAGGCAGGATTCGAACCTGCGACCGTAGCGGTCGCGCCGTTCCAGACTGTAGCGCCTTTAACCGCTTGGCCACCCCGGCCGACTTTTTTTTTATTTGTGCTTTATCTTTAGTTATCAGTTTTGCCAGCGAAATTTTACGTTACTTTCAGTGAATACAGTTAATAGTCGAAATTGCAAATTATTTGAACCTCTGTTATGCAATACAAGAATTAACAGTTACTGAAGCAGAAAATTTATACTGAAACTAGTCGTTAACAAACACACAAAACTGGCAGTAAATAGTTAATCACTTTTCATATTCTTACGATACTCGGTGATAGCATGGAACGGAAAGATACCCTGCGTGTCAATAATGTCTGATGACAATGACAACACAGGTGCCCTACACGTTTTAACTGCTGCAGGTTATTATTCAAGTTAGTCATACTTTGTCAAAGAAATGTCACTGGGTAATGACTATGTAAGTTCATAATTTTTCACTTGACAGTCTTACAATGTTGTAACTGTGTGGACGATGAAGAATGTAGCCGACGATAATGGAGAATTGCAGTTGTTGTCGTTGTTGTTGTTACTGCTGCTGCTGTTCGATGAGAAGAACCCCGAGTCGTCTCCAGAGCCACGGACAATTATGGCACAGGCAGTAGTTGGAACTGCAGCTTCCTCCGCCTGTCCACTCACACCGTGCTCTCAATACTCGGGGTAACGAATTAGCCGCGCCTACACTGGCGCTATCATAGCTGAACCCGCGTCTGCGGGAGCGCCCAACAAACACTTCCACACTCTTTCGTGGCCCAGGCTGCTCTGCTTCCTCTCTGCTGGCGGCACGACGGAGATTTTCCATGTGCAAACACAAACAACGGCACAGCAACTACTATTTCGTCATTGCTGTCGATACATGTCAACAAAGTTCAATTGGCTATTGCACAGCATTTTACAATAATTTCATTATAATACGATCAATTATAGTCAGAAATAAATGCACCATTACTTCGATTACGTATTACACTACTGGCCATTAAAATTGCTACACCAAGAAGAAATGCAGATGATAAACGGGTGTTCATTGGACAAATATATTATACTAGAACTGACATGTGATTACATTTTCACGCAATTTGGGTGCGTAGATCCTGAGAAATCAGTGCCCAGAACAACCAGCTCTCGCCGTAATAACGGCCTCGATACGCCTCAGCATTGAGTCAAACAGAGCTTGGATGGCGTGTACAGATACAGCTGCCCATGCAGCTTCAACACGATACCACGGTTCATCAAGAGTAGTGACTGGCGTATCGTGACGAGCCAGTTGCTCGGCCACCATTTACCAGATGTTTTCAATTGGTGAGCGATCTGGAGAATGGGCTGGCCACGGCAGCAGTCGAACATTTTCTGTATCCAGAAAGACCCGTTCAGGACCTGCAACATGCGGTCGTGCATTATCCTGCTGGAATGTAAGGTTTCGCAGGGATCGAATGAAGGGTAGAGCCACGGGTCGTAACACATCTGAAATGTAATGTCCACTGTTCAAAGCGCCGTCAATGCGAACAAGAGCTGACCGAGACGTGTGACCAATCGCACCCCATACCGCCGGGTGATACGCCAGTATGGCGGTGACGAATACACGCTTCCAATGAGCGGTCTCCGCGGTGTTGCCAAACACGGATGCGACCATCATGATGCTGTAAACAGAACCTGCATTCATCCGAAAAAATGACGTTTTGCCATTCGTGCATCCAGGTTGAGCCATGGTCTCCGAACTTATAGTCCATGCTGCTGCAACCGTCGTCGAACTGTTCGTGCAGATAGTTATAGACCGTTGGGATCCAACATGACGTTCCGTATTACCCTCCTGAACCCACCGATTCCATATTCTACTAACAGTCACTGGATCTTGACCAACGCGAGCAGCAGTGTCGCGATACGATAAACCGCAATCGCGATAGGCTACGATCCGACCTTTATCAAAGTCGGAAACGTGATGGTACGCATTTCTCCTCCTTACACGAGGCATCACAACAACGTTTCAGCAGGCAACACCGGTCAACTGCTGTTTGCGTTTGAGAAATCGGTTGGAAACTTTCCTCATGTCAGCACGTTGTAGATGTCGCCACCGGCGCCAACCTTGTGAGAATGCTCTTAAAAGCTAATCATTTACATATCACAGCATCTTCTTCCTGTCGGTTAAATTTCGCGTCTGTAGCACATCATTTTCGTGGTGTAGCAATTTTAATGACCAGTAGTGTAAATATAGTTTCTGTAATAAAGCTTACAGATTTAGAATCAGAAATACAGTACAAGTTATCGACGGATATAAAACGGAGAAATTTTTGGATGGCGCAGAAGGTATTTTATGTACATTCTCGGTGTTACAAGCTGTCTGTTTCTTTTGCCTACTCGGGCTACGTATCGATCCTCTCTAACTGTGTGGTGGACCGTCTAGTCCTCCGTCATGGTTTCGCATAGCATTTCCAGCTGCAGCGGCCATTTTCAACAGCGAGACGGTGCTTCAGGACACACGCATTACTTGGTCACACTAGTGACACTTTGACAGGATTCGAACCGTTCAACTGCTCGTCCACGATCGTAAGCACTCGAATGATGCCTTGCAGACAAGTTGCGGTACCACACGGAATGTTACAGTAATCGGTTCAACCACAACCTTTGTCAAATACTGTACTACACGAATGTTGAATGTATACAGAGCGTTCGTGCACAGACTTCGCTGCAGTTAACACCTCCCGTCTTCTACATTTACTTTTACTATAATAGGTCGGGTGTCCCATAGCATTTGTTCGGCAGCGACTGTCAGTCGTCCCTTAGCAGCTGTCAAGCAGTGTATGTAATCGGAACGGAGACGAATGGGGACTCGTCCTAGCAACGATGCGGACCGCAAACGGGGAAATCCACAGTCGTAAGTGACTTTCACAAACCGTGGGTTGTTATGGCCAGGCGCGTGGGAGCGAGTGTAGGTGTTGGAGGCCCATGTCTCAGAACCTGGAATTCGGAGGTTTGCGTGCTCAGTAAAGCACGACAGACGGCAGCCAGTAGCACATTTCACAACAGAGTACAATACTAGTGTAGGCACAGGTGTTTCGCAGCAAAGTTTCAGCGGACGTTGTTGGACATGTGGCTCTGCAGCATTATCCCAACAACATCATCAGTTGGGACTGCAGTGAGCACTGATACGCGTCGCCCGGACGAAAATGTCATGTTACCATTACACCTGGTAGGTGGCCCCCTCATGACAAGCTGCCACCCAAGTAAAGGGCAATTCGAAACATACTCAACGCTACGGATGCAGGCAGTATTCCGCCATGGGATGCATCCACCTGGGCATCCAGAGGACCTAGTCTAGCAATACGACGACAGTTCAGAAAGTAAGCTCCGCTTTACTGTAAAGAAAAAACTGACATAGAAAAAAAGACAAAGCCTACACAGAAAAAAATTATGTTTACGTATTGAAAATACAGCTTTAAGCTATTTTTGATCATAGTCACCATTTCAATACGTAAAAGCATTTGTCATAGCATTTCACTAACTTGCAAATTCGTTCTTATAATTCTGCCGCTGAGGTGCGTAGCCACTCTTTCAAGGCATTTTGAGATTCGTCGTCGTCATCGTCGAAATGCTGCGAAGCAAGCCACTTTTAGACTTTTGCGTATACCACTCAAGTTTCGTCATCAGTCATAATTCTCAATTATAACCAATATGGCAAGGTGCCACCAGCGATCTGTTCTTGATGATCAGTTAGTAAAAACAGTAAAGATAGCAAATTATCTCATGTATTGAATGATTAAAAGTCCTAAAACCGGTCATGTTAACAGATGAGATATTCTGCGATCCTGACTGTTTCTACCGATTGATGAGCAATTCTCTCAAAAAAATCTCCTTTCGTGTCGTAGCGTGAAAGGAAGGCACAGCCCATTCATTTGGTTTTGTGGGTCTCTGTGAGCAATTTAGGAACTCACTGAGCCCAGAACTTTCGGCAGCCTAAGTTATCGGTGACAACCTCGTAAAAAACCGTAAGAGATGTTTGCGGCAATTGTTCATAAAGTTCAGAGAGCAGCAGCAGCATGCTACTTTATCAAATTACATTAAAGTCCAAGGTGACATTACTGTATATTATCATTCCTAATAAAGAGAACCATCCTTATCTATCCCGTGACATTTTTTTTTTTTTTTAAATAAAAATACTAATTCAGCTACTGAAGCATCTTTCTCTTCTGTGGGTTGCAGGGGTTACGACCCCTGGGGAGGTGGGTGGGTCTTTTTATTTGCTGTGTGCATTTTCACGAACTGTTTCGTCAATTTTCTTGACAAGAGCAACCACAACAAACGGCCTATCCCTCCTCCCTTTGTCACGAATGCTTATTATACCATTTTAAGAAATCGAACCCATTTCTACATAACACCTTCAACCATAACACAACACAAATTAACGATGAATGTCTGCTGCTGAAACGCTTTACGCCGAAATAAATCTTATTACTACACGCACTTCACATTTTACAGGATCTTTTTCTTATTACAGTGCCCATATTTTGAATGGGTTAAGAAATGGGGTTCATACTTTCAAACCTGGAAGTTTACTCAATCAGAGAACATGAAGATGTGGTAATTGCGTCGCTCTGCGCACATATACCTGCGCCGCGCTGGAACGGCGTTCACTTTCCGCACCGCCACCGCAGTAGGCCCCATGGCAGCTTCGGACTTTATGAACATTGTTGCGTACCACGTCCATTCCTTCAAGCTTGATATCTGCCATAAAGATGATGGCATCTTTCAGCAGAGTAATTGTCCTAGAACAGAATCATACTGCATTGGTTTGAGAAGCACGATTGTGAACTCACGTTAATGTCTTAGCCATCAGATTCGCCTGATCTGGACCCGATGTAACACATCTGGTACGATATCGGACGGCAGTTCCGCGCTTTAAACCGCCGGCATGTAGTTTGAGAAAATTTCGTGATCTTTTTATAGGTATGCCACTCATATCGAAAAATACACCAGTAGCTTGTCTAATCAATACCACGCTCTCTAAGATAGACCAGCTCGCTACTAATTTGTTCATAATGTTTTTCCTCGCTTCTTACAATGCTTCCTTCGGATGTTACTTTATCTGTTCTAGAACATTTTCCGTCCAATAAAAAGTACTTGATCTTATTGATAAAAATTCTTTCGAGCAAGTCAGAAATTTGTTAGGATGCTCGATACTATTGTATCTTTGTTATCAGTCATCTGATACAGCGCTTCAAATAAAAACTGGTCCGAATAATGTTGGCAAGGGCTGCCACAACGAAGTAGAACTTTTGTTCGGGAGCCTGAGGCACATTTCAGCAATTACTCGACCGTTGAACAAGGGTGTTAGAACAATGGTTACAGCTCAGAAGTGTTCGGAGAAGAAAATATGTAACCGCTGCGTTTTCGGTGACTGTGTCTGCTATTCCTATTCACGGTGACAACCGAAAACTAAAGACTCATCTCTTCCCATTGTGCCTGGAGACAATGTCCCGGGTAATAACACGAGATAAAGGCCATTACTACTGTTCCGGCCTTCCTCGTCGTCCAACAATTACTTGAGCATCAGCCGTTCAGGTTCGACACTTCTGAATCTGTCACCTCGTCACCTCCTCCGCAAGCATAGCATGGAACAGATACAAAATGGCGGAACGTCATGGCCCCAACTAGTTATCGATATAAAGCTCCGCTGCCATTGCTGCAGGATGATTCGTCTGTATTAAACAAAATGTTAAAAAAGAAGAAAAGGCGAAGGCGTAACGTCCAGTCGACATCGAAGTCATTCGAGACAGAGAAGCATTTTTACATTCCTTATATCTACTGAAACACTGCCATTATGGAATGTGCCAGTGTATTAATTTAAAATTAAGGTAATAATAATAATAATAGTAATGTTGTTTTATCTTGACGCGCAAAAACTCGGAAGAACTGTATTTACTTGCTGAGCGGTTCACCTCACTTGTACGGAAAAGATGTATGAAATTCTGAGGTCCTGTAGCATCAATGGACGACTCTCACTTCACCTTCCACGCCATCAACGGAATCCGACAATACAAAATACATTGATTGGTAGACGCCCATAGTGACCACACCGGAATCGTCCTTGAACCACTACCGGATTATATATAGGAATGAAATCAATACACATTTCATTGCCACGATTCGAACAGGAAGAAACTTGGAACTTAAAAACCCCTGGAGGTAAGAAAGAAAAAAGGCTCAATGTTAAATGATGAGCAAGTTTTGGGAAGATAAGAACAAATAAGCCAGTGCACCCCTCTGGGGTGAAACTATATAAGGTATTAGGGTTATAAGTGCAGGTATTTTTATTGGTGAATGAAAACAGTGCACTGAACAACATTACATCAGTATTTACTTCATTGACAGACTAATAATTACAGCTATCCGGAATAGCATGTTTTACGTGTGGCAAGAGGAAAACTGTTAAATGCAGAGGCAAAACGACTAACACGATGGACTGGGTACATATTAAGGCACCAATCACTACAAATCTGCACTAATGTTCCTAATTAGGGTGAACACGCACACACACACAGATATATATATATATATATATATGTATATATATATATATAGGGTGGAGAAAAATTGTGTCACGAAATTTTAACCCTGGATATCTGATGCCAGTAGACACCAAAATTACTAATGTGTAGGTCGACAACGCACCATGTTTAAACTACAAAAACTTGGCACCACGGCCACGGTGGTCTCGCGGTTCTAGGCGCTCAGTCCGGAGCCGCGCGACTGCTACGGTCGCAGGTTCGAATCCTGCCTCGGTCATGGATGTGTGTGATGTCCTTAGGTTAGTTAGGTTTAAGTAGTTCTAAGTTCTAGGGGACTGATGACCACAGATGTTAAGTCCCATAGTGCTCAGAGCCATTTTGAACTTTGCACCACGCGCTCCGATTGGTCGCGTGATTGGCCTGTTACCGGATGCTCTGGATAACGTATAACCGCGAATGCTTTTGCTGCCGGAGATCGCGATGTATCCAAGGCATCCCGTACGCTCGGCGGTAATGCGCCAGCCTTCCACTCGGGGGGCCTGGGGACGAATCCACCGGCGTCCCGACATATCCATTGTAGTTTCATAATACATACCAGGAACAAACGCGTCAACAGCCGCTAGTTAGGGTACAAATTGTTTAGGCTCTGAAAAGGACATATTTTGTAGCCAGGGCATTGTTTACTTAAAGTAGGTGCTCGAAATGGCGTCCCTCTGACGTGACACAAGCTTGGTAACGTCGAACGCTGTTTTGCCGAACGCTTTCAAAGGTTCCAGGAACTGCCCTGATGTGATTGTCGGCTTGTTGAATGCGATCCATTAATTCCTCTTCGTTTCTAGGTGGTTCGCGTGCGGGTGGGTGAACTAAAACCTTGAACAACCCCCACAGGAAAAAGTCCGGTGGCGTGAGGTCTGGTGATCGCGGGGGCCATGTCCTCCGAGCACCTCTGCCAATTACCCGGCCGTCGAATAGTTCATTTAAACATCCTTGCACAGCACGACTGTTATGTGTGGGCGCCCCACGAAGCTGCAACCACATGCATAGCCGTATGTATAGGGGAACATCTTCCAGCAGGCCGGGTAGAGTTTCTTGCAAAAAGTCAGGGATTTTTTCTCTGTTAAGTCGAGGAGGTACACGGACTTGCCCAATCAGGTCACCCACAATACCTGCCCAAATGTTGAGCGAAAACCGATCCTCGTGTCGGTGGACGTACGCGACGTGAGGATTTCCCCTTGCCCAGAACTGAACGTTTCAATGATTGTAAAGGCCATCCCGTTTGAAGATGCACTCGTTGGTAAACAACACAATGGCGGGGAAGTCGGGATCTTGTGCAACACGTCGCAGAAACCACCGTATTCATATGCATCTACAGGTTTTGGCGGCGCAAAGACTGTTCCATTAAGTTTCGGGTGTGCAGCCGCAAGAAATCTCCTTCTTCTAATATTTCGGCTGTATAACGTTCAGCCATCTTCAGAGTGAGCCTCATGACTGCCGCTCCAGTTTTTTTTTTTCATTTATCGAATTTCAATTGCCCCCGAAGGGGGCGGGCTGGCAGCAGCTTAGTACGCCGCTCTTCAGCCGACAGATTTTGTGACAAAGATCAAGAGAACAAATAATAAAAAACAGGCGATAAAATCGGAGACTTAGAGAGTAACAAGGCGAAAAGAAATCGTGGAACTTAAAACAACAACACAGGGATGATGACGCTAATAAAAATACATACGAAGTAGACAGGGAAAACAATAGACAATTAAAAAAACACGGCGACAGTCTGGATTCTGTTCGCAAAGGAAATAAAATTCACACCGAGCGACAGCATGGTTTCTGTTCGCAACACGAGAAAGACAAACAACACTGAATAGTCACTGGAACACTGCACTAAAACGTTGGCAAATGTGACACCACAGTCGAGAGCAGGTGGGGGGAAACTGGACAGAAGATGGGAAAACAAAAAAGGAGGGGAAAGGAGAGTAAAAACGAAGGGGGGGAGCCGGGAAAGGAGCTGAAGTAGGATGAGGACCCATAAGAGGGGTGGGGGGCAGACGCGACAGGGAGTGGGGTAGGCAGAGGAGGGGAATACAAAAGGACTGGGGGGGAGAAGGGAGGTAGGGAGAGGTTTAGTGGGGAGGAAAAACAGGACGGAAGGGGGGGGGAAGAGGGAGCCCAGGGAAAGGACAGAGGAAAGGAGGGGGATTGAGGATCAGAGTTGATAGGAAGGATAAATGGAGGGAGAGAGGGCATCATCCGGGAGGGGGAGTTGACGGAAGCCACCTTGGGAAAGGAGATGGAGGGTGTAGAGATGGAGGGTAGGGGGGACACAACGGTGAAGACGTGGCAGGGGGCGGGGACGGGATAGGAGAGGAGCAACCAAGGGGTGAGGGGGTTCAAGACGGCGGGAGGTGTAGAGGATGCAGATATGTTCGAGGAATAGGAGCAGATTGGGGAAAGGAATGAGATCATAGAGGATCCGCGTGGGGGACGGGAGGCGGATATGGGAGGCGAGGCGGAGTGCATGACGTTCAAGGATCTGGAGGGACTGATAGAATTTGGGGGGGGGGGGGCAGATATCCAGGCAGGACTGGCATAACAGAGGATGGGACAGATGAAGGATTTGTAGGTGTGGAGGATGGTAGAGGGGTGCAACCCCCATGTCCGGCCAGAGAGGAGTTTGAGGAGTCGGAGGCGGTTGTGGGCTTTGGATTGGATGGAGCGGAGATGAGGTATCCAGGTGAGGTGACGGTCAATGGTGAGGCCAAGGTAGGTGAGGGTGGGGGTGAGGCGGACAGGATGTGCGCAGACAGTAAGGGAGAAATCCAGGAGCCGGAAGGAGCGAGTGGTACGACCTACGATGATTGCCTGGGTCTTGGGAGGATTGAGTTTCAGGAGCCATTGGTTACACCATGCAGCAAAAAGGTCAAGGTGATTCTGGAGAAGGCGTTGGGACCGTTGGAGAGTAGGAGCGAGGGCGAGGAATGCGGTGTCATCAGCATATTGCAAGAGGTGTACTGGAGGGGGGGGGGGGTTGGGGCATATCTGCCGTGTACAGGAGGTAGAGGAGAGGGGAGAGGAGAGAGCCCTGGGGCACACCGGCAGAGGGGTAGAAGGTGTGGGAAGTGGCATGATGGACGGTAACATAGGAGGGGCGGTGGGAGAGGAAGGAGGCCACCAGACGGATGTAGTTGATAGGAAGGGCGTAGGTTTGGAGTTTAAGCCGCTCCAGTGCTCGCTTCGTCCCTTTATGCTGTTGTACCGCGCGACTGCGCATGCGGCCACAAATGCAAATGCGCCAGAGACGTTGGTCGGCGGCAGAGACGTGCATAATGCGCGAGTTGTATCTATGACTCTGCAGTTGATCTGCGTTGGCATATCGATATATCACTGCGAGCTGCACTGTGACGACGTCTTTGTGAGTTTTTTTACAGCAAGTGCCGGATTCCATGATTTATCAAGATTGAAACCACTATCTCTATTAATTAAATTCGTCGTCAAGCGAATTTCAATCGCCTCCTTCACTATCGAGTCCCAAAAGGATGATGTAGTTGCCAAAATTTCGACGTTGTCATACAACATACTGTGACCATTATCAATATAGTGCTCTGCTTACAACCTAATAAGTCGGCAGTGGCAGAGCACTGTAGTGATAATGGTCACAGTATGTTGTATGACAACGTCGAAATTTTGGCAACTACATCATCCTTTTGGGACTCGATAGTGAAGGTGGCGATTGAAATTCGCTTGACGACGAATTTAATTAATAGAGATAGTGGTTTCAATCTTGATAAATCATGGAATCCGGCACTTGCTGTAAAAAACTCACAAAGACGTCGTCACAGTGCAGCTCACAGTGATATATCGATATGCCAACGCAGATCAACTGCAGAGTCATAGATACAACTCGCGCATTATGCACGTCTCCGCCGCCGATCATCGTCTCTGTCGCATTTGCATCTGTGGCCGCATGCGCAGTCGCGCGGTACAACAGTATAAAGGGACGAAGCGAGCACTGGAGCGGCAGTCTTGAGGCTCACTCTGAAGATGGCTGAACGTTATACAGCCGAAATATTAGAAGAAGAAGGGGATTTCTTGCGGCTGCACACCCGAAACTTAATGGAACACCGTATTCATAGTCCGCCACAGGATTTGTGTCTTGGACAGGGTGGATACTAAATAGATGCCGGTCGTCATCCTTCAAAACCTGCCAGACTAACCGATGAGTGACGCCCATGTCGTGTCCAACCGCTCGAGTACTTGTCGTAGGTGCTTCCTCGAAGCTCTCGATAGCAATCTCTTCAAATGCAGCATCGCATCGTGTTCGAGGTCTTCGAGCATCACCATGATAACCCACTAACGAGCCTGTTTCGCCAAGTCGCAGGTGAATTGTCGAAGTTTGCGGGTGTGGGTGGTGTCTTGCTGGGTACCGTTCCTCATACAACCGTTGAGATTGATGTGCTTTACAGTCGGCTAGTCCACAAACAAAAACCATACCTCGCTGTTCTTCAAACGAATACTGTGCCGCCATGCTTACTGTATGTGTTCTCGGAATTTCTATAAATTTCTATAAATATTTCGAAATTGTAATTTTGACTGGTTTAGTATAAATATATAAGGGCCGTTCAAAAATAAATGAGCCGTCGGCATAATTACAGAAACCAGTACCTGTATGTTAGGAAGTGTTGACCCTGGCTTTGCGACACTTGTCCCACTGTGACACAAGGTGGTGAATGGCTGTCTCATAAAATTCCCGGGGCTGCGATGCTAATCAGTTCCGCACGTATAGCTGGACGTCGTCGTCCGAGGTGACTCGTTTGCCCCTCTGAGCCTTTTCAAAAAGTGTCTATTAGTCAGTGTATTTGTATTGTTGGATTCCGCTGATAGCGTGGAAGGTCGAGAGTCGTCCATTGGTGCTACAGGACCTCAGAATTTCATACGTCTTTTCCGTACAAGTGAGGTGAACCGCTCAGTAAGTGAATACAGTTCTTCCGAGTTTTTGCACGTCAAGATAAAACAACATTATTATTATTATTATTACCTTAGTTTTAAATTAATATACTGGCACAGTCCATAATGACAGTGTTTCAGTAGATATAAGGAATGTAAAAAAAATGCTTCTCTGTCTCGAATGACTTTGATGTCGACTGGAGGATAAAAAATGGCGTAATCACAGGGAGAGAGGTCCGTACTGTATGGAGGGTGGCCGAGAACCATTTGAATTTCTGCAGGAGTGCTGCGATTTTGTATGTCGTATGAGACTTTGCATTGTCGTGGAACAGAATGACCTCACGGGTGAGATTGAGGTCGTTTTGATTTGATCACTTTGCGAACGGTCGTCAAGGTTTGCAGTAACGCTGGGCATTCACCGTTGTCCCGTGCTGAAAGAAGTGAATCAGGAGGAGGCCATCTTGGTCAAAGAAACGTCAGCATAACCTTTCCTGTACTCTTGTGGATGGCCTTGGCTTTTTTTGATGGTGGTGACCCTGGATGCTTCCACTGGAGACTTTGTCGTTTTCATTCTGGTTCGAAGTGATGACACCATGACTCATATCCAGCCACCACTCGTGCCAGGAAAGCATTCCCCCCCCGAGCATAGCGCTGCAGATGAGCAAGACCGTGGGCCATTCGACATGCTTCCTGGTGTGGTTAAACACTGTGGGGCAACCACTGGACACACACTTTGTTCGTTCCTTCATGATGGTGTGAACACTTCCGATGCTCAATCCTACCACGGCGGCTATGGCTTTCACTGTCACTGGGCGGTCCTGGGTAATAAGTGCATCCACCACCTTGAGGATGTCATAGGTAACGCAGTGTGGTGCTCCAGACCGTGCATCATCAGCTAACGACACCCGTCCTTCCCTGAAGCGCTTGCGATACGCCTTGACTCTTGCAAGGGACGTGCAGTGTTCGCCGTACACTTGTGACATTCGTCGATAAATGTCCGTTCCTCCTCCTCCTTCCGCCGTCAGAAAACGAACTATACATCTTTGCTCTTCTGTTGACGCCTCCATGTCACTGTTTGCAATGCGACTTACATCGTTGATGATTGAGGCATGCTGCTGCTAGATAGTATAGTCACGTGACGTGCACGCGTGTCCTCTAGCGACGCGCTGTGAACTTCCTCGCCCTGGTCGGAACCACAAAAAAAATTGTTCAAAAAGGCTCTAAGCACTATGGGACTAAACATCTGAGGTTATCAGTTCCATAGACTTAGAACTACGTAAACCTAACTAACTTAAGGACATCACGCACATCCATGCCCGAGGCAGGATTCGAACCTGCGACCGTAGCAGCCGCGTAGTTCCAGACTGAAGCGCCTAGAACCGCTCGGCTACAGAGGCCGGCTCGGAACCACACCTCGTTACACACGCCACGGTATTACCCTCCTGTCACCGGTTTGCGCATTCCAGACTCTAGCTCATTTCTTTTTGAATGTCCGTTATAGTTCTTTGTAATTCTTCTAATGAAATGGCTGTTACAGTCCAGCCATGAGCACGAATTCATTTTTTTTTTAATACAGGGTGGTCAGAAACAGTCTGAAAAGCTTGTAAAAGTGTTTGAGGGTAGAGAGATGAGAAATAATTTTAAGAAAAAATTCGATACGTTGCGCCGTTTCCGAGTTCTTTAGAATCGAGTTTAGCGAATCAGATCGTTGCGCGCACGCAAAATACGCTAACACACAGACGTTTAGGGTTTCGAGCGTTACCACTTGTTGCAATGCTCATTACAAGTTGAAATGTGCTTTATCCAGAAGCGATAAGTATAAGCTAGATGAGCAAAAGCTACGCTTGTTTGAACGAAAATCATGTTTGGCGACACCGCCTCTGGTCGGCTGCTTGAATCTGCGCGCGTGACCACCTTATTTGCGAACTTCAATGCTAAATAGCTTGGAAACGGTGCAACGCGTCGAAATTTTTTATTATGAATTATTTCTCAGCACAAACTCACCTGAAACACCCTTACAAGCTTTTTGGGCTGTTTCTGACCACACTGTATAACTGTCTTAATCTGCTTCTCCTCTTTTCTTGTTTTTTTTATTTTCTCATGCCAGTTTTAATCATGCCATTTATTTCTATGAATAACTACTGCAACCTAAATCCATTCGAACCTGCTTATTGTATTCATGCCTAGATCTCCTTCTACAATTTCTGCCTCCCTAACCCTCCACCCACAACGACACTACCCACACAGTTCCCTTCATCATCCTTTTTGATCTACCCGTCTAAACTTGAGCATTCTTCTATATCACCACAGTTCTCTTCTTGTAACAACTTATAAAAGCGTTTTACTTACTATAAGGCCACACTCCAGAAGCAACCTTCATAAAAGACATCTTGCACATAGGTTTATATTATGTGTTAACAAACTCCTCTACAAACTCCTCTTTTTCAGAAAGGCTTTTCTTGCAATGTCAATCTCAGTTGTTATCCTCTCTGCTTTGACCTTCATCAGATATTTTGCTCGAAAATAGCAAAATCTCTACATCTGCATCTACATGTATACACTGCAAATCACATAGAGAGTACATCGACCCACTTTCACAATAATTCTCTACTATTCCAACCTCGTACACTTGTATCTTTCCTTGCGATCTCTGATTTCCCTTATTTTATTATGATGATCATTTCTCCCTACGTAGTCAACAAAATATTTTCGCATTCGGAGGAGGAAGTTGGTAACTGAAATTTCGTGAGAAAATTCCGCCGCAAGTAAAAACGCCTTCGTTTTAATGGTGTCCACGCCAAATCCTGTATCATTTCAGTGACACTTTCTTCCCTATTTCTCGACAATACAAAACGTGCTGCCCTTCTTTGAAGTTTCCTGATGTACTACGTCAGTGCTATCAGGTAAGGGTCATACAGCGCGCAGCAGTATTCTAAAAGAGAACGGACTTTCTCTTTAGTAGATGTATTACATTTTCTAATTGTCCTGCCAATAAAACACAGCCTTTGGTTTGCCTTCCCCACAATATTTTCTATGTGTTCTTTCCAATTGAAGTTGTTCGTAATTGTAATTCCTAAGAATTCAGTTGAATTTACGCCTGTAGATTTGATTTAACGGATTCCTTTTAGCACCCATGTGGATGACCTCACACTTTTCGTTATTTCGGATCAACTTCCAATTTTCGCACCATACAGAAATCTTTTCTAAATCGTTTTGCAGTTTCTTTTGATCTTCTGATGAATTTGCTTGTCTTAAACGACAGCGTCATCTGCGAACCACCTATGGCGGCTGCTCAGATTGTGTCCCAGATCGTTCATACAGGTAACGAATAGCAAAGGACCTATAATGCCACCTTGGGGAACGCCTTCTGTTTTACTCGAGCGACCGCTACGGTCGCAGGTTCGAATCCCGCCTCGGGCATGGATGTGTGTGATGTCCTTAGGTTAGTTAGGTTTAATTAGTTCTAAGTTGTAGGCGACTGATGACCTCAGAAGTTAAGTCGCATAGCGCTCAGAGCCATTTGAACCATTTGTTTTACTCGATGACATTTCGCCAGTTACAACTAACTGCGACATCTCTGTCACGGAATCACAAATCCAGTCACATAACTGAGACGATATTCCATAAGCACGCAATATCACTACAAGCCGCTTGTGTTGTACAGTATCAAAAGCCTTTTGGAAATCTATAAATACGGAATCCATTTGAAATCCCTTGTCAATAAACTTAACACTTCGTGGGTGTAATGAGTTAGTTGTGTTTCACAATTCCAGACGTAGAATCACCATCTTGTAACGCATCAGTAAATAATCGTAGCCGGACTATCAGCTCGGAAACCATGGCTGCGGCTACCCTTGACGCTGCATCACAGACAGGGGCACCTGCGATGGCGTACCCAACGACGAACCTGGGAGGACGAATGGTAAAACGTCATTATTTCGCATGAATCCAGGTTCTGTGTACAGCATCATGATGGTCGCATCCGTGTAAGGCGTCATCGCGGTGAACGCACGTACTAGCGTATCACCCGGCGTGATGGTATGGGGTGCCAATGCTTACACGTCTCGGTCACCTCTCATTCGCATTGACGGCACTTTGAACAGTGGACGTTACATTTCAGATGTGTTACGACCCGTGGCTCTACCCTTCATTCGATCCCTGCGAAACCCTACATTTCAGCAGGATAATGCACGACCGCATGTTGCAGGTCCTGTACGGGCCTTTCTGGATAGAGAAAATGTTCGACTGCTGCTGAGGCCAGCACATTCTCCAGATCTCTCACCAATTGAAAAAGTCTGGTCAATGGTGGCCGAGCAGGCTCGTCACAATATGCCAGTCGCTACTCTTGATGAAGTGCGGTACCGTGTCGAATCTGCATGGGCAGCTGTACCTGTACACGCCATCCAAGCTCTGTTTGACTCAATGCCTAGGCGTATCATGGCCGTTATTACGGCCAGAGGTGGTTGTTCTGGGTACTGATTTCTCAGGATCTATGGAGCCAAACTGCGTGAAAATGTAATCACATGTCAGTTCTAGTATAATACATCTGTCCAATGAATACCCGTTTATCATCTGCATTTCTTCTTGGTGTAGTAATTTTAATGGCCTGTAGTGTAAGTAAGTGACTAACTACCAGTCCACTACGACGCTAGCAGAACATCCGTCCCTCAAAGAGACGTCTGCCTCGAGACCGCGCTTGGGGCTCTTGAGACACTGGGGTCGGACAGAGCAGCGGCGAGGAGGCTGTGGAGTCTGGAGACCGGCGCCGCCCCCAACCCCGCCCCCGCCCACCTGGGCCAAGCGCACGAGAACGCGTTCCGGCGGCTGGCCGCGCCTGCCTCGATCGATGACGCATCCGGCGCAACGGCGGCGGCCGTGGCCGCCATTCATCGCTGGACGCCGGGGTGGCGCCGGTCCCAAGGCCAATCGGCGTTGGTTCACTGCGCCGCCACGCCGGCCCCGCCGAGAGGTTGTCGCACATGGCGCGGCAGCTCAAATTGAACGCAGTGGGAGGGAGGCGCACTGGAGCTATAGAGGTCGCTACGTAGCCGACTGAGACATCCTCAGGACGACGAATCACTCCAGTTGCTCACCTGCCCTCCTCAGCTCTCTCCCGAGGCCTACGTGGGCGACGCCTCAGGCTAGTGATGGGACAACAGACTGGACTTAACAACCGATTCCTCAGTCTCTTTTTTCAGTCAAATGAAACAACAAAATTAAATTAGTGTATACAGCCAAGTCGGCTATATGAATGTTTTTTAACCTAATTTCCGCGTTTGAGTGGTTTGACACATTGTCACACAACCACGTGAAACGAGCCCCTGTCGATTTCTACAGCTGTATGAATATTTATATCCCGCTTTGAGTGGTTTACATATATGTGTGTATCAAGCTGTGGACCTAGAAACGACGGAGAGCCTTCGTCCCGCCGTAGCCCTTAGCCCCTAGTGGTTCACAACCCCACAACACGCCTCAGCAGTCCACCCCCCCACCCCCCACCCCCCGCCGCCCCACAAGGAACCCAGGGTTATTGCATGGTTCGGCTCCCAGTGGACCCCTGCCCCTCCCCCTCTCCCCCTCCCCCCGCTACCGGGGAACCTCTCATACCAGACGAGTGTACGCCAGACCTTTGCGTGGTGGAGTAATTAGGGTGTACGCGTACGTGGATACAGTGTTCGCGTAGCAATCGCCGACATTGTGTAACTGAGGCGGAATGAGGGGAACCAGCCCGCATTCATCGAGGTAGATGGAAAACCGCCTTAAAAACCATCCACAGGCTGGTCGGCACACCGGACCTCGACACTAATCCTCCAGGCGGATTCGTGCTGGGGATTGTCACACTTCCCGATCGGGAAGTGGTTCACATACTTCTTCATCCATTTCGGTTAGTTAGTTAGTAACATGTACCACAGATTATTAGAACGATTCTTTTATCGAAATGTTGTGAAACGGTTGAGTTTACGGGATACGTGTACAGTGTTAGTATTAACATTGATGAACACATTATTTTTGTAATCCTACTTATGCACCTACACTTAAGAAGAAGGATTTGTGTACTCGCAGTTTTTCTCAAATTGTAATAGATTATTTATGATGGATTTTACTAGCGAGTATGGTGACGGTCCACTTAAAATGCCTAGCTCCTTGAGTAGGTACCTACAAGAAGACCGCAGGTGAACACCACATATTATTTTTACTGCTTGCTTTCAATAATTTCTTTCTAATTGACGAGTTAGCCTAGAAAATTATTTCGTAAGACAGTATTGTGTGGAAATATGCCAGGAGGTTGATTAGCAATTGTACGAAGAGCAAAAGTAGGTGAAGTTAAGTGTTTCAGAACATCCAGTTCAAGTTTTCGTCAGTATGTAACTCAAAAATACGCAGCATTCTACCCTATTTTCTGACTCCTGCTCATGTCTTACATCAGTTGTTCGTATGGCTCTATTTGTTGTACAGAACTGAATATAGTGTGATTTCTTCGAAATTTAGGAAGGGTTCATTTTCTGAGAACCACTTGACGATTGTATGAAAACATGAATCATGACTAGGGTTTACAATTTTGTTAGAAACAAATAACGTATCCTATTTCAATGAGAGGTAAACAAGATCTATATTTCAAATGACGTATTTTCAAAATTTATGTATTTATTTACATTGAACACGATTTTTCGTACGTCTGGTAGCAAACACAAATTTTTGCTTCGTTCTGCTTTTCACCTATCCATGATAATTCTATTATGTGAAAGCTGAGGTAACGTGAACAAAAAGAAAAAAATATATTTTTTTACTTTTTTGTGACTTTACCACTTGCTTTACAATCATATGTCTCTTGGATTTATTTTTTTTACGAGAAATGTTTCTTATCATTCCCAAATGTCTTTGAATTTTTTAATTAATATACTTTCATAATATGAATTATCTATGCAGATATTTATTACCGTAATTAATTTGTCTTGAGGATGATTTTTAATCCAGTCATGTGATTTCTTCCATTTCCACACCACTTAGCGTTTGTAGGTTATCGCAGTGTTCCATTTACGGAAAAATTCGAGCAGCAGGCATTGGAAATTGCCAACAAGAAACGAAATAATTGGTTCCGTTGCTTGGATTGTACGTTTGTTTTGCGGAATCATGGCACAGAGGAACTAGGTCGTTTTCAAAAGCATCTAAATGGGATTAATCCGAAGAGTCAGTTTGCAATGAAGGAGGCAGGCGGAAGATTAAATTTTCCTGATATGCCTAGTTTTCAGAAAAGGAGTGCTTAGAACACACAGTTTGCCGAAAACCCATGCACACAGATCGTTAACTACACCCGGATTCGAACCACTACCTACAACAAAAGCGAGGCATCATAATAACGGTGACGAACGGAGCTAAGGCACTTCTGCGAAGCAGAGATGCTTGACGCGGAATTAAAACACGTCACCAATGTATTGTTCAGGAATTGTTATTCGTCTGCTGAGGTGAAAACGAGTGGTAAGACCGCCTCGCAAAAATCGTAGCAATCCACAAGCGTCTGTGAAAACGCAAGTATTCCTGTCTTTTATGAAGGACGTTATTGACCGCATCTTGAAAAAACGGAACATCGCGGTAATCTGCAAACCCACCAAGAAGATACATCATCACCTAAATTTGGCCAAGGATGTTCACAGACCGCTGGAAAAGCAGGAATTTATAGGTTTCCCTGTAGTTGTGGGGAGGCATACGTGAGTACTACAGTAAGAACGATCAGAAAACGACTAGAAGTGCATGAAGGCAATTGTAGAAGGGAGAAGGTTGACAGATCAGCTGTTGCCGGACATGCTTGGTACCCAGGATACATCATTCATTTTGATATCACTCAGATAGTGAATATCATGGGGTGATAGCAAAAGCGGACGACGGCAGTTGACAATGGTCATTTGCGCTTGGATATTCAAAACATGTGACGTCACGCCACTGCGCGGAAGCACGCGTAAACGGAATTTTGCAGCAGGCAGTATCAAACCCGGGTGTGAATTGGATACTCTAAGAAGCTACGATCCCCCTTGAAAATGTCCTCCGTAGATGGGGACGAAACGTTTGGTTAAAATGTGAAGTCCATTCGACCACAGCATAATAGGACGGAACATTTATTAACTGTGACATGTTGGCATTGAAAGTTACGATTTAGAATTTAGCTTCAAGACGATTTCTGTCTTTATTTTCGAAATTCAGTGAAAAATGCTGCCTTAGGCCTTAACCCTCGCAGTACGAAGGTGGGGGAGAGGGAATACTATATGCCCAACTTTTGAAATTATTGAAATCTACTCAGATAATTTAATTTTTAAATTTTTTTAAAAAACATTTATTGTCTTTAATGAAGTCATGTTCCATATTCTATTATTGTTTTACATTTTTCGTTTAAGCTTAATCGGAAAATTTAAGTTTCTGGGAAGGTGGCCGAAGGCCTGTGAAGGAATCACAAGCCAACTTTCGTAGGAATTTTACAAGCTAATAGGAAACATAAACCTCAAGAATTGAAAGATATCTGAAGGCGTGAATTACATTGTAGTAAATTTGCTTTCAGTGATGCTATTACTGAAAATATTCAAATCACAATTGTTTCTTATATCCCCCGTGAAAAACCCAAAAGAAATCTGCTGTTTCTATCATCTCGGCATTATGACGCAATTGGTTCACCTACTGACACTAAGAAGAAAACAGTTATAAATTTATATTATAATGAGACTAAAGGTGGCGCTGACATGACAGATCAAATGGTGAAATATTCAACTAAGAGGGCTACAAGAAGGTGGCCCCTGTCTGTTTTCTATACTCTCGTGGAAATAGCAGCTGTAAACAGTAATACACTAATTTTGTTGAACATCCCGGATTGGAATAAGAAAAAACCTAAAAAGCGACGACTTTTTCTTCAAGAACAGGGATTACAGCTCACGAAAACATACATTGAAAGAAGGGCTACAAATACTGCAGGACTGCCAAAGCCTGTAGTTTCAAGTATGGAGGGTATTCTTTGAAGGAAAATCAAGCAGAACTTTGGTGCAAAGGAAGCTCATGGAGGTAAAGGTGATGTCGTTTGTGTGTTAGTGATAGCCGTTCAAAAGCAGAAAAGCACAACAAAGCGAACAAAACAACAATAATCTACAACAATTTTAAGAGATACGCATGTGGTAAACACAGCAAAAACACTGTTGTATGGGCCAAGTGTGATGTAGACTCCGAAGAAAGTGGTGAATAATTCTTCTCACAAAACTATGTTGTGTAGTTAAGTTATTTGTATTATTACCTCAAGTGTTTGTAGTACTTTTTAATTATAGTAAAGTTTACTTCAATAGTACTATAACGACTTTTACTACTAATTTTTCCAAGATAATTAGACTTAGTAAACTTAAATGACGAAGTAAGTGAAAGATAAAAAACGCATTTTTGAAAACAGTTTTAAAAGAAATATTCACGTTCTGGATCCAGATTATGCAACAATAGATCTTTCAAAAGTATGCTATTAATGTAATTCAAGAACAGTTAATGAATTTTATTTTATTTTTAAATTTTTTTATGGTGGGCATAAAGTAATGCCCCTTGGTAACACACGTTGCTGAAAATAGCTTGGTATTAAGAGGATTAATCTAATACCAAAAATACAATGTTAGGTCTCATGGTACGAAAATACTATTATTCACTAGAGGGAGCTTCTAAGAAAAAGTCGGACCACCACAGAAATCTGCATTTAGTTTGAAAATGTTATTTACAAATGGTTCAAATGGCTGTGAGAACTATGGGACTTAACATCTTAGGTCATCAATCCCCTAGAACTTAGAACTACTTAAACCTAACTAACCTAAGGACACCACACACATCCATGCCCGAGACAGGATTCGAACCTGCGACCGTTTCAGTCGCGCGGTTCGGGACTGAAGCGCCTAGAACCGCTCGGCCACCGCGGCCGGCTGTTATTTACAATACGGTAACTTCTTCTTTATAATTGCCTGATAAAATCCACCCCAATATGTCGTTGAAGTGATTTCGTTCAAATCTGTATCAAAAGTAGGTCTTATAAAATGGAGTAGAGTCAGTTGTCATTTCCAAAAGCAGTTTAAACACTTCTTTACGGTTTTAAAGGCTTATGAACCAACTTTCAGAGTCATCTGATATCCGTTTTTGAAACAGTTGGTATCCTTCCAACACTCAGACTGAGTAAATATGAACTAGTGTCACTGTTTATCCTACTTATTGTGAATCCGTCACCACTGGTCACAAGTGTATTACGTAATCACTTGCCAATTTTAATATGGAATGCGACACTAAACCTCCTACGTAGAACACTAGAGTTACGTCATTCTGAGATGGTTCTATTTGACTTGCATGTTCCTTGTTCGCACAATAATTTAGAATGCAACTTGGTACAAAACTGGCACACAACATTCCCTTTCCCAAGACAAAAAAAAAGGATGCATGCTTTATGAAAGCAAATGAGAACGGACTGCACGTGGTTAAAGGAGGACTAACTACAGGGTGTTTGTCTTTGCATCGAACGTCTAGCTCTGACACATCATCACGGCTAACATTCGTTCGAGGCGAAACGTTCTTTGTCGCTCTTCACAGCGACGTTACGCACCCTTTTGCGCATTCTGTACTGGTCATGTTCGTCAGAGCAGCACGGCCTTGGCATTCTGTGAAGTGGGTAGGCAAAGTGTGTTAGCCTATAATCTGGGTATTTGCTCCATGTGACGGGAGATTGGCCGAGCCAATTAGAGTTCATGAACCAAGTATAAAATAACTTTCTTAATCTAAGGACACTCTATTTTAAGGTTTTCTTGTTGAAAATCGCTCTCTCAATTTACTGGGGCAGGTTGTACGCAGCACACCCTTTTAGTAGACCCTGGTAGTGCGGTGAAATCTCGTCGTTCCAGATTTCGTTGTCCTAGGTCCGTCGAATTCTAAGGGGCGCCTAGTTTCTCCAACAAGTCTCAGCGATCATTTTGCCTCTAACAACAGTTGTTCCCCATGTGGTCTACCACCCCTAACTGTTTAATGCATAGACTTTGAAACACTACTCCTTCTCCCCCGTCTCTGTCCATCTTTTCCTCCACTTTTCTTTGTCCATCTTGTCTTCCTTCCCCATCTCCATCACCTCCTCCCCCTCTCTCTGTCCATCACCTCCTCCCCCTCTCTCTGTCCATCATCTCCACCCCCCCTCTCCTTCTGCTCCTGTGCCCTTACTCCGTCGATTGACTCATCCCCCTTTGTCTGTCCATCTTCCTCTCCCCCTCTTTCTCTCCATCTCCTTCCGCCCCCTCACTCCCCATCTCTCTATCCATCACCTCCACCCCCCTCTCTCTGTCCATCTCCTCCTTTCTGCTTTCTAATTTCTCCTACCGCTCTGTCCCGTACCTCTTCCCCCTTTCTGTGACCTTGTGCCACGTTTGTTGTTATTGTAAATTCAGATTCTGTAGTAGTACTCTATTCACAAGCGGACAAGCCATTAACATAAGTTTCCTGTCTCCTAACTACGATTCACTGTCCTATTTGTGTCCATATGCTTATTACAGTAACGAATAAAAATTAGAAATAAATCAGTCGAGTACTACTGAGATATCTGGTAACAACGTTTCATCGAAAGCAATCGGTGAAGAACTTTCGGAGGTTTACTATTCTGAATGAACGAACGAACGTTTACTTTTTTATTTATATAAAAGTAAATGTTCGTTTGTTAAAATAACTTACAGGTTTGCTGCCGGGTGACGTCGTCGACCACCGCCGATATTTCGACAGGAGCACACACTGCCATTCTCAAGGCGTAACTGCAAGGAGGAAGCGATGTGCAAGGGAATTTAATACCTCGGTTCACAGAGGAGAAACAAGGAAAATACCACACGCAGTACAAGTAACCGCAAAGTCAACACACAACCAAAGATAACCAACATCATAAATATCGATAGTGACTATTAATCAATAGGTGAGGTAATACTAATTCTGTCCCTCTGTTTCTTGATGAGAGACAGAGCCGGATTCTAAGCAGCATTTAAACAAAATCCACCATCTCTGTTTATAAGGTTGCTTGATAGTTTGATTTCAACAGCTTCCTTAATAACACTATCGCAATAACTGGACGTGCAAGCCACAATCTCCGTGTTGTTGTATTCCATAGGATGACCGGTGTCAAGGTAATGTTCTTCAATAGCGGATTTGCTCGGCTGTTGTAAGCGTGTGTGACACTTATGTTCAATACGCCGGTCTTCCACAGTCCTGATTGTCTGACCAACATATGACATGCCACAACTGCAAGGAATAAGGTAGACACCAGCCTTACGTAAACCAAGATCAAAGATACGGACGCCAACAGGGCCTTAACCTTAGAAGGTGGTCGAAAAGCACAGTTCACATCATATTTCCGCAAAATACGGCCAATCCTGTTGGAAATGCTTCCTGCAGAAGGCAAAAAGGCCGTAGACTTAGGTGCCACTTCGTTGCTATCGACACTCACCCGTTGCACAGAAAGCTGATACCGCAAAGCACGTTTGATCTGCCTCTCACTATCACCATTCTGACGAAAGGTGACTTCGAGATGTCGCCAAACTTTCAGGGTCTGAGATAACGTGGGCCCCGTGAACCAAGTACTCCTTCACGCTGAGCTGGATGGTGACAACTATCAGCTCGCAAATACAAGTTAGTGTGAGCAGGCTTCCTATAAACAGAATGTCCCAACGTACCATCAGTCTTCCTTCTGACCAACACATCAAGGACGGGAAGGCATCCATTCCTTTCCATCTCCATAGTGAACTGAATATTCGGGTGCATTGAATTCTGGTGTTCCAATATCCGGTTTAAATTCTCACTACCATGAGGCCAAACATCAAAACTATCGTCTACATATCTGAAAAAACACGCAGCTTTCAAGGTCGCTGACTCCGATGCACGTCCCTCAAAGTCCTCCATAAACAAATTGGCCACAATAGGTGACAACGGGCTTCCCATTGCAGCTCCATCAGTCTGTTCGTAGTACCGACCATTGAATAAAAAGTGGAAGTCAGCACTTGTGGAAACAAATTTGTTAACTCGACACCAAACGTAACCTCAATTAGCTGCAACGAATCAGAGAGAGGAACGCGAGTGAACAGAGAAACCACATCAAAACTGACTAAAATATCAGAGTCATTCAAACAAAATCCCTGCAATAGACGTAAGAAATCCGCATAGTTTTTAATGTGGTGTTCACACCTACTAGTGGGCTCAACAAACTAGCAAGATGATTAGCTACACGATATGTCGGAGCACCAATATTAGAAACAATAGCCGTCAACGGGACAGCCTCTTTATGGACATTAGGGAGGCCATATAATCTAGGTGCTACAGCACAGTAAGAATTAAGACTCTTGAAAGTCTCCTGTGACAAAGAACTTTTCTTCAGGAGGTTATTAGTCTTCTTTCAACACTCTCAGTAGGGTCAGCACCGATTTTGCGATACGCCGAATCAGAAAACAGACACCTTACCTTTTGAATGTAATCGTGCTTGTTCAACAAACCCGTGGCATTTCCCTTGTCCGCAGGTAAAATAACAATATCAGGATCCATTCTGAGTGAACGTAAAGCAGCCGCCTCAGCTGCTGTAATGTTACACACAACAAGCTTCCCTCCTAACCTCTTCCGCAGCCTCGGAAGGTAGTTTATAAACAGCCTGTTCAATAGAACTAATAAAATCAACGACTGGCAAACTCTTAGGCGTCGGTACGAAATTCAGAACTTTCCCCATCACAGACAAAGCTGCGTCGTCAAACGTTTTCTCCGTGAGATTGATCACAGAACGTCGAGAATTCAAATTAGAATTAGACACTGAGCCAAGGAAACGCTCAAACTTCGCCGAATAACGAGCAGTTACAGACTGAAATTCCCAGTCAGACCGCGACCAAGAGGCACCGTCCACCCAATCCCAAGAAAATTCAGAAACATTAGACGCCATCATTAAATGAAGCCGAAATAATTCCTTAGAAACAAAAGCTAATTGACGGCGTGTATAGTGGATCCTTTCACGAACAAGAGCTAAACCAGCAAGTTGCTTGATGCGATTGGCGGCAGGAGAATTAATATGATGCACAGCCTTAGCCATCGTTGGAACCACACTATGATTTCGACACTTCAATAAAAACGATAATGCACATTCCAACCTTACTCTACTGCTGCGAAGTTTATCCAACCTCTGCAAGCAACGATACATTTCCTCCCCGTAGAGGTGAACAATGTGAGACCTTAACTTTTCCCGGCGAATTGAATGTTCAAATAACTTATGACGTCACCCGACAGCAAACCCCTTGGAGAGAGTATCAGTAGATGTAAGGACACCTCGTCCAGAGATTGTGCTTAAATTGGGACCATTTCTCGGTCCGCCCAATTCTATCTTCGTCAATTAAGGTATCCTTCACAATGCCTAGCACATTTAAATGACTATCACAAGGGAATTAATATTATTGACAAAACATAAGCAAACAGAAGAGACTAGACGCTAAATCAACAGAAGAGTGTGTAAAAATGGAAACTGAAAAATATTCGCAAGTATGCGGTAGGAACTTACGTTGTTTGTGGAAGCATCAAACTTCCCCACAAAAACTGTCCTACAGTAGAAACAGAATGAAAGTTGGAAGCCCATTACTTTATTTTCAAATAGGTTTCCCCTTGCTCAGAATAACCACTCGATTTACGACAGGGTACTTCTCAGTGTTTATCAAATATAGCAGGTATCTGCTCGAAGGGAGAACATGGTCTGACTTCACAGGTAAGGCCCCATTAAGTTTTGCGCTGAAACAGATTAATGAGAAGACTTCACCGTAGCGTCTCCGCTACCTCGAGCACATTTCTCTGCCCACGACTGATTTGCTTCACGTGTCTGACAGATCTGACTAGGCTGTGCGGATTAGAAACTTTAATGAAATAGCTATCTTACAAGTACAAAAAGAAGAACTTCATGAGTTCAAGTCATGTTCCTTCACTTCAGCTCAATTTAGGCAGTTTACTGTTCTTGGTGGATTAAAATTGCGATGTGACACCTCTCCTGAAACCATTAGTCCACATGCACACGTATAGTTCATAATCACAGTTTTCAAACTTTATCGTAATCTGAAATATCCTGATCTGCTGCAACTGTTGTCTTAAATGCTAGAGGATCTTCTGTGTTATAAGGCCGAGATCCATGAAACCTTTTTGTTCCTAATGTTTCATCCAGGGCTGTATTGGAGGTCCTCATCAGTATTCCTGGTTCCATTGAGTCTTGTCAGGAGAGGTACATAAACACCGTGGAAAGGGGGCGTTGTTGGTAGAAATAATCCTAGTCTAAGATCGAACTGTTGTCTTTCAAAAATAAAACTTATCTCTCGATTCTGTAGAGCTGCTGCCCAAGGTTTATTATTTTTGTTAAAATTGTCCTAATGTTTACATATTTCTGTGAGTTCTGTAGCCATGCATAAATAATTCGTCGCTGTAAATAAAACTTTGTTTTTAGATAACTTTACGGTTTCCTGACTGATTGGTGCCGCTGATTTTCGTACTTTTACTAGTCGACGAAGGTTTTGAGCTCCTTTACGCATGTATTCACCCTTTAGGTTCCATGTATATGTTACTACAAGTTCAAAGTATCCTATATACCCTGCATACCGACTCATGAGGGCGGTTAATCTTTACATATCTGAATGTCTGACATATTTTCTTTGTCGGTATAAAACCCAGTCTAATATGTTTCTGTAAATCTTATCCAACTGATCAGTAACGTTTTTAAGAAAAGAGTGAACTGTGTTCTTGCATCCTTGTGTTTCATCCTTGCCTTTCTTCCTACAGTTGTTTAGTCGGAGAACTTTATTTACTTCTTTTCCTGGGCAGCCATTTTTCTGGGAGGCTTGCTTCGAAAGAGGTAATTCTACATGCCTGTGTTCCGGGGTGAAAATTGGCTCTATCGGCAAGAATATTGATGACACATCCTTTTTTGGTGAGGACGATGGTTAGAGTCCTTATGTAAATACAATCTAAGACAATAAAATGACGCAACACGAAGGAACTATCCGAATGGGACTGCAATCGGTAGATGTGATGTAGGTGTACAGACAAATTGAAAAAATTTGATGAGTGAATCAGCAGAAAGATCTTCACAAACGGAGCCTCTGTCCAATTGCAAGCAGTTATTTGGCTTGGAATTGATTGAAAGAATTGTTGTATGTTCTCCTGACAGATATCGTGTCACATTCTGTCCAATTGTCGCATTATTTCGTCAAAATCCCGGACGATACCCATAATGCTCCACATGTTCTCAACTGGGGGAGATCCTGCGCCTTTGCTGGCCAGTGTAGTTTTTGGCATCACGAAGAGGAACTGTAGAAACAGTCAATGTGTGCGGGCGGGTGTTATCTTGCTGAAATGTAAGCACAGGATGGCCTGCCATGATGGGCAACAAAATGGGGCGTAGAATATGGTCGACGTATTGCCGTGCTGTAAGGGCGCCGCGGATGACAACCGAAGGGGTCCTGCTACGAAAAGAAATGACACCCCAGACCTTCACTCCGGGTTGTCGGATTGTATGGGCGGGTGATATGTTGGCATTCTACCGCTGTTCGGGGTTGCTACAGACAAGTGTTCGCTGGTCGTCGGGGCTCAGTTCGCAGCTGGATTCATCACTGAAGATAATTCCACTCCAGTCAATAACATTCCAGGCCGTCGTTTGTGTAAAGGCTCCTTTTCTTTTTTTACGGAAAAATGAAAAGTGTAACGAATTGTCTTTTGGAGTTTGGCATGACACTTGGAGAAACCTGCTACCGAAACCCATCTTTTACTGACGGAAGCATATGGCGAAACTGTTTACCATGAACGCGAGTTTTTCAGTGGTTCAAGCGTTTTCAATATGGCCGAGGAGACGCTGAAGATGACTCACGCCCGGGACGCCCTTCAACATCAAAAACGGATGAAAATGTAGAAAAAGCACTTAATCTGATTCGATCTGACGGTCAGTTTAGTGTTTGATCGATCGCTGATACTGTAAGAATTGAGAAACGATGAGCAAGGTAAATTTTACGTAACCAGTTTAGCATGAGAAAATTGTGCGCGAAAATTTTCACGATCGAACAAATACAAGCTCGTGGAAATGTTTAAACTGACAGTTTTTAATATCACTGAAAATAATACTGATTTCTTGGAAGGAGTGATAACATGTGACGAATCTTGATTTTTCACTTATGATCCAGAAAATAACCGCCAATCCTTGCTTTGGAAGTGCCCAACTTCACTGAGAGCTAAAAAAGGTCGATTGAGCAAATCAAGATTCAAAGAGACGATGATTTTTTTCTTCGATATTCATGGAAATGTGTATCTTCAGTTGGTTCCTGAAGGTCAAACTATTAATCAACATTAGTACCTTGCAGTTCTTGTTCAACTTTGTGAGAAAGAAAAAAGACCTGAATTGTGGAAGAACAAGTCATGGGTTCCGCATTAAGACAATGCACTGACTAATATCTCATTGTCTGTTAGGAGGTCTCTATTGAAGTGCAACATCCCAGTATTAGACCACCCATCTTATTCGTACCACGTAGCACCATGTGACATTTATCTATTCCCTAAGGTCAAATAAGCATTAAAAGGATCAAGACTTCAGTCCGCTGAAGCAGTGAAAGAAAAAGTGGCACTTGTCATCATAGAGCTCAAAGAGGAACACTATTGCCGTCCCATAGCGAGAAACACGATTTTCAGCGCCAGCGTGAACGTTTTGAAACATTGTGAGGAGGTGGACATGCTTGGCGAAAGCCTTGAGATATTTTCTTTGTGTAGTGCCATCAAAAGTCCTAATAGATGTGTAAACTTCCAGTACCTTTCATAAGAAATTTGTGGAATCCGTCATCTAGAACACTTCCATTAACTCTGCCATTCATCGTAAGATTTTTTCTCCCTCTAAACGCCTACTCTCGTCCCTGTTCCCTGGAAATATAAAAATAAATGGCAATTCATAATAAATATAGCCATTAAAAATCGCCATAACTATTTAACGCATGGCGATACGTCAATAAGAGTTACAGAAAATGTAAAAGAAAGTTCCAAACTTTTTACATATTTTGTAGCTGTTCTTTGACTCCTCTTGCTCACACGGACAACATACGAGGTGTGTGAGAAAAGTAATGAGACCGACAACACTACGAGCGATCTGGCAACGCTGTGTTGCTCTACTTGTGTAGACCGGTGTGTTCATCCCTCCCAGATGCTCAGTCCTACGTTCCGCTCTCTATGGCCATCACGTGATTTTTGAGAGCGCCATCGGTCAAGTTTTGTTTTTGTTGTGCGTTACGAAAACGAAACAGGGCAATTTAGACCAAAATTACGCCATCAAGTTCTGTGTTTAACTTAAGGAATCCGTGAGCGTGACTTTTAAAAGTTGATACAGGCCTATGGGGAACATTCCTCATCAAGAGCACAAGTTTTTCGCTGGAACAAATCATTCTTGGAAGGCCGAAAACGCGTTATGGCGAACATTGCTCAGAGAGACCTTCAACTTCAAAAAACACAAGAAAACGTAGAACGTGTGCGTGTTCTTGTGATATCAGACCGACGTTTAACAATAAGGGCGGTGGCTGATCTGTTACACACTGTCAAATTTTGACAGAAGTTTTGCACGTGCGAAAGGTTTGTGCCAAAACGGTGCCCGAAAACTTTACAATTGAGCAAAAGGACAATCAAAGAAAGGCGTGCGTTGATCTTCTTTGGATGATTTCCAAAGATTACGAATTGTTCAGTCGTGCGATCACAGGCGATGAATCCTTGATTTTTCAGTACGACCCTGAGACAAAGCGGTATAATTAGGAGTGCTATACCGAGACATCTCTTCGGCCGACAAAAGCTCGATGTATCATGACAAGGTCCCATGCAAACCCGGCCGATTCCATCACGGAACTGTCTACGTCAAAAGGCATTCCTGTTGTTCCACGGCACCCTATTAACTTGATCTGAGACCCTGTGACTTTTTCTTTTCCCTAAATTGAAAAATGTCTTAAAAGAAAACCATTTTGGACTCTGGGGAACATTCAATAGAATGTGACCGACTCGTTAAAGGCCCTACCAGGTGAATATTTTCAGCGCTGCTCCAAAGAATAGGAATAGCGACTCCGCCGGTGAAATAACTGCAGAAGGGAACTGCTTTGATGGGGACAAAGTCGTTTTTCCACAAAAGTAGAAACTTGGTAGATTTCTGAAATAATCCTCTGTGATACTGACAAGGGGGAGATTGAGTCAACAATTAAACCACTGAAGACTAGGGACTCTCTAGTGGATATGATGGAGGATCTAGCAGAATATTAAAGTACTTTATTGCATATATTAGCCCTGTACTTAGCCATATTTGCAATTTTTCCTTTAAGAATGGTCAGTTTCCTGAACGATTAAAGTACTCAGTAGTAAAACCGCTTTATAAAAAGGGAGAAAAGGATAATGTGGACAATTTTAGACCTATTTCTATGCCATCAGTTGTTGCTAAATTTATTGAAAAGGCTGTGCATGTAAGGATAATTAAACATTTTATTTCACATAATTTGCTATCAAACGTACTGTTCAGTTCTAGAATGGTTTAACAACTGAAAATTCTATATTCTCTTTTCTATGTGAGGTACTGGGTGGTTTAAACAAAAGGTTTCGAGCACTAGGAATCTTTTTTTTATTCAACTAAGGCGTTAGATTGTGTTGATCACAAAATATTGCTCCAGAAGTTGGACAATTATGGAATACGGGGAAAAGCTCACTATTTGTTGACCTCTTCCTTTAACAACTGATAGCAAAAGATCGTTATCTACAGTGTTGAGAATGACTATGATGTGGGGTCTGGTTGGGGCATGGTCAAATTGGGGCTGC
The DNA here is from genome assembly GCF_021461395.2 of Schistocerca americana. Taxonomy (NCBI): domain Eukaryota; kingdom Metazoa; phylum Arthropoda; class Insecta; order Orthoptera; family Acrididae; genus Schistocerca; species Schistocerca americana. Next base: position 549,854,156 of record NC_060125.1, on the reverse strand, counting down.
CTCAGGGATCAGTGCTGGGGCCACTCCTGTTCCTTATTTGTATAAATGATATGCTCTCTTGTATCACAAGTGATTCTCAAATAATTCTGTTTGCCAGTGACACTAGCTTGGTAGTAAAGGATGTTGTGTTCAAGACTGGCACTGTTCCAAATGGCGTACTTCATGACGTAAGTTCATGGCTTGTAGAAAATAATCTAACGCTAAATAGCATTAAAACTCAGTTTTTATGGTTTCTAACACAATTCAACAAAACTCTACGTTTTAAATTCACAAAATGGGCATATGATTGGTGAAACTGAAGTTCAAATTTCTAGGTGTTCAGATGGATAGTAAACTGTCGTGGAAAGTCCACGTTCAGGATCTTGATCAAAGACTTAAAGCTGCCATTTTTACTATTCGAACGGTATCTGAAGCAAGTTATCGTTTGACACGATAATTAGTCTACTTTACTTATTTTCTTTCGCTTATGGCCGGCCGGAGTGGCCGAGCGGTTCTAGGCGCTACAGTCTGGAACCGCGCGACCGCTACGGTCGCAGGTTCGAATCTTGCCTCGGGCATGGATGTGTGTGATGTCCTTGGGTTAGTTAGGTTTAAGTAGTTCTATGTTCTAGGGGACTGATGACCTCAGAAGTTAAGTCCCACAGTGCTCAGAGCCATTTGAACCATTTTTTCGCTTATGACGTATGGTATTATATTTTGGGGTAACTCTTCCCTTTCTCAAAGGACATATTTGGCTCAGAAACGGGGGGTTCGGGCAATAAGTAAGGTAAGTTTGCGAACTTCTTGTCGACCCCTGTTCACTATCTGGATATTCTGACATTGGCCTCTCAATACATATATATATATATTCTATACTGACGTTTTTTCATAACTGTTTCAGCTTATTACCAAGAATTAGCAGCTTTCACTCAACACTAGGCACATATCCAATCTGTATTTGGATCGCACTTTTTTGTGCAGAAAAGTGTGCAGTACACTGCTGCATCCATTTTCAATAAGCTACGACAAGAATTCAAAAATCTTAGCAGTAATCCACGTGCTTTCAAATCGAAACTGAAGGGTTTCCTCATGCGTCACTCCTATTATGTCGAGGAGTTCTTTAAAAAATTAAGCTGATTCCTGTGCTATATTCTTTATTGCTTTTACATACGCTTATGGATTGCCCCTTTTTTGGGTTCATAAGCATTTTACTTTTATCTGTTATTACTTTTACGTTGTAATTTTATGACCTTGGAAATCTGCTCCTCAATTTGGGCTTACGGAACTACACGCGTAAAATAAAAATAAATAAAAAAATCAGTGTCATTACTTTTCTCACACACCTCCTATAAACCGTAATCCAATTCACGCCATACATACTACAGCACACATCAAAATACCAACGTCAGTGCGTTAGAAACGCGGCAAACGAGGCACACTTACAAACTCTTCCTATAAACCCGTCTACAGAAATTCATACGTGTCAGATGCAGAGATGTAGGTGACCGAGAGCGGAAGATAGCGACGTCATGTCTACTAGATTGATACAGTGGTTTGGAAGATATATGGGAACGTAGGCTTTTTCGTCGCATTACATTGATGAAACCTTTTCGGATTATCGTCCGAGTCGTGAAGAAGTATTGTCTCAACGTTTCGACGAGTATCCTACGCGTCATCTTCAGGCAAAGTGTCGTGTCGGTTCATTTACAGTTCGTTTTCCTTTATAGCCCCACGACCACAGGCTTGTCTGCCGCAGTCCTAACGGGTGAGCCAGTCGCATGGCTCAAACACAGATGTCGCGATCGCTGGTGATCATTATGGGAGGGGGTATCAAGCGTCTCCATCCAAGACGGCTACCAGCTTCTCTTATAGCCTGCTAAATAAGTAGACCGGAGATCTTCCTGATCTGATGTATCTATCCGTTTGCTACTTTTCCCCTTGGTCTCTTGCCCTCGATCGTTGCTCCCATGACGCTTTTCTACACATTTTCTTCATCTCTTCTCACAATATTGCTAGAGAATTGGAGAATATTTTGGTGTATACGAGAAGAAAGGCACCTGGAGATCTCATGTTGCTCAATCATGGACGCATTTGTTCTTTTTGAGATCAATTTTAAGTGCATCAGCCCGTGTCAGGGCCAGAATTCAAATGCATCAGTAAACTGCTCGGATCTGGCCTTTTGGATCCACCTTTCAGAACCATAAAAGAAGAGACAAACACGAGTGTTTTTGATAATCCGGACATTTGTGGTATTTGTTCTCCCGGTCCTGCAAGATCTTGGTGATCTTCTTCGTATCCACTCTAACAGTGTGATCTCTCACGTTCACAGCTCCCTGCGTCGCAGATAGTTGGCCCAAGATTGATGAAAGAACGCGCGTCTTCCACTTCCTTTAATCGACCTTTGAGTTGGACCTGTGCCCCTCAATCAGTTGTTATGGGTTTGAACTTGCTGAGACTACTGTGTCATCCCTACGATAATGTCGTTCAGGTTTGTTAGTAGCTCAGAAAGATCATCTTCGCTGGTGGATGAAAGAACTGCGCCACCAGAAAATCTCCGGTTGTTAAATGTTCTACCACCACTTGAGATGCCTTTAGTCTAACCATCAACTTCTTACAGCATATTCTGTTTAAATGTTGTACAGTCGATTTATTAAAACTCAAGCAATGAACTCTGAAGCACTAAACCGGCTCCTGAGGAAAGGTGTACCATGGCAATGGTCTAATGATTGTGAAAAGGCTTTTTGTGAAATTAAGGATCAACTGATAAATGCTCCGTTATTATACCACCCTGATATGAATGTCGGATTCTGTTTAGCCACTGATTCATCAGATGTGGGATTAGGATCTTGTTTATTTCAAATTAGGTACATCAATGGTGTAAAAACCTTTTGTCCAATTTCATTTGCTAGCAGAGTTTTATCCACCTGTGAAAGAGCATGTACCACTACGGAATTGGAAGCTTTAGCAGTTATTTGGTCTTTTAAAAGGTTTACTTATTATGTATATGGCTCAAGGATAGCCGTTTATTGTTACCACCAATCACTTGCCTTTTTACAAACTTGTAAGTTGCTGCATCCTCGCTTGTCAAGGTGGACGCTGGCGCTGCAAGAATATCAGTTTCAAATTATTCATGTAGCCGGAAAAGAAAATATTATAGCTGGCGCGTTGTCAAGATCTCCAGAAGGAATAACACCTGAACTGGATGTAAATAATAAGGCAGAATTTCCAGTGCTTCTTCTTCAAGAAAATAATTACAAGTTATATTATATTCATTTATGTAAGACAATGGCTCAGCTTCAGAAGAAGGTTCGACAATGGAATGTTATAATACGACAATTCAATCAACAAAATCCTATGGTCAATTTGGAACACTACCGACTTGTGAATAATATTTTATTTTTTAAATCTGGGAAGGCTGAGAATCCAAAGTGGTGTGTCTGCATACCCGAAGAATATGAAGAACGATTAATTTGGTTTACACATTTGACCTGGGGTCATGTTGGTGTTGTAAAGTGTGCTCATAAGATTAGATATTATTGTTACTTCCCAAATATAAGGCGAAAAGTGCACAAAGTCATACAGAAATGTATTCTCTGTCGAAAGGCTAAGCCGGACAACAAAGGAAATAAAATTGCGCTTCACTCAATAATACCTGAAGCACCAAGATCACTTATATCATGTGATATTTGTGGACCACTTCCTAGAGCCAGAGGTGGTGTTAAGTACATTATTGGATTCTGTGATGTGTTTACAAAATATGTTAAACTATATCCTATAAAATCAGCAACTGCAAGAGCTGCCGCAGTAAAGTTTGTAAATGACTACATTCCTCATGCAGGGATTCCAAAATCTATAATCTCCGACAATGCGAAGATATTTACTGGATATTCATGGAGAAAATTAGTATCACAACTAGGAATAAAACAGATATTTACATCTTGCTATCATCCACAAGGGAATTTAATTGAACGGGTTTTTCGAGAACTAAATAGATTCATGAGAGCGTACTGTCATGATAAACAAACTACCTGGATAAACTATTTGACCGAGTTTGAGCAGATTTAATGATTTACCTCATAGTTCTACAAACTTTACCCCGAATGAACTGATGTTCAGAGATAACGAAAGAAACTTTTGGGTAGATAACTTGCCTAAACTCGAGGACACCAAAATGTCATGGGAAGAAAAATTTCGCAATGCTCTCATTAATATTACGGAGAAAGCAAGACAGCGAAAGGAAATCCATGACAGAAACATCAAACGGATTCAGACTTTCAATATCGGACAAAAAATTCTTTTAAGAAGACGCATCAAGTCATCAAGGTTGAAGAAGACCATCAGAAAATGGAATCTAATTTATACAGGTCCATATATAATAGTTGATATACCGAATCTTGGTGCGTATTTATTAGCATATCCGGATTCTGGAAGAATAAAAGGATTATTTCCCCATGTAGACCTAAAGAGGTACTTTTAAGGAAAGTGTTTCAAATTAAATGAAAAGTATTTGAGTGTAAAAAAAAATAAATAAAAAAAATAATAATAATAATAATTGAAGTGCGAAGGACAGTATGCCTCAGCTACTGTGATAGGTTAAATGACAGCATGCCAAGCATCTGTGATAGTTTAATGAACAGTAAGCGATTACTTCCGTGATAGTATAGGAATATTTAGAAAAGTAAGTGGAACTGTAGCTATTGCTGCTGTGAAGACTTACGGATTATCTGTCTACACGATGATCACCAAAGAAGCTTATGCGTGTGAAATAATATACATTCAGGGAGTGTTAATCTCCAGTGAGAATAAGTTTACTGAAACTATATGATCGAATACGGCGCTTGCGTGTGGAGTTAGTGTTTGTAAACTGACAGTTCACAGGAGAACAAATGAACCGCGTTAGGAAATTAGAATCGATTGCTACTGTCCACAGATATAAAGACTCGCTGGTTTTTTTTTTTTTTTTTTTTTTTTTTTTTTTTTTTTTTTTTTTTTTGGCGCGAGCTAAATTCTATTCAAGAGAATTTAATTAACCATCTTAGTGTGTGTTTATAAAATTAGAGTTAATAAGAAAGTTCTTCATTGAATTTATAATAATGTGTCATTTTCCAGTTGGATTTGTTTATTGTTATATTGCATTCATATATGTTCATGAGAAAATGCGGCATTTGGAGTATAAAAGAGAAAAATTAATTTCAGCTGGAGAGGTCATGCAGCAAGACTTAATTAAACGTTCTCTTTCAGCAAAATTTCATTTTAATCATGTATGAGTAAGATATAATTTTTTTTTGGAAATTATCTCAAATAATAAAGTTTTTAACATTCTGACATGCTATCCACATTCGTACTTGAAACCAAATTAGGAAAGATGCAGATCTACTTCCACCTGGAAAAGCCAACGAAAAATAAATAAATAAATAAATAAAACCAGGATTAGAACCTTTTGGCTTACTCAAGAAGATGGATGAAATTATCCATGTTTTCAAAATTGTTTTCCGATCTGGAGTTGTGATATTGTGCAACTACAGTATCCACATTCGTACTTGAAACCAAATTAGGAAAGATGCAGATCTACTTCCACCTGGAAAAGCCAACGAAAAATAAATAAATAAATAAATAAAACCAAGATTAGAACCTTTTGGCTTACTCAAGAAGATGGATGAAATTATCCATGTTTTCAAAATTGTTTTCCGATCTGGAGTTGTGATATTGTGCAACTACAGTATCGATTAAGACACCTAAGTGTGGAAAGTATAAGACGAATGGATTTTTCCCATTCCTCAGATGGAAGATTGGATGGATCAGGTCCACATTTGAGTTCAAAATGAATCTGGAGAAGTTCAACTAACCATTCTCTTCCAGGAATCTTTAATAGTTGACCATTCCTTAGACGAATTTCGATTGTTTCATGCCACAATCCTGAGTACCTGTTGCTGAGGTTCCTTCTGGTCTCTCAAATCCGTTACGTCTCCTGTCCGGTACGCCAATGCGACGCCTGTCCTCCGTGCCGTGTCCCATGTTCCTGTTCGATCAGTTTCACCGCAGTTCAGCAAGACATCGATGAAGAAAATTTTTCAGTAGATTGTAAAAAAAAATTGCATGTGTAAAGTTTTTTTTGGCTATGAGGGAGATTTTATCTTCCCTATGAATTCTAGATAACTCTCAAATTTCTAAATTATTCTGTCTTTCCTATCATCTGTGATACCTAGTTGGGGTCTAAGCCTCCAGGTTTTCCGGGGTTTCCCTGTGAAGGCCAGTTCCTGAATAGGTAGACCTGATTAACAAGTATATAAGTCCATCTTCCCTGGTTGTGTACGTGGGATGCGGGTATGCCCCAGTACACGTGAAAGCAACAACTAGGTATCTAGGTAACGAAGATACCAAATCTCTTTCAATTCTTGTAATCAAAAAATTCTTACTAACTTCTTAAAATTTATAGGAACGTATGTTCCACAAATTCTAACGAGTTAGCTAAGCCAATAGTTAGCTCACAAAGTGGATACATATCAACTTTGCTCGCTGCGAGGGGCGATGTAATGTCTCTTGCAGCGGTCTCTCCGCGATATTTTCAGAAATTTTATAAATTATATAACTCAGTACATATCTCGAAATATCTCTTCTCATCTTACCGATTATCAATGCAAAGTAGTTTTAAGCCCAATTATTCGTTGGAGCGTCCATTTACTCCATGGAATAGCTTCTCTGCTATCTATGTTTTCTCTTGGGAAAAGAATGGAGGTCTTCTTGCCGATTAGTCGTGAAAGAAGGATGTATATGTATGTATTGTTGAGCTAGTCGCCATCTTGATGAGATTCTGTATGAGAAGGAATTTAATACATGAACTAAACTAAAGTAAGTGTGTTCGCGTATTATTTAACTGATTATTATTGACAGTGTCTGCTTACTACGCTGTGTTGCACGGGATCAGTGGGGAACGTCTGATTTACACTGGACGAACCTGCCGTTTTGTATGCTCAAGATATCCAGTTACTTCAAGTAAATAGGCTAACACGGTCTTACCAGCAGATCTCCGGTCTTCCCCATGTGATCACCGAAAGTTAATAATTATTACAAATGTTTTCAGGAGATCGACTGACAATTTTCGTCGCACCGACACTTCAAAATGGCTTCACTGCCTTATGGACTTTAAGTTAAGCTCAATTTAATCAGGATAGAACAGTATTGAACTGTGTGAATGTGATAAGCCTGCTTTGTGAATGAAAATTCCCTTAACATAAGGATGTTTTTACTATCCTGATCAGTGAAGCTAAATCAGGCCGGTGTGAGAGAGGTTTTTAAATTGTAGATCCCACACAAAATATATTAAAGGGGGATAGGACAGAATCCTGTCTGAACACCATTTGATGAACTGAAGAAATCACACGTGCCAGCATTTGTCTTCACAGCTGCTAGGTGATTCAACTTCTGAGCAGTGCTGTCAACAGTGGTAGGACACCGAACTCTCCGATCACCTGCCATAACTTGTCCCAGTGAAAGGTTTCCCTACAGTCAAGAAATCAGAGAAAAACCGGAACAAAGAGTTCTTGCAATTTGTGAGTTATGCATCACATATTGAGGGTCTGTTCGCGAAATCCTTTTCCTGCAATAAAACCTGCTTGTTCTTTGGACATCTGAGGCTGAGTGTTCGGCTTCAAACGCTGGTTCGACACTAATGAGGAATCGCTCTGCCGAAAGGAAACTTTGTAACTGGAAACTAACCTACGCTATCTGTCGACAATGGACGTCGTGTGAAAGATACGATGAGCAATATTTGTTTGGACTGTCTCTAAGTACATGTTGCAAAAACAAAATCGAATTCCAGAGGAAATGTGCCTGGCGGTTCTTAGGAGAGACACCATGTAGTGTCAGTGTACTAGGACTCATCATAATTCTCTGTCAGTGTTCTTTACGGGTATAGCCTACAGTGGGTGCTTCTGTGTGTTAGTGTATCGTTTGATTCATTCCATATCCTCCAAGGCTTTGTTTCGTGGCGAGATGTAGAGAAACTCATTGATGATAGTATTGCATTCTGCATGCCCGAATAATGGAAAACAAGGAACTGTGTTTTGCTCGACCACGGAATCCTCAAAATATATTTATTAACTTTGCCATTCGATACAGTGAGCAGGTGTCTTTGGTACCACTTGTTCTGATAGCGGGACAGTTGTTTGCAGTTGTGATCTTGATATCTTGATTACGTTCCATAGATGTTATATCGCTGAAGTCTCCGTCGGAAGCTTTTCGCAGTTCCACAGGAAAAAATATGTAGTTTTTATTAAAAATAAAACACAAATAATGTCATAATTAAGTAGCAGTAAGCGTTAAAAGTTAGTTGCGTACGCTAGTAAATACGCCAAACTGCTTCGATAACTTAGCGGAAAGTACACCTCCATCGAGTTACTCGTTATTGGTGGTCTGTTTTACGTTCCGCTCCCTGTACAGTACGCGCAGCATTTATCTGTGGTGGAAACCATCTGAACGTCATCTGGCGGTTCAGCCGCCGTTACGTTTGCACATTTTTTGAATTTCCATGACAAACACAGCAAATACCTAGTTAGTGTGATGTGTCCGTCTAACTCTGCGCTCCCGCTTGCTGTTGCAGGTTGTGGAAACGGGAAGTACCTGGGGGTCAACCCCCTGGTGTTCAAGGTGGGGGTCGACCGGTGCTGCAGTCTGGCCGAAGTGGCGCGGGAGAAGGACCACGAGGTGAGTGCTCGCTCCTGCCCAGGTTCGCTCAGAATTTGGTCGCGAGGTGCGGAAACGACGGTCTGTAGCTACCAGAACGGATGCGTGGCGAGAAGTCACTGTGCTAGGTACTTCCGTGGCCGGTCATCGCTGCCGGTCCGCCCTACCACATTACCCGCAGGCTGTGCTGACGCCATCGTAGAATCAATGTGGATGACACATCGCACAGACAGCTGCTGTGTGGATAAAGTATTTACCAATACTAAACTTCGTTTGCTATCAGCGGTCTAATTACGCCTTGTCTCTAACAGCTGCTGTGCTTACTGGCTTTGATATAGAATGAAATTTTCGTTCTACAGCGGAGTGTGCACTGAGATAAAACTTCCTGACAGATTAAAACTGTGTGCCGGACCGAGACTCGAACTCGGGACCTTTGCCTTTCACGAGCACTTGTCCGAGAAAGGCAGAGGTCCAGAGTTCGCGTCTCGGTCCGGCACACAGTTTTAATCTGCCAGGAAATTTCATATCAGCGCACACTCCGCTGTAGAGTGAAAATTTCATTCTAGAAACATCTCCCAGGCTGTGGCTAAACCAGCTTTCCGCAATATCCTTTCTTCCAGGAGTGCTAGTTCTGCAAGGATCGCAGAAGAGCTTCTGTGAAGTTTGGAAGGTAGGAGACGAGGTACTGGCAGAAGTAAAGCTGTGAGTACCGGGCGTGAGTCGTGCTTGGGGAGCTCAGTTGGTAGAGCACTTGCCCGCGAAAGGCAAAGGTCCCGAGTTCTAGTCTCGGTCCGGCACACAGTTTTAATCTGCCAGGAAGTTTCATATCGGCTTTGATATATTTACTAATTGGGAGTTTACGGTACAATCATCGTGAATAATAAAAAAAACGGTTCCATTAATTAATATTTATTTGAGGTATACAATTTTGTTCTTCTATAGAACTGACAAAACGTGTACTAAAGTCTCATTCTTTCTCCTATATTTATCGTCTCACACGCTACGTATATTACTCAAAATTTACTATGGACGTGTAATATTTCAGAAGTCCTGTTCTCTTTCGCAAGTACCGACCAACCTGGCACCACACGAAATAAAATAATAACCAAAAGTTGATGATTAGTGAATCGTTATGTGACCAAAGACGAACTGAGACTAACTTCCCTGCGCTCTACATTTCATCATTAGCTTTTCGACATCTTTCGTGACGTTTCGGGCTATTTCCGTCTCGACTGCCACCGGAAAATTGTGTTATGAATCTTTCACTTTTCAGTTAATTAAAAACCGATTTAATACAGGGAATGTATAAGGAGATTTTTCCCTCGAGCCACATCTGTGGCCTATGCCTATTTATGCACTATGTATGCACTATAAATGTTCATTCTACATATTTGACATCTTCAGAAATGCCAGTTTTGATTACGTTATGATGATTGGAAAATGGGTCTCGGCCCGAAACTTATAACCGAATGAATAAAAAGTAAAAATTTACAGCGTGGACTGGTTATTCGTTCTAATGATGAACAGAAGTTCGTGACCCAAGCTACCCCAGAATGCTGGGATTTCGTCTGCGTAGTCTGATTAATTCTCGTTGCTAAACCATACCATTTTCGCACCAAATTTCTAACACATTCTGCCGTCTCTGTACATGTTCTAAAAGTACTCCCCACTCCACTACGCGCCACTGCCGTGCCACCTACCGCTACACATGGCGCCTGTGCACGTGCGCCTGTGGGAATCTCTTGCCGTCTTATACCTGCAGACCCGCAGGTGCCCCACTATGACTTTACCACCAAAGTCAAGGACGGCTAGGTGTGTGGCTTTTTTTACAGTCGTGGCCGGTTAAATATATACAAGCCAGGCTTTTAGCGAAGATGTAGAGAAAGTACACCTAAGGCAAGTTCTATGCTAATCGCTTAAGCTTTTGGGCCTAGTGTTTACATCGAAAGGGTGTTCTCTTTCATAAACACCCAATGGATAAAAGAACCCAACAAATTATAAACTGACAGTCACAAAAATGCTGTTGTTGTAGTGTAATTATTAACTATCCTGTCAAGATTTCCACGAAATGATTTATGTTGTGACCAGGTGAAACTATTTTCGTCCGCACACAAATGTAGGTTCTTTGACTGCTCCGGCAGAAGGCGTGAAATTTGAAAGACATCATATATCAGATGAGAAACACGCCTACAATTTTTTTTGTCATACAGCTCCTTCTGTGTCAGGGTATAGGAGCCTGTTACTAGGAGGAGAAAAAAATATACACTACTGGCCATTAAAATCGCTACACCACGAAGATGACGCGCTACAGACGCGAAATTAAACCGACAGAAAGGAGATGTTGTGATATGCAAATGATTAGCTTTTCAGAACATGCACACAAGGGTGGCGCCGCAGGCGACACCTACAACGTGTTGACATGAGGAAAGTTTCCAACCGATTTCTCATGCACAAACAGCAGTTGACCGGCGCTGCCTGGTGAAACGTTGTTGTGATGCCTCGCGTAAGGAGGAGAAATGCGTACCATCACGTATCCGACATTGATAATGGTCGGATTGTAGCCTATCGCGATTGCGGTTTATCGTATCGCAAAATTGCTGCTCGCGTTGGCCGACATCCAATGACTGTTAGCAGCATATGGAATCGGTGGGCTCAGGAGGGTAATACGGAACGCCGTGCCGGATCCCAACGGCCTCGTATCACTAGCAGTCGAGATGACAGGCATTTTATTCGCATGGCTGTAACGGATCGTGCAGCCATGTCCCGATCCCTGAGTCAATAGATGGGGACGTTTGTAAGACACCAACCATCTGCACGAACAGTTCGACGACGTCTGCAGCAGCATGGAGTATCAGCTCGGAGACCATGGCTGCCATTACCCTTGACGCTGCATCACAGACAGGAGCGCCCGCCATGGTGTACTCAACGACGAACCTGGGTGCACGAATGGCAAAACGTCATTTTTTCGGATGAATCCAGGTTCTGTTTACAGCATCATGATGGTCGCATCCGTGTTTGGCGACATCGCGGTGAACGCACATTGGAAGCGTGTATTCGTCATCAACGTCATCACCCGGCGTGATGGTATGGGGTGCCATTGGTTACACGTCTCGGTCACCTTTTACTCGCATTGACGGCACTTTGAACAATGGACGTTACATTTCAGATGTGTTACGACCCGTGGCTCTATCCTTCATTCGGCTTGCAGCGAAACATCGCCAATGTCTGTGTTATCGATCTAAGTTGACGTCTCTTGTGCGGCAAAGCTGCAATCTCTGGACTGTACCACAATTTCCAACAAAAATAACTGTTTTGTTAAAGTGTATTTAAATGAAAATATTAATACTCAGTAACAGATTATTGTTTTTTGTTTATAAGTCTAATTCAAATAACTTATTGAATATCTTCCCTTTCCCATCGCAGAAGAGTAGATAACTGTTTATTTTCTTTAATGAAGCATTTTCAGTTTATTTTGACGTAAGATTACCTGAGGAAGAAGGCTGACCATTTCTATATCTACATCTACATCTACGTCTACATCCATACTCCGCAAGCCAGCTGACGGTGTGTGGCGGAGGGTACCCTGAGTACCTCTATCGGTTCTCCCTTCTATTCCAGTCTCCTATTGTTCGTGGAAAGAAGGATTGTCTGTATGCTTTTGTGTGGGCTCTAATCTCTCTGATTTTATCCTCATGGTCTCTTCGCGAGATATATGTAGGAGGGAGAAATATACTGCTGGACTCTTCGGTGAAGGTATGTTCTCGAAACTTTAACAAAAGCCCGTACCGAGCTACTGAGCGTCTCTCCTGCAGAGTCTTCCACTGGAGTTTATCTATCATCTCCGTAACGCTTTGGCGATTACTAAATGATCCTGTAACGAAGCGCGCTGCTCTCCGTTGGATCTTCTCTATCTCTTCTATAAACGCTATCTGGTACGGATCCCACATCGATGAACAGTATTCAAGCAGTGGGCGAACAAACGTACTGTAACCTACTTCCTTTGTTTTCGGATTGCATTTCCTTCGGATTCTTCCAATGAATCTCAGTCTGGCATCTGCTTTACCGACGATCAACTTTATATGATCATTCCATTTAAATCACTCCTAATGCGTACTCCCAGATAATTTATGGAATTACCTGCTTCTAGTTGCTGACCTGCTATTTTGTAGCTAAATGATGAGGGATCTATCTTTCTATGTATTCGCAGCACATTACACTTGTCTACATTGAGATTCAGTTGCCATTCCCTGCACCATGCGTCAATTCGCTGCAGATCCTCCTGCATTTCAGTACAATTTTCCATTGTTACAACCTCTCGATACACCACAGCATCATCTGCAAAAAGCCTCAGTGAACTTCCGATGTCATCCACCAGGTCATTTATGTATACTGTGAACAGCAACGGTCCCATGACACTCCCCTGTGGCACACCTGAAATCACTCTTACTTCGGAAGACTTCTCTCCATTGAGAATGACATGCTGCGTTCTGTTATCTAGGAACTCCTCAATCCAATCACACAATTGGTCTGATAGTCCATATGCTATTACTTTGTTCATTAAAAGACTGTGGGGAACTGTATCGAACGCCTTGCGGAAGTCAATAAACACGGCATCTACCTGTGAACCCGTGTCTATGGCCATCTGAGTCTCGTGGACGAATAGCGCGAGCTGGGTTTCACACGTCCGTCTTTTTCGAAAACCATGGTGATTCCTACAGAGTAGATTTCTAGTCTCCAGGAAAGTCATTATACTCGAACATAATACGAGTTCCAAAATTCTACAACTGATCGACGTTAGAGATATAGGTCTATAGTTCTGCACATCTGTTCGACGTCCCTTCTTGAAAACGGGGGTGACCTGTGCCCTTTTCCAATCCTTTGGAACGCTACGCTCTTCTAGAGACCTACGGTACACCGCTGCAAGAAGGGGGCAAGTTCCTTCGCGTACTCTGTGTAAAATAGAACTGGTATCCCATCAGGTCCAGCGGCCTTTCCTCCTTTGAGCGATTTTAAATGTTTCTCTATCCCTCTGTCGTCTATTTCGATATCTACCATTTTGTCATCTGTTCGACAATCTAGAGAAGGAACTACAGTGCAGTCTTCCTCTGTGAAACAGCTTTGGAAAAAGACATTTAGTATTTCGGCCTTTAGTCTGTCATCCTCTGTTTCAGTACCATTTTGGTCACAGAGTGTCTGGACATTTTGTTTTGATCCACCTACTGCTTTGACATAAAACCAGAATTTCTTAGGATTATCTGCCAAGTCAGTACATAGAACTTTACTTTCGAATTCACTGAACGCCTCTCGCATGGCCCTCTTGAAATTACATTTCGTTTCGCGTAATTTTTGTTTGTCTGCAAGGCTTTGGCTATGTTTATGTTTGCTGTGAAGTTCCCTTTGCTTCCGCAGCAGTTATCTAACTCGGTTGTTGTACCACGGTGGCTCTTTTCCATCTCTTACGATCTTGCTTGGCACATACTCATCTAACGCATATTGTACGATGGTTTTGAACTTTGTCCACTGATCCTCAACACTATCTGTACTTGAGACAAAACTTGTGTTGAGCCGTCAGGTACTCTGTAATCTGCTTTTTCTCTCTTTTGCTAAACAGAAAAATCTTCCTACCTTTTTTAATATTTCTATTTACGGCTGAAAACGTCGATGCAGTAACCGCTTTATGATCGTTGATTTCCTGTTCTACGTTAACTGTTTCAAATAGTTCGGGTCTGTTTGTCACCAGAAGGTCTAATATGTTATCGCCACGAGTCGGTTCTCTGTTTAACTGCTCAAGGTAGTTTTCAGATAAAGCACTTAAAAAAATGTCACTGGATTCTTTGTCCCTGCCACCCGTTATGAACGTTTGAGTCTCCCAGTCTATATCCGGCAAATTAAAATCTCCACCCAGAACTATAACATGGTGGGGAAATCTACTCGAAATATTTTCCAAATTATCCTTCAGGTGCTCAGCCACAACAGCTGCTGAGCCAGGGGGCCTATAAAGACATCCAATTACCATGTCTGAGCCTGCTTTAACCGTGACCTTCACCCAAATTATTTCACATTTCGGATATCCGTCAATTTCCTTCGATACTGTTGCACTTCTTATCGCTATAAACACGCCTCCCCCTTCACTGTCCAGCCTGTCTCTGCGGTATACATTCCAATCTGAGTTTAGGATTTCATTACTGTTTACGTCTGGTTTCAGCCAACTTTCTGTCCCTAGTACTATATGGGCGTTGTGACCGTTTATTAGTGAGAGCAGTTCTGGGACCTTTCTATAGACGCTCCTGCAGTTTACTATTAGCACATTAATATTGTTATTCCCTTTTGCATTTTGTCTACTCCTACCTTGCCGCGTCTCAGGAGGCGTCTTGTCGGGCCTAGGGAGGGAATTCTCTAACCTAAAAAAACCCCATGTGCACTCCACACGTACTCCGCTACCCTTGTAGCCGCTTCCGGCGTGTAGTGCACGCCTGACCTATTCAGGGGGACCCTATATTTCTCCACCCGATAGCGGAGGTCGAGAAATTTGCACCCCAGATCTCCGCAGAATCGTCTGAGCCTCTGGTTTAAGCCTTCCACTCGGCTCCAAACCAGAGGACCGCGATCGGTTCTGGGAACGATACTACAAATAGTTAGCTCTGATTCCACCCCGTGAGCGAGGATTTCCGCCTTCACCAATTCCACCAACCGCCCGTGCGAACTGAGGATGACGTCTGAACCCAGACGGCAGGAGTCATTGGTGCCGACATGAGCAACAATTTGCAGTCGGGTGCACCCAGTGCTCTATCGCCGCCGGTAGGGCCTCCTCTACATCTCGGATGAGACACCCCGGCAAGCAGACAGAGTGAACACTGGCCTTCTTCCCCGACCTTTTCGCTATTTCCCTAAGGGGCTCCATCACCCGCCTAACGTTGGAGCTCCCAATAACTAATAAACCCCTCCCCCCGTGTGCCTGCTCGGACCTTGCTGAAGGAGCAGCCACATGTCCACTCACAGGCAGAGCGGGCGATGCCACACGGCCAGCCTCCACATTTACCCTCCGCCTCGTGCACCGCGAACGCCGCTGAACCCGCCACTCCCCTTGGTGAGAGGGTGGCCCAACCGCGCCCGGTACCCGCGAAGATGTCTCGACAGCAGGGACAGTGGGTGAAGCATGTAACACCTGGTGTGTACCTTGCGACGCACCACTCCCCACTGCCGCTACACTCCGAGGCAGCAGCCTGAAGACGGCTGACCGCGGCCATCAACACGTTCAGCTGTTCGCGGACAGTGGCCAGCTCCTCCTGCGTCCGTACACAGCAGTCACACATCCTATCCATCCTAAGAAATCAATTTACTGTAGAGAGTTAATCAACTTTTAACTAGACTGCTAATTCACTAAAGGCGGCTGACTATTGACTAAACTGTGATTGCTAGCCACTTCTTGTAGAAAACAAAGAAAATAGCACTACCTGTCTCTGGACTGTATTGAAAACGAACACTAGCACTACTGACACAATGGTTGACTAAAGGGACTCTCTGACTGTATTCAAAACTAACACGAAATCTATGGAACACTGTTAATAGCACTCGACAAATAAAGCTTCCTAAAAGCAAAAACACACGGAAGAAAAAGTGACAAGTAAGAAAAATACAGTTAATACTTAAATTAAGGTAGCTCGCTGCACAGCAGACGTGAAGCAGACGGCGGTTAGGACTGGTCAAATACTTGCTATCATAACTGCCAAATGATGACGCTGTTTACTGATATTTTAGTTTCAGTACGTTTAAGGTTGACCTCAGAAAAAATGACTGCAACTGACTGTTATTAAACGACCTGAAATACCAAACTGACTCTCTTTCTGTTTATAATAGTTAGCCTTGTTTTTAGGGCAAAATGTCCAGCTAAATATTTTTCTGTTTTTGGACGTGGCACCCCCGCCTACTTTCACTTTAATATAGCTTGCAATAAGATGCTCTAAATTCTCAAAATGAATGGTGTACTGTGACATAAACCATCACATCTGCGAGTCACAAGCATTCTCTCTCAAGGAAATATACCTTTAAACTGACTGTGCCTCACCAAGATGGTAGCTTTAACTGGTGTAGCTGCCCTATCCAAGAAATACTGCGGGTCAAAAGACATCTTTGGGCAGGGTGAGGGGGGGGGGAGGGCGTAACTGTAATAAATTTAGCGGAGCTTTTGCTGACATAATTTATTTATAAATATTTACAAGTACAAAGTCAGACCATCTAACATCTTTGTTTACAATTTAACAACAAATCTATTCTTGTTTTAATTTTTATTCCATAGGACCACAGTAACACTGCCAGTCGATCATCAAACGTGAAATTACATCTGAGGCTAATAATGAAATAAACTGAACCCCAAAACGGGATGAATAATTATAGTTACATATCCCTTTCAAATTACTAATGTTGTCACCGTTAGCTGCCTAAGACCAAATAAATAAATAACGATTAAGAACCAATGGACAGAGAATGGATACATTGTCATGACTCATCTCCGAGCATCCTATTGGAATGTTATGTAAGTGGAAACTAGGAGAGGTGAATCATCCGATAGTCACTAGTCCCTACTGTCAAAATAGTGTTTTCTAAATTTCATTCATTTTATAAATAGTTACAATTAAATGGACCGAAATTATTCCTGCAGTGACTAGATGCAGCTCACTGGGGTCAAAATATTCAACACGGTTGTGAAAATATGAAGTTTGTCTCTAATTACACAAACTTATCCAAACAATGATTAACGATACAAATCGTTTTCAGGTCTTACGTTCACATAATGACTGCAGCTGTCACTTTCCGACTGTAGCATGTTGCCAACAACAAATCTCTACGAAACTGGCAGATAAATGCCTCGAACCTTTGCCTTTCGGAACCAAGCTCTCTACCGCCTGACCTATTCAAGGAAGACTCAAACCGCCAGTCACAACTTTACTTCCGCCATTACCTTATATCCTACGTCCCAAACGCCACAGAAGTTCTTCAGCATATCTTACGGATCTACTACATCTACATACTCCGCAAGCCACAGTGCGGTTTATGGCGAGGGATACCCTACACCACTACAACTCGTTTCCTTTACTATCCCAATCGAATAAGAGCGTGCAAAAGTATAACACGACACAGAGAATGCTCCACTGAACAATCTGAGGTACGGAACCTGGGGTCGGAGAAGCCACCTTAAGGAGGTAAGGAAGTAAACTTTTCAACCGATTTGTCTAGGATTACTGTGCTATTTATTTACATGTATATTCTTTATTTAGTGCAAGGAAATTGTCCCATGACAGAACGAGATATGAATCAACGACAGACCCATTCATTGCTTGCTGCTATTCAGAGACGTACAGTACAGTAAGATGAAGCAGTACCGGTGCAGTTTCGCAACTCGGATATGGGCTTTCTCTCGATCGACAAATATGGGAGACTGGTTGATTGGAAAGAAGAAACGAGGGACCTAGCAACATGTGGACCGCTTGCTCACCCGATTTCAAACAGGAGGAGCTGAAACGTGTTGCACTGAACAATACTTGTCGTGGGGCGCTACACATACTAGCGTGTGGCAAGTACTCCACGAATAACAATTATACACATATCACCCGCAAAGAGTCCATCTAATGCTTGTGACCTGCTTTGCACCAAGGGTCGCATTGCGTCAGCGGTTGCTCCAACAATGGATTAATCGACCATATTTCCTCCAAATCGCCCTGCTTACTGAGGAGGCCTCTTTGATCGTGTTGGTATTTCGTAAAACAGGAAAACCTCGTGTGAAATGACGAAAACCCTTACTCTGTAGTGGAGTCACACCATCAAGTGCTCATCTCCTTAAGCTGGCTTCTCTGACCCCAGGTTCCCTGCCTCTAATTGTTCAGAGGAGCATCCTCTATGTCCTGTTAAATTTTTCCACGCTCTTACAGAAACACCCTGTATATGCCTCCGTAGGAGCCCTAACCTCTCTAGCCAGCCGGTGTGACCGAGCGGTTCTAGGCGCTTCAGTCTGGAACCGTGCGACCGCTACGGTAGCAGATTCGAATCCTGCCTCGGGTATGGATGTGTGTGATGTCCTTAGGTTAGTTAGGTTTAAGTTGTTCTAAGTTCTAGGGGACTGATGACCTCAGATGTTAAGTCCCATAGTGCTCAGAGCCATTTGCACCTAACCTCTCTAATCTTATCTTCATGGCTCTTGCGCGAAATGTACTTTGACGGCAGTAGAAGCATTCTGCAGTCAGCCTCAAATGCCGGTTCTCTAAATTCCCTCAATAGTACTCCTCGAAAAGAACGTCGCCTTCCCTCCAGCGATTCCCATTTGAGTTCCCGATGCCAATCTGCCGGTAACAAATCTAGAACCCCGACCTGCGGAACTGGCACTCCTGGAAGGAAGGATACTCTGGAGCCTGAGGGATGGTTTCCAGACTGAATTTTTCTTGTGCAGCGCAGTGTAGGCAGATTACAAGTGTGTGTGGAACTGGGAATTTAACGTGGGACCTTTGCCTATAGCGTACAATGTTTATGGGAGCACTTCTGTGAAGTTTGGAAGGTAGGAGATGAGGTACAGACTGTAGTAAAGCTGTCGGGGGATGGGTTTGTGAGTCGTGCTTGAATAGAAGAGTCGATGGAGAACTTGGCCGCGATAAGCAAATGTTTAATCCAACATGAAGTTTCAATTCAGCGCACATTCTGCAACAGACTGAAAATTCGTTCTGGAAACAAATCTCTTTAGAGTTCAGGTGCACTACGAAACAATTAAAATTCACCAGCTTGTTGGATAATTTTCAGTACGAGGTTCCTGTGTTAACACTCTCTGTAATCACCGGTCCTGTGATTTTTTTGTGTCCCTTATGGGACATCTCCGGCAATGATTTATTACTGTGAAAAAATTCCAAGCTACACCGTGAGTTGAAGTCAACGTTAAGCCATGGGCACTCCTTAAATGGCGGGGCTAGTCGTTTCCAAGATCGGAGGAAGGAAGGTGTTCGCCACTGCCAATAGGATCATACCCAGTAAAACAAAGTGGCTTTCAGTGCAACACGCCAGTTAATGACAGTCTTTGATTAGGTTACTACCCTTATTCCTTTCTGGCCATTGTATCCGTTGCATTCAAAACACTGAGGTTTTATTGCGAAACCGTAGTATCTGAATTTAGCGTAGATTAGATAGGTGTTCGGATTCGGAAGTGTTCTGGTAGAGTCTAAACGCTATCTTCCACTTTCTGGCACTTTCTCTGTGATATCATCTCACTTATGTAAATGAAAGTCTTTTGATATCATCATGGGTTGCTTTCCTTGTCAGGTTTTGTCTATTGCTTTTGTTTTGATGCAAAAATGGTTCAAATGGCTCTGAGCACTATGGGACTTCACAACTGAGGTCATCAGTTACCCAGAACTTAGAACTACTTAAACCTAACGAACCTAAGGACATCACACAAATTCATGCCCGAGGCGGTCGCGCGGTTCCAGACTGAAACGCCTAGAACCGCTCGGCCACACCGGCCGGCTGTTTTGATGCATTGTGCTTTGTGAAAGCCCGCGACCTTGAAAATAATGGTTTCAGAAAAGCTTTTTTATTTTACAAACAAAAATGTTATTGCACTTGTGTTAATTACTTATAACGTTTTCATTATAGTCGTTATTTGTTTAACGTGCGAAGCGAAAACATGGATGTGTAAAAGTCTGGTCCACTGTGAGAAGTTGTTTGAGTGCCCCAATCTAAGACGTTAAATAGGTCATTCTTCTGTATGTTAGAAATTTCATAGCCCTTAAGTTCCCGTCATGGGAATAACCTAACAAAATGAAAATGTACTGGCTTTTTTAAAATCTTGTAGGAGGTGTTCTGGAAAGCCGCAACTTTCCAGTATTCTACTTCCTTTCACCACGTCGAATGCCTCGCTGTCATGATTGAATGCAATGCCCGCTTGAAGATACACTCCTCGGCACTTGTCTGTCAGCTGTTTTATGATAAAGGCTGCATCTGTGCATGTGTGACCTCTACAGAACCGTTTCTTCTTCTTCTTCTTCTTCTTCTTCTGAGTAATGATTCGCTACCCTTTTGGACTGTTGTTGTTATCTTACGAGTAAACAAAGTATATTTACTCCAAACGTACAACACGACGAGATATGTAATAGAGGGAATAAATCTGAAACAAATGAATTCCGTGAAACATACAAAATCACGTGGAATATCTAAAACAATAAATTACTTTCAACCAAACTACGCTAATATGGGACAGCAGTTCTCCAAATACACACTATACTATTCAGACATCTTCACTGATGTCGTGGAGAAAATGGAACGACAGATATTGCACAGAGTATTCGAACCCTATATCCAAGACGGTATCTATGCGCAAAAGTTCAGAAAAATGTTATTTCCTGATCAAAATATTTAGTTCCACTGTACGGAAAAGAGGTCTAAAATTTTGCGGGCATACAACACGAATGGAAGACTCTCTATTAATCATAAAAGTCTTCCACATAGTTAGCGGAACCTGAACAACTAAAATTCGGTGGCTAGCCTACATGCAAAAGCATCTTAAGGAAGTGACTTTTCACCCACGAACAAGGTTAGGGACTACTTGCTTGCAAAAGATCCATGCCTACAAAAGATCGACTCGCATCAGTTTACATCCAACAAGCTGGCAGGGTCGAGTCGGAAAATCAAACGTGCTGGACACAAAAAAAGGACAGAGTCGTATTTGATAGAATGAAGTTTTATGTGTGTATGAAGGTCAACAGGTTAAAGTTAATTAGTGATTCTACGGGCTTCATCTACATCTACGGTCTGCAAGGTACTGTAAAATGCATGGCACAGGATGCTTCTAATTCGCGTACGGAACGCGTGAAGAACGCTTATCTAAACACCTCTGTCCATACTGTAATTACTAGACAGATATGTATGGTGTTATAGTATATTCCCAGATTCCTCACTTAATACTATTTCTTAAAAGTGGAAAGTCGACTTTTTAAGTTGGCTTACGCATGACAGTCTAACTTCAAGAGTTTGTTAGTTCAAATTTTTCAGCATCTCAGTGACGCTATTCCAAGGGTCAATAAAACTTGTTACGATTCGTTCTGCCCTTCTTCTTATACGTTTGATACCCCTGATTTCCTGGGCTCTACCAAATAACAGATGTCTATGTCGTGTTTCGCCTGCTACTGAGCCTGTGAGATCATTCCCTTTCATATTCCCTCAAGTTGTTACACCGAGGTATGAGCATGCGTAGACTGGTCCGATTTTTGCCTTGTAAACAATATAATCATTATAATCTTAGGCTACTACAGCTTGACCTTTTGTAAAGTGCACAGTTTTACGTTTCTGAAAACCACTTTGAACCGCTTTGTAGTCTGATCAATATCTAACTAAATATTTGAGTCTTTTGTCAGTTACTACATCGTTATAGACAATTGCCATCAGCGAAAAGACTAAGGTTACTATTAGTGTTGTCTACAAGATAACTGACATACAACATGTACGATACCTTCGCTGGGCTACACCGGAAATTTCTTTTACATTTGTCGAAGTCATTCAAGGTTGTAACGATATGGAGCTAAGTGGTGGAATGGTACGGTGATGGACATAATTTAAATGTAAATTTACTTTCAACGTCAATTTACTTACAATAACTATGCAGTAACATGGAAGCCCGTTTAGTAACATTTAACTGAACCTCCGCAAAGAACAATTAAGAACATAAAATTTTAAGAACCAATGAAACTTGAATGTTAAATTAAAAATAAAACAATACTAACAAAATTTTCTTAAAACATAAGTTCAGGAATACCAAACTATTGGAAAATAGAAAATGAACATCGATTTCAACTAATGTACACTGCAGTAAACCTGCCTGCAATACAGCACAACCTTTAAAGACTAGTGCAATACGTAATAGATGTATTAAATGGAACTAAGTTTATCAGTACGGGAGCTAATTTTATCTCTGGAAGCCTCGAAAACTGCAATCAATTTGACCAACATTTGAGGCAGCCAACAAAATAGTACCAAGATAATTATGTAACGCCTCTAGGGCTAAACAAGTTAAACGCCAATTTAAAAAAGGTAAATTGCTACATTTGCGCTGGTCGCAATCAGAACATAACTTACGGAGTTGGTAGTTTACTCAGAGAAAGCTTTTGACAATGTTGACTGGAATACTCTCTTTCAAATTCTGAAGGTGGCAGGGGTAAAATACAGGGAGCGAAAGGCTATTTACAATTTGTACAGGAGCCAGATGGCAGTTATAAGAGTCGATGGACATGAAAGGGAAGCAGTGGTTGGGAAGCGAGTAAGACAGGGTTGCAGCCTCTCCCCGATGCTATTCAATCTGTATATTGAGCAAGCAGTAAAGGAAACAAAAGAAAAATTCGGAGTAGGTATTAAAATTCATGGAGAAGAAATAAAAACTTTGAGGTTCGTCGATAACATTGTAATTCTGTCAGAGACAGCAAAGGACTTGGAAGAGCAGTTGAATGGAATGGACAGTGTCTTGAAAGGAGGATATAAGATGAACATCAACAAAAGCAAAACAAGGATAATGGAATGTAGTCTAATTAAGTCGGGTGATGCTGAGGGAATTGGATTAGGAAATGAGACACTTAAAGTAGCAAAGGAGTTTTGCTGTTTGGGGAGCAAAATAACTGATGATGGTCGAAGTAGAAAGGATATAAAATGTAGACTGGCAATGGAAAGGAAAGCGTTTCTGAAGAAGAGAAATTTGTTAACATCGAGTATAGATTTAAGTGTCAGGAAGTCATTTCTGAAAGTATTTGTATGGAATGTAGCCATGTATGGAAGTGAAACATGGACGATAAATAGTTTGGACAAGAAGAGAATAGAAGCTTTCGAAATATGGTGCTACAGAAGAATGCTGAAGATTAGATGGGTAGAACTAATGAGGAAGTATTGAATAGGATTGGGGAGAAGAGAAGTTTGTGGCACAACTTGACCAGAAGAAGGGATCGGTTGGTAGGACATGTTCCGAGGCATCAAGGGATCACCATTTTAGTATTGGAGGGCAGCGTGGAGGGTAAAAATCGTAGAGGGACACCAAGAGATGAATACACTAAGCAGATTCAGAAGGATGTAGGTTGCAGTAGGTTCTGGGAGATGATAAAGCTTGCACAGGATAGAGTAGCATGGAGAGCTGCATCAAATCAGTCTCAGGACTGAAGACCACAACAACAACAACAACAACAGTTTACTCAGGCACTAATCCATAAATAACGATTTAACAAAAGTTTGTTCACAAACAAACCTGCTTGCGTGACGACACCGAGCATGGGAAAGAAAGAAGTAACTCCTTCACATAATTTGATCATAACATAGTCGGAACGCTAACGCAAAGTGTGAAGAGTTTGAATTACAGTGCAATTTACTGAGAACCAGGATGACGGAACATGACGTATACTACAGGGGTTAAAGACCCTCACTAGCACAGGATAATGATAAGCCAGAAGCTCACCAAATAAAACACATAAATCCTTGCAGAAACAGCGCAAGGCCAAGCGGTCGCAATTCAGTCATTAGAGCTGGCAGAGTAATTGGAGTCTCTGCTTGAGAACCGCGCACTCCCTCCAGAACAAGCAGCGAGTAATGGCTGCTACTGAGGAGCAGCGACCACGCCGGAGGTAAGCACGTCCGCTACACGTCCACAAGCGAACCCTCTCGGCGAACCAATCCCCCAGCCGCAACGCGGAACCACAATGCTCACCGCGGCCCACCACAAGCCGTAGTGCCTCGTTGCACAGCAAGCCACTTCCACCAAGAAACCTCTGTCTAAGGAGCGCACGCTGGCCCTTTAATCGAAGAGCTTTCAATAAGCAATGCAACACATGTTTTTATCTGCTCATTTCGGTCGAAAAAATGCGCAATCTTCAGCCCCTATAGCGTCATGAAATTCTGATGGATGATGGCGCCATACGTAGCCTTCGAAAAGGCGTCTGTAATGGTGGTGCGTCCCATGCAGAGACCTGTCACTGAGTTTCTTTCGGCGGAAAACCAGAGCATCGCAGTTATTCAAGGTCGCTTGCAGAATGTCTACGGAAACCTTGTGGTGAAAGAAACATTGTGAGTCGTTGGGCGAGGCATCTGTCATTATCGTAACAATGTCCGCCCTGGTAGCTGAGTGGTCAGCGTGACAGACTGTCAATCCTAAGGGCCCGGGTTCGATTCCCGGCTGGGTTGGAAATTTTCTCCGCTCAGGAACTGGGTGTTGTGTTGTCCTAATCATCATCATTTCATCCCCATCGACGCGCAGGTCGCCGAAGTGGCGTCAAATCGAAAGACCTGCACCAGGCGAACGGTCTACCCGACGGGAGGCCCTAGCCACACGACATTTCCATTTATCGTAACAATGTCGCGCAAACTAGTCCGATCTTCTGCGTGCCGATCTGTCACAAGCAGCTGTGACTCCTGCAATGACCGAATGAGCGGACGTTCGCATTCGAGGTGATCGACGGGTGACCTCCACGACAACGCAAGGTCTCACAGAAGTCTGAGCACCCCAGAAGAGTTCACGAAACTTAACTGGACTGCTCTTCTTCATCCAGCCTTAAGCCCAGATCTCGTACCGTCCGATTTCCACCTGTCTGCCCCACGAACGATACACCACGCTGGTAGCAGTACCTGTATGATGGAGTAGTTATTGATGCAGCAAGACGATGGCTCCGATTTTGACCAGTTGGCATACAGGGCCTCCCAGTAAGGTTGCCTAAGTCCGTTGCATGTTAAAAAGGAGGGCGCTTTAGCCAAAATATTGTGGAATAATATGGTGTGGAATAATAATATTCCAATACTTAATATTATTCCACAATAAAAACGACCTGAAAAAAGTGTTTGCATCATTTATTAAACGCCCCTCGTGCAACCTCGCTGTCACATGTGGAGATGCCGGCGCACCAAACAGCCGCCAGCCTGTAAGAGACTACAGAGACAGGTATGGACAGTATATACAACACGGCTAAAAGGAGACTTGTTTTGTCCTGCATACCAAATTTCGTTTAGTACCCCTTACGCCTGCACTTTCCAGAATAAGGATACACTAGGGATATTCAGAAAGTAAGTTCCGATTGACCGCGAAATGGAAACCACTGTGATAATCAGAAATATTTTATCTGCAACAGTTAGCTACATCTTCCAACCACTGCTCTACACAGTCACCACTCTGACTTAGACATTTGTCGTAGCGTTGTACCAACTTTCCAATACCCTCGTCATAGAAGGCAGCCGCCTGTGCTTCCCGCCAATTCTCTACGCTCATCTATAGCGCCTTGTCTGTGCGAAAATGGTGTCTTCATAGCCAAAAGTTAATGTGTACAGAGATGAAACTCAAAGGGAGCCAATTACGGGCTGTAGTGCGGGTGATCAAACACTTCCCATCGAAAACTCTGCAGGAGCATTTTCATTGCCCCTGCAGATTCCGACCGAGCATTGTCACGAAGTAGGAAACGTATGACAGTTCTGTAATGTGGGCTGCATAACATCAGGCGAAATCTTTCACCAGGACCTCATACTTAGCGGGAGACACTATTTTCTACGCATCTTTATGTGCTCACCATGCGCTAACAACCGAAAAGAGCGAAATTATGCAACCGACAGGCATACTAGAGACACTGTCAAACACATATGAGTAAAGCTTTATTAGATTTTCACAGTGGTTTCCATTTCTTGACCGATTGGTACTTACTTTCCGAATATCCTGCTAAAATGTATGTGCATCTGAAAAATTTAAATTTTAAGCCATTTACTTGGTAATGTACGTATGTACAAGGAAACTACAGAAAGGAATAAAAGTACTGCTGCTGGAGAAAAACCAAAGTTTCGGCCACGGCTGCAGCGGCCTCCTTCTGGGTCTGGGTCTGTCAGCAGTAGTTTTACACATTATGACGCGGTACCACACCCAGAAGCCTTTTATGTCGACCGATTCTGGCCGCGGAAGCCTACGCAATTATATTACAAAAAGGAAGTTACACACTATTATGGCAGGCCAAGTAACTCTTACTGAATTTCGTACCATAGGAACTTACCACAAATTTCCAAAATTTATCTTACTAAATGCTGCGCTACACTTTGAAGTGACAGGGATTCGTGACGCTATTTTCAAACAGAGCGACCAACTCTCTGTAAACAACAGTCCGAACGTTCTACATCTACATTTACATCCATACTCCGCAAGTCACCTGACGGTGTGTGGCGGAGGGTACCTTGAGTACCTCTATCAGTTCTCCCTTCTATTCCAGTCTCGTATTGTTCGTGGAAAGAAAGATTGTCGGTATGCCTCTGTGTGGGCTCTAATCTCTGATTTTATCCTCATGGTCTCTTCACGAGATATACGTAGCAGGGAGCAATATACTGCTTGACTCCTCAGTGAAGGTACGTTCTCGAAACTTCAACAAAAGGCCGTACCGAGCTACTGAGCGTCTCTCCTGCAGAGTATACCACTGGAGTCTACCTATCATCTCCGTAACGCCTTCGCCATTACCAAATGATCCCGTAACGAAGCGCGCTGCTCTCCGTTGGATCTTCTCTATCTAGTCTATCAACCCTATCTGGTACGGATCCCACACTACTGAGCAGTATTCAAGCAGTGGGCGACAATTCTTCCAATCATTCAATTCCTCGAGCACGCAAATCCACCCTTTCGTCACCTAACCATTCGAGAACTCCTGTGTGAACTAGGGTTGTTGATAAAATATCGATATATTGATATATGGATATTTGTTCCAAAAAATGTATTTATTTATATCGGCCATATTCCTTTCTGCGATTATCGATATATCGATATCGAAATGGCAATAGCGAATACTAATATTTTTTATTTTTTTGGCAATTTTGGTAAATATTTGAAACTGTTCTATTGAAATTATGGTGGACCGCTACGGTCGCAGGTTCGAATCCTGCCTCGGGCATGGATATGTGTGATGTCCTTAGGTTAGTTAAGTTTAAGTAGTTCTAAGTTCTAGGGGTCTGATGACCTCAGATGTTAAGTCCCATAGTGTTCAGAGCCATTTGAACCATTTGGAAGTGACATTGCGTTTGATCCATACATTGCCAGAATTTCGCTGTGAATCTGTGTGCAATTTAGCCCCCTTCCCCGTCCCCCGTCGCCCACAACCCCCTGCTTACTTCAACTCTGGAGTGCATTGCCACTTGCCGCTCCATATCAATCCCATCCTGTGATTCACCAGTTATCCGTACCGCAGCAAAACCGTGTCTCCGGCGAATTCAGAACATAACACCTTCTCTTGACAATGTGCCACTCGTTTTGCGCAATGCCCTTAGCATGGGACGACAAGTGCCACTTAGTTTTTGAAGTACCCTTGTATGTGGGATTTCGACCTGTCTTCTAAAATATATACCGTTATGTAACTTTTAAGATTACGTTGCAGTTTTTGTCTGGTATCAAAAATAAGTCTGGTTTGCCGCGTGTTAGCGTGATGCGACTGTTGTGATCACCGTTGCTTTCCAGAGTTACCTCTGGCTACTCTTTTCACAACCATATAGCTTTTTTCTGGTCTTTTTCTTGACTACAGGAAAGCAGTAAAATCTAAGTTCACTAAACGAAAATTATTTCCACTCAATTAAGATTTCAATACACGTTTTAAAATCCAATGGAAATGTGCTAATACACTGAATTAAAAAGCACAACAATGCAAACTAAAGCTGTGTTGGTGTGTGTCCCAGGCTCACCATAATACACACTAACACGGTCCCAATTTCTTCCTCTTCTTTACTTTGACTGACTCCGATTTAACAATGCTGTTCGTTTAAGATTGTTTTATGAAAAACTGAAGCGATTGTCAGTCGGCTACGTTTTCTATAATGATTTACACCGTGTCCTACAAGTAAATACGCAACTGAAATCGTCCCCCATCTTGTCACTTAACTTGTAATATCTGAAATCTCCTTACTGCACATAACCTTTAAAGGTTACGATTAAAGCGCTGCGTACCTGTCCAACCCTAAGCACACACTGTCTCGATCGTGGCCTAATATGTTCCGATATTTTGTAGTAGACAGCACCTATTTCCTTATATTATCCTACAAGGCCTCTCTCAGGAAAATTCCCGACGTCTAGAACTGGTCACGAATGCCTGCGTCCGATATATCTGTGACGCTCGACTTTTTGATCACATTTCACCAGCATATGCAAAATTGTCCGGGCTGCGTGCAGACAAACGCAGAGATTTCCATACACTCTGTCTCATCTACTGCCTTATAAATGTATACTGTCCCTCATATCTCTCCTCGTCCCTAGCGCTCATGTCGGAATAACATGATATAAACACACGTTCCCATTATAATAAAACCCTCTCCGTTCCACTGCATCGCTCAGTCACCTTCTCCAAGTCCTTTACCGTAGCGGGAACCCGACTCTGGAATAACCTCCCTCGTTATGTTAGAGAACTTAAAAACATGACCGGCTTCAGAAAACAGTTAATGACGTATCTACTTAAGCAACAGTAATGCCTTCCTCTGTACATGAGTGCACTTCACATCATTACTTCCCTCTTTCCCCTCCCTTAAATCTCCCTTACCCAAAACTCGCTATACTAGTAAACATCTACTTTAGACACCAAGATATTAATGTACATCTGCACAAACCTTCATCACTATTGCCAATCTTTCTCATGTTTGTCATTATTATTTGATTTTTTTTACTGTTATTGTTATTGCTTTCACCATAATCTGTATGTATAGCACCTGATATAAAAATACTGCCACCATTTTCTTTATTAGGTCTTAGTCACTAGTCTCTATTCATATTGTCACTAGAGTAAGCTAATTTTCTCATTTAAACTATGTTCATGATGTAACTCTGATGTGTGAAATGCTGCCTGTGTGGAACACTGGTCGGATGTAAGAGAGGGCCTGATGGCCCTAATCTGATCAGGTTAAATAAATAAATAAATAAATATTTCTAGGAAACACTGACTGAGGTCGCTGGTACGACATACGGGCACACTTCAGTAACATACAAAATTCATACATATAAGTGACACACATAGACAGATAAAATAGAAGTATTAAGTTTGGAAGTTCTGTTGAAACAATAAATAACTTTGGGTTACAGTCTGCTAATTAAGGTCGACATTTCGGTAAACAGTGCAACTTCGTTTTATCAAAAATTCTTACACGAAGCTAGTAAATTTGGTGCGCATTGACTTATTACTGTTAGTAACTTAGATATATTAGTATTCAGGATGTAGCTGGTGCAAAACTTTCATTATTAATCAGTGCAATCAACAAACAAGTCAATGATCCCCGACTAAAACGAAGTTAACGTTGGCGCCAAGTAATGAATTATAAACTGGCTTGAAGTGACGCAGCCGGAAACAGTTTCCACATCAAGTTGTTATTAACAGATTATAAATGCCCCTAGTGCTTAACGATCACGGTCCTTAATACCGTGAGTTCACAGTATCAACAGGGTAAAATTGTAGTCTTTATCACCAGTGTCCTCAAAATATCGTTGGTTAAGTTATGGGCTTATTTTGACCAAGAATTATCAAAGTAATAGTGAAATAGTGTCCTCAACATAGCTGTTACGTCAACACAGTTTGTTATGTGACAATTACGTAAAGTTATGACTCCGAAATAGCCTTAAACAGCACAAATATAATTTGAATTTGAGGTGCTACTGGAAGAGAACTGTTGAAAGATAAACTCAAAACCGACTTGAACTCGTGTAACACACTTTAATTATATTTTAAGGTGTTTTTTTCCATTGATGCTCTGATGTAATATCGGTTGATAGTCGTCAGTGAGATTGCAGAGATGTGCGGTTCAAATGGCTCTGGGCACTATGCGACTTAACTTCTGAGGTCATCAGTCGCCTAGAACTTAGAACTAATTAAACCTAACTAACCTAAGGACATCACACACATCCATGCCCGAGGCAGGATTCGAACCTGCGACGTTGCGGTAGCTCGGCTCCAGACTTTAGCGCCCAGAACCGCACGGCCACTCCGGCCCAGCCGCAGAGATGTGCGTTCTGCAGCTTCCTACGTAAGGGGTCTGCTGCAAGATCTCTGCTGCCGACGCTCCGTTGTCTCGTTGACAGTGGGTAACACTGTTTTCACAACACTTCCTGCAACCGCGACGTTATTTTGACGACCGCATAATCGGCTGTCGACTGTGACAAAGAAGAATATGAGTTTCATTGCTCGTCGAACCGTTCGCAGCAATTTAGGCTGTTCTCCTACGTTCCTGCCTTCCACACGCTCCAAAGTCACTACCTATTCCGAAATAAAAAGCCAGATATTTGAGAAAAGGCAAAATATGGATGAAGTGTCAGGTCAGAGGGGTGTTCTGAACACAATTTCTACACAAAGCAGCTCAATAGGCTGTGGAGTGGAAGGGGTAGGCTAGCAATAGGACAGTGCATCACCATTGACTAGACACATTTATTGAACACATAAGTCAGGTATTACCCAAAAGGAACAATCAGTACAAATAACAAAATAATTTTCTTTTCCTTTAAGTCACTCAAACATTTAAACAGGTAGATAGCAATCATTTAACTGAAAGCCTTTTAAGAAAGTAAGACTAGAAAATTTGAATGATGAGTTAAAATCATATTTAAATACGCTCTAACTGAGCACATATTTTAAAACGAAATGCTTCCTTTAAGGAACCAGCGATCAAAATTGCGTAATCCTCAACAACCATATTACATCCAAGACATTTAAGATTAAACAGTAATATATAACATCAGAGAGCTGCAGTCCCAAGTTTTAAGCAGTACGTTTCAGATGGTCTGCACTGCAACAGTACAATACAAGTCCCTCAGAGGATCTCCCCACACAGGATGTTATCGCCGCAATCGACAAAATAACATCATTCCATGTACAGACCTAAAACAAATTAAAAGCTCTCTTGAGTTAGGTACAGTTAATTCCCTTTCAACATAACATACATCACAAGTCTAGCCCTAGGACGGAACCGACAACCCGCAATTTAGCACGTGAATAACTACAGCGATGCACTCAT
The DNA here is from genome assembly GCF_021461395.2 of Schistocerca americana. Lineage (NCBI taxonomy): Eukaryota > Metazoa > Arthropoda > Insecta > Orthoptera > Acrididae > Schistocerca > Schistocerca americana. The sequence goes on along the minus strand of NC_060125.1, from coordinate 549,822,503 downwards.
CACGTATGCTTACACAATCTAAGAACAGAGAGCCGGCTGCCCAATAGCGGAACATATAACCACGCGAAGCGTGCGGGTTTGCGGGGTGCTGATCTCGCCCTTAAGCTCAACACAAGTTCAGATACTAGTCAGCCTAAAATCTTGAACCACCATACACATTCCTCCAGTTACTGCATAGAAAGCCAATGTGATAGGCAAACAGACCAGCATATGATACAGGCTTAAGCAATTTCCTTACTAGACAACCCTCATGAATAGTAGCCGTAATTATTTCTTTTTTAAACGGAAACACACCCACAATCAAAAGACAAACAACGCCAATCATAAGGACAATAGCACATAAGCAAGTAGCAATGTTAACTTCTGCTTAGATTGGCTACAAATCAGCGCGTGATTTAACACACCAGAGAACAGTCTTTACAACATAACCATCAATACAATAGCAAATTACTCACACGTGTACTCCCCCACGATTTCGATTCTCAAAGCCATAGACAAAACGTGGAGAATGTATCACTTAGACCAACATAATGGTGCTCCCTCAGTTACCCCAAATAACTGACTCCCTTAGTTGCACAGCAGACCTAATGAAACCACCACAGTTTTCGCCTCTAAATGGTCACAGTACAAGTGAGACTCAATCACAAATGTACATCAGTTCCCGTACAGACAATACAAGCGCCTGATTTTTCACCCGTTTATCACGGCAGGCAGCAACATCGTACGGAAAAGAGCTTAGACACAAGCTCTTACCAATTCTCTTCTCCGAAAGCAGCCACCGCAACTCTCGGAAACCACTGGGACATTCAATGCAAAATCGTTACTCCTTCACACAAATTACAGGACGCCCGCTTCCCGCTGCTTGCTACGGCGCCTTCCGTTCAGGGCCAACTTGTATATCTCCATGCGATAGGTCCGGTCCCACACTCGCTGCGTGAACCGACAACCGTCTTCCACGACGTCTCGGAGCACACCACCACAGGACCTCTCTCGTTACTCCTCGCGTAGGCCCCAGAGGGCGCTGCTTACCGCCCCGACCGTGGCATGAAAGATAGTCCACCAGAGTGGCACTATCGATATGAGCCGCCACGGCTCAATGGATTTTATTGCTGCTCGTTTCAGTCGCAGCAATTAAAGCTGTACTCTTAGTTCCCAGCCTAGCCACACACTCGGAAAACGCCACACATTCGTAAATAAACAGTGAAGTATTTGTGACAGGGATGAAAATGAATGTCAATGCTCCTCGTTTAACTCTCAGCGATTTATATTGTCCTCTTAGGTTCCTGCCTGACCATAAACTCGAAAGGAGGCACATATTCCGAAATAAACAGCCAAATATTTGTGAGAAGGAAGAGTATGAATTTTATTGTCGCTCATTTCAGTAACAGCAATTTAAGCTGTCATGTCAGGTTACCGCCTAACCACACGCTCGGAAATCGCTAAACATTTATTTCTTCCTTTGTTCTCAAATAAGACGGAATGTAAATAACGAATATTAAAGAACATAGTCGTATTACAATCATAAGAAAGTCCCAGAACGTGTTAACAACCCTACCACGAAAATATATTTGCATGAATCTTTCAGCTCCAGAAACCACGACGTTATCTATTACGTTAGCACTTGGTTGCCTAATATTTGTTTCCTGTCTTGGTTATCACGTTCTCTCTTGAGGGCTTATATAGCTGATGCGTTATTAAGTGACATTTAATGATAATGGTGACGAAGTTGTGATAAATTTTCAGTGTTCCGTTACCTTGAAACGGAATATTGAAAATTATAAAACAAGCGTGTTTCATGTTTAAATTTTTAAATTACTGGCGATAACAACTCACTCCTGAGGGAGCGCTATGCATTATGTGACATTTTATTATAGCAATAATTGTAATGAATCACTCCAAGAATGACCTGCTTTTTAAAATCCACCCTGGATCCTGGATGCCACAAACCTTTGTCAGACCTAGCAGTTGTTGTCCAATCATTGTGGAGACAAGTAATTACTCCAACAAGAAGGATTAATTGTTTGAAAGATAATGTGATGGATTATTTAAATCCAAAGCTATATTCAGACTATAACTTCGAATAATTACGTCTAGGTGGCAAGTGCGACCAAGAAAACGAGAAAATGATGAAGGAGCGCTGTGTTAATTTTGTAACAGTTCAATACAACAGTTGCATCAGGGACTACCTGGAAATGTGCAAGTGTTGAGAAAGGTTTGATTACTGTCTGTAACTTAACATTGGCAGAGTGAAACAGCCTTTGATACAGTTGTCGGAATAAAGAGGTGTCCCAACAACTCACATAGAATCCATTAACTCCAAGAGGATAAATTGTCACTAATGCAATGGAACAAGACGTCCAACGGTATTGCATTCTGGGGTGAGGTACATAAGGACAGAGACGCTTCTGGAGCAAACCTGTCTAATACGTTGGTTTCTATGCTCGTTAATGGAGAATCTGGAAAAGTGTGTATCAAATGAATATACACTCCTGGAAATTGAAATAAGAACACCGTGAATTCATTGTCCCAGGAAGGGGAAACTTTATTGACACATTCCTGGGGTCAGATACATCACATGATCACACTGACAGAACCACAGGCACATAGACACAGGCAACAGAGCATGCACAATGTCGGCACTAGTACAGTGTATATCCACCTTTCGCAGCAATCCAGGCTGCTATTCTCCCATGGAGACGATCGTAGAGACGCTGGATGTAGTCCTGTGGAACGGCTTGCCATGCCATTTCCACCTGGCGCCTCAGTTGGACCAGCGTTCGTGCTGGACGTGCAGACCGCGTGAGACGACGCTTCATCCAGTCCCAAACATGCTCAATGGGGGACAGATCCGGAGATCTTGCTGGCCAGGGTAGTTGACTTACACCTTCTAGAGCACGTTGGGTGGCTCGGGATACATGCGGACGTGCATTGTCCTGTTGGAACAGCAAGTTCCCTTGCCGGTCTAGGAATGGTAGAACGATGGGTTCGATGACGGTTTAGATGTACCGTGCACTATTCAGTGTCCCCTCGACGATCACCAGTGGTGTACGGCCAGTGTAGGAGATCGCTCCCCACACCATGATGCCGGGTGTTGGCCCTGTGTGCCTCGGTCGTATGCAGTCCTGATTGTGGCGCTCACCTGCACGGCGCCAAACATGCATACGACCATCATTGGCACCAAGGCAGAAGCGACTCTCATCGCTGAAGACGACACGTCTCCATTCGTCCCTCCATTCACGCATGTCGCGACACCACTGGAGGCGGGCTGCACGATGTTGGGGCGTGAGCGGAAGACGGCCTAACGGTGTGCGGGACTGTAGCCCAGCTTCATGGAGACGGTTGCGAATGGTCCTCGCCGATACCCCAGGAGCAACAGTGTCCCTGATTTGCTGGGAAGTGGCGGTGCGGTCCCCTACGGCACTGCGTAGGATCCTACGGTCTTGGCGTGCATCCGTGCGTCGCTGCGGTCCGGTCCCAGGTCGACGGGCACGTGCACCTTCCGCCGACCACTGGCGACAACATCGATGTACTGTGGAGACCTCACGCCCCACGTGTTGAGCAATTCGGCGGTACGTCTACCCGGCCTCCCGCATGCCCACTATACGCCCTCGCTCAAAGTCCGTCAACTGCACATACGGTTCACGTCCACGCTGTCGCGGCATGCTACCAGTGTTAAAGACTGCGATGGAGCTCCGTATGCCACGGCAAACTGGCTGACGCTGACGGCGGCGGTGCACAAATGCTGCGCAGCTAGCGCCATTCGACGGCCAACACCGCGGTTCCTAGTGTGTCCGCTGTGCCGTGCGTGTGATCATTGCTTGTACAGCCCTCTCGCAGTGTCCGGAGCAAGTATGGTGGGTCTGACACACCGGTGTCAATGTGTTCTTTTTTCCATTTCCAGGAGTGTATTTAAAATGAAACTCCGCAATGAACTGAGTTCTGAGATGGTAAATGTTATTCTTAAAGTGTGAACAGGGCATCACGCCACAATAAGTGCTGTAAAAATTACATTCTTCCACCTTCCACTGTGAAAAAAAAACTTGGAACTATGCAGTCTTACTTAAGAGAGTCGACCTCTTCTGTGTTATCAAGCATGTGTTATTCAGAATGAGATTTTCACTTTGCAGCGGAGTGTGGGCTGATATGAAACTTCCTGGCAGATTAAAACTGTGTGCCCGACCGAGACTCGAACTCGGGACCTTTGCCTTTCGCGGGCAAGTGTTCTACCAACCGAGCTACCGAAGCGCGACTCACGCCCGGTACTCACAGCTTTACTTCTGCCAGTACCTCGTCTCCTACCTTCCAAACTTTACAGAAGCTCTCCTGCGAACCATGCAGAACTAGCACTCCTGAAAGAAAGGATATTGCGGAGACATGGCTAAGCCACAGCCTGTGGGATGTTTCCAGAATGAGATTTTCACTCTGCAGCGGAGTGTGCGCTGATATGAAACTTCCTGGCAGATTAAAACTGTGTGCCCGACCGAGGCTCGTACTCGGGACCTTTGCCTTTTGCGGGCAAGTGCTCTACCAACTGAGCTACCGAAGCACGACTCACGGCCGGTACTCACAGCTTTACTTCTGTCAGTACCTCGTCTCCTACCTTCCAAACTGTACAGAAGCTCTCCTGCGAACCATGCAGAACTAGCACTCCTGAAAGAAAGGATATTGCGGAGACATGGCTTAGCCACAACCTGGGGGATGTTTCCAGAATGAGATTTTCACTCTGCAGCGGAGTGTGCGCTGATATGAAACTTCCTGGCAGATTAAAACTGTGTGCCCGACCGAGACTCGAACTCGGGACCTTTGCCTTGCGTGGGCAAGTGTTCTACCAACTGAGCTACCGAAGCACCGGGCGTGAGTCGTACTTCGGTAGCTCAGTTGGTAGAGCACTTGCCCGCGAAAGGCAAAGGTCCCGAGTTCGAGTGTCGGTCGGGCACAAAGTTTTAATCTGCCAGGAAGTTTCATGTGTTATTCAGATTGTGTCATAGATTCGGATTCGCAGTTAGTTGTTTGTGCTACTGTAATACGCAGCAGATCCCAAATTAAGAATTAAATTTAAATTCACACTGCCGGCCGGTGTGGCCGAGCGGTTCTAGGCGCTTCAGTCCAGAACAGTGCTGATGCTACGGTCGCGGGTTCGAATCCTGCCTCGGTCATGGATGTATGTTATGTCCTTAGGTTAGTTAGGCTTAGGTAGTTCTAAGTCTAGAGGACTGATGACCTCAGATGTTTCGCAGAGTTGGCAACATTGTTTATTATGGAGTATGCGAGAGATGGCGCCGCTGTGTTGACACGTGGGTGGGAGGTTGTTTGCACCTCCTAGCAGGCCGGCGTGGTCTGGCCGTGGCGCGTTTCTTGCCTAGTATGACTTGTTATCACGTGTAGGGGTGTCAGTGCGCTAGGGGCACGTTGTCTTCAAAAAATTTTCAAGACGGATATTTTGCGGAAATGAGAAGAAACCGATAAAACGATTGTTTAATATTTGACGACTGCTGCGTTTACCTGCAGCCATGACAGACCATTCATGAACCGGCAAGAAGAGTTCCCTACCACCAGCTTAACATTGTGAGCTCGCTTTCTATGCAGCCTACATGTTAGGAGAACAATGAGAATTTTATAGAGCGAGACCTGGTTATAAGGGGAGCAACTTACAACTGTAAGCGATGGTAGGGAGATATAATACAGGGTGAAAAGCAGGTTTATCCAACAGAGCAAGTACAGATTTTTTTCTGTTTTGGATAGAAGGCCTGGCTTCCGTTTACTACTTTTTTTTTTTTTACAAATACTTCAACTTCAAATGTGGGTTTGACAGGTGATACAGTGCTGATCACTTTGGTAACTTTAGCTGCAGACATGTAGAGTGAAAAACCTTTAAGAAATATGTTACCGGCCAAAACCGATTTTACTATGAACTAATTTTGCATAGGTCAAACTCGTTCAGCCTGTTACCCATAGGATAAAACTGTTTAGCCTAGGTCGAATCGGTTTATCATTGTTGGAATTTACATGCTTTAGGATAAACTGGTGCGTCCTAGTCTGAACTAATTTTTGCCTAGTCGGAACGCTTGTCGCTGCTTGTACGAACAGGGAATCCCCGAATCATATATGGCTCACCCCTCGCGCCTCTCAACCGCTCTTCGCTCTCACTGTTCTTTGGTTTGAACGGTATTTTGCATCGACGTGGGCGCATGTTATGTTTCTGGTTGCGTTTAAAAGATTGGTCTGTTGGATAAAACTGGATTTCACCCTGTACTATATCTCCCTACCATCACTTACAGTTGTAAGTTGCTCCCCTTATAACCCTCTCACTCTATAAAATTCTCATTCTTCTCCTAACTTGTAGGCTGCATAGGAAGCGAGCTCAAAATCTTTAACTGACGGTAGGGACATCTTCTTGCAGGTTCAGGAATGGTTCATCCTGAAATCGGGTTTATTACTTTAAACAACATAAAACACAAGTCTCGTAAAACAAAAATGCTTTTAGTGGGAGGTTGGTTCAAATGGCTCTGAGCACTATGGGACTCAACTTCTGAGGTCATAAGGCCCCTAGAACTTAGAACTAGTTAAACCTAACTAACGTAAAGACATCACAACATCCATGCCCGAGGCAGGATTCGAACCTGCGACCGTAGCGGTCTTGCGGTTCCAGACTGCAGCGCCTTTAACCGCACGGCCACTTCGGCCGGCTTTTTAGTGGGAGGGATGAGCCTAATACTTTATTAACAAAATTTCTGTATTTGGCTTCCTCGGCCAGTAAATTTCAATGCCTCCCATTTCTTTTAAAGGTTATCAGCCTCAATGAAACCACTTTACATGCCGGCCGAAATGGCCGAGCGGTTCTAGGCACTACAGTCTGGAACCGAGGGACCGCTACGGTCGCAGGTTCGAATCCTGCCTCGGGCATGGATGTGCGTGATGTCTTTAGGTTAGTTAGGTTTAAGTAGTTCTAAGTTCTAGGGGACTGATGACCTCAGAAGTTAAGTCCCATTGTACTAACAGCCATTTGAGCCACTTTACATGAGGTATGAAGATGGAAAAGCTATCAAAAACTTTCTCACGATAGTCCAGAATAGAGAATAAGTAACAATTATGTACTTCTGAAAGAAGAAATTCCGAAAAGAATCTTAACCTCAGCCCGGATCACCAGGACAGTGTTAATCCTAAGTGTGCGCAAGACTGCCTCCAGGAGGAGACACTATCAATACACCTGTTCTCCGTGGTGATCCAGAAGAGACTCCCTGCGTCTTGTGGACAGAGTACCGACACCAAAACCCAGCGCTTTGCGACCCCACCATGCTCGATTGTTTCCAGTCATATGAGGCCGTGGGAAAATGCACCAGTCATCTGTATTCAATGCATTCTGCAAAATCCCACAAAGGTGGATAGCAACATTTTTGTACCAATCGTTGTTGTGGCCGTCAGTAGGGCTCTCTGACGTCACATTACTTCTTCTTGAGTTGGCCAATCAACTCCCTGCATTTTGCGGGACGCGCGAAAGCAGCCGTGAAAACCGCAGCCCAAAATGAACACCGGACGATGAGAACCGGTGTGTCGGGCTTCTGTTGCTTCAGATCTCAGATTCTGAGAATCACTGAAAACAATAGTTACCTGACGTCGGCCAAGTGAAGCCCAGACGGCAAACACCAATAAAAGATTTAACGGTGGCCCCAGAAAATTTCGCTCGGCGTCGCTTCGTGCCTAATACAATGGCCAATAGGTGTAGCGGATCAGCCACGGTCAGGAGCCAGCACACACTGTTTCCCACTTCCTCTCACGTAAACTAAAAAGCCGGCCAGGCCCGACCTCACGTTTTTCTGCCACACTCAACGCAGGTGACCCTCGTCCAGCTCTAGCTCACCCACACACGAAGAGCAGAGGAGCAAGGAAATCCCCCAAACCCAGTTGAAATATCACGAACAAAAATACAGTCTTCATTACCGGTTTCATTTACAGGACTGCCCCTTATCGGCCCACACCCACTGACGCACAGTAATAAAATGATATCAAATGTGAGAAAAAAATTGAGAAAAATGAGAGAAGAGAGGCCACAAGAGGCTTGTAACCTTTCAACACCCGTTTCTTCAATATCACTGTACGGACTGACAATTCACTGTGGCATTTCCATACTCAAAACATCCTCAGACCTAGTTTCAAAATCTGTATGAAGGAAATATATACACTCCTGGAAATGGAAAAAAGAACACATTGACACCGGTGTGTCAGACCCACCATACTTGCTCCGGACACTGCGAGAGGGCTGTACAAGCAATGATCACACGCACGGCACAGCGGACACACCAGGAACCGCGGTGTTGGCCGTCGAATGGCGCTAGCTGCGCAGCATTTGTGCACCGCCGCCGTCAGTGTCAGCCAGTTTGCCGTGGCATACGGAGCTCCATCGCAGTCTTTAACACTGGTAGCATGCCGCGACAGCGTGGACGTGAACCGTATGTGCAGTTGACGGACTTTGAGCGAGGGCGTATAGTGGGCATGCGGGAGGCCGGGTGGACGTACCGCCGAATTGCTCAACACGTGGGGCGTGAGGTCTCCACAGTACATCGATGTTGTCGCCAGTGGTCGGCGGAAGGTGCACGTGCCCGTCGACCTGGGACCGGATCGCAGCGACGCACGGATGCACGCCAAGACCGTACCGCCACTTCCCAGCAAATTAGGGACACTGTTGCTCCTGGGGTATCGGCAAGGACCATTCGCAACCGTCTCCATGAAGCTGGGCTACGGTCCCGCACACCGTTAGGCCGTCTTCCGCTCACGCCCCAACATCGTGCAGCCCGCCTCCAGTGGTGTCGCGACAGGCGTGAATGGAGGGACGAATGGAGACGTGTCGTCTTCAGCGATGAGAGTCGCTTCTGCCTTGGTGCCAATGATGGTCGTATGCGTGTTTGGCGCCGTGCAGGTGAGCGCCACAATCAGGATTGCATACAACCGAGGCACACAGGGACAACACCCGGCATCATGGTGTGGGGAGCGATCTCCTACACTGGCCGTACACCACTGGTGATCGTCGAGGGGACACTGAATAGTGCACGGTACATCCAAACCGTCGTCGAACCCATCGTTCTACCATTCCTAGACCGGCAAGGGAACTTGTTGTTCCAACAGGACAATGCACGTCCGCATGTATCCCGTGCCACCCAACGTGCTCTAGAAGGTGTAAGTCAACTACCCTGGCCAGCAAGATCTCCGGATCTGTCCCCCATTGAGCATGTTTGGGACAGGATGAAGCGTCGTCTCACGCGGTCTGCACGTCCAGCACGAACGCTGGTCCAACTGAGGCGCCAGGTGGAAATGGCATGGCAAGCCGTTCCACAGGACTACATCCAGCATCTCTACGATCGTCTCCATGGGAGAATAGCAGCCTGCATTGCTGCGAAAGGTGGATATACACTGTACTAGTGCCGACATTGTGCATGCTCTGTTGCCTGTGTCTATGTGCTGTGCCTGTGGTTCTGTCAGTGTGATCATGTGATGTATCTGACCCCAGGAATGTGTCAATAAAGTTTCCCCTTCCTGGGACAATGAATTCACGGTGTTCTTATTTCAATTTCCAGGACTGTATGTTGCAGTTAGGTGGAAACGTTATCATTGTGACACTTTGTGACAAACTGGTAAACTAGCAAAATTAGCGCCGTCCAATATTTTGCTTCATTAATTTAATTCATCCAAGCAAAGCTAAAATGATGGACTTCTTTAAAAATTTAGTCACATTGTAACTGCAAGTCAATCTAATTAAATATGATAAACAACCAGTCTACTCATGTTCCGCGTGCGGCCATTTTCAATCTCTGCGATGTAACATACAGCGTTGCGTCTGTAGTCATTGCAAAGTGATCGTCATGCCGTGATGTGTTGTATTGTGTTGTAAATTTTTACATCTCTCTCTCTCTCAGTGACGAAGTTACTGGGCGACAATGAGCAGCGCAAGATACTCTTTCCACTCTTCGAAAAAGAGCAAGAGGTAGTACTTTGCGGAGTGGAGCTAGAAAAATAATAACGTCACTGAACGTCGCAAGCAAAAGAGCTGCTTCACTCACTCCCAGTTCAGCAGACGAACAGTGGCGTAGCACAGGAGCAAGTTACAGCTCCGTGGAAGAATTCCGAATCTTGGCTGTGATCTGCCTAAATGGGATCCACTTTCGAGGACACCCGTTTACACCTAATGCACCCCCCTCACCCAGTTTTCTTTTTTGCTGACAAGGACACTACTGGCAGGTTGGGGACGAAACCTGGGGCTCGATACAGACCTTGGGAATCTCTGTTGAAAACGATAACTGTTCACATCATACGACAGTGTTGCAGGGGAAGTCGAAACAACAAACTTTGTATGCGACACTTGCAGATTATCAAGCCGGGAAACAACCTCAAATTCGTCAACGAAAGCCACTTAAGTCACAACGCATGCAAAGTTTTGAAATTTCTGTCGCCCTCTTACGCCATCAGCTTCGTCGTGCCTTTACAAGTTGAAAAATTGATACTTGTGTACACACTGCCTCAAAGCTGTGAATGTAAACAGGGAAACATTAACAATTAAATCCTTTGGTTTCTCTCGCCTTTTTACTACGAGATTAGTGTACATGTAAGGGTTAATTTTAGATCACATTGCAAACATTATTAGTTTTTGCATAACGTGTTCAAAAGTCCTTTCTTCTCATTACCTCCACGGGACTGGTAGACTTACTCAAGCTGATAGTGTAGGCAAATTACTTTTGCAGCCCATTAAATATACATAATCTGGATCTAATTTTAACTAACATCGGTATGCTCATAATCCAACGACTGTAACTCAAAAACTGCTACTGCAAATGAAAAATTTCTTGTATGAAAGTTGGGGAGCATCAAATTCTGCGTAAAAAGAGCTAAATTTTAAAATTCGCTCGCTCATATGCAAAGATACCATTAAAAAGATGGATGTACTCGTAGCGCTAAATTCCTGCTAAGACTTTTTTGTGAAGTCAAATTACTTTTGAATCCCAAGTCATCCACATTCGGCCAATTATCCAGATTTAAGGGCAGATTAGTTAGGTACCTACCAACCCATGTCGTTAGCTCTATGAGTTAACATTAGCTAATCGCCATACGAGTGCAAAGTGATAATATCGGCATTAAAAATGAAAATCAAAGTATAATATAAAAATGATAAGAGATATATCTTTACAGACATTGTTTAAGCAATTACCGTTCGTATTTACATACATGTTGTTGTTGTTGTTGTTGTTGTTGTGGTCTACAGTCCTGAGACTGGTTTGATGCAGCTCTCCATGCTAATCTATCCTGTGCAAACTCCTTCATCTCCCAGTACCTACTGCAACCTACATCCTCCTTCTGAATCTGCTTAGTGTATTCATCTCTTGGTCTCCCTCTACGATTTTTACCCTCCACGCTGCCCTACAATGCTAAATTTGTGACCCCTTGATGCCTCAGGACATGTCCTACCAACCGATCCCTTCTTCTGGTCAAGTTGTGCCACAAACTCCTATTCTCCCCAATCCTATTCAATATCTCCTCATTAGTTACGTGATCTATCCACCTAATCTTCAACATTCTTCTCTAGCACCACATTTCAAAAGCTTCTATTCTCTTCCTGTCCAAACTATTTATTGTCCATGCTTCACTTCCATAGATGGCTACACTCCATACAAATACTTTCGGAAACGACTTCCTGACTCTTAAATCTATACTCGATGTTAACAAATTTCCCTTCTTCAGAAACGCTTTCCTTGCCATTGCCAGTCTACATTTTATATCCTCTCTACTTCGACCATCATCAGTTATTTTGCTCCAAAAATAGCAAAACTCCTTTACTACTTTAAGTGTCTCATTTCCTAATCTCATTCCCTCAGCATCACCCGATTTAATTCGACTACATTCCATTATCCTCGTTTTACTTTTGTCTATGTTCATATTATATCCTGCTTTCAAGACACTGTCCATTCCGTTCAACTGCTCTTCCAAGTCCTTTGCAGTCTCTGACAGAATTACAATGCCATCGGCGAACCTGAAAGTTTTTATTTCTTCTCCATGGATTTTAATACCTGCTCCAAATTTTTCTTTTGTTTCCTTTACTGCTTGCTCAATATACAGATTGAATAACATCGGGGAGAGGCTACAACCCTGTCTCACTCCCTTCCCAACCACCGCTTTCCTTTCATGCCCCTCGACTCTTATAACTGCCACCTGGTTTCTGTACAAATTGTAAATAGCCTTTCGCTCCCTGTATTTTACACCCGCCACTTTCAGAATTTGAAAGAGAGTATTCCAGTCAACATTGTCGAAAGCTTTCTCCAAGTCTACAAATGCTAGAAACGGAGGTTTGCCTTTCCTTAATCTTTCTTCTAAGATAAGTCGTAAGGTCAGTATTGCCTCACGTGTTCCAACATTTCTACGGAATCCAAACTAATCTTCCCCTACGTCGGCTTCTACTAGTTTTTCCATTCGTCTGTAAATAATTCGTGTTAGTATTTTGCAGATGTGGCTTATTAAACTGATAGTTTGGTAATTTGTCACATCTGTCAACACCTGCTTTCTTTGGGATTTGAATTATTATATGGTTCTTGGTATTTCGCCTGTTCGTATATCTTGCTCACCAGAAGGTAGAGTTTTGTCAGGACTGGCTCTCCCAAGGCCGTCAGTAGTTCTAATGGAATGTAGTCTACTCCTGGGGCCTTGTTTCGACTCAGGTTTTTCAGTGCTCTGTCAAACTCTTCACACAGTATCGTATCTCCCATTTCATCTTCATCTACATCCTCTTCCATTTCCATAATATTGTCCTCAAGTACATCGCCCTTGTATAGACCTCTATATACTCCTTCCACCTTTCTGCTTTCCCCTCTTTGCTTAGAACTGGGTTTCCATCTGAGCTCTTGATATTCATACAAGTGGCTCTCTTTTCTCCAAACGTCTCTTTAATTTTCCTGTAGGCTGTATGTATCTTACGCCTAGGGAGATAAGCCTCTACGTACTTACATTTGTCCTCTAGCCATCCCTGCTTAGCCATTTTGCACTTCCTGTCGATCTCATTTTTGAGACGTTTGTATTCCTTTTTGCCTGCATCATTTACCGCATTTTTATATTTTCTCCTTTCATCAACTAAATTCAATATTTCTTCTGTTACCCAAGGATTTCTACTAGCCCTCGTCTTTTTACCTACTTGATCCTCTGCTGCGTTCACTACTTCATCCCTCAGAGTTACCTATTCGTCTTCTACCGTATTTCTTTCCCCCATTCCTGTCAATTGTTCCCTTATGCTCTCCCTAAAACTCTGTACAACCTCTGGTTTAGTCAGTTTATCCAGGTCCCATCTCCTTAAATTCCCACCTTTTTGCAATTTCTTTAGTTTTAATCTACAGTTCATAACCAATAGATTGTGGTCAGAGTCCACATCTGCCCCTGCAAATGTCCTACAATTTAAAACCTGGTTCCTAAATCTCTGTCTTACCATTATATAATCTATCGGATACCTTTTAGTATCTCCAGGATTCTTCCATGTATACAGCCTTCTTTTATGATTCTTGAACCAAGTGTTAGCTATGATTAAGTTATGCTCTGTGCAAAATTCTACCAGACGGCTTCCTCTTTCGTTTCTTACCCCAATCCATATTCACCTACTATGCTTCCTTCTCTCCCTTTTCCTACTGTCGAACTCCAGTCACCCATGACTATTAAATTTTCGTCTCCCTTCACTACCTGAATAATTTCTTTTATCTCATCATACATTTCTTCAATTTCTTCGTCATCTGCAGAGCTAGTTGGCATATAAACTTGTACTACTGTACCCATTCGTGTCTATCTTGGCCACTATAATACGTTCACTATGCTGTTTGTAGTAGCTTACCCGCACTCCTATTTTTTTATTCATTATTAAACCTACTCCTGCTTTAACCCTATTTGATTTTGTATTTATAACCCTGTATTCACCTGACCAGAAGTCTTGTTCCTCCTGCCACCGAACTTCACAAATTCCCACTATATCTAACTTTAACCTATCCATTTCCCTTTTTAAATTATCTTTTTTAAATTTTCTAGCCTACCTGCCCGACTAAGGGAACTGACATTCCACGCTCCGATCTGTAGAATGCCATTTTACATTCATATAAAACTTATTTTTTGATGTTTTTCTGCGTTTCGGGGAAGATGGTCCAGATGTCTGACTTCTTGTGGCGTTGGACATAAATCGACTTCTTCCTCGACGATGTCGACTTTATCGTTGATTTGCGTCTCTTCTGTTAGAGAGTGAAGGCATGAAAGCCCCTTGCAATCGCTGCATATAGCGAAGCTCTCTAGGGACGCTTTGTTGCAGAAACATGCTGCTTGGCGCGTCTTCTTGTATTTGCAGGAAACTATTTTGTGCAGTTCCATGGGCCGATGACGATTGGCTGATTGCAACTGGGATCACGCCGTTTTTTGTGGTCTTCCATCCCCATTACGGTGGATCAAAGGTATTGCTCCTCCATATCTGAACCTGCAGGTAGACCCTGAGGGAGCGCTCGGCGAGCGACGGCTTCGGTGGGAAGCAAATATTATTTTTCGATAAAGCTCTCTGGAATAGCTGCAGACGAATTCCATTCAAAGCTTCGGAGCTGCCACCCGTTTGTAGACAGGCAATGAACTTGACTCCTGCCTCGGTGACCTTATCGGGAGTGGCGAAAGAATGCACGAATACAGGGGAGATGTACTTATATATTTGCGTGTTTATGAATTTGATTTTGCGTTCCCGAGAAAATGTAGCGGTGGTGCGACAGCCAATGAAGGCGTGAAGAAAGAACAAATGATTTTTGGCTTCTTCTGAGAGCTAAGAGCTGGCCGGGGTGGCCGTGCAGTTCTAGGCGCTACAGTCTGGAACCGCGCGACAGCTACGGTCGCAGGTTCGAATCCTGCCTCGGGCATGGATGTGTGCGATGTCCTTAGGTTGGTTAGGTTTAAGTAGTTCTAAGTTTTAGCGGACTGATGACCACAGAAGTTGAGTCCCATAGTGCTCAGAGCCATTTGAACTATTTATTTTGAGAGTTAAGAACTGGTTGGTTGGTTGGTTTGGGGAAGGAGACTAGACAATGTGGTCATCGGTCTCATCGGATTAGGGAAGGATGGGGAACGAAGTCGGCCGTGCCCTTTCAGAGGAACCATCCCGGCTTTTGCCTGGAGTGATTTAGGGAAATCACGGAAAACCTAAATCAGGATTGCCGGACGCGGGATTGAACCGTCGTCCTTCCGAATGCGAGTCCAGTGTCTAACCACTGCGCCACCTCGCTCGGTAGTTAAGAATTAAGGGGTGCTGTAAACGGATATGTCTTGGTTGCGTTTTCCAGGTTGCGTAAGGTGCATATTGATGACGGGTTCTCCCTGCTCATTACTGACAGCTATATGGTCAGTCAGCAAGACCAACAAACATGTATCTTCCTCGACAATGAAGACGTTGCCTCTCTGCCTCGACTTTTACACAGTTGTGCCAATAATCAAGGGGCCCACGTCCTCTTTGTTCTGCTTGACTTGATCTACAACTACATCTACATCATACTCCGCAAGCCACCTAATGGTGTGTGGCGGAGGGTACTTTCGTTACCACTATCTGATCCCTCCAACCAGGTTCCACACGCGAATACTGTGTGGGAAGAATGATTGTCTTTAAGCCTCTGTATTGGGTCTAATTTATCGAATTTTCTTCTCGTGGTCAATATGCGAGATGTATAGGGGGGGTGGGGGGAAGTAATATGTTGTCCGACTCCTCCCGAAAAGTCCTGTCCCGAAATTTCAATAGTAAATCTGTCCATGATGCACAATTTCTCCCGTGTAACGTTTGCCAGTGGAGTTTGTTTAGAATCTCCGTTACGCTCTCTCGCCAGCTAAACGATCCCGACACGAAACGCGCCGCTCTTCGTTGAATCTTCTCTGTCTCTATCAGCCCTACCGGATACGGATCCCAGATAGATGAACAATACTCAATAATCGTGCGAACAAGCGCCTTACAAGCCACTTCTTTCGTGGATGAGTTATATGTCTTTAAGATTCACAATAAAGGATGGCAGCCAAAAACAGTTGCAGGATAGAATTTTTTTATTAAAATTCTTGACCAAGGTTTCGGTACATATAAATATACCTTCATCAGAAGTACATTTCCTGAATAGAAAGACACATTCATTAGAAAAGCCATATCAACGAAAGTTTATTTTTTTCTTTTTTTTCTTTATTGTTATTTTCAAACTCGTACAAACAGGCAGGCTGTCAGCAGCATGGTACGCCGCTCTTCAGCCGTAGAGGAGATAAAGATAGAACAGAAAGAATACACAAATGTGACATAACGGTGGGTAATAAAACAGTAGACACATAAAGACAAACACGGAGCCGTTCACACTTGACGAAAATTCACTACAAACTGTTGTCACGACGCACTAACACTGAAGATGGCGATGGCACAGGTGAACGATGGAGTATGACGGGAACACTGAACACGAAACACGACGGCACTCACGAGACACTGATGGCGATGATCTCCGGCGCGCGAATGTCCACTCAGCGTGTACGAGTCCGGGGACCTGCCAAGAGAGGAGGTGGAGGAGGAGGAAGGGGAAATGGGAGAGGGGAGAGCAGAGATGCCATGGGCAAAGGAGAGAGGGGGAGGGAGGAAGGGGGAGTGAAGCCCGGAGGAGAGGGTAGGAGGGAGGGGGGAAAGGAAAGAGAAGGGAAGGGAAAAGGGGGGGGGAGGGAGAGTGCCTGAAGGAAAGGACACAGGAGGGGGGGGGGAGGATCAAAGTTGATAGGAGGGGTAGATGCAGGGGAGGAGGACATCATCAGGGAGGGGGAGCTGGCGGAAGCCACCTTGGGAGAGGGTAAGGAGGGTGGAGAGATGGAGACCGGGTGGGACATGGGAGTACAGGCGCGGCAGCGGGCGGGGGTGGGAGAGGACCGGGGAGACGAGCGGGTGAGGTGGATCGAGTTTACGGGAGGTGTATAGGATTCGTATCCTTTCGAGGAAGAGGAGGAGGTGGGGGAAGGGGATAAGGTCATACAGGATCCGCGTGGGGGAAGGGAGATGGATGTGATAGGCAAGGCGGAGAGCATGGCGTTCAAGGATTTGGAGGGATTTATAAAAGGAAGGGGGGGCGGAGATCCAGGCTGGATGGGCGTAACAGAGGATAGGGCGGATAAGGGACTTATAGGTGTGGAGGATGGTGGAGGGGTCCAGACCCCACGTTCGGTCGGAAAGGAGTTTGAGGAGACGGAGTCGGGAACGTGCCTTGGCTTGGATTGTCTGGAGATGGGGAGTCCAGGAGAGGCGACGGTCGAGGGTGACGCCAAGGTACTTAAGGGTGGGGGTGAGAGCGATGGGACGGCTATAAACGGTGAGATAGAAATCAAGGAGGCGGAAGGAGGGAGTGGTTTTGCCTACAATGATCGCCTGGGTTTTGGAAGGATTGACCTTGAGCAACCACTGGTTGCACCAAGCGGTGAACCGGTCAAGATGGGATTGGAGAAGGCGTTGAGAGCGTTGCAGGGTGGGGGCGAGGGCAAGGAAGGCGGTGTCATCGACAAACTGGAGAAGGTGGACGGGGGGTGACGGCGGCGGCATATCCGCCGTGTACAAAAGGTACAGAAGGGGGGAGAGGACGGAGCCTTGGGGCACACCGGCAGAGGGGAAAAAGGTGTAGGAATCGGTATTATGGATGGTGACATGGGAAGGACGGCGGGAGAGAAAGGAACCGATCAGACGAACGTAGTTAATGGGAAGGGCGAAGGTTTGGAGCTTGAAGAGGAGACCGGAATGCCATACGCGGTCATATGCGCGTTCGAGGTCAAGAGAGAGGAAGATTGCGGAGCGACGGGAATTGAGCTGTTCGGAAAGGAGATGAGTGAGGTGAAGGAGAAGATCGTCGGAAGAGAAGGACGGCCGAAAGCCACACTGGGTAACGGGGAGGAGGCGGTGCTGGCGGAGATGCTGGTGGATGCGGCGGGTGAGGATAGATTCCAGGACCTTGCTGAAGACCGAGGTAAGGCTGATGGGACGGTAGGAGGAGACGGCGGACGGCGGTTTGCCAGGTTTGAGGAACATGAGGATACGGGAGGTTTTCCACAGGTCGGGGTAGTAACCGGTGGACAGGACTACATTGTAGAGCCTGGCCAGGGTGGAGAGAAAAGAGACAGGAGCTTCACGAAGGTGACGGTAGGTAACACGATCGTGACCAGGAGCGGTGTTGTGTTTGGTGCGGAGTGTATTGATGAGATCCTGTGTGGTGATGGGGGCATTAAGGTCCGTGTGTGGAATGTTGTCCAAGTACTGGAAACCAGGAGCGAGGGGAGGGACAGAGGTGTCAGTTCGATCGCGGATATCTGGGAAGAGGGAGTAATCGAACTGGGGATCATCAGGGATGGAAAACACATCGGACAGGTAGGAGGCAAAGTGATTGACCTTACTAAGGGCGTCAGGGAAGGGGTGATCATCGTGGAGAAGAGGATAGTAGGGGGAGGGTTTAGTTCCGGTAAGGCGACGGAAGGCGGTCCAGAACTTGGACGAGTTTATAGGGAGGGTAGCATTTAAACGGGTGCATGTCTGTCGCCAGTCCCGGCGTTTCTTGGCCGCGAGCAAATTTCGAATGTGTCGCTGTAGTTGCCGGTGGCGTCGTAGGGTGTCCGGGTCACGCGTGCGGAGGAAGGCACGGTAGAGACGACGGGATTCACGGAGGAGGAGGACGGCCTGTGGTGGTAAGGTAGGACGGTGGGGGTGGATGGCAACAGTAGGGACGTGGGCCTCCACGGCCTCAGACAAGGTCTGCTGGAGAAAGGAGGCGGCATGGGTGACATCATCGGGACGGCGGTAGGCGAGAGGGTGGCTATCGACCTGAGTGGAGAGGGTATCCCGGTAGGCATTCCAGTTGGCACGGGAATAGTCATGGATGTACTTAGGGGGAGGGTCATGACGAGGGTCGGGGCGGGGGCGACGGCCGTCTGAAACGGTGAGGAGGACAGGGAGATGGTCGCTACCAATAGGCTCCAGGACATCCACCGTAATGCGACCAAGGAGGTTGGGGGAGGAGAGGATAACATCGGGAGTGGAGTTGGATTCGGGACGGGTGTGCTGGGGGATGGGGATGAGGTCGCCTTGAAGGGAGGAGAGGAACCGATGCCACCGCAGTAACTGGGCAGCGGAGCGACTATGGATGTTGAGGTCGGCAGTGATCACATAGGAGGAGAAGGTACGGTCGATGTGGGAGAGGAAGTCGAAAGGAAGAGGGGCGTTGGGGCGGACATAGATGGTGGCACAGGTAATGGTAAGGCCGGGGAAGAAGAGACTAAGGATCAGGTGTTCGGTGGGGTCGGGAAGGAGAGGCTGGAGCCGAACGGGGATCTGGCGGTGGTGGCCAATGGCAACTCCGCCACGCGCAACTGGGAGGGGATTATCGGAGCGGTGGAGGAGATAGGGGGAGGTGTGGATGGAGTGGTGGGGTTGGAGGAAGGTTTCATTGAGGAGGAAGGCATCCACACGGTGGGTAGCAAGGGTGTGCAGGAAGAGGTTCTTGTTGGCGGGAAGGGAGCGGATATTGTTGAAAAGGATACGATGCTGTCGCGCCATGATAAGGACTTATACGAGGGTGTCAAGGCGGGAGAAGGTGAAATGGGCCTGGTTATTGGAAAAGGTGGCGTACATTTTAAGGTGGAATATGGAACGGGCGGCGAGGGAGATCTGTTGTAAGGTGTGGGGGCGCTGAAAGGGATGGACGTTTTGGAGGACAATGGTGAGGAACCTGATGATGTCCTCAGCAGTGGGGGGGGGGGGGGGGCGAAGGGAATTGCCAGGAGGGGTGGGGGCGTCCAGGGGACGGACAGGTACGGTGAGTGCAGGAGTGGTGGGAGGGGGTCGGGCTTTACACTTTTGGGAGTAGGTGGGGTGGGGGAGGCTGCAGGTATTACAGGAGGGAGGGGATTGGAGGTTGGGGCACTGCCGGAGGAAGTGCGCTTGCCGACAATGCGGGCAGGTGGGGGCCTCGCGGCACTCTGCTGTTGGATGTGCATTGTAGCGCAGACATCTCTGGCAGCGCAGGGATTGAGGGGGGGAACGGGAGGGGTCGACCTTGAACCGCTGATTGAAGAGGAGGGCACCCTCCTTCAGGAGACGGTCAATGGAGGGGGCGTCCTCAGAGAAAACCCGCATAAGGCGGGTGGGGCCGGTCGCGTTGAAAATGCGGCGGACTGCCCGCACCTCCAGGGTGGGATGGGCCTTCAGCTCCGCCAGCACCTCCTCCTCCGTGATCGACGGGCTAAGCCAAGTGATCACGGCGGTGAGGGTCGGTGGGCGACGCGGGGGTTGGGGTTGGCGGGTAGGAGATGGGGAGGGAGCAGGGGTGAGGGTGGCGTGAGGACCAAAACGGGTGATGGGGAGGCGGGAGAGGATGTCAGTATGGAGGGTTGGGCTGGGGGAGGAGATAAGAACAGAATCCTGTCTGGGAGTAAGGAGAGAGATGGGGGCGCCAGGGAAATGTTGGCGGAGGAGGAGGGAGAGATTCCGGGCCTCGAGGAAGGAAGGATCGGGACGGGACAGGAGATATTTGTAGAGACCGGGTGGGGAGGAGGAGGAGGAGGGAGCGGGGCCTGGTGGGGAGACGTCCATGGCATTTTGGGGTGGGGATGGGGGGCGGGGTGGAGCCTTTTTAGGAGCAGAGGAAGTGGAGGCGCCACTAGGGCGTTTGACAGCGGCAGATGGGCGGGTGGTGACATGAGGGACGGGAACGATGGGGAGTTGGCGGGAAGGGACAGGTCCCGGCACGGACGCAGCAGTCGGCGCCGGAGATAGTGACTGTGACGGTGCAGGCGAATGTGGCAGTGATGGTGATGGTGACGATGATGACGGTGGTGGCGGTGATGGCGATGGCGATGGCGACGGGGAGAGCTGGGCGTGGGCAGTGGCCCGACGGGCCACCACCCTAGCCGGAGCTGCAGTGACAGGCTGGGGGAGTGGGGGGAAAGGATCAGAACGAGAGGAAGAGGCGGGATAGGGGGCGACAAAGAGCGAGGGCGAAGGGATAGAGAGGAGGGGAGGGATGGAAGGAGGGGGGTGGGACTGGGCACACCAAGTGATAGTGGTGGAGGCGGCGGAAGGGGACGTATACACGATGGCGGTGGTGGTAGTAGTGACGGTGGTGGTGGGGGCGGACATGACGACAAGAAGAAGAAAGAAAAACACAGCACTAAAAGGACAGGACACACACTGGGAGACGACGGACGGCGACGGCGACGGCGACGGCGACGGCGACGGCGACGGCGACGGCGACGGCGACGGCGACGGCGATGGCGACGGCGACGGCGACAGGCAGGGACGCTGCTGCCGCGGACGGGGCCGGGGCGGCGGCGGCTGCTGCTGCTGCTGCTGCTGGCTGGACTGCTGCTGGCTGGACTGCTGCTGCCACCGGAGGGCTGGCTGGCTGGCTGGCTGGCTGGCTGGCTGGCTGCGGGACCACTGCTGCAGGCCGGGACCGGGAACTGCTGCTGCTGCTGCTACTGCTACTGCTACTGCTACTGCTACTACTACTACTACTGCTGCTGCTGCTGCTGCTGCTGCTGCTGCTGGCTGGCTGGCTGGCTGGCTGGCTGGCTGGCTGGCTGGCACCTGTAACCCCTAGCACTTCGATTAGCGCGAAAATGGCACTATCGAAGGGCGGTAACCTTGCGGTGTACCGCCGGAGATGATCAACGAAAGTGAGAAACAGAAGCTTAAATAACGGTGAAATTGCTAAAGTAATACAGGCACACAATCTTTAGTACTTACTAAAATTACATCATGCACTGGAGAATAATGAAACAATTATGCCAAAAGGCGTCGTCAGTAATTAAAATATCATCTCCATTTGTACAACATGTGTAATGGGTACAGGATCAAAGCGAACAGTTTAACAATGTTACTTCGCCTATGAACTGTTGAGACACGAGTGTGAAGGCACTAAGGCAGATTGTTTCGCCGAGAGAGGGCACTTGCATGTGCCAGACTCGCGCATATTACAATCCATAAATACATACATAAGCGCATCAAAATTATTAAAGGTTGTGTTAATTCAAACTTTAATAATTTTGATGCGCTTATGTATGTATTTATGGATTGTAATATGCGCGAGTCTGGCACATGCAAGTGCCCTCTCTCGGCGAAACAATCTACCTTAGTGCCTTCACACTCGTGTCTCAACAGTTCATAGGCGAAGTAACATTGTTAAACTGTTCGCTTTGATCCTGTGCCCATTACATATGTTGTACAAATGGAGATGATATTTTAATTACTGACGACGCCTTTTGGCATAATTGTTTTATTATTCTCCAGTGCATGATGTAATTTTAGTAAGTACTAAAGATTGTGTGCCTGTATTACTTTAGCAATTTCACCGTTATTTAAGCTTCTGTTTCTCACTTTCGTTGATATGGCTTTTCTAATGAATGTGTCTTTCTATTCAGGAAATGTACTTCTGATGAAGGTATATTTATATGTACCGAAACCTTGGTCAAGAATTTTAATAAAAAAGTTCTATCCTGCAACTGTTTTTGGCTGCCATCCTTTATTGTGAAGAATTTTAACAGTTGCTGCTGCAGCCATGTTTAAAAAATGTCCTTAAGATTCTTACGATGAATCTGAGTCTGGTTT
The DNA here is from genome assembly GCF_021461395.2 of Schistocerca americana. Lineage (NCBI taxonomy): Eukaryota > Metazoa > Arthropoda > Insecta > Orthoptera > Acrididae > Schistocerca > Schistocerca americana. The sequence continues at coordinate 549,799,876 of NC_060125.1, read as the reverse complement.
CTGCTTCTCCCGCCATCTATTCCACTTAAGGTCGCTCTGGATAGTTACTCCTAGACATTTTACGGCAGACGCTGTCTCCAGCTGTTTGTTATCAATAGTGTAGCTGTACAGTAGTGGATTTCTTTTCCTATGTACGCGCAATATGTTACATTTATTTACATGCCAGGGCCTGCACCAATCATCAGTTCTCTGCAGATCGTTCTGCAAATTCTTACTATCTTCTGGCGTTTCTGCTTTGGTTGCTTTGGTATAGACAACTGCAACATCTGCGAATAGACTTAACGATCACCCCACGCTTTTTACTAGATCGTTAATCTGTATTGTAAACAGCAGCGGTCCTATCACACTTCCCTGTGGTACTCCGCGTATTACCTTTGTATCTGTCGATTTTGTTCCGTTAAGAGCGATGTGTTGAGTTCTATCTGCAAGAAAGTCTTCAATCCAATCGTAAGTCTGGTCCGATACTCCGTAACCTCGTATTTTTCTCCTTAAACGGCAATGCGGGACGGTGTCAAATGCCTTACTGAAATCAGGGAACACGGCATCGACCTGAGCGCCGCTGCTCACTGCGCTGTGGATCTCATGGAGGAACAGAGAGAGCTCAGTTTTGTAGCATCTCTGTTTGCGGAATCCAAGTTGATTTTTATAGAGGAGATGCCTCTCAGCACATTGAAACAAAGACGTTTCTTATTAAGTTTATTTAACAAGAAACGTTCTTTTGGTACAGTTCCTGACATTGTCTCATCAAATAAATCAGGTGCGGATGACACAGTGTGGGCTCTTCAGGCACTTTCAGCAGATTGCAGGAGAGTGTGGTGTCTGTTCTTTTGAACATATCCGAAAGAACAGACACTACGCATTCATGCAATCGATTAGCCTCGATGAGAAATGAATCCACAATATCCAGTGCGGATGCACACTTACGGTCGACTTCCAGCGGAAATCTAAAACTAGCAAGCATGTACGACATGGACGGGGACTGCAGATAGGTGGCGCTAGCTGGAGGTGTGGTACGGCCGAGGTTGCCGAGACAGTCCGCGCAGTTGCGATAAACACTGTGTGCGGGTGAAAAACTGTTCAAATTGCTCTGAGCACTATGGGACTCAACTGCTGTGGTCATCAGTCCCCTAGAACTTAGAACTACTTAAACCTAACTAACCTAAGGACATCACACACATCCATGCCCGAGGCAGGATTCGAAACTGCGACCATAGCGGTCGCGCGGTTCCAGACTGTAGCGCCTAGAACCGCTTGGTCACACCGGCCTGCTGTACGGGTGACCCCGTGGTTAGTGCAGCTGCCAATAAACATGAGAACCCGAGTGCGAACCAAAGTCCGGCACACATTTTCATTCATTGCCGCTGATTCCGAATAGATTCCCGATGCAGCAGTTGGTATCATCAGTTCCTTTCATTCTACCCCCCCCCCCCCCACCCCCCACCCCCGCTCCTCCTGTCGCTCCATCTTCCCACCTTCAATTTACATAACACGTTGACCAGCTTCCTCAGGGTATCCATCAAAACCTACGGAGCAACAGAACCCAAAATGTTTTCGAAGTACCTCGCGTACTTTTCAAGGACGGAGGAAAACAGTTTGTCGGTATTCCACAGAAGTCGACGAAAGAGGAACCCTCCGATAAGGACAAGGTCAGCGTAGCTTATGATTTTAAAATTGCCTGGATTAGTTTAAAGAGGTGTAATTTTCTTGTCTTGCGCAGTGTTACGTCTTCATCAGAAAGAGTTAATTGTTCAAATTGCTCTGAGCACAATGGGACTTAACTTCTGAGGTCATCAGTCCCCTAGACTTAGTTAGAACTACACAAACCTAACTAACCTAAGGACACCACACACATCAATGCCCGAGGCAGGATTGGAACCTGCGACCATAGTTGTCGCGCGGTTCCAGACTGAAGCGCCTAGAACCGCTCGGCCACAACAGCCGGCAAAGAGTTAATGGATACGTGGCTAACTCAACGGCGAAATACGACTCGAGCTTTTGTAGTGAATTTAATGGAAAGACATTCGACAGAAAATTGTGCCAGGACTGTCAGCAACTAGATCACCATTCATCGTGGCTGTGCACTTCATCACTGTTTCGAGCGCTACTCGGATCTTTCTCAGGAACTGCATTTCCTAAAAGTTTTCAAAAAAAATTTAGTGGAAAGGCTTAGGAGGAATTTAACACTGTAAATACTTTCACGTTTTTATTGGTATATTTTCACACGTGTGGTTAATTTTAAAATTTAGATCCTCTTTTTAATCAGAATTTGATGCTCTGTATTTTTGATTCATAACAGTTTCTATATGGAGTAGCCATTTTTGAGTTACAGGAGCATAACTCACTTTTGCACCAAGTTCGTTAAAATTTACAAACTATTGGGACTAAACTGCTGAACCCAGTTTAACTTCTAAGCAGGTCATTCATTATACGTGGTATTTTACGCTCTTTCATTTCGGTACTTTGGAAATTCGTGCATGATGCATCGTTATCGAGTTAAAAGTGTAAAGCTGAAAAAAGTAGAAAATTTTCGTGGTTTTTCGGCCCTCAGAAGTTTAGCACATACCAGAAACGGTCGCAGACTCTTAGAACTCTTATCTGAAATGCTTGTCGTAGATTAAAACTTTTTCCAGGTAACTGGGCAACGTCGACATTTTTCGGGTTAATTTTCGTGTGCTATAACGTAAGCCAGAGGCGTGAAAGAACGATAGGATATTCCTGAGTCTCGCGCAGCACGCATGCGCTGGAGCTTGGTGGTTTCTTAAGCCAATTATATGCCCTTCCCGGACTTCACAGACCCAAGTGCCTTATATTAAACTTTTCGTCTCAACGTCCCATACAGTACCGTGGTACGCTGTAGTTATCGTTTACATACTGTACGCTTCACAAGCAGCAAACGAAATGGTAATAACAACGTACCTTTCCTCCCCAAAACACCGACAGTAGGAGGACAGTGAGAGTGCAGGGGGCGCTTAATAAAAGACGGCCGGCGTCGCGACGCCCACCTGGTGCCGGCGGCGCGTCTGTCTCCATATTTCATCGGCGCCGGCGGGCCGCATCTGGCGTCGACCTTGGCGATGCGCCGCGGGGCCGAGACGGGAATACAGCGAGCCGGCCGGCACCCAGCCGCGATAACTTTTTCATGCGCGGTTGTGGGTGGAGAGGCGCCGCGGGGAAGAAGAAGAAGAAGAAGAAGAATCAAGTTGGTAGCTCTGCAGACAGCGCGGCCAGCTGGCGAGCCTCCCACGGGACGCATCGACCAGGGCCGCCAACCGCTGCTGCGCCGAAACAAGTTCCCCACGGCACAGCTCTCGGTCCGCACTTCTTACAATCCTCTGCACTCCACCTCGCGCCGCAAATCTCTTCCGTTCGCTCCCCTCGGTTTCCACACCGCTCGAAATATGTCTGATCTGCTTTCGAACTTGCTCGGATTCCACAAACATCAACCATGCAATACCCTACACATATTTTCGTCACATGACATCACTTAGCCGTGAACCAAGACAATGAGGTAGATATGCAACATTTCTTCACTTTCTAAAAGCATTTGATGTATTACCACAGATACGCTTACCACCGAAAATAGAAATTTGTTTGGTAAGGAGGACGTAGTATGTTATCTCGGGTGCAGAGCCATTGACAGATGTAGAGATAACTCATGGAACTGTGTTGGGACCCTTGCTGCTTATATTCTATATTAATGACCTTCTAGACTTTATCAGTACTGACCTCAGACTTTTTGCAGATGATATAGTTATCTAAAACTAGCTGAAAACCCGGCGCTGCTCGAGTATTTTTTATTCCCATCTTCTATTTGAAAGATAAAAAGGACTGTAATTTTAATGCAATATCAAAGGAATTTCCTTCAAAGTATTCATGAAAACAGCATACACACTTTAATATATATATATATATATATATATATATATATATATATATATATATATATATATATATATATATATAGTTCCTTCCCAGAGGGGAAACCATCAACGTGGTACGATACTGTGAAACACTGAAAAAGCTTTGCCACGCAATTCGAAACAAAAAGCGTGGAGTGTTGCTTCATGACAACTGTATTCTCTTGGTGTGAATCGAAAACTTACTCAGCAATTTGGTTGGGAGCAGTTCGATCAACCGCCGTTGTTCCTGAACTTGAAGCGTGATTTTGGAGGGTAGCACGCTGATACCGATGACTACGCAAAAGCGGTGATCGGCATTGGCTTCTTTCTATGAACAGGGCATAGAAAAGTTGGTTTCCCGCTGTGAAACATGTCTGAACGATGGTGGCAATTATGTAGCAAAATAGTTAAAGAAAAGCTCTTTCTTGTAAATATAAATTTCGATATGAAAAAATGTTTTTATGAGTTTTTTTCCAAAATGGTACTTTCTTTCCGGAAATATCTCGTATATATAAATACAGGGTGTCTTCCAGAAGAGTCACCAAACCCATTATTTTAGTGTTTTGACATATATATGCTGCTTCGTTTTTACAGTGCGTAGCTCGAGTCAGGGCAAACAAATACTGCTAATCACGGCATTCACAGGACACCCAGTTTTGAGTGAAAATGTCGGTTTTGTCTTGGTACGAATAAAATTATATTTAGTGCCTTTTGGACAACGCGGCCCCATATTAGGGTATTGCGACATTAGTTTTTGTTGTTGTCGTGGTTTTCAGTCCTGAGACTGGTTTGATGCAGCTCTCCATGCTACTTTATCCTGTGCAAGGTTCTTCATCTCCCAGTGCTTACTGCAACCTACATCCTTCTGAATCTGCTTAGTGTATTCATCTATTGGTCTCCCTCTACGGGTTTTTGCCCTCCACGCTGCCCTACAATGCTAAATTTTTGATCCATTGATGCCTCAAAACATGCGCTACCAACCGGTCCCTTCTTCTTGTCAAGTTGTGCCACAAACTCCTATTCTCCCGTATTCTATTCAATACCTCCTCATTAATTACGTGATCTACCCATCTAATCTTCAGCATTATTCTGTAGCACCACATTTCTCTTCTTGTCCAAACTATTTATCGTCCACGTTTCACTTCCATACATGGCTACACTCCATACAAATACTCCCAGAAACGACTTCCTGACACTTAAATCTATACTCGATGTTAACAAATTCCTCTTCTTCAGAAACGCTTTCCTTGCCATTGCCAGTCTATATTTTATATCCTCTCTACTTCGACCATCATCATTTATTTTGCTCCACAAATAGCAAAACTCCTTTACTACTTTAAGTGTCTCATTTCCTAATCTCATTCCCTCAGCATCACCCGACTTAATTCGACTACATTCCATGATCCTCGTTTTGCTTTTGTTGATGTTCATCTTACATCCTCCTTTCAAGATACTGTCCATTCCGTTCAACTGCTCTTCCAAGTCATTTGCTATCTCTGACAGAATTACAATGTCATCGGCGAACCTCAAAGTATTTATTTCTTCTCCATGGATTTTAATTCCTACTCCGAATTTTTCTTTTGTTTCCTTTACCGCTTGTCCAATATACAGATTGTGACAGCACTGCCCTCGCCCCCTCTGACTTCCACCCATCCAGCAGCGCTGCCCAGTCGCTGTTGGAGTATTGGCTTATTCACCGCCCCGTCTCTCTCTCTCTCTCTCTCTCTCTCTCTCTCTCTCTCTCTCTCCCCCTCTGTCTCTCTCTTCTCTCTTCTCTTTCTCTCTCTCTCCCTTTTCCTGTTAGTTCATACTGATAAAACGAACATCACACGAGACAAATTTGGCACCACTCTATCGAATGGACATCTACATCTACATGTACATGGATACTCTGCAAATCACCCCCTTCTAACAGCCGTGTACCGCAAGTCTCTAGAGGAACGGAAGGTTACAAATCATTGGAAAAGAGCACAGGTAGTCCCAGTCTTCAAGAAGGGTCGTCGAGCAGATGCGCAAAACTATAGCCATATATCTCTGACGTCGATCTGTTGTAGAATTTTAGAACATGTTTTTTGCTCGCGTATCATGTCGTTTCTGGAAACCCAGAATCTACTCTGTAGGAATCAACATGGATTCCGGAAACAGCGATCGTGTGAGACCAAACTCGCTCTATTTGTTCATGAGACCCAGAAAATATTAGATACAGGCTCCCAGGTAGATGCTATTTTCCTTGACTTCCGGAAGGAGTTCGATACAGTTCCACACTGTCGCCTGATAAACAAAGTAACAGCCTACGGAATATCGGAAGTTCCATGCGGCTTTTCGCGGATGATGCAGCATTAGAAAATTGTAGCGAAGTGCAGGAAGATCTGCAGCGGAAAGGAAATTGGTGCAGGGAATTGCAACTTGCCCTTAACATAGACAAATGTAATGTATTGCGAATACATAGAAAGAAGGATCCTTTATTGTATGATTATATGATAGCGGAACAAACACTGGTAGCAGTTACTTCTGTAAAATATCTGGGAGTATGCGTGCGGAACGATTTGAAGTGGAATGATCATATAAAATTAATTGTTGGTAAGGCGGGTACCAGGTTGAGATTCATTGGGAGAGTCCTTAGAAAATGTAGTCCATCAACAAAGGAGGTGGCTTACAAAACACTCGTTCGACCTATATTTGAGTATTTCTCATCAATGTGGGATCCGTACCAGGTTTGGTTTTCAGAGGAGATAAAGAAGATCCAAAGAAGAGCGGCGCTTTTAGTCACAGGGTTATTTGGTAAGTGTGATAGCGTTACGGAGATGCTTAGCAAACTCAAATGGCAGACTCTGCAAGAGAAGCGCTCTGCATCGCGGTGTAGCTTGCTGTCCAGGTTTCGAGAGGGTGCGTTTCTGGATGAGGTATCAAATATATTGCTTCCCCCTACTTATACCTCCCGAGGAGATCACGAATGTAAAATTAGAGAGATTCGAGCGCGCACGGAGGCTTTCCGGTAATCGTTCTTTCCGCGAACCATACGCGACTGGAACAGAAAAGGGAGGTGATGACAGTGGCACGTAAAGTGCCCTCCGCCACACACCGTTGGGTGGCTTGCGGAGTATAAATGTAGACGTAGATGTAGATTATATATACAGAATCATCCACACGTAAGCTTCGCTTAGGAGCACACACACGTCCTGGCAGAGGGTTCATCGAACCTCCTTCACGATTCTCTATCATTCCAACCACGTACAGCGCGTGGAAAGAACCAACACCTTTATGTTTCCGTACGAGCTCTGATTTCCCTTATTTTATCGTGGTGATCGTTTCTTCCTTCTAGATCGGTGTCAACAAAATATTTTCACATTCGAAGGAGAAGGTTGGTGATTGGAATCTCGTGAGAAGATTCCGTCGCAACAAAAACGCCTCCCTTTTAATGATGTCCAGCCCAAATCATGTATCATTTCTGTGACACTCTCTCCCATATTTCGCGATAATACAAAACGTGCTGCCCTTCTTTGAACTTTTTCGATGTACTCCGTCAGTCCAATCTGGTAAGGATCGCACACCGCGCAGCAGTATTCTAAAAGAGGGCGGACAAGTGTAGTGCAGGCAGTCTCCTGAGAAGATCTGGCTCAAATGGCTCTGAGCACTATGAGGCTTAAAATCAGAGGTCATCAGTCCCCTAGAACTTAGTAGATCTGTTACATTTTCTAAGTGTCCTCCCAATAAAACGCAGTCTTTGCTTAGCCTTCCTCACAACATTTTCTATGTGTTCCTTCCAATTTAAGTTGTTCGTAATTGTAATACCTTGGTATTTAGTTGAATTTACGGCTTTTAGATTAGACTGATTTATCGTGTAACCGAAGTTTAACGAGTTCCTTTTAGCACTCATGTGGATGACCTCACAGTTTTCGTTATTTAGGGTCAACTGCCACTTTTCGCACCATTTAGATATTTTTTTCTAAATCGTTTTGCAGTTTGTTTTGATCTTCTGATGACTTTATTAGTCGATAAACGACAGCGTCATATGCAAACAACCGAAGACGGCTGCTCAGATTGTCTCCTAAATCGTTTATATAGATAAGGAACAGCAAAGGGACTATAACACTACTTTGGGGAACGCCAGAAATCACTTCTGTTTTACTCGATGGCTTTCCGTCAGTTACTACGAACTGTGACCTCTGTGACAGGAAATAACAAATCCATTCACATAACTGGGACGATATTCTGTAAGCACGCAATTTCATTGCAATCCGCTTGGGTGGTACAGTGTCAAAAGCCTTCCAGAAATCCATAAATACGGAATAGATCTGAAATCCCTTATCAATAGCGCTCAACACTTCATGTGAGTAAAGAGCTAGTTGTGTTTCACAGGAACGATGTTTTCTAAACCCATGTTGACTGTGTGTCGAGAGACAGTTTTCTACGAGGTAATTCATAATGTTCGAACACAATATATGTTCTAAAATCCTTCTACATATCGACGTTAACGATATAGGCCTGTAATTTAGTGGATTACTCCTACTACTTTTCTTGAATATTGGTGTGACCTGTGCAACTTTCCAGTCTTTGGATACGGATCTTTCGTCGAGCGAACGGTTGTATATGATTGTTAAGTATGGTTCAAAATGGTTCAAATGGCTCTGAGCACTATGGGACTTAACATATGTGGTCATCAGTCCCCTAGAACTTAGAACTACTTAAACCTAACTAACCTAAGGACGTCACAAACATCCATGCCCGAGGCAGGATTCGAACCTGCGACCGTAGCAGTCGCGCGGTTCCGGACTGCGCGCCTAGAACCGCTAGACCACCGCGGCCGGCTGTTAAGTATGGTGCTAATGCATCAGCATACTCCGAAAGGAACCAAACTGGTATACAGTCTGGACCGGAAGACTTGCTTTTATTAAGTGATTTAAGTTGCTTCACAACTCCTAGGATATTTACTTCTACGTTACTCATGTTGGCAGCTGTTCTCGATTCGAGTTCTGGAATATACTCCTACTACTTTTCTTGAATATTGGTGTGACCTGTGCAACTTTCCAGTCTTTGGGTACGGATCTTTCGTCGAGCGAACGGTTGTATATGATTGTTAAGTATGGTGCTAATGCATCAGCATACTCCGCAAGGAACCTAACTGGTATACAGTCTGGACCGGAAGACTTGCTTTTATTAAGTGATTTAAGTTGCTTCACAACTCCTAGGATATTTACTTCTACGTTACTCATGTTGGCAGCTGTTCTCGATTCGAATTCTGGAATATTTACTTCGTCTTCTTTTGTGAAGGCTTTTCGGAAGGCTGTGTTTAGTAATTGTGCTTTGGCAGCACTATGTTCGATAGTATCTTCATCGCTATCGCGCAGAGAAGGCATTGATTGTTTCTTGCCGCTAACATACTTCACATACGACCAGAATCTCTTTGGATTTTCTGCCAGGTTTTGGGACAAAGTTGCGTTGTGGAAACTGTTATAAGCATCTCGCATTGAAGTCCACGCTGAATTTCGAGCTTCTGTAAAAGATCGCTAATCTTGGGGATGTTTCGTCTTTTTATATAAATTAAATTCCGCTTTAAAATTCGTTTTATTCCTAAAGGGAAATAAACCTACGCTATTCATCGGTACTGGGCGACCGACGAACATCATGAGCAGTATTAGTTTGGGCTGACTGAGACACACGCCGCAAAAAAGAGATCGACACACAGAAGAACGAGAGGACTTTTGTAATGGGTTGTCGCAGCCACACACAATTGGCAGCATTGCGAAAGAGGGATTTTCATCTGTAAACAATCTCGCCATTTAATAATCATGGATCGGTGGAACGGTCGACAGCGGTATTCTATCCTTAACACGTTTTACAAAAACAATGATAGTTTGTAGAGTTCCCAGAGTAAGTTGCGACGTTTTTCAGCTTAGGGCTGTACGGTCAGACTCCCTAGAAACAAGCAATAAAAAATTAGATTAAAGTTTTTGAAGACACTGAATCTGCTCTAAAAAAGAAACCGACAAGATTAGCGAAAACTGTCCGTACCCCACAGGCGTCGAAGCTGTACGTGTTTCAGTATTACGGAGCCCACGACGTTTCGGTTTATAAGCAAGCAGCTACGGGCAGACTGTCCCGAGAGAGTGTTCTCCATTCCGATTTACAATTTCATCCGTACAAGCTGCGGATCGTGTAAAAACTGAGGAAGAACGACTGCCAGTTGCGACTAGAATTCTGTCAGCAAATTGTGGCGAACGTAAAGGAGGACAATGGATTTATGGACGAGCTGTGGATGTCAAATGCGGCTCACTTTCAACCCACAGTTTAAGTGAATTAGCAGAACTACCGTTAATGCGCACGCACCAACCCTAATGAAGGTCATGGACGCACTTGACATGCCAGCAATGTGGCGATATTGTATGCACTTGCATGACACGAGGTCATCGCACCTTACTTTTTCGAAAATGAAGAGCAGCTCACAGTGATACGTCGGATCGCAGTCTTTTGTTGCGCCTGCAGTAAACATTATTCCACTACTTCAAGAAACCTGGTTTCAAAAATCTGGTGCGACATCGTAAAGGCTAACGCAATTAGTGGCAGTTGTGCGACAATTGTTCGGTTACCGTGCCATCTCAAAATTCGGTGAAATTTCCTGGCCCCCAGGATCATCAGATCTGTCCGTCTGTGAGTTCTTCTTGTGGGTTTCCTTAAGAGTCTGATCTATCTCACTTGACCAAGAACTCTGAATGAAGTGAAACAAAGAAATCGAGAAGAAAGTCGTGGTATTCCAACTAAAATGTTGCAGCACTCAACGAGCAACCTCAAGAACACATTCGAAGAACGCGTACGTAAAGGAGAACATGACGCAATTTTCAAAAACTTATAATTTGGGTTACTGTCTCTTAAAAGGGAAGTTGTAGTGGTTCAACTGTTGCCAATAAAAAAAAAGTTGGGTTTTTCTACTTTTACTGCGTATTTCAATAACCCCATTTTTCTGTGACATCCTACTGTAAGCAAATTGGGTAGTACAATACCCAAATCGAAAGACGAAGTCTACAAATTACACAGTTCGCTATAATATTGACTGAACTCAAAACTCGTTATAAATAATATTTTTAGTTCCACCTCCTTGAGATAGGATGAATAAATTCTTCGGTGAGTCTATCCTTGAGCAAGTGACATAAAGTTGTCCGTGGGAGGATCCTGGTGATGTCAAATCCACTGCCCCTGTGACTGGTTAATCGTAACCTAAAACGAAATTGTCACTGGAAATTGCAGTCTCTTGAATTTAAAGAGGAGATTCGTCAGGGATTAAGTAGTATTCCTGAAATGTAAACTGCTTCACTCCCTCCGTTTGCTGTCAAGCTGACTACTTCAGTTAGATCGCCCAGCGTATTCCTAGCACACAGCTTAGCGCTGTTGCAAAACGTTGATGGATCGAAGTTCCGTAATAAATTAACTGGTGATCCCTCTGAGTAAAAGGGGATGTGGTGGCCAACCAACAGGAGCAATTTTAGTAGTAGAAAATATTATTTGCACCAAGAAGATTCGAATAAAAGGCCGATGGCGTTATCTATGGCGAACATAGACGTCAATTAAAGTCTGTCAGCCGTCCTGGTGAATGTTAGAAGCATGTTTCTCCGTTAAAGCCCAGCGTTAAACACACCCTCTTAGCGGTAATGCGGTGAATTGACAGTCAGTTCTGTGCATACACTTTCAGACAATATACTTTCGTGGATGAATACTCATCATGAGACAGTTGTAAACTTACGATATTGCAATGCCTGTGTTTCTCAGAAATACGATGCAATGTTCCATCGGAGACGCATGCATTGCAACGCATTTCTGGAAAACACAGGAACCGCAATATCGTATTTATCCGCCGACGCCAGCCAAGAGGCCTTCAGTCAAAATGTGTACGAGTGCAGGACGCAGGCAAATAGTTGACGACATATGGAAGTTGGGGCCTGGACGCGAGTCGCGTTCGGATAGTCTAATGGTAAGGCCACCACTCGCCATACCCGGGAAATCTGGGTTCGAGTTCCGGTGCGGCACAAATTTTCACTGTCGTCATTCCATTATGCAGCTGATGGTTTGCCATATTTACAACTGCGAATACATTTCACGCCAGTTGTCACTCGTCGAGCATGGTGTACATCGCAGCAAAACTGCCGGATTTTTATTCCCCTTTTAAGTGAAACAGAAGAGCAGAAATACAATATCCCTTCACTAACACTTACCAGCAACACTTGCAACGTACGTCCTCAATTATTTTCTGTATGTATCCAATCTCTGTCCGCCGCTACAGTTTTTGCCCTCTACAGCTCCCTCTAGTACCATGGAAGTCATCCCCTGATGCCTTAACAGATTTCCTGTCATCCTGTCCCTTCTCCTTGTCAGTGTTTTTCACATTTTCCTTTCCTCAGTGATTCTGCGGAGAACCTCCTCATTCCGTACCTTATCAGTACACCTAATTTTCAACGTTTTTCTGTACCACCACATCTCAAATAGTTCGATTCTCTTCTTTTCTGTTATTCCTGCTATCCATGTCTCACTGCCATGCAATGCTGTACTCCAAACGTAGATTCTCAGAGAGTTGTTCCTGAAATTAAGGTCTACATTTGTTACTACTAAATGCCCTTTTTGCCACTCCTAGCTTGCATTTTATGTTGCCCTTGCTCCGCCCGTCATGAGTTATTTTGCTTCCTAGGTAGCAGAATTCCTTAACTTCATCTACTTCGTGATCACCATTTCTGATGTTAAGCTTCTAGCTGTTCTCATAGTTGCTAGTTCTCATTACTTTCGTCTTTCTTCTACTTACTCTCAGTCCATATTCTGCACTCATTAGACTGTTAATTTCATTCAAGACATCTTGTAATTCTTCTTCACTTTCACTAAGTATAGTAACGTCATCAGCGAATCTTATTATTGATATCCTTTCACCTTGAATTTTAATTCCCCTCTTGAATCTTCCTTTCATTTCCGACACTGCTTCTTCGATGTATAGATTGAACTACCTTACACACTTTTGAATCTGAGCATTTCATTTTTGGTCTTCCACTCGGGTGATACCCTCTTGGCTCTCGTACATATTTTACCCGTCTTTCCCTGTAGGTTACCCCTATCTTTTCAAAATTTCGAACGTATTGCTCCACTGTACGCGTTTTCCAGGTCGGCAAATGCTATGAAAGTATCTCGATTTGCAGCGCAGGGTAGCAGCGCGGTCTGAGGGGCCTTGTCACGGTCCGCGCGGCTCCCTCCGTCGGAGGTTCGAGTCCTCCCTCGGGCATGGGTGTGTGTGTTGTCCTTAGAGTGTTAGATTAAGTAGTAAGCTTAGGGACCGATGACCTCAGCAGTTTGGTCCCATAAGACCTTGCCACAAATTTCGAAATTTCCGTGTCTCGATTCTTCTTTACTCTTGCTTCCATTATGAACCGCAATGTCGGGATTGTTCACTCATGATTTTGAGTGAAACCAGTATGTGGAAGCAACGGAATGAAAATAGTCGATGCAGTCCGGCACCCTGATTTCTGAGCACGGTTACTAGCTTGTTTAGGCATTGTTAAGTAATCATTATTGACTGCACTGAGTTATCACCTGTCATCACTGTTATTGCCGTTTCCAATTTTGCATTTTATTGAGTATGAATAAGTAGCTATTAGTTCAGTTATTTGGCCATGTTTATGAACAGGCGTTTTCTTAATACTGAACTTTGTCTCTGGATCAGAATGCTGAAGCTCTAAATAGTGTGGGAATGGAAGAAATCATATTATTGTATAGAAAGTGATCCTGAAGTTAAACTGAGTGTGATACACAGTCTGTGCGACAGTTAAATTCTGTCACATCCGCGAGCCAATCTGAGTAACCCCCCCACGGCTCTGTCACGGCCAGCACGCGTTGCCAGAGCTGTGTGGACCTCGGCCACAATAGGTAAGAGGTTGCTCCGTGACCTCTTCGGCACTGTTGTCTTATCGGGCAGTCTTATTCCCTGCCGACCACCAGCAAGGCTTGCGCAACAGATTCACCAAGAAAAGAACAGACTGCTGCAACTAGTCACGGACATCCAGAGACGACCGATTCAGGATCGCCCTTTCCTGACGGGATACTTAACAGGATCACCACTCAATTGGAACACCTCAGCATCATACCTCATCCAGAACGGTTTGGTTTCCAGGCAAAGTTGTCTGCAGAACTCAGCTCATCCGGATCATTGAATTTATCCAGTATAAATATATCAAGCTGTACCCTCGGCGTCTTCATAGACATGGAGAAAGCGTATGATAAAGCTTGGCGCCTTAAGCTGCTGGAGAAGCATCTCACCAATATGCCTATTCAGCACTGTTACGTGAAGATTTTGGATCGACTTGAAACATAGGCTCTTTACAAAAAAGTGGCCATTACCGCAACCAAAACCGCAGCAGTCTTATTTACTAAGAAACGGCCGATACTGGACGTGGACTTAACGATCAACAAAGACGAGATATGCTGGAAGACTCGCACTAAGTACCTTGCTGTTCGTCTTGACAAGGAACTTGTCTTCAAAAAAGTTGTCCGCAGCTAGTGGTCTATGGCCAGCATTGCTACCTTGGTGGACGAGCACACGAAGGATTCATAGGACTCTTCACGATAAATACCTTAGCGAAAAGACACGCGATTACCATCTTCCTGCGGATAGACGCCTTACGACAAATTATCCGGCAACTGGAACACGTAGGCACCATCGTATCACGTCCGTAGCTTGAGTAGAATGTCCCCACGACAACTGATGGACCATTAACACAAGAATTTGCCCTGCGCTGGGTTCTCAAGACGTTTAGCTACGTTCAACGTTGCTACAGTTCAGTGTTCAACCCTCTTACATTTACGATTCCAGAGGTGAAAAGGGCCCCCTTGAGTGCCCTACTCCGTCTGAAACTTCCAAATAAAGAGAAAATTTTCTTCTGCTGGCTATCCTACAAGCAGAGAACGCCGACGGCGGTAAGACTTCAATACCATCACACACACACACAAAAAAAGCGGCAAACAATAATAAACCTCTCATCGACGGCCTGCGCTGTACAGACGCGGTTTAATATTTGTCTTGACCAGAACAAGTGGGGCCCATCATTACTTATGCGCCCGGTATACTGTTTCGAGTCGTGCTTTGATCTTGTGGTGTTTGGGTGTTTTGAAGTTTTGGATCGCTACAAAGCTGTTGTATTTCAATGTTCACTGATTTGGGAGCTTTGAATTAATTTGTTTACTCAAGTTAACAAGGTGAATGTGTTTACTTCAAACGATTGCTCTTCATTATTATCGCACACTGGATGTTTCCGGTCAGGCGTTGCTGTGGCTCACCTTGGTCATAAGGATCCCCTCTCTCTCCATCTTCTACTGTCCCCAATCTCTGCTCGTCCCGCCATCTATCACCTCCTTCCCCTTTCCCTTCCTCTGTGCATCATCTTCTCCCAATCTCCCTCCACCACCTCCTCCAACTTTCTACATCCTTCTTCCGATCCCACTCTTTCTCCATCTCCTCCTCATCCTTTCTGTCCGTCCGTCTTCTCCTTTCCACGTTCTATGTTCAATTCTTCCCACCCCTCCTGTCCATCTCCTCTTCCCCCCCCCCCCTCTCTCCGATCCTGAGCCTTCTTTATTGTTATTGCAAATTCAGATTCTGTACTAACAGTCTAATCATAGGCCGATACGCCATAAATACAACTTTCTTGTTTGCTGACAACGTTTTAACGATTTCCCTTTACAAATCTTCAAATGTGTGTGAATTCCTAAGGGACCAAACTGCTGAGGTCATCGGTCCCTAGACTTACACACTACTTAAACTAACTTATGCTAAGAACAGCACACACACCCATGCCCGAGGGAGGACTCGAACCTCCGGCGGGACGGGCCGCGCAATCCGTAACATGGCGCCTGAGACCGCGCGGCCACTCCGCACGGCTTCCCCTTTACATATCACATATTTTGTTTGGATGGCTGCGTATTTTATTCGGCCCCCTCATTCAAACTAGTGCTCTATCACACTTCTTGTTGGAGCAGTTTGAAGTTGATTGGTTGGTTTGGGAGAGGGGAGCAAACAGCGAGGTCATCGATTCTATCGGATTAGGGGAGGATTTCGGCCGTGCTCTCAAAGGAACCATCCCAGCATTTGTCTGAAGCGATTTAGGGAAATCATGGAAAACATAAATCGGTATGGTCCGACATGTGTTTGAATCGTCGTATTCCCGAATGCGAGTCCAGTGTGCTAACCACTGCCAGTCCATTTAGTGGAACTGCTAATATGCTGGAACTGCTAGCTCTTAATCCAAACCACATGCGAGTATTTTGTTAATGCTGATCTTCTTATGGACAGTGCACGCTAGACATTTTCTTTTAATTCTGTTCTTGCTGTTCGACTTTCTTTAACAGTTTTGTAAAGATGCTGACCAACCATATAAGTGATGTTATATTGTTTTCAGTAACTGGATATCATACGTGGCGGTAGCAAAATTGCAATTGAGGTTTCCACTGTCAATTAGGTTTTCGTTTTAAATGTATGTTTTTGTCCTGGTGATAAAAATGGTGGTTTTTTGAATATTGTTGCACCCATCTCTCCCACTACGTCATAATATGCAACGATGATACACATATGAAAACGTATTAATTAAAAAGATTAAAAAAATTAATGAATGACTACAAATATTTGTTGAGAAACAAAATAATCCCTACAAATGACAGTACATGCTTAAAAAGAAAGTCATTAAGTCATCAAATAATTTAAAAACTGCATCTTACACGCTTTCTGTTAACGTCACCTCAGTTTTTACTGTAATAGAATCATCGGTTCTGGGTGCAAACCAGCTGGAAGAGAGAGTCAGAGCTTCAATAAATTTAAATAATAAAGTAATCATTCATGTCTTTGAACGTGAGCTTCTAAAACAAATGAAAAATCTATACTTAATGCCAGAAGTACGAAAAATTCACATTTAAGTAAATAAATAAGTTTTGAAAATACTTCATTTATAGAAGTTTGCTTCTTCTACGCGTATCCTTGAAATGGCATACGTTATTTGTCTCTAAAAAAACTGGCAACTCTATTCGTGGTTAATTTGTAACTGAAAAGCTGAAAAATAATGTAAATTAAGTCACTCAAACCCACAGACTGAGTGGAAACACTCATACAACTGAGACTTGTGTCAGTCGATTGCGTCTCATCGACTGAAACCACACAAATCCGGAGAGTGAGTGAATATATTGATATAGCTGACGTGGCCACAGAGTCTGGCTTCATTCGGTCACTAAATTCGGCTGAAAAACAAAAAAAAAAACAAAAAAAAACAATCGACTGGCCAATCCGTTGCTAAAACTATTCGTTTTTCCCATCGATAAATCACTGTGACGATCATGACTGCTGCTACGTGACGATACTTACTGATAACTGCTGGGACACCTATTGATAACGAAAACTGAGAGAACTGGAACTGGCAGAGTGAAACGGGGCAGCTATTTAAATCTGTGATCGGTGGAAGAATGTCCATGTGTGAACTATTTGATGTATGAAGGAAGTGTGGTATTAGAGCCTTCTGTTGCTGCAGATCTAACTATCGGCGGGCGGATAAGACCAGTTATAAGACGTGTGGCGGAAGCATGAAGTGGTTCCTATGATGTCACTACGTAGCGCCATGTGGCGCTCTCTGTGGACATAGCTGTGTAAAGTGTCCGAAAAAATGGTTCAAACGGCTCTGAGCACTATGGGACTCAACTGCTGAGGTCATTAGTCCCCTAGAACTTAGAACTAGTTGAACCTAACTAACCTAAGGACATCACAAACATCCATGCCCGAGGCAGGATTCGAACCTGCGACCGTAGCGGTCTTGCGGTTCCAGACTGCAGCGCCTTTAACCGCACGGCCACTTCGGCCGGCTGTAAAGTGTCCGAGGGCACAGTCGAGAGCCTAGTCTGCATTACGACAACAGATTGCACGCAACTGCGCTACCGGCCAATGCGCATGCGCGGCACGCGTTTGCGCATCTCGTTGATGAATCTAAGCAGTTTTGGCTTGTTACGACTTTGGCGACATTATAGTTGGGGTCACGAACGATGGCGGTCGAGTTTAGGCCTCTTCTGCGCGCCCACACCACGCATACCCCGACAACCAATGAGTGTTCAGTAGCGTTCTGGACGCTCTACTCTGAATGCCGTAACTAATGAGAGCCTTAAATGTGATCTTAGCGAGCTGTCTAGTGAATTTCTATTTCATTTGTTGCGAGTTGTCATCGCTGATGGTGGTGGTAAATGATAAATTCTACATATGCAAGTGAGAGACATAGTTTTCAGGATATAAGCTTCCTTCAAGTGGAAAGCAGGCTCATGCGCGTACCGCAACTGCCGCTTGGAATCGTCAACAATGCCATTCCCGTCCGTGCCGCGACATGCTCGAACCGCCATTGGTCGTCGATAGAACTATAGCTGCACATGTCTTGAGGTTAGGTATCGTGTCGGTAGAGCGGAAAACAGAAATATGAAGCGGGCAACAGAGGCAATTGTTCACTTTTCGCGTATCTGTGCTGTGCACAGGTGTTTGTGGGAAATCAACGATGTTGACTATAAAAAGAACCAGCCACGTGTAGCCACGCCTGAGAGCGTTCTACGCGATCTATGCATGGATAGATTGACAATACCTAACACGGAACCCCTTGAGTGCGAGGTTGCAATTCAGTATTTAGTAAGGTTCATCTGAAAGTGTTGTGTTAACAATTACGACACAAAAAAGTTAGCTGCTAATAACTCACTATTTAAAAGAGCTTTGAAGGACTTACGGTCAAATAAGGCAGAAGGGATAGATAACATTCCATCAGAATTTCTAAAATCATTGGGGAAAGTGGCAACAAAACGACTATTCACGTTCGTGTGTAGAATATATGAATCTGGCGATATACCATCTGACTTTCGGAAAAGCATCATCCACACAATTCCGAAGACGGCAAGAGCTGACAAGTGCGACAATTATCGCACAATCAGCTTAACAGCTCATGCATCGAAGCTGCTTACAAGAATAATATACAGAAGAATGGAAAAGAAAATTGAGAATGCGCTAGGTGACGATCAGTTTGGCTTTAGGAAAAGTAAAGGGACGAGAGAGGCAATTCTGACGTTACGGCTAATAATGGAAGCAAGGCTAAAGAAAAATCAAGACACTTTCATAGGATTTGTCGACCTGGAAAAAGCGTTCGACAATATAAAATGATGCAAGCTGTTCGAGATTCTGAAAAAAGTAGGGGTAAGCTATAGGGAGAGACGGGTCATATACAATATGTACAACAACCAAGAGGGAATAATAAGAGTGGACGATCAAGAACGAAGTGCTCGTATTAAAAAGGGTGTAAGACAAGGCTGTAGCCTTTCGCCCCTACTCTTCAATCTGTACATCGAGGAAGCAATGATGGTTCAAATGGTTCAAAGGGCTCTGAGCACTATGCGACTTAACTTCTGAGGTCATCAGTCGCCTACAACTTAGAACTAATTAAACCTAACTAACCTAAGGACATCATACACATCCATGCCCGAGGCAGGATTCGAACCTGCGAAAGTAGCTGTCCCGCGGTTCCGGACTGAGCGCCTAGAACCAGCAATGATGGAAATTAAAGAAAGATTCAGGAGTGGAATTACAATACAAGGTAAAAGGATATCAATGATACGATTCGCTGATGACATTGCTATGCTGAGAAAGGGAAGAAGAATTAAATGATCTGCTGAACGGAATGAACAGTCTAATGAGTACACAGTATGGTTTGAGAGTAAATCGGAGAAAGACGAAGGTAATGAGAAGTAGTAGAAACTAGAACAGCGAGAAACTTAACATCAGGATTGATGGTCACGAAATCAGTGAAGTTAAGGAATTCTGATACCTAGGCAGTAAAATAACCAATGACGGACGGAGCAAGGAGGACATCAAAAGCAGACTCGCTATGGCAAAAAAGGCATTTCTGGCCAAGAGAAGTCTACTAATATCAAATACCGGCCTTAATTTGAGGAAGAAATTTCTGAGGATGTACGTCTGGAGTACAGCATTGTATGGTAGTGAAACATGGTCTGTGGGAAAACCGGAACAGAAGAGAATCGAAGCATTTGAGATGTGGTGCTATAGACGAAATTTGAAAATTAGGTGGACTGATAAGGTAAGGAATGAGGAGGTTCTACGCAGAATCGGAGAGGAAAGAAATATGTGGAAAGCACTGATAAGGAGAAGGGACAGGATGATAGGACATCTGCTAAGACATGAGGGAATGACTTCCATGGTACTAGAGGGAGCTGTAGAGGGCAAAAACTGTAGAGGAAGACAGAGATTGGAGTACGTCAAGCAAATAATTGAGGACGTAGGTTGCAAGTGCTACTCTAAGATGGCGGGCCGTATCAAATCAGTCAGTAGACTGATGACAAAAAAAAAAAAAAAAAAAACTGACCACGTGCATCTGGAGAGCGATGAAAAATGTGTGTTCGGGAGGTGCAGAGGTCAAACTTCTACGGGATATATGTATTACACTTTACAAGATGGACATCGTCAACATTCAAGATATGTTCAAAACAAACCACGAACTTGTACCATGAACATCAATTACAAATGGCGCGTCCCAGTGATCACAAAGGCTGGCTCCATCAAGACCGAAGGCGAACTCCTTTACAAACCGTGTAGGACGTTCTGTTTGGTATCTACTCTTAAAGAACGCATATAGCATCTTATTGGTGTAACAGGATGATGAGAATTGATGGAATGTGATGGCATGCAACCGAATGTGAAACAGTCTGTCGTCGAAGATTATCGTGAAACTAGTCATCCTTTGAGGTTCAAAAAATGGTTCTGAGCACTATGGGACTTAACATCTGAGGTCATCAGTCCCCTAGAACTTAGAACTAATTAAACCTAACTAACCTAAGGACATCACACACATCCACGCCCGAGGCAGGATTCGAACCTGCGACCGTAGCAGTCGCGCGGTTCCGGACTACAACGCCTAGAACCGCATGGCCACCGCGGCCGGTATCCTTTAAAGCGTAGCTGCTTATAGCGTGATAATATGTTTTATAAGTACGGAAAAAACAAAGATTCAAAACCTGAATTTGTCAACCGGTTCCAGGTGGTATGAAGTGCAATGTCACACACTTTTCAAAAGGGATTGTTTGCTCTTTACGAATGATTTTTTATACGCAGATCATGAATCAAGTAAAAGCAAACTATTTCGACCAGTTACTGGTCAGAAGTACCCCCTGCTCATACCTTAGTTGTAGTTCTCTTACACTCATTTTCCTACTCTTGCTTGCTGTGACGTATATATTCCCTACTGCCCTTGCGAGATCACAAGAATCGTAGGAGGCAGAGCACGTCCAACTTCACGCAGCACAATAAATAACTTTCCAACCAATTTACCGTCTTGATTAACAGTCGGTATCTTTTGCGAATGAAACAGGGAAGGTGAAAATGATAGCGGTACTCCATCACACATCGTAAGGTGGCGTCCAGAGTACACATATAAATACTGAGGTCGCACTGCATCTCAAAGGTATGGATAGGTCGTCTGCGTTAGTTCCATTGCAAAACGCCGGAGGGACAGATTGTTGTCTTTCGGCTGGATACTGGTGTGATGCACATCCTGGCTATGATCTATCCTTTGTGAGACTTCTCATACCTGCATTACTTACTCTGCCTTGCAACACACACTCATTGTAAGTAATTGTATTTGAGACGTATGAACCATGTCACATGATACTCCATCATTACGAATGGCCGTTCATTGGGTGTCATTACGTTATTATTGGCTTGCAAAGTAGTAAGCATAGCTGACGGTTATTCCTCTTGCAAGCGCAAGGTACAGCGCCTTGCACGTAGCCTACCAGCGTAACAAACGCCAGCAATGGTAGTGTGGCACACAGTAAGGAATGAGATTCTAATACCGATACCACCATGAGCTGCCAGGTAACGATTAAATGCAGCAGTAAAATATTCACTCCTGGCTCTACACTTCTGGTATGGAACGCTGTAGTCAGCCGACACACTGTCGTTTGATGAGTGTATATTAGACATCGGTCGGTTAGTTAACGAGAGTGTCACCTTCTGAAATGCTAGCAACGTGAAGGATGTTATGTTTTTGTAGCCCGAAGAGCGGTCTCATTCTGCTCTCTACGTTAGCATTATCGGCATACTTTCTGCACACAACATACATTTATTCCTGCTTACTATACGCAGTCCTTAATGTCACTCTGCAGTTTTTACGCCTCTTAGATTCATCCATTAGCAACTTGCCTGTTTACTTGGTACCTTAGGACGTGTCCCTTCTCTTTTCTCAGTTGTGCCACAAAATCCTCTTTACGACTCAGTTCAATTTTCTTGTGGCATACCATTTTCTAAAGCTTCTATCCTGTTCTTGCCTGCGTTGTTCATCATCCGCGTGTCACTTCAATATATGACGCAATTAAAATTAAATATTTCAGGAAAATACTTCTTAGTACTTAAATATATATTCAATTTTAACATATTCCCCACAAAAGTTTTTTTCACTGTTACGAGTTTATACTTTATGTCCACTTTACTTCTGCCATAACCAGTTATCCCCCTGCCGAAGTAACAAAAGTAGCTTACTACGTTTTGTTTCCAATTTCTTAATCTAATTCTGTCACCACCGCCTTATTTTTCTTTTCGTGATACATATCTCGTAACCTCTTTATAAGACATTATCAATATCGTTTAGATGATCTTCCTACTCCTTTGCCATAACTGACAGAATTAAAAAGTCCTGAACATTAATTATTTTCCAAAAATTATCCTTGGTTTCCTTTACCGCATATCTACTGAATCAACAGCTTAATTCATTCCTATAAACTGACAACCAGTTTCAATAGTAGTAATTGTCCGACGAACGCCGGTGTAGACCCTTAAATTAATGTAAAGATTAAGAAGTTGGTTGACCTCGTTATGTTGATGCTGTGTCATAACTTTGAGGTTATAGATGCCAAAGATGAGACTTGACCGAAGTATCGAGTCAAAAGAGCTCCTTGTCCATATATAAAGCATTGTACTCAACATAGATTTGACCAGGAGTCTCCCTGATTCGAAAAGGCCCAAACCCCAAAATTACGAAAAACAGTGCATTGGATTCACCATAGCTCACTTATATAAGCTACTTCGTTACGAGTTGTAATAAATGTTTAAAACGTTTAGTCAACAAAGACGCCAAATGGCCTATTTACAAGTACTCCTGTACCGGTAACTCTTCCTTTTGGTAGAACACTTTCGTATTTTCCAAAGCAAAAAAAAAGTTCTGCAGGTATTCTACAACACTAATTTTTATGAACCATTTTATGGCTTATAGGAACTCGTTCCCATACACAAGTCAAATTATGTAAATAGGACAACAACCAGAACTTGCGCTGCAAGTCAAAGGACGGTAACTTTCATTATGTGTGGTGCAGGGTGTGTTCATAGTAGTTCTGGCTACTTGTCGTGTTTATATGCAGCAAACTTGACAAGTGAATGAGAAGAAATATAGGTTCTCAAGGAACACATAGTGGTTCTAAATATGATGGCACATACGTCTGCTTTTCGAATGACCAAAGGCTAAGACTGGCTAATGCACAATAAATGTTGAACTACCTTCCAGTTCGAACTAAACAATCAATGGCGGACGTAATTGCTTCAAATTTAGAATATACATCGAAACTGTGGCTACGAATATGAGAAAACAAAGAAAATTTGTCCCATTGCTAATCAATTGGCATAGAAATGGCGTTAATATAAAAAAATTAATTTTTGTGCTAATCTGCAGACCAGTGTTGTTTTATAGCTATTTATATCGTCCAGCTGATGTGTTTCGTTCAACTGGGTTACCTGAAATATGTGCCGTCTTTTCTTATTATTATATTATTATTATTATTATTATTCACTGATGGCTGACAGATGTTCATCTAGATTTGGTGCAGCTGTATAACGAGTATTTGAAAATCAATGAACGTGGCTGTACTTCTCTTGGAGATTACTTAGGTGTACAGTGCCCTAAATCTGCAACCACTATCGTAAACCTAGTGAGCGCAATACAGCAGATGACGTGTAACACTTGATAACGTAGGCATAACAGCTGGAAAAATTAGTTTTCACACAAGACCCCAGATTGCCCAGCTATAATGTTGGTCTGGAGCGGTATTTTCACTGTGTTTCATTCATTCGCTTATTCATTCATGCTGTTCGAAATTGTTTTCCACTGGTCCACATGGGCTTGCTCTGACGATTGTTCAAGGTTTCGCGCATTGTTCATAAAGGCCTTCCTTCACCGAAATCGTGAGCTGCAGTACGTATACTCAAGAAAGGGTGTATACTATCTTCACAGGACGCCATGTTCTGCTCATTTTGCAACTGAAATTTTGGAGTTAGGCCATTATCAAGCACCTTCCACGAGTTTGATCATTTTTCAACCTCGACAGTCATGATCAGAACGTGTCGTCCGCTCAACAGTTCATTCTGGCTGTGGATCCATTTCTGATTCTGATATTTTGTGGGACAGTTTCCACTGCGAGGTAAGGCTTTTCGATTGGGAAACTTTTAAACAGCCATTGATCATTTTGCAAGTGTTGTTTAGTGCAGTGCCAACCTTCTTCACATGTACCGAGCTAGCTCTCCCGGGGCAGCTTCTTCACCTGCAGACAGCACAGTAGAGAGCCTACTGGAGTCCGCAGGAAAAGAGCGTCTTAATTTATTTCATTTTATATTTTTCAGTCTTTGATCTAATGGGCAGAGCGTGCTATTTGAGGTTGAGCTCGTTGTAAAGTCGTAGTTATTTTCAGCCTATTACCAGCCAGACTGGTAGTGGTTCAGAGGGGATACCAGTTGCGAATAATGGGAGGGGATTGTCAGCTCCGGCATTTATGTGACAACCAAGGAAAACCTCCCGAAAACCTAGTTCGGAACGGGGTATTTTGAACTGTTTTTCATGTACTCCTGATAGTATGTTGTCCATTGTCAGAGACAAAATTTTAAAAAATTCTATCTGAGTATGTAATTGTTCTACAAGATGAATCAGAGCTTCCCCAACAACATTTCTGAGGCTGTTCATGACATTTTTTGTTTGATTTCTTGCCCCTGGAACCGTTATTTCATTGAAAATATCCGCACACCGGTGCAAGTGTCTCCGCTTTGTGTTTTGTTTGGAAACAAACTTATTCCCTTCACTCACGGTACTTGCTGTTAATCAACAGTAAAGCCTACGTTACTCTTGGTTCACAAAATCGTATTCGGTACTGATCGGGTCTGTCTCGGGTTTGTTTTGTGTGTCACAGAACACAGAGTTCAAAATGGTTCAAATGGCTCTGAGCACTATGGGACTCAACTGCTGTGGTCATCAGTCCCCTAGAACTAAGAACTACTTAAACCTAACTAACCTAAGGACATCACATACACCCATGCCCGAGGCAGGATTCGAACCTGCGACCGTAGCAACAGCGCGGCTCCGTACTGGAGCGCCTAGAACCGCACGTCCACCACGGCCGGCTAGAACACAGAGTATCTTGTACATTAACAGCGATACATATATTCATGGAAATAGGAGCTGATCGGTAAGCACCTTGTGTATGTGTTCTTCAGTGGTATGGAAAGCAGGAACGCGATGCTACGCTCAGCTGTTGCCTCAGGGACTGCGACCACTTCGGAGTTCAGAGTAGTTCTGCATCTGTAGACGGTCGCCAACGAATAACCGGATCCTTTCGTGTTAGTACTTGTGAAAGTATTTTCACAGACAAAGATAATTCTGGTAACACAACCGAATAAATCATAATTAGATTATTGCTCTGTGCCGGCCGGTGTGGCCGAGCGGTTCTAGGCGCTTCAGTCTGGAACCGCGCGACCGCTGCGGTCGCAGGTTCGAATCCTGCCTCGGGCTTGGATGTGTGTGATGTCCTTAGGTTAGTTAGGTTTAAGTAGTTCTAAGTTCTAGGGGACTGATGACCCCAGATGTTAAGTCCCATAGTGCTCAGAGCCATTTGAACCATTGCTCTGTAACGAGCCACGGGAGATCCGAGATCATTTATACGAAAAGACTCAGAAAATGTCCACGAACAACCTCCAAAATTTTGTCGATGGAGTTGTGGTTCATCCTGTATACTTTTCCTGTTTTCTGTGTAGAACTAGCTGTTCAAGAAATGATGCGCTCAGAGTCATGGTCTTTTTAGCTAAATATTAGGCACAGGGTATTCCAATTGTGAACACTGTGAAGGATGTTTTGTCTTCTAGCATCTGAGTCCTAGTCCAGAACCGGGATTATGAACAGTCTCTTATTTAATTATGGAGAAATACGTACCAGACGTTTGCTTATGTATACAGGGTCTTTCCGTAAGAGCGTCAAAAATTTAACAGGACATATAGGATGCTCCACTGAACAATTTGAGGTTAGGAACCTGGGTTAGGAGAAGCCAGCTTAAGGAGATAACAGGAATAACATCACAGTACAGTGTATTTTTTTTTATTTACGTTAGTTACTGTTAGCTGCAAATACGATCATTGACACAATGAACGTACCATTTGAACTCTACATTACAAAATGTTCTGAAACTGACGGCCATCAACCTCAACGCAAGCATGACATCGGCGAACAAGATTCTGGCGTACCCTGACAAATGTCCCTGTTGTGTTTCGAATGACATCACAGGCAGCTACAATTCTGGCAGCTAATTCCATCTTCGTATCCACTGGGGTCTCACACGCAAGCGACTTTACATATCCCCATAGGAAATAATCAAGGGGACTCATGTCAGGTGACATCGCAGGCCATGGAATAGGACTTCCCCTTTCAATCAATTGACTAGGAAATACTTCCTAGCATCAGGCTCGTCCTCCTCGTTTCCTTGCAGTAAGTAAAGAATGTATATGTAAACAAACAGCACAGTACGTGTATACTTGTACGCACGTTAGTTGTACATAAGCTGGAAAACAGTAATGGCAGACAAAGCGATATACAAGTTACTTCCATATCTCCTTAAGCTGGCTTCTACGACCCCAGGTTCCCTACCTCATATTGTTCAGAGTAGCACGCCCTATGTTCTGTTACATTTTTGCACTCTCTTACGGAAACACCCTGTATACAGAAGGAAGCAGTCGAAACGCCCGCTAAACCCGCTGTGCAGAACAGGTAATAGGATTGTGGAAAGGGCCAAAGCGGCCCATCGACGAATGTTTACCAAATGCAACTCTTTCACGGCTGAAGGCCTCCAACAAGAAATCTTAACAAGATAAAAATCCAATTAAGATAGCAATAAAATAATTTAAAACTCAAAAAAAGCAACAATTGGCTGAGGGCCACAATTAAATTTTAAAACTTCAGAATATATACCATAGAGCTTTAAAGGCAGGAGGCCAGCATGTTTAACAACAATAAATCTTAAACTCAACACGATAAAAATCCAATTAAGATAGCAATAAAATAATTTAAAACTCAAAAAAAGCAACAATTGGCTGAGGGCCACAATTAAATTTTAAAACTTCAGAATATATACCATAGAGCTTTAAAGGCAGCAGGCCAGCATGTTTAACAACAATAAATCTTAAACTCAACACGATAAAAATCCAATTAAGATAGCAATAAAATAATTTAAAGAAGCAACATACGCAAGGTGCAGTACCAATGGCTGAGGACCACAATTAAACTTCAATATTCTAAAGTATGTTACCATAATCTTTAAAGGCAGAAGGCCGCAGTGTTTAAGTTTGAAAGATAAATTTAAAATTAATTTTGCAAAATTTTAAGAAAAAACAAATACCCATAAGCGTAAAATTTAAAGTAGCTGACAACAGATAATTAAACACCGGTGGCACTCAGAAAACCTCCAAGGAGGTCGGTCTACCCTCGTTCACTTAGGTGAGACAGGTGTTGAGCCCAACTATACTTGATGTGTCGGAACCCAACCAGGGGACAGCCAAGGACCGACCGACACGACGACTTGCTTCCCGTCAATCAGTACATGAGAACTCAAACCGGCAATGTTACAAACGTGATAATCCGCAATGGAGTATGTATTAGCTGTCGAAATTGCAGACCATGTTGGACAGCGAGAACAGGTGGGGAAAGGACGCTGCCCGAAATTACGTTAGTGGCCAGTGCAGGTAACCGGAACACTAACGGCCACTAGGCAGAAAATTCCGCTGTTACACTTGAACTTGAAACACGGTAACAGTTAACTTTGCTCAAAAGAACACTGCCTGAATTTACGTCAGTGCCCAGGGCAGGTAACCAGAACACTAACGGCCACAAGGCAGAAAATTCCACTGGTGCCTCAAATCGTAGTGGACCAAAGTAGTTAATTGCACCACATAGCGGCTAAATCTCAGCAGTAGAACCAGTCGGTGTTGACGACCGGAAAACCTCCCCAACAGTAAACCACCGAAGCGAATCACCACAATATGAATAGACGAGGCTTGGGTAGTTGAAACCACTACTTAACTTTGAGGTCCTCGGTCGGTGAACCACGACGATTGTAACGGTCTGACAGCTCCACACTGCGTAGGGGCTGCCAGCTGCCCCATTTGACTGCACCGCGCGGAGATAACTTCCCTCGTCCGCAACAACCGACCGACTCCCCCCAGACCCCCTTGCCGGAAACTATATGCACCAAACCAAAGATGGTACACGGCGCAAATATCGTTACACATCACTGCTGCCACATGTAGAAGGAAGTAGAACCACGACGTAACCGCGACAAGGGCGGGAAACCAAACACAGATAGACAGCGAAGTTCACGAAAACGCATAGTTGGGAGAGAGCACGGCTCAAAAAAGTATCGGAGCCCTTCTGATTTTAGACGTATGCCGATGGCTGATTTTTGTAGAAGAGAGGCACTTGAAAATAATGACAGCGAGAGAAACATAGTAAGACACAGGGAGGAGAATAAAGGGACAGAGGTGCAGAACGACAGAGAGATGGAAGGAAAGACAGACAAGGAAGGTAGATTAGGGTTAACAGTCCGTCGAAATCGAGGACACTAGAAGCGGAGCACAATCTCGGGTTATTCCAAGGATGGGGAGGGAACTCGGCTATGCCATTTCCGGAGGAGCTATTTAGGCTGTCTGGCTGGCTCTGAGCACTATGGGACTTAACATCTGTGGTCATCAGTCCCCTAGAACTTAGAACCACTTAAACCTAACAAACTAAGGACATCACAAACATCCATGCCCCAGGCAGGATTCGAACCTGCGACCGTAGCGGTCACGCGGTTCCAGACTGAAGCGCCCAGAACCGCACGGCCACACCGGCCGGCAGCTATTTAGGGAATTCACGGAAAATCTAAATTTGGAGAGAGAGACAGAGAGAGATGGAGGGGGCACAGGAATAGTAACTGAGCAGTGTTTCGTGATACAGTGGCTCATGGCACAGATTAAGTCCTGCCTCGCTCGTCAGTTCGTGCCAGGACTGCTGCGCTTGAAACAGCTAGGCATCAGAGAGCAACCCCACCGCGAGGCAAGGAACGACCAGGAGTGACAGTGGAAAGAAGAGTTGGACCTGCGATTTAAGCGGCTCATCTCGGAACTAGCACCGTGACTGTGGGCAGATGATGTAGGACGGTGCTACAGGTGCGGTGCCAGTCCCTTGTGGGCGCGCTGGCCGGTCTCGTTGATGTCCTGAAGCGGCTGGCTCCTGAAGCCGGCATCTACTCACAATGCAAGCGTATTCAAGGAACACGGACCGGCTGGTGTTGTTTCGCAGTCCAGCAGTTAGTTGGGCAGCGTGAATGGCGGTTGGCTCTCCTGCCCATCGGAGACATCGGCCGCTGGGTGTGCAGGACACGGTGGCCACCGTTATCAACAGGAGCTCCGGCCGGAGGCGTGAGTCAGTCTCTGGCCAACCGACGGGGAAGGAAACGAAGGAGCAACTGAGGCAGGAGTGAGCGGTACAAGTGTAGCTGCAAGTTCGTTTGGACAGCCTGGTGCGGTCCGGGCCGTACCGAGAGGACAGTGGCAACTCGTTATCAGCACGCAGACGTCGTTTCCTGTTCCGGGCGGGCGGTGCCCGGTGTCTCGCACCAGGTAAGGTCGCAGTGGCGAGACACCGCTGGGTGCTACCTTTGGTGCCGGCTCCTTAACGGCGGCAAGCAACAAGAGTGTCGATCCAGAGCTGACTGCCAATAACGACGGTTGTGCAGCCGCCTGTGATTCATCTTTAAGTTGTGCCACTGGTTTTCTGTTCACTATTCTGCTCACGACGGGGCGACGACGAAGCCTTATTGTATTTCATATATAAAACGTACACTACTGGCCATTAAAGTTGCTACACCACGAACATGACGTGCTACAGACGCGAAATTTAACCGATAGGAATAAGATGCTGTGATTTGCAAATGCTTAGCTTTACGGAGCATTCACACAAGGTTAGCGCCGGTGGTGACACCTACAACGTGCTGACATGAGGAAAGTTTCCAATCGATTTCTCATACACAAACAGCAGTTGACCGGCGTTGCCTGGCGAAACGTTGTTGTGATGCCTCGTGTAAGGAGGAGAAATGCGTACCATCACTTTTCCGGCTTTGATAAAGGTCGGATTGTAGCCTATCGCGATTGCGGTTTATCGTATCGCGACATTGCTGCTCGCGTTGATCGAGATCCAATGAATGTTAGCAGAATATGGAATCGGTGGGTTCAGGAGGGTAATACGGAACGCCGTGCTGGATCCCAACGGCCACGTATCACCAGCAGTCGAAATGACAGGCATCTTATCCGCATGGCTGTAACGGATCGTGCAGCCACGTCCCGATCCCGGAGTCAACAGATGGGGACGTTTGCAAGACAACAACCATCTGCACGAACAGTTCAATGACGTTTGCAGCAGCATGGACTATCAGCTCGGAGACAATGGCTGCGGTTACTCTTGTCGCTGCATCACAGACAGGAGCGCCTGCGATAGTGTACTCACGACGAACCTGGATGCAGGAATGGCAGAACGTCGTTTTTTCGGATGAATTCAGTTTTTCAGTTTCTGTTTACAGCGTCATGATGGTCGCATCCATGTTTGGCGACATCGTGGCCAACGCACATTGGAAGCGTGTATTCGTCATCGCCATACTGGCGTAGCACCCGGCGTGATGGTATGGGGTGCCATTGGTTACACGTCTCGGTCACCTCTTGTTCGCATTGACGGCACTTTGAACAGTGGACATTACATTTCAGATATGTTACGACCCGTGGCTCTATCCTACATTCGATTCCTGCGAAACCCTACATTTCAGCAGGATAATGCGCGACCCCATGTTGCAGGTCCTCTACGGGCCTTTCTGGATAGAGAAAATGTTCGACTGCTGCTCTGGCCAGCACATTCTCCAGATCTCTCACCAACTGAAAACGTCTGGTCAATGGTGGCCTAGCAACTGGCTCGTCACAATACGCCAGTCACTACTCTTGATGAACTGTGGTATCGAGTTGAAGCTGCATGGGCAGCTGTACCTGTACACGCCATCCAAGCTCTGTTTGACTCAATACCCTGGCGTATCAAGGCCGTTATTGCGGCCAGAGGTGGTTCTTCTGGGTACTGATTTCTCAGGATCTATGCACCCAAATTTCGTGAAAATGCAATCAAATGTCAGTTCTAATATATTTCTCCACTGAATACCCGTTTATCATCTGCATTTCGTCTTGGTGTAGTAATTTTAATGGCCAGTAGTGCATGTTAAACCTCAAGCATATCGTGACATTTTTTCACACATCTTACTGCATATGACGTCTTATCTTCTGTATAGGTTGTTGGTTCTTACCCCACATAAATTGTTGCCTGACAGTAGCGGGTATAAGTACGTATTTTGGTTGGAAACGGTACGTTGGTTTAGGAGAAGATGTGGAACATACATACAGAATACACAGATATATACACATTATTATAATTTGTATGAATACATTTTTCAATAATGAATTACATAATTTACATTGTCAAGTCGAATTTCGAATATTTCTCACACGAATTATCGTAATGACTGTCAACGTTTGTGGTACTGCTGTTACCATTTGATGTGCTTAGAACAGGTAGTAGCTAGTTTTAACTCCGGGCCTTGAAATGAAGGTTGGCTTTACAGGTTTGTAGCATAGGGCTGGGGACGTGAATCCTACAGAAGACAGCTCTTATGGGACCCACGATGGCACAGACCTTTCTCTGCGTCGTGTCGACGTCACAAACATAACTTGAGAGATGCCATATTGTATTTCGACCTAACTAGTTGAAATTCATACTTTGTGGGCTTTACATTATAACTTATGCCTTACTAATATATACTGTTTCAAACCACCAGCTCACTGGGGATCTCTCCAAGATGTTTCATTATTGGTACGACTTTTTTTGAGAATACACGGGGTTCGTGAATTCTTGTATTTCGTCGCTTTCGTACTATAACCTGTGAGCTATGAAACTATGCCAATTTCAAGACATTGGGGCATTGAAGATGTATGAAAACCGCGTCGTTCTTTATACAGTTCGTTATAATTAAATGTCAGTTATGACACACCGGCAATTAATGCCTTTAAGGGATTACATAACGTTAGACAAGTATGCGTGCAAGTCTCCGGCAGTGTGGTGAAGGTTGACACAGTCTTACGATGTCAAACTTCGTTGGTTCGCATCCTACTTTCTCCATTTTTGTTATTCACATCAGAGTTTTCTAAAATATTCTGCGACTTTTTTATTAATTTAACAGAAGTATGTTCCTTAATATTAGGTACTACGTATAGATAAGGGTTCTCTCTCAGGAGTTAGTTCTTTCTGTGGTTTGCGCACACCAGGGAATATGAACCAGCAAATTACGAGATTGTTTCTACGTTAGTGCCTGATTCAATCGGAATTCGGTATTTATTTACTCGTAAGAAATCACAATCAAGAGTACAAAAACTGTGACGTTACAGAAACGTTACAGTTACGTCGGGCAAATTTATTAACGCTTTAGATTGAGAACTAAACATTAAAGATCTCAAGTTTGGAGTTGAAAACATGAAAAAAATTAAGCATTCAATGAAGCTAGCGTGCCCAGCATTAAATATCTCTCCACAATATATCTTTAGTACGATTTGTTGTGATAAATTGTCGATAAATGTGATGTCTGACGATAAATAGGTATAGATCTTATACTGGAGTTAGGTTTTGGTGTTATTTAGTAGCTGATTACTAAGCGGAAAGAAGATACAATATGTAAACTTTTGGCTTGAGTGTGACATTGCCCTCTCACCCTCACTGAAATTTTGCTTGTGGTTAGTGATTGGTTTGTAGCGTAGTCCAAGGTCTAGGTTAGTACTGATAGATAAGTGTGTCAGCTTACCAGAGTATGGAAACTATAAGCCATGCCCGATCTACATCTATACTCCGCAATCCACCTAATGGTGTGCGGCAAACGTTTCGTTAGTGTACCACTATCATTTGTGCGCGTATAATGGTAGTTGTTCTTGTGCCCTAAAACAAAACAAACGAACTTCATTTGTCCCCTTCCCTGTTCCGGTCGCGAATGGTACGCAGGAAGAACGGCTGTTCGTAAGACTGCGTGTGAGCCCGAATCTCTCTGTAGTTACTTTCGTGATCTTTCCGCGAGATATACATAGGTGGGAGGAACATATAGCTTAACTCATGTAGGAAAGTGCGCTCTCGGGAATGTATTAATAAACCACAGCATGATCCACAATGTGTAGCACCCATACCTGTGTTATTACTCGTAATTTAAAAGTTTAAATCACAAATTTATTTCAAAATACATTCTTCGCTTAAAATTTTTTAAAGTAGGTACTGTGTATGTAGCCGAGTAGCTGAGTAGCTGGTGGCATTCAGTTCTCGGCACTTGTTCTAAAACGCTGGTCTCTCTCTCTCTCTCTCTCTCTCTCTCTCTCTCACACACACACACACACACACACACACACACACACACACACACACACCCACACACACACACACCACACATATACACTACTTATGTCTCTTGTCGAGATGTCCAAGCAAGCAAGTTTCAAAAGGTTGCAGCACTAAACTCGCAGCTTGGGTAGTCAAGTATGCACATAGAAAGATCGTGTCGTCTACATAATACACCGCAAGGAAATCCGAATGGAATGGACATCGGTAGATGTGGTGTACATGTACAGATAAACAAATGATTACATTTCCAGAAAAACTAGATTGTTATCCACCCCGGATATCAAAGGAAACCAATGAGAAATTTGGAAAAGTAATTAAATCTCAGCATGAATGAATGAAGACTTTAAGGTATGTCGAAGAGTTCTTTAGTACTGAGAGAAACGGAATAGGAGCTGCAACGGCAAGTTGAACGGCAATAATAGTGCATCAGAAAGTAATTGCAAGTGAACAACAACAAAACTGAAACAAGTTTTGCCGTGCAGTCGAATTAAGTCAAGTGAAGCAGATGAAATTAGGTTAAGAAATAAGATATTAAAAGCAGTAAAGGAATTTTGAAACTTGAGCAGGAAAATAACTGACAATGGCAGAAATAGGGAGGATAGATGTAGACTGGTGACATCGACAAAAGTTTTTCTTAATAAAATAAATATGTCAGTATACGGTGTTACGAAGAAATTTCTAAAAGTATTTGTTTGGACTATAGGCTTATGTGAAAGTGAAACGTGGACGAGAAGCAGTTGAGACAGAAGAGAGTAGAAGGTTTCCAAATGTAGTGCCACAGAAGAAGATTGGACGGCCTGATTGAGAAAGTAATGAACAGATATTTAATCGAATTGGAGTGAAAAGAAATTTATGGCACAACGTTGCTAAACGAAGGGATTGATAGGACACATCCTGAAACATCAAGGGAGTATTAGTACGTTAAGCAGGTTTGTATGGATGTTGGTGGGAGTATTCATGAAGTAATGAAAATATTTCCACTAGATAGGCTAGTCACGCTTGCTACATGAAACCAGTCTTCAAACTTTTGAAGCCATTTTGACTATTTTTCGACCGTGACTGTCTCAAGAAATGTGTAAAGGTTTTTGTTTTTTAAATTACCGCTACCAGTCACAAACTTTGTCAACTATTGTATTACTTATTTATTTAGCGACATGTTTCGAGGTAAACCACATCTTCAGGCTAAATGGCATTACAAAAACAACTTTAAAATAAGTCCATACTGATGTTACATAGTCTTTTCGTAAATGCTGGGGTCATCCTGCGGAAGAAGAGAAACTTTGGAAGCTGGACTGATGTTTGCACGAAAATGTTTTGTAACGGTCACCCACTTTTTTCTTTTGGCGAGGCAATCTCGTAGTGATGCGCTGGGGTGCCTCCATTACTGTGCCTCTCCTGGTCACTGTTCACAAATTGTCACTAACATAGCAGTAACTTGGAAACACGATCACAAACAGTTCTGTAGTGCAGTGGACAAGATGGCAGTCGAAATACAGCTGGTTTCGATTTGCCTATTGATTTGTCGATCTATGTGGTGTCAGGCCTTTACATAAGTCTTCAAACTGCTGAGTGCCAGTTTGGATCCATACAAAACAGAGATGTACTCTCAACAATATACTGACTTGTCTCTAAGGAAGGAAGTAAATAACTCTGCATCCAAGTCCAGGAAGAATGTGGTCTGTCCAAAATCAGTTACCTAGAGAGGTGGCACATTGGTTAGCACACTGGACTCCCATTCGAGAGGATGATGGTTCAAATCCCTGTCCGACGATCCAGATTTATGTTTTTCGTAATTTCCATAAATCGCTCCAGACAAACGCCGGGATGATTTCATTGAAAAGAGCAGTGTTGATTTCCTTCCCCATCCTTTCCTAATCAAAACTTGTGCTCCAGCTCTAATGACAGCACTATCGACAGAATGTTAAACACTAATCTCCCTTCCTTCCAAAATCAATTGTTGTTTGTGAGAGCACCTAGTTTTTAGTGAAGCTAGTGGAAATTTGTAACAAATTCACCATGGAGCGCTGTGTTAGCTGCGCTGGTCATTAACTGCAGTGTGGCGATATACTGGTTACAGCAACACGTACGCAAAAGGTTCATGAGAAGAGCTAGCCGTGCTGGGCGAAATCTGCACCTAGATCTCACATGACATAATGCGAAATATGGATGAAGATTCTATATTTCTTTTTCCGGAAAGCATTTCACACGGTGGCTCGAAGATTTCTTGGGTAATAGAACCCAAAATGTCCTTGATGGCGAGACAAGGGTATCGTCAAGACAGCCCCAGAGAAGTGTCACTGGACCGCTGCTTTCTATATACACGTAAATGATTTGGCGGATAGTGTGGGTAGCGATGTGCGGCTGTTTGCTGATGATGACGTGGTGTCGAAGTTGAGTGGCTGAAGGAAGACAGAAAGCGACATAGACAAAATTTCCAGTTGTTATGATGACTGGCAACGCTCTAAATGTGGAAAAATGTAAGTTTATGCGGATTAGTAGGAAAGCAAACCCGTAATGTTCGGATACAGTATTACCTGTATCCTGCTTGACACTGTCAAGTCGTTAAAATATCTGGGCGTAACGTTGCAAAGCAATATGAGGTGAACGAGAATGTGAAAACTGTGGTAGGGATGGCAAATGGTCAACTTCGGTTTATCGGAAGAATTTTAGGAAAGAGTGGTTGACCTGTAAAGAAGACAGGATATAGAACGCTGGTGCTCGCGATTTGGTTCAGAGGCGGGGTGCTAGATTTGTTACCGGTAGGTTCGAAGATGCTTTGGGAACTCAAATGGGAATTCCTGGCGACGTTCTTTTCTAGAAAGGCTATTGAGAAAATGTAGAGATCTGGCATTTGAAAGCTGACTGCCAAACGATTCTACCGCTGCCAATATACATTGCGCGTAAGGACACGAAGAGAAGATACGAGAAATTAGGGCTCATACGGAGGCATAAAGATAGTCGTTTTTCCCTCGGTCTATTTTCGAGTCGAACAGGTAAGGAAATGACTACTAGTGGTACAGTGTACCCTCCGCCATGCACCTTACGATGGCTTGCGGAGTGTCTTTCTAGATGTAGATCGAGATGTAATAGTCAGAGTGGCCAGGACTGTGTCACTTCACCCGTACCTGGGCCAGAACCAAGCTATGAGCTACGTGACTACGGCCCAGGTACCAGTGGAACAAATGCGCCCTGGAGCCATATAAGTAACGGCAAATTTTGAGGCAGATTCATTCGTAGTTTAGCGGCATTTCATGATGCCAAGGCTGTGCTAGAAATCTGAGTGCTACCAGTTACAGCCATAGTTCGAGGCTGGGTCGAGGCAACCACCTCTCGCACAAACTCCCCACTGTGGGACTTGGTACCACAGCACCTGCCTCTGCCAGGTCTTGCCAGGGGGCAGCAGGTAGTGTCCCTCGCGCATTAGTTCTCCCTCGTCACCGCACTGCCCACGAGCCAGGCCTGAATCGCCTGGGCTCTCGATTCAACAGCGGAGCACCGTCGTACCACAGTAAAGAGAACGCCGCCGATGTAAGGGCCATTGCCAACTGACGGCACACGGGCTTCTGTGGGTTGCTGACACCCCGACGTCAGCATCAGAGGGCACAAACGCGTGTACAATCATGAGATGTGCAACTGAAGTATAACAAAATATTTCTCTCTGCCACCATTCCGTCGCTGGGACCCAGCAGCTCGGCACTCCACCGTTCGCACTACACTACGGTGACAAAGCCATTCCGCTGCTCTGAAGCAGTACATAGATGAAAACATTGTCTACTGAATTACAGCAGGCAGTGATTATGCCATTGCGGAAGCCCCATTGTAGGTCCAGTTCCGAAAGACAGGATGTGGACTGACATCATTTGGACGACAAGATCAAGTGTTAGCTCAAATGTGGATGAAAATGGACTACCCCATTTCAAAAGGGGCCATCTCGGTATTTACCTTAAGTGAATCGACAGAAAATCTAAATCATTTCCAGATGTAGATCTGAACTATCATCCTGCCGACTGTGTTCTGTGTCAAACCATTTCGCTGCTACAGATGAGGTCTCTGCATTTCTTGTTGAGGCTGTACTCCTTACCAGATACTGGTGCGTTTGCTGAGAGGCGGAATTCCAGCCGATGTCAAATACTTTTTTGTGGTAAGATTATATGGGACCAAACTTCTGAGGTCATCGGTCCCTAGGCTTACACACTAATTAAACTAACTTAAACTAATGACAACACACACACACCCATGCCCGAGGGAGGACTCGAACCTCCAACAGGGGAGCCGCGCGAACCGTGACAAGGCGCTCTAGACCGTACGGCTACCCCACCGGGCGGAAATACTTTTCATCCGACTTTTCAAACTGTTAGTGAAAAATTTGACTTTTGCACATCTTACAGTGTGATACCTTCACTCGACATATGGTCATAACAGTCGTCACATAATCATCCTGTGGTGCACTTCGTGTTGTTTCTCCGTGCATGCTAAGAAAATGGGATGAGAAGTTCCGCCTTATGCAAGACACTTTTTTCTTTTTGTTTCACCCATACATGTTTCAGCACTTTTGTGCTATCGTCAGTGGGTTCTATTTTTATTTTTAACTGTAAATTTGTTGTTAACATATTAACATTTGCGTCGTTTACAACATTATGTAAAAGTTGCATTTATAACTTAATTGGTGAAAAGTGGGTGTAATCATAACACATGTTGTAAACGATTCAGCACAACGAAAAGAGGTTTTTTTTGTCCAGTGATAGCATGCAATGAGACATCTACGTTGTGTGAAGAATACTCGAAACTTTTTTATTCACCGAGATATGGAAATACCTCATCCACAGCAGTGAGGGGTTGGCGGCTCAGGACGCATACGGAAATCCACAGAACTGTAGGAAAACACAAGCAACACCTGTGAAACGGCGTAGCAGAATGTTCACTATGTGTATCCGGACACCTGGCTGAAAATTACTTACAAGTTCGTGGCGCCCTCCACCGGTAATGCTCGAATTCAATATGGTGTTGGCCCACCCTTACCTTGATGACAGCTTCCACTCTCGCAGGCATACGTCCAATCAGTTGCTGGAAGGTTTCTTGGCGAATGCCAGCACATTCTTCACGACCCTCTTCAAATGTCGGCGGTCTCTGTCAGTCAACAGTCGAGGTCGGCCTGTACGCTTTTGTGCTGTACGTGTCCCTTCACGTTTCCACTTCTCTATCCAACCGCAAACAGTGGACCTAGGGATGTTTAGGAGTGTGAAAATCTTCCGCACAGACGTATGACACAAGCAACACGCAATCAGCCGACCACGTTCGAAATCCGTGAATTCCGCGGAGCACCTCATCTGTTCTTCAGAAATGGCTCTGAGCACTATGGGACTTAACTTCTGAGGTCATCAGTCCCCTAGAACTACTTAAAACTAACTACGCTAAGGACATCACATACATCCATGCCCGAGGCAGGATTCGAACCTGCGACCGTAGTGGTCGCGCGGTTCCAGACTGTAGCGCCTAGATCAGCTCGGCCACTCCGGCCGGCCCTTCTGTTCTCTCGCGATGTCTAGTGATTGCTGTGGTCGCTGATATGGAGTACCTGACAGTAGATGGCAGCACAAGAGACCTAATATGTAAAACGTGTGTTTTTGGGGCTGTCCGGATACTTTTGATCACATAGTGTACATACATGTCCATAGCAGCGGAAGGGTTAACCACTGCAGCATGCTGCTCATCATCATTACATCTCATAAATCTTTAGAAACACACCTATACACTGGGCAGTTCTTTCGAGGCTCCGAAAAATTGTACAGTTAAAACATCATGAGTTGTTGTAGTCGTTCCTCCAGTAGGATTACAGTATCTATATGTAAGGTACTAGAATGCAACTTGTTTATATACATTTTATTTATCTACATATCCATTTTGTAGTGGGTCTAAACTATTACAGAAGCTAATAATTGTCATAGGGACTTCTTTGCTCCGCTCTGCTAGCGCAAAGACTAACGATAGCTAGATCGAGCGAGGCTGCGCAGTGGTTAGCACACTGGACTCGCATTCGGGAAGACGACGGTTCAATCCCGCGTCCGGCCATCCTGGTTTAGGTTTTCCGTGATTTACCTAAATCGCTCCAGGCAAATGCCGGGATGCACGGCCGTCTTCCTTCCCCGTCCCTCCATAATCCGATGAGACCGATGACCTCGCTGTTTGGTCTCTTCTTCCAGACAACTCAAACCAGCTACTTTTGCTCGTGGTATCCTGTCTGGTAATGACAGCTTATCCTGTTGTAAATGTACCTTCATCGAAATTGCTTAAGACAATTCAATAGTCTGCATAGTTTGGAGCAGTGAGCAGTTTTGGGTATGGAATGACACCACATCTGTATAGGTTGATATTAAGGATTATAACTAGGGTGTAAGTTTACAACCTGCGTGAACATTCAAGGTTTATTTTCACCCGCATACATATTTTACAATTATTTTAACCATAATTCTATCTTTAACTCTCCTGTAATGTTACAGTACCAACTGCCACACAGTCTTCTTCTGGTAGTGTAATAGTTAGCATTTCTAGATCTACTTGTACAAAAGATAAGCAAACCTGTCCTTGGTTCGAAGGTTGGTTCGAACACCGCAATGCTTTAGTAAGGCACGGTACCACTGGGGACAGTACGCCCTTACCTTCTTCCTACTCCCGAACGGACTAAAGTAATCTGCTAGAAGAAGTCCTACACCAAACATGCATGCGACGCCATTAAACATGAAAGCCATAATTCTATTCTCGGCTCTCTGTGACAGGTGTCCGGCGTTGGATATGGTTTACCGCCACCTCATGCAACTTTTAGCGAGTTTCGCGTTGTCGGTGCCAATCGCCCAGACTGGATGACAAAAGGAGAGATAAATCCCTGCAGTCGAAGAGCATGTTCGCTCTCTTGTGAGAGGTTCATAGAGCTGGGCATGGGTAAAGGTGGTGGACACCCAGGCTGTGACTTTCCCAAAATAATAACATTTAGAACCTTGTTATACTTTAAGAACGAAATGCATCTACAACATACGCTAAAAGAACC
This sequence comes from Schistocerca americana, assembly GCF_021461395.2. Lineage (NCBI taxonomy): Eukaryota > Metazoa > Arthropoda > Insecta > Orthoptera > Acrididae > Schistocerca > Schistocerca americana. The sequence continues at coordinate 549,759,098 of NC_060125.1, read as the reverse complement.
TAAATATGAAACTCGAGCGTATGTATATGCATGGGAGCGCGCAACGCGCATAGACAGAGCATGTAAACTGAAGCTTGTATTCTGCTGCGAGAGTGAAAACGAGTTTCATGCGAAAAGTGGGGCAGAGGATCGTGTAACGGTGAAACTCCTTTAAATTATTCTCTACTAACATTTTAAATTCGAATCTGATAGCATCTTACTCCAATAATTAAGAAATATTTGATAACACTAAGCACAACGCGTGTTTACTTATCGTTTATTTCGTTGGACACAACGAAAGTTCATTGTAGGCAGATCATTTGCAATTTCCTTTATAATCATGAGTTCTTCCCACTTTTTGAATGCAAAAGGGGAACTGGTGGTTTTAGGTTTTCTTACACCTTAATTCTTCAGTTGCTTTTGAAGTTTTCAACGAATGTATTGTTAATTTTCTTTCGATTACAAAATGATACTTTTAAACACAGAATTTTTCTCCTACACTTCTACCCCGACTATCACCAGATCTGAACTGTGCTAACATACATATAAGCGCCAAAGACGACGTAACAATTAAAGTTATACATTTCCAAGATATAAATCTAAAGTTGTGTAAAACTTCAACTTTTAAATAATTCATTTACAATTCTGATTTTTTGTATGATTATTACATCTATTGAGACATACATCAATAAAAATTAAATGACTTGTTCTAACATTATAATCTGACGATGTGATAAAAATTTATATGGCTAATTTGGGCGCAACATAACCATACGCACAGGCGTTATTTGCAAGTACATTCTTCAAACAGAATTTAAAATGATCATACTGAACCAGACGCCACGAAAACGACAAAACGAATTAACTGTCGCTGCGTCACGAAAAAAAAAAAAAAAAAAAAAAACACGATACCGATACCCAACGAAAACAAAACTCATAGCCCTGTAAATATTATACACTCCCTCCATTTTCTTAAACGACGCACACTTCTCCTCATTTCCAAACGTCATTACCTTCTCCATCTTGTATCCTGTGCAGCCCAACATGTTTATTAAGCTCCATTAATATCTATAATACCTTTGCATATCCTAATTCTTCTGTGACAATGAGTTCCAAATGACTTTCTACATCGCACTCTTGACCATCCTTTCCTCCTGTCATACTGTTTGAGGCGCCATGTCACGAATTGCGCGGTCCCTCCCGCCGGAGATTCGAGTCCTCCCTCGGCAATGAGTGTGTGTGTAGTTCTTAGTTTCAGTTAGTTTACGTAGTAAGTCCAGGGACCGATGACCTCAGCAGTTTCGTCCCTTAAGCATTCACACGTTTGAACATTTATCATACAGTAACCTCACTGTGGTACTTTGGTAACTGACAAATATTTTGAAATCAATCGTCAGTCAAGATGTATTGCTACCAAGCGACTAGACAGAGAGTACATGGCCAAAAATTGTATATGGCTCGTCTGCAAATTAGAGGTTCGGTTACACACTGTTTCTTTAACCTTTTATGGAAGCATCGATTATTCGTATGGCCTATTTAGCTGGTAGTCAGTGAAAATTTTGTAAACAAAGAAGTAAATGAACGGATTAGTAAATAAAGAAAATAAGAAGGGAATGATCTCCCAGGATAATAACAAGATTAAACCTCACAATCGGTTTATTCAAGTGACACTGGTCACAGTGCCCTGGACACGCACAAACTTTGCTTTGTGGGTGTTCTCAGTAGCACTCCATAAGGCTTTGAGCTGGAACGACTGCAGTCACTATGATGCCGCTCCCTCCTGTCTGTGGCGAACCAAAATGAGGCCATCATTTTCGAACAAACAGGGCCTGGATTCGTTCGAGAACACTATCCATTACCATTCTTGTCTCCAGTAACGCAGTTCCATACACCATTGCCGTATATCATATTTCTGCACAATGTCAAAGGTAAAGACGACGACGTGCACGTAACCCATGCGGTAATAAACGGTGACGGACTGTCACCCTCGATAGTGTACGATGTGTTACCGTGCTCGACTGTTGTGCCAGAGCGGAGGAGGACGAAGATCTATCCTGCAACGCGTACAGCCTTCCATGAACCATTCTCCACACACCCACTGCACTGCCGACACACTTCGTCCCAAACGAGCAGCAACTTCCCGCATGGATGCATCACTTTCTCTCATGCCAATAATGCGCCTTCTTTCAGATTGACTGATTTGACGGTACGGTTCCTGCATACGTCTGTGAGTCATCCTGCACGTCTGTTCTATTCACACTGATCCATTATCTTCGGTTTATAGCCACAACGATAGGTGCAGGCACATTTTATAAATAGGTGGAGTTGCAACGCGGTATCGATATTGACCTTGAACCCACGGGCCGACACGGTTCAAATGGTAATTACTTCTTCAGAACATACTACCATACATGTCCTGTGAATATAAACGGCCTGTCTCTAGCCGTTCAAGGTGTTATACTTTTTCTGAAAATGAATGCATTTCCCAAGTCCCTAACTGTTACACAGAAAAATTTCCTAACACCCGAACAGCAACATACAAAAGTAATTCTATCTCAAGACAAATACTTAAGTTCATGCAGCTCACCAGCCACTCAGATCTTGCCAAATAACCTTACAGAACAAGCACCAACATCAAAATGTCACGAAACATGCACTGCCCGCCTATTTAAAACTTCTGTCACGTGACCAACGACTACAGGCCAAGTAACCATCTCGAAAGTAGGCCACTGTTGTAATGAGAATATATTTACAATCTTTACATATATCAAACGTATATAATACACATTTTAGACAGTTTGCAGACAGATATTATTTTATTATAAAAAATGATTCTGAGCAGTTTTTTTTCTGTTTCGGTCGCGTGTTCCCGAAAATAACCCGATATCTACTGTTTTTCTCGGTGTGGTTGAGTAAGTGTACCTTTCTGGGATTATGAATGAACGATTTCACTTTGCTTGTGATACTCGACGGATTATCAGTTCTTCGAGTGCTCTGACTTTGCCGTACGATGTGTCACTACAAGCTCACACTTTTAAAAAATACATACACACTGTAAAAGCATTCACACTATGCGTAGTGGAGTAGATCTCATATCACTGCTAGCCATTCCGTTTCCTTTTCTACTCGCAAACGGAGCCGTGGGAGAACGATTAAGTGGTGTGGTTTCACTCTGAAGAGACGGCAGCTCACCCTCCTGTTAGCGTACAGCGACATCGCTCGTTATAACGCCCTCCTTGTTCAACACGTGATTCCAGCTTTGCAAGAACGCAACTGTATCTACACCACTATTTCGTTCAAGACGGAGCAACACCACTTGTCGCTGGCAAGAGGCAAGATTTGGTCTGAGAAACCTTCGGTAACTACCTCATCATCTCTAGGCAGTTTCAAGATCTGTGGCCTTCCGCATCTTCCTATCTAAATACATATGACTTCACGTTTTGCGGATGTGTAAAATATCAGGGATGTATCCGAACTCTTCCTGATATGAAGAATAGAATGCAATGACATATCGCTCTGATTACACTGGATATGCTGCTAGCTACTGCCGACCATGCCGTGTTATGAATGCAGCATATTGTTGTGTCGAGGAACCATTCTGAACACATTTGTAGCTTGTGACCTTGTCCTAATAAACGTGCCGAACTACAGTTATCACATGTTTCATCGATCTACCCCTTTTTCTGCATCCACACCACATTCTGATTGCTAACAGCGCCATATTTTCACCTGGTGGCAGAAAATGGAACTATTATTTTGCAGTATACTCCACGAGGAGTGATCATACCACAAGAGGCGACAACTGAGAGGACGGAAGTAGAGAAGGTTCTGTGTCAGGAGTTTTCCTTGAAAGAATAGTGGTGAACTGTTGTCATCTATAGGCGCAGTGAAAGAAGATTCAGAATTTTTTATTTATTTCCATAAGTTACAACCAGTGTCTTGACTCGTTGTTGTGATCGGGCCGATGGTTCCCATCGAGTAATCGCATTATAAACGGCCTTCAGTCCACTGAAGGTTGCTGGCGTCTCATGTGCCGTTCTTAGCTGGCTGCTGCTGTGACGGTTGCTGTTCGCAGTGCCTCCGGCGATGGCCGTACCACAATGCAGCGGCTGTGAGTGAATGCGACGCGTGTGCTGGACTTCCGCACATTGATTTGCAAGCTACTCTGTCCCTCCCACTCACCATTTTTCTTCATCCGTCAAAACGAGGTGACGGTTGTCGTGTAGCCGCGTAGTACAACGATGGTGGCCTGCAATTCAAGAATTTCCTGGCTCATCCGCCTAAGTATAGGGGACGCTGGTGTCCTGACCCAGGATTATAGGCAACAACCTTAACTGCACCCATCCGCAACTACAGCAGACTGTGGTGTTGAATTACAACCAGGTAGCATCTCTTGCAGTAGCGGCTCCGTTGCTCAGTAGTGTGCACGATATCTACGACACATTTGTGCCAGTCATCAGTTTGCAGTAATCAGGGGCTTGAATGAGAACGTTATGTGTGACATCGATATGCCTGACCGACTGCCATACCAGCTACAATGCTGGAGTATTTATGGAGCAAAGTAGTGACTGATGTTTACCCAACCTCACTTGTCAACACCACATAGGTCTCACTATTACGAAGGTATCAGCAATTCTCGCGCTGCTGTGCTTGCTTAACGGCTTTGATGTAGTACAGGACTGGTTCGTAAAAGCTCTTGACACGTGTTTTTGCATTAGCAGTAGCGTTTCTTTTGTCACATAACGAAGGTTACGCAATCGTGTCTAATTGCTGTACCTACTGCATTTCTGCTGAGGTCCAATGTCTGCCTCGCCAGAAGCGCCGATGCTGTGTTTTCCCCTAACCCACTCTCGGTGGTGAAATGTTATTCTTTGCGCGCGCCTCGTGTTGACAACGCGCCTTGGGAATTAGAAAATTTTAACCGTTTGGTGCATTGTACAAAGTTAGCATGCAACAATATCTACGATCCAGAATGATATTCTGCAGCGGAGTGTGCTCTGATATGAAACTTCCTGGCAGATTAAAACTGTGTGCCGCACCGAGACTAGAACTCGGGAACCTTTGCCTTTCGCAGGCAAACGCTCTACCAACTGAGATACCCAAGCACGACTCACGCCCCATCCTCACAGCTTTACTTCTGCCAGTACCTCGTCTCCTACCTTCCAAACTTTACAGAAGCTCTCCTGCGAACCTTGCAGAACTAGCACTCCTTAAACAAAGGATATTGCGGAGACATGGCTTAGCCACAGCCTGGGGCATGCTTCCAGAATGATACTTTCACTCTGTAGCGGAGTGTGCGCTGATATGAAACTTCCTGACAGATTAAAACTGTCTGCCGCACCGAGACTAGAACTCGGGACCTTTGCCTTTCGCAGGCAAGCGCTCTACCAACTGAGCTACCCAAGCACGACTCACGCCCCGTCCTCACAGCTTTACTTCTGCCAGTACCTCGTCTCCTACCTTCCAAACTTTACAGAAGCTCTCCTGCGAACCTTGCAGAACTAGCACTCCTGAAACAAAGGATATTGCGGAGAAATGGCTTAGCCACAGCCTGGGGGATGTTTCCAGAATGATACATTCACTCAGCAGCAGAGTGTGCGCTGATATGAAACTTCCTGGCGGATTAAAACTGTGTGCCGCACCAACTCGGGACCTTTGCCTTTCGCAGGAAAGCGCTCTACCAACTGAGCTACCCAAGCACGACTCACGCCCCGTCCTCACAGCTTTACTTCTGCCAGTACCTCGTCTCCTACCTTCCAAACTTTATAGAAGCTCTCCTGCGAACCTTGCAGAACTAGCACTCCTGAATCAAACGATATTGCGGAGACATTGCTTAGCCACAGCCTGGGGAATGCTTCCAGAATGATACTTTCACTCTGCAGCGGAGTGTGCTCTGATATGAAACTTCCTGGCAGATTAAAACTGTGTGCCGGACCGAGACTAGAACTCGGGAGTTTTGCCTTTCGCAGGCAAGCGCTGTACCAACTGAGCTACCCAAGCACGACTCACGCCCCGTCCTCACAGCTTTACTTCTGCCAGTACCTCGTCTCCTACCTTCCAAACTTTACAGAAGCTCTCCTGCGAACCTTGCAGAACTAGCACTCCTGAAACAAAGGATATTGCGGAGACATTGCTTAGCCACAGCCTGGGGGATGCTTCCAGAATGATAATTTTCACTCTGCAGCGGAGTGTGCGCTGATATGAAACTTCCTGGCGGATTAAAACTGTGTGCCGGACCGAGACTAGAACTCGGGACCTTTGCCTTTCGCAGGCAAGCGCTGTACCAACTGAGCTACCCAAGCACGACTCACGCCCCGTCCTCACAGCTTTACTTCTGCCAGTACCTCGTCTCCTACCTTCCAAACTTTACAGAAGCTCTCCTGCGAACCTTGCAGAATTAGCACTCCTGAAACAAAGGATATTGCGGAGACATGTCTTAGCCACAGCCTGGGGGATGTTTCCAGAATGATACTTTCACTCTGCAGCGGAGTGTGCGCTGATATGAAACTTCCTGGCAGATTAAAACTGTGTGCCGGGCCGAGGCTCGAACTCGGGACCTTTGCCTTTCGCAAAGGTCCCGAGTTCGAGTCTCGGTCCGGCACACAGTTTTAATCTGCCAGGAAGTTTAATATTTACGATGTTTCAGCACCCTACAATGTATACAGCCTGCGCTACAGCACTTGGAACACAATCGGTTTGACCACCTGCTACTTCGAAACTTCTGTATTTGTTGCACTCGTCTCTCTATCTTAAATTTCGAGGTTTTGAAATCAGTAACGCGTTTGCGGACCCCCTGCAGTTTCTGTTACGCACAAGATGGGCGGTTCCACCAGCCGCTGCTTGGGGGCAGTTTTCCCGGGCTTGCTTTGAAGCCGTCGCGCCTCGCGCTTCAGGCAAAGCAGCAGCAGCCGACCGATGTGTGCAGACGGCGCACGAGGCCGCTCTCCACACCTCACCTCACGTCGCCTCACCTAGTCTTCTGTTGGCGGAGCGCCGAGCGGCGTGACAGGGGAGTGGCCAGGGGTGTCAGGATGGCGCCAGATGGGGGATCAATAAGGCCTCAGCGGCACGCCGCGGCGTCTTGGACGCCCCCTAGGTGGTCCTCTCTGCGACAGAAGGTGTTAGTGAAGTGAGGGTGAGGGTGGAGGCGGGAGGCGACGAGTTGAGCAGCTGTGGCAACAGCTCAGAACTCCGGCACCCCTTTATTCAGCTTCGTGACAGTGCTCAAGCGTTGTCTAGTCTGTCCTTACTCTCTCACTTGTCTGTCAGTAAACTCCACATGTACACCTGCACTACGCAAATTTCTAGCAATGTGTGCTGGATGGTACTTCCAGTGTAACGCACTGAGCAGACGAGAAGCCCAGACGCACGTGAGGCAAGTATTTTCGACACCCAGTGCCACTCCACACAGAGATGCCTCATTAGTCAGTACCGCCATAGGCACTTGCCACTTTGCAGACTTTACTACCAAATTACCGAAGTTCGGTGGCAGGAGGAACAAGGCTTCTGGTCAGGTGAATACAGGGTTATAAATACAAAATCAAATAGGGCTAATGAGGGATTAGTTTAACAATGGATAAAAAAAACAGGAGTGCGGGTAAGCTACTATGAACAGCACACGAAGCCCACGCCTACCACGGTAGTACAAGTTTATATGCCAACTAGCTCCGCAGATGAGGAAGACATCGATGAAATGTGTGATGAGATAAAAGAAATGATTCAGATAGTGAAGGGAGACCAAAATTTAATAGTCATGAGTGACTGGAATTCGATAGTAGGAAACAGAAGAGAAGGAAAAGAAGTAGGTGAATATGGAATGCGGGTAAGGAATGAAAGAGGAAGCCACCTGGTAGAATTCTCCACAGAGCATAACTTAATCGTAGCTAACACTTGGTTCAAGAATCGTGAAAGAAGATTGTATACATGGAAGAGGCCTGGAGACACTGAAAGGTTTCAGATAGATTATATAATGGTAAGACAGAGATTTAGGAACCAGGTAAGACATTTCCAGGGGCAGATGTGGACTCTGATCACAATCTATTGATTAAAAACTGTAAATTAAAACTGAAGAAACTGCAAAAAAGGAGGGAATTTAAGGAGATGGGACCTGGATAAACTGACAGAACCATAGGTTGTAGAGAGTTTCAAGGAGAGCATTAGGGAACGATTACAGGAATGGGGGAAAGAAATACAGTAGAAGAAGAATGGGTAGCTTTGAGGGATGAAATAGTCCAGGCAGCAGAGGATCAAGTAGGTAAAAAGACGAGGGCTAGTAGAAATCCTTGAGTAACAGAAAATATATTGAATCAATTGATGAAAGCAGAAAATGTAAAAATGCAGTAAATGAAGCAGGCGAAAGAAATACAAACGTCTCTAAAATGTGATCGACAGGAATTGCAAAATGACTAAGCAGGGATGGCTAGAGGACAAATGTAAGGATGTAGTCATTTTGAGAACGATGGGGTGACTTACATAGTGAAGCATAGATTCCGGCACCAGGACAAGGATTGGAACATACAGGGCATGCACGCCCTTGTTTCGCGCTGAAGGAAGGCCATAGAACGGGATGGAGATTACGTGGAAAAACAGGGTGTGTACATAAAACACGATTCTTTCGTGTGTGTGTAATTCTCATTATATCTAATAAAGAATTAATGGAAAAAATGCGGTGCATAACTTTCTAAGCAACCCTCGTATATGGCGATGAATAGCGTCTTTCAGTAAATCATCCAAATCTCTTCCTCGGCCGCTTTTTTCCTGGTGTCTGCAGCCTCAACGTGTCATTCTCATCACGCTCTATAAGGTGCTGTTCTTTCCGTATCTTCACATCAATGTTATTGCTTAATTTCAAAGCAGTTGTAGTCTACTTAAGAACTTGCCATCAGCAAAGAAAGGCTTGCCTTTTTCCTTTTCCTTCACAAGGTAGGCCGTTAGCGGACACACGAATGCGAGGCCCTGGATGTGTAGCACAATGGTCGTTATTTGAAATGACACCGAAGCGAATGAACACTAAAAACATCAAGACGAAATAAACAATGAACTAGACTGCTAGTTAGACAAACGATGAAAAGTACGTGTAAGACACTCGCTGGTACGTTTCCCGACTGCCACGCGTCAGTTCTGCAGGGCAGTAATGTGGCTAGCACTTCCTGCTGAAGCGCAACACGTCGCCGGCTGCCTTCCTGCGGTCGCTTGGCAACGAAACGACGCTACCGAGCTGTCAGTGCTAAGGACTCGTTTCCCAGACTGTAATACCTCGTACAGATATTCCCCAGTACTGTTGTCAAGTACTAATTTTACTGCATTTAGATACTTAATATAATGAAAATTATTATATGGACACTGCTTTCTCCAATTTCATGTTAATACATTTTCTGGTTTGCTCCCTTTATACTTGTTTACTATTAACTTCTAGTTCTTGAATTCCTTTGCTACTGTACTGTCAAACACAACCTCTGCGTTATTGAACTTACACAGAGAAGTGCAGCACGACGGAAATTTTCAATAAGCAGAACTGGCAGACTCTTGAAAATAGGCGTACACTATCCTAAGAAAGCTTACTTACAATTTTCAAGAAACACCTTGAAATAAAGACTCTAGGAATATACTGCAACCTCCACCGTCTCGTTCCCATACGAATAGCGAGGACAAGATTAGCTTCATTGCGGCACACACAATGATTCTTCCTGTGCTCCGTAAGTGAATGGAATGGGAAGAACCCCTAAAAACTGGTGCAATGGTGCATATCCTCTGCCGTGCACTTCAGAGTAATTTGCAGAGTACAGATGTAGATGTAGATATGGATGTAGTCTGTATTTGTAGTGGAGGTATGATAATGGGAGATCCTCTACGTTGCTCCCCTGTTAGATAACCCAAAACATTAGCAGACTTCCTTTCACGACTGCTTCTTAATTTGTGCCGTCTGCACGCAAAAATCTTTCAAACAGAACGTGGTACATAACACAGCGTCAGAAAGGCAAATTCAGACGTGTTTCTGGTCTTAAACAAATATTTGATCAACTAAGTCAATAACTTTGGCTTAGTTACACTTTAGAATAACCAAAGCGAGAAGTATGTGATGGGAAAATTCTGCTTTCGCAAAGCAGCATTTTCATTAATAAGGGCAGATAAAACGTGTTCGGTCCACGTTCTCTTCCCGAAAATACTGAGAAATATTTTTCCATATTTGGTCAGTTTCCAATCTTTCCCTCTCACAGCGTTCACCCAGAGAGCTTTCCGAGTTAGACTGATATGAAATCTAAAGTCAAATGCCATAAATAAAACAATACAGTATAATCAACCAGAATTTCTTGCAACCCGCAACGCCTTCATAAACAACGCACAATATCTTCATATTCTCTCTCTCTTCGCGCAAGCTCTTAGCCCTGCAGAGAAAATAAACAGAATATTTTGGTAGGAAATTTAGTATAGTTAAATTTTGTACTGGGATTCGTTTTCGACAGAGGGCGAAGTTTTCGAATTATTCAAGATAAACGTATAAAATTGACCTCCAACGCGTTTTTCTTTAATAACTTGAAAACTGTATCCTTCAGTGAAAAAGTATCTCGGTGCCAAATTTAACCATATGAAATTACCTACAAAAATGTCCTGTTAATATTTTCTGTAGGACTAATAATTTGTGCTTAGAGGACATAGTGTGAAAATCTCGCGCGTGGTTACTGAAGGCGTTGTGGGCTGGATAAAACCCATATGCAGGGTCAGCTGAACCACCCTCTATAAAAGAAAATATTTCAACGGCTCCACTTTACGACTGAAATGTGATTCCTTTAAAGTTTAGATTAAAAAGTGAATAGTTAGTACACACGTGACACAAACTGGCATTTTTTTATTCCAGTAGCTAACGTTTTGGGGCATCTAATATGACTTGTTATACGTCCGTGGTATTTGTGCATCACTCCTGATGAGTAACATCTCCTTTTGAATGTTGTTCACGAATACTGCACCTTCTTTGACAGTGAAAGTCAATTCAAGTCTGGTGATGCTCTTTTAAGCAGAAAACCGGTTAACTAAATAAACTAATGCAGTGGGACATACATAATACTGTGATTTTTATACATAACCAAAGAAGAAGGACGAAATCAGCCCAAAAACTTATGACGACAAAAAACTAGACTAGTGGAGTGGAACTCCCTCTCTGGGGGTTTCGTGTAACCTTAATTATGTATATACAAGGTGGAGAAAAATTGTGTCACGAAATTTTAACCCTGGGCAGCTGATGCCAGTAGGAACCAAAATTACTGATGTTGTGTAGGTCGACAAAGCACAATTTTTAAAATACGGAAACTTGGTGCATGACCGCGAATGCTTTGCCTGCCAGAGATCGCAATGAATCCAATGCGGCCCCCAAGCTCTGTGGTAGTGCGGTAGCCTTCCACTCTGGGGGCCTGGGGGCGAATCCGCCAGGGTCCCGAAACATCCACTGTAGTTTCACGATAGGACGTACCGGGAACAAACCCGTCAATAGCTGTTAGTTCGCGTGCAGAAAGCCTTTTACAAATGGCGTCGGCCCTGAAAAGGGCCTTTTTTTTTTTTTGTAGCTAAGACATTGTTTACTTAAAGCAGGTGCTCTAACTGGCCACCCTCTGACGCGACACAAGCTTGGTAACGTCCAAAGGTGTTTCGCCGAACTCTTTCAAAGATTCCTAGCATTTCCCTGATGTGATTGGCGGCATGTTGAATGCGATCCAGTAACTCCTCTTCGTTTCTAGGTGATTTGCGTCCGGGTGGGTGAACTAGAACCTTGAAGAAGCCCCACAGGAAAAAGTCTGGTGGCGTGAGCTCTGGTGATCGCGGGGGCCATGTGTTATGAGCACCTCCGCCAATTACCCGGCCGTCGAAGAGTTCATTTAAGTATCCGCGCACAGCACGATTGTTATGTGTGGGCGCCCCGTCATGCTGCAGACACATGCGTAGCCGTATGTTCAGGGGAACATCTTCCAGCAGGCCGGGTAGAGTTTCTTGCAAAAATTGAAGGTAATTTGCCCCGGTAAGTCGAGAAGTAGACGGACCGGCTCAATCAGATGGTCACCTACAATGCCTGCCCAAATGTTGAGCAAAAACCGTTCCTGGACGTACGTGGATGTACGTGACCTGAGTATTTGCCCTTTCCCAGTAATGAATGTGTCGAGTGTTGTAAAGGCCATCCCAATGGAAGGTGCAACCGTCGGGAAAGCCGGAATCTCGTGCAACACGTCCGCAGAAACCACCGCCAAAACCCTAGCCTGTGTTTATAGTCCGCCACAGGATTTAGCTCCTGGATAGGATGGAAACTAAATGGATGCTAAATGTGATTTGAGACTTTCTCAGCGTATTCCATTCGTGAAATCTTCTCGGGTGATCAGCCGAGTAAAGGCGTCGTCTTCTCGCAACGTTTCGAAGGGTTTCGTACCCATCATCTTCAAGCGAAGTGTCGAGATGCTGCTGCTGCTCACATCTTTTACTTTCCCCTCTTTGGGGAAGTGTGTATGGGGGAGTTTGTAGCCTTTCGGCTTTTATTCCCCTGTGAACGTGTGTGTGTGATTTTTCTATAGTTTTTTGGTGTCTGTGACTTGTGATGTTTGTTGTGAGTGAGTCTAGTACTTGCCTGAGGTAGGCGAAAAGATTGGTGTTATATGGGAAGGAACTGGATTAGGGATTGGGTTTGGGATTTTCTCTTCGACTTAATCGTCGAAGATCGTCATAGGGCGCTTATGCTTATCGCGGGACATGTCATACCGACCTAGGGAGTGGATGAGCGCGTTTTCGGATCTGGAAGAACCCTCATAGAAGGCCCTTGCCAGATCCTGGAAACGCTCTCTCAGGAGTGGGATTTCGGCTGCGGCGTGCAGGTCGTCTGTGGGGAATCCAAGAGGTAGGCGCAGTGCCCTTCTGAGGGCGCGGTTCTGCAGCCTCTGGAGTTTGTCCAGGTGCTGCTTTGCCGCGTATCCCCAGACGGGGCACGCATACTCCATTACTGGCCGGATCAGGGCCTGATAAACATTTACTGCTACTGGGAAGGGGAGGGAGCTGTTTGTGTTCAGGATAGGGTATAGAATGGACATTCTGGCGCAGACCTTCCTGTCGACCTCGTCTATGTGGGGTTTCCACGTAAGACGAGAGTCCAAGGTTACGCCAAGGTACTTGGCGGTTCTGCGCCAGGGGAGTTGGATTCCATTTAGGTGAAGGTGGAGGGGGGGACGTTGAGGAGGTTCGCGCCTTCCGAGCCTGCGGGTAATCAGCATTGCCTGCGTCTTCTCGGAGTTGATCGTGATGCGCCAGCGACGGGCCCAAGTTTCTGTGTCATCTAAAACCTTTTGTAGCCTACGGATGACCAGGTCCTTGTTCGCATTTCTCGTGTAGAAGGCTGTATCGTCAGCGTACTGTGCAGTGTGCACCAGGGGGGCCGTCGGAGTATCCGCAGTGTACAAACTGTACAATACGGGCCCCAGGACCGATCCCTGTGGCACCCCGGCACGAATACGCCTTCTGGTGGAGGTGGCAGTTTCTACTTTGACGGAGAGAGTCCTATTCGTGAGATAGCTCTTAATGAGCTGAACTATGCTCCCGGGAAACCCTTGTGTGTACAACTTGTAGAGTAGCCCTCTATGCCAGACTGAATCAAAGGCTTTGGCTACGTCTAGTAGCACTATCCCGCAGTAGCCTCTGTGGTTGAAGCCCTCTGTGGCTGCTTCAACCATTCTCATGACCTGTTGTGGGGCAGAGTGGTTCTGCCGGAACCCAAATTGGAAATCCGGCAGAATTTGCTCTCTGGTAATATGTTGTTGTATGGGTCTTAGCAGGAGGCGCTCATAGATCTTGCTGAGTGTTGGCAAGAGGCTAATCGGCCTGTAGTGCTGCGGGAATAGAGGGTCTTTCCCTGGTTTGTGTATCGCGACCACTTCCGCATGTTTCCAGCAAGCTGGGAAAACACGGGAACGAGTAATCTCGTTGAGGACGTTCGCGAGGTGTGTGATCGCTGTGGGTGGGAGTTTTTTGACTAACTGGTTTGTGACACTGTCGTGCCCTGGCGCCTTTTTTGTAGGGAGGGACCTGATTACTCTTGCCACGTCCTCGGGGGCAAAAAGTATGGGTTCGTCCTCTGGGTCCTCCTCGGCATTGAGGAAGACGGCCAGTTGACGACTGACTACCTCTTCATGTTCTTCATCCTGGGGTTCTGCCGCTTGGAACTGCTTCTCAAAGGAGTCGGCGAGGGCGTTGGCCTTTCCAGCATGGCTGTAGACCAGTCCCCGCTCGCCATGCAGTGGCGGCATCCTAGCGCGTCGTTTTGTAAACTGTTTGGTCGCTTGCCATAGTGTATGATCGTCTACTTTGAGAGATGTGAGGCGGTTTTGCCATTGCTGGTTTCTGTGCTCATTGAGCGCTACCTTCAGCTCTCTCTGTAGACGATTGAGCAGCCTCCTGGTGGCCTGATTTCTGGTGATCTTCCACTCTTTTGCCACTCTGTTCTTGTGTCGAATTTGAGCTAGCAAGTGTTCCGGGAGCTGTATTTGCGGCGGTGGGCCATCCCTTTGTGGAGGGGTGGCTTCTTCCGCTGCCTGCAAGATGGTGCCTGTTAGGTCTTGTAGCGCTTGTTCTACTGTTTCCGTAGTGGGTGGCGGAGCGCGAGCGATATCAGAGGCGACAGTTTCTTGGTATCGCTCCCAGTCTGTTCGTTTGTACGACGTCTGGTACCGTGGGAGTGCTACCCATTCTCCCACATCGACCTCCAGAATCACTGGGTTGTGGTCGGAGGACATTCTGTTGATTGTCCTTGCGGCCACGAACCCTGCGATCCTCCTGGTGAGAGCTATGTCTAACACATCGGGCCTGCTTCCGTTTTTCGGAAAATGTGTGGGCTCGACTGGACCCCATGTTTCGAAGTGGTGGGCGCGCGCTAGTTGTTGCAGTTTGGCGCCTGCTCTGGAGGTTACTCTAGAATTCCAATCGGGATGTTTGGCATTGAAGTCTCCCCCTATTATGAGTTTGCCTTCAATTTGCCCTAGAGCAGCTATGTCTCCCTCATCTATCTGGTCATGTGGGGGTCGGTAGACTGCAACAATTGTTAGGGGTCCAGTGGCAGAGGTTACTTCCACCGCCACTGCTTCGATTTTGTTGGTAGCTGGTAAGAATACCTGGTGGTGGGGGATCCCTCTTTTTACATATATGGCCACTCCTCCGCCTTGGGTTGGCCTGTCTTTACGGTAGCTAATGTAGTTGGGAACTGTCGCTTTTACTCCCGCTTTAGGTGGGTTTCCCCCATCATGCATATGTCGATGGAGAACTCCTTCATGAGTTCTCGGAACTCGACCTCTTGATTAACAATGCCGTCTGCGTTAAAGACGCACATTGTCAGGCCTTGAATATTTGGTCGTCTATTCATGATGGGGTGTCGATACTACTGAGGAAGTCGCAGAGGGGAGCGACTGCTGGACTGTTGCCTGAAGGGCGACGAGGATCTGTGTGTTCTGCTTCTGGGCTTCGTCGAGATGCTGTGCTGCTGCTCACATCTTTTACTTTCCCCTCTTTGGGGAAGTGTGTGTGGGGGAGTTTGTAGCCTTTCGGCTTTTACTCCCCTGTGAACGTGTGTGTGTGATTTTTTCTATAGTTTTTTGGTGTCTGTGACTTGTGATGTTTGTTGTGAATGAGTCTAGTACTTGCCTGAGGTAGGCGAGAAGATTGGTGTTATATGGGAAGGAACTGGATTAGGGATTGGGTTTTGGGATTTTCTCTTCGACTTAGTCGTCGAAGATCGTCATAGGGCGCTTATGCTTATCGCGGGACATGTCGTACCAACCTAGGGAGTGGATGAGCGCGTTTTCGGATCTGGAAGAACCCTCATAGAAGGCCCTTGCCAGATCCTGGAAACGCTCTCTCAGGAGTGGGATTTCGGCTGCGGCGTGCAAGTCGTCTGTGGGGAATCCAAGAGGTAGGCGCAGTGCCCTTCTGAGGGCGCGGTTCTGCAGCCTCTGGAGTTTGTCCAGGTGCTGCTTCGCCGCGTATCCCCAGACAGGGCACGCATACTCCATTACTGGCCGGATCAGGGCCTGATAAACATTTACTGCTACTGGGAAGGGAAGGGAACTGTTTGTGTTCAGGATAGGGTATAGAATGGACATTCTGGCGCAGACCTTCCTGTGGACCTCGTCTATGTGGGGTTTCCACGTAAGACGAGAGTCCAAGGTTACGCCAAGGTACTTGGCGGTTCTGCGCCAGGGGAGTTGGATTCCATTTAGGTGAAGGTGGAGGGGGGGACGTTGAGGAGGTTCGCGCCTTCCGAGCCTGCGGGTAATCAGCATTGCCTGCGTCTTCTCGGAGTTGATCGTGATGCGCCAGCGACGGGCCCAAGTTTCTGTGTCATCTAAAACCTTTTGTAGCCTACGGATGACCAGGTCCTTGTTCGCATTTCTCGTGTAGAAGGCTGTGTCGTCAGCGTACTGCGCAGTGTGCACCAGGGGGGCCGTCGGAGTATCCGCAGTGTACAAACTGTACAATACGGGCCCCAGGACCGATCCCTGTGGCACCCCGGCACGAATACGCCTTTTGGTGGAGGTGGCAGTTTCTACTTTGACGGAGAAAGTCCTATTCGTGAGATAGCTCTTAATGAGCTGAACTATGCTCCCGGGAAACCCTTGTGTGTACAACTTGTAGAGTAGCCCTCTATGCCATACTGAATCAAAGGCTTTGGCTACGTCTAGTAGCACTATCCCGCAGTAGCCTCTGTGGTTGAAGCCCTCTGTGGCTGCTTCAACCATTCTCATGACCTGCTGTGGGGCAGAGTGGTTCTGCCGGAACCCAAATTGGAAATCCGGCAGAATTTGCTCTCTGGTAATGTGTTCTTGTATGGGTCTTAGCAGGAGGCGCTCATAGATCTTGCTGAGTGTTGGCAAGAGGCTAATCGGCCTGTAGTGCTGCGGGAATAGAGGGTCTTTCCCTGGTTTGTGTATCGCGACCACTTCCGCATGTTTCCAGCAAGCTGGGAAAACACGGGAACGAGTAATCTCGTTGAGGACGTTCGCGAGGTGTGTGATCGCTGTGGGTGGGAGTTTTTTGACTAACTGGTTTGTGACACTGTCGTGCCCTGGCGCCTTTTTTGTAGGGAGGGACCTAATTACTCTTGCCACGTCCTCGGGGGCAAAAAGTATGGGTTCGTCCTCTGGGTCCTCCTCAGCATTGAGGAAGACGGCCAGTTGACGACTGACTACCTCTTCATGTTCTTCATCCTGGGGTTCTGCCGCCTGGAACTGCTTCTCAAAGGAGTCGGCGAGGGCGTTGGCCTTTCCAGCATGGCTGTAGACCAGTCCCCGCTCGCCATGCAGTGGCGGCATCCTAGCGCGTCGTTTTGTAAACTGTTTGGTCGCTTGCCATAGTGTGTGATCGTCTACTTTGAGAGATGTGAGGCGGTTTTGCCATTGCTGGTTTCTGTGCTCATTGAGCGCTACCTTCAGCTCTCTCTGTAGACGATTGAGCAGCCTCCTGGTGGCCTGATTTCTGGTGATCTTCCACTCTTTTGCCACTCTGTTCTTGTGTCGAATTTGAGCTAGCAAGTGTTCCGGGAGCTGTATTTGCGGCGGTGGGCCATCCCTTTGTGGAGGGGTAGCTTCTTCCGCTGCCTGCAAGATGGTGCCTGTTAGGTCTTGTAGCGCTTGTTCTACTGTTTCCGCAGTGGGTGGCGGAGCGCGAGCGATATCAGAGGCGACAGTTTCTTGGTATCGCTCCCAGTCTGTTCGTTTGTACGACGTCTGGTACCGTGGGAGTGCTACCCATTCTCCCACATCGACCTCCAGAATCACTGGGTTGTGGTCGGAGGACATTCTGTTGATTGTCCTTGCGGCCACGAACCCTGCGATCCTCCTGGTGAGAGCTATGTCTAACACATCGGGCCTGCTTCCGTTTTTCGGAAAATGTGTGGGCTCGACTGGACCCCATGTTTCGAAGTGGTGGGCGCGCGCTAGTTGTTGCAGTTTGGCGCCTGCTCTGGAGATTACTCTAGAATTCCAATCGGGATGTTTGGCATTGAAGTCTCCCCCTATTATGAGTTTGCCTTCAATTTGCCCTAGAGCAGCTATGTCTCCCTCATCTATCTGGTCATGTGGGGGTCGGTAGACTGCAACAATTGTTAGGGGTCCAGTGGCAGTGGTTACTTCCACCGCCACTGCTTCGATTTTGTTGGTAGCTGGTAAGAATACCTGGTGGTGGGGGATCCCTCTTTTTACATATACGGCCACTCCTCCGCCTTGGGTTGGCCTGTCTTTACGGTAGCTAATGTAGTTGGGAACTGTCGCTTTTACTCCCGGCTTTAGGTGGGTTTCCCCCATCATGCATATGTCGATGGAGAACTCCTTCATGAGTTCTCGGAACTCGACCTCTTGATTAACAATGCCATCTGCGTTAAAGACGCACATTGTCAGGCCTTGAATATTTGGTCGTCTATTCATGATGGGGTGTCGATACTACTGAGGAAGTCGCAGAGGGGAGCGACTGCTGGACTGTTGCCTGAAGGGCGACGAGGATCTGTGTGTTCTGCTTCTGGGCTTCCCTGAATTCCTTCATCATTTCCATGACGAGGTTCATGGTCTGCACCATTACGCCTAACAACTGATCCATGGGGGGAGAGTGTGTGTGGGGTTCCCTGGGCCTTCCTCCGTCATGGTGGACTTGGTCGTTGTTGCTATGTGTTTCCCGGTGTTGTTCTCGTGATAGTGTCTGGTGTTGTGATGGTTGGGCTACGCTTTCATGGTTCCTCGGTGGAGAAACCACTTCCGCATAAGTCGCCCTCGGTGTGTCCGGCCTTGGTTTTACCCAGGCCTTGTCCGTGTGTGTTGCCATGGTTTGTTTTCTTGTGTGTCTTGGTGGGTTTATGGTGTTTTGTTTGCGTGTGTGGGGAGCGGCCTTTGCGCCCTTTGCCTGTTGTGTGTGTCGTTTGTGGACCTCACAACCTTGGTAGCCCGCCGTGTGGTTTTTGCCACGCAGTGTGCACCTTATTTGTGGGTCTGTGTGGTGAAGTGTGCATGTTCTTGTGTCGTGGGCCTCGGCGCACTTCCTGCACCTTACTGGCATGGTGCAGTAGGCGGCGATGTGGTTTAGGCCCTGACACCTGAAGCACTGCACCGTCTTGTTCTTGCGGCGCAGCGGTTCGGTGGTGACAGGCACTGCCAGAACCATCTTTATCTCCCTTTTGTTCTGGGGGATGTCCGGGAGTGTGGCCTGGTATAGTGGCCACTTGCTGTTTATGTTGCCCATCTGTTGGACCGCCTTGACGACGTACCCCTGGGCAGTCAAATCTGTTTTGATCGCCTGGGGGGACACTCGTCTTGGCAGGTCTCGTATTACGATGTTTCTGTTCCTTGTTTTTGTTGTGGGGAACGTGTAGTGTGGTATGTTTTTATTTGTGAAAAGTGTTTTGACTGTTGTGTAGTGTTCGAGTGTGTGCAGTGTGATTTTGATTTTGTCTCCACCAGCAGGTTTTGCCTGGAAACTGCCTCCCCCGATTTCTGCCTTCAACAGCTCGAAGAGCTCCTCATAGCTGTGGGCAAACTCAGCAACAATCGGGGGGAGGTGGTGGGCGACTTGGTTCTGTGTTTGCGTTGTGGTGGTTTCTGTTGTCTCAGGCTCATCAGCAACCGCCTGAAATCTGTTCGGGGTGGGTTCCAATCCCCGGGCTGGCGGAAGCTTCGGCTGACGAAACGTTTTCTTCGCCAGCACGAAACCGTCCGAATCCTGCCCGGTTACGCGGTTCCCTTCCAGTGCAAGAGTTTCCTGGTCCCCTCCCAGTGTGACGACAGGTGCTGTCGGGGGCGCTGGCTCCTCAGAGGGTGTGGAAGCGGTTGGGGTGGGGGTGGTGGATTTCTTCTTCCCCTTGGAGCGCTTCTCCTTCTTGTCCTTCCTTGCACGCCGCTGGTCGGATGTGGTGGACTTGAGTGGGGGGGATTTAAGGTATTTGGAGCGGGTGGAAGACTGAGACGAGGGGGTGGGTTTGGGGAGGATTTTTGTCGGCAGACGGGGCATCTGCTTGCCATTCTTCATGGACGTGAGGAATTCTGGAAGTGTGCCGGTGGCGTGGGCAAGCAGGAGCGGAGATAGGACGAGGTTAGGAGGGGCAGGATTGCAAGTACTGACAATATATTTTGTTGTCGGCGTACTGTGTGTGACTGCGTTTTTTGGTGTGTTTCTTGCCATGTCCGGGGCGGAAAGTGGGGCTGCTGCCAGGGGGGTGCCAGTTACAGCCTTTGTTGGCACCGTTAGGTATCCCGGCTGCATTGCTGGCCCTACTGTAATTGTGGACGCGGAGGTCTGATCGGCGGCGGCGGAAACCTTCTCTGCGGTTCCGCGGCCGGCTCCCAGGTCCTGGCCCACATTTTCCCTAACCTTGGGGGGGGGGCAGAGCCTAGCTCTGCGGCAGCTGAAGTGCTCGAGACGGCCGACGACGCGGCCCGCGGCAACAACAAGACACGCTTTTTGTCGACAGCGGTTGACCGCTTCGACCCCAAAGCACCACTGGAGCTCGACATCCCGCAGTAGAAAGAGGAAACACGACAATTCTGCTGTCGGGCGTCTCCAAAAATATCCTGCCCGCCGTAATACCTTACTGCAGACCTTGACTGGGTCCCGCCGATGCTTTAATAAAAGCAAAGCCGTAGATTCCCCTGGTGTGTCACCCGTACAAGCGGGGGCCTATGACTGACAGCGCGCGAGTCAGAGGAGCAAGCTCAACCCTTGACTGCCACTCAGCGAGTGGCGAGATGCTGTGTTGCGCGGTCCTATAAAGGCTCCTGGACCAGTGACTGATTCCGGGCGCCGACCAATCAGGTACCTGCGGAATCGGCCGCCGCGCCAGTGGTGGAGGGTTCGCGGCGCGGACCGGGCGTCGAGTCCCTGCCGGTTCCTAATACGTCTGTGGCCGCTACCGTCTTCGTGCCAGAGCGTTCTCTTCTAATTTTAGTTATTGCGGGATTCCAAGCTGTACTAAGTTGGAAACCAGTGTCTCGATTGATCAGGTTGCTGTTCAACCGAATTTCTACAGCCTCTTTGAAAACTGAATCCCAAAATCCTTTAGCGTCACACAGTTTCTTCGTACCCTCAAAGAGGAAGGTGTGTCCTTCGTTAAGGCTATGTTCCGCTACCGCCAATTTTTCTGTCTGACCAAGGCGTACATTTCTAATGTGTTCCGAGCGCCTCTGCGTGATGCAGCGCTGCGTTTGTCCGATGTATTTCGTACCACATTCACATTCAATACTGTATACGCCCGGAGTCTGCAGTCCTAGGTGGTCTTTGACTGAGCCAAGTATGTCCTTAATTTTACTTGGGGCATGAAAAATTGTCTTGATGTTGTGTTTCTCCAGAATGCGGGCAATCTTGGCTGTTGGCGGTCCCGCGTATGGTAGAAATGCCAGGCATCTGGTCTCATCTTCTTCTTCTGGTGTGTCTACCTTCCTGCTCTTGTGTAGGGCGCGCGAGATTTGCGTCTCATTATAACCGTTGCTGCGGAAGGTCTTCCTTAGGTGTTGTAACTCTGCAGGTAGGCTGTCATCATCACAGATAGACTTGGCCCTGTGCACAAGTGTGTTAAGCACTGAGTTGCGTTGTGCTGGGTGGTGGCAACTCTGTGTATAGGAAGAAGACACATACGGATTTATACCTTCATGCACAGAGTTGCCACCACCCAGCACAACGCAACTCAGTGCTTAACACACTTGTGCACAGGGCCAAGTCTATCTGTGATGATGACAGCCTACCTGCAGAGTTACAACACCTAAGGAAGACCTTCCGCAGCAACGGTTATAATGAGACGCAAATCTCGCGCGCCCTACACAAGAGCAGGAAGGTAGACACACCAGAAGAAGAAGATGAGACCAGATGCCTGGCATTTCTACCATACGCGGGACCGCCAACAGCCAAGATTGCCCGCATTCTGGAGAAACACAACATCAAGCAATTTTTCATGCCCCAAGTAAAATTAAGGACATACTTGGCTCAGTCAAAGACCACCTAGGACTGCAGACTCCGGGCGTATACAGTATTGAATGTGAATGTGGTACGAAATACATCGGACAAACGCAGCGCTGCATCACGCAGAGGCGCTCGGAACACATTAGAAATGTACGCCTTGGTCAGACAGAAAAATCGGCGGTAGCGGAACATAGCCTTAACGAAGGACACACCTTCCTCTTTGAGGGTACGAAGAAACTGTGTGACGCTAAAGGATTTTGGGATTCAGTTTTCAAAGAGGCTGTAGAAATTCGGTTGAACAGCAACCTGATCAATCGAGACACTGGTTTCCAACTTAGTACAGCTTGGAATCCCGCAATAACTAAAATTAGAAGAGAACGCTCCGGCACGAAGACGGTAGCGGCCACAGACGTATTAGGAACCGGCAGGGACTCGACGCCCGGTCCGCGCCGCGAACCCTCCACCACTGGCGCGGCGGCCGATTCCGCAGGTACCTGATTGGTCGGCGCCCGGAATCAGTCACTGGTCCAGGAGCCTTTATAGGACCGCGCAACACAGCATCTCGACAGCTACCGTAAAGACAGACCAACCCAAGGCGGAGGAGTGGCCATATATGTAAAAAGAGGGATCCCCCACCACCAGGTATTCTTACCAGCTACCAACAAAATCGAAGCAGTGGCGGTGGAAGTAAACTCTGCCACTGGACCCCTAACAATTGTTGCAGTCTACCGACCCCCACATGACCAGATAGATGAGGGAGACATAGCTGCTCTAGGGCAAATTGAAGGCAAACTCATAATAGGGGGAGACTTCAATGCCAAACATCCCGATTGGAATTCTAGAGTAACCTCCAGAGCAGGCGCCAAACTGCAACAACTAGCGCGCGCCCACCACTTCGAAACATGGGGTCCTGTCGAGCCCACACATTTTCCGAAAAACGGAAGCAGGCCCGATGTGTTAGACATAGCTCTCACCAGGAGGATCGCAGGGTTCGTGGCCGCAAGGACAATCAACAGAATGTCCTCCGACCACAACCCAGTGATTCTGGAGGTCGATGTGGGAGAATGGGTAGCACTCCCACGGTACCAGACGTCGTACAAACGAACAGACTGGGAGCGATACCAAGAAACTGTCGCCTCTGATATCGCTCGCGCTCCGCCACCCACTGCGGAAACAGTAGAACAAGCGCTATAAGACCTAACAGGCACCATCTTGCAGGCAGCGGAAGAAGCCACCCCTCCACAAAGGGATGGCCCACCGCCGCAAATACAGCTCCCGGAACACTTGCTAGCTCAAATTCGACACAAGAACAGAGTGGCAAAAGAGTGGAAGATCACCAGAAATCAGGCCACCAGGAGGCTGCTCAATCGTCTACAGAGAGAGCTGAAGGTAGCGCTCAATGAGCACAGAAACCAGCAATGGCAAAACCGCCTCACATCTCTCAAAGTAGACGATCATACACTATGGCAAGCGACCAAACAGTTTACAAAACGACGCGCTAGGATGCCGCCACTGCATGGCGAGCGGGGACTGGTCTACAGCCATGCTGGAAAGGCCAACGCCCTCGCCGACTCCTTTGAGAAGCAGTTCCAAGCGGCAGAACCCCAGGATGAAGAACATGAAGAGGTAGTCAGTCGTCAACTGGCCGTCTTCCTCAATGCCGAGGAGGACCCAGAGGACGAACCCATACTTTTTGCCCCCGAGGACGTGGCAAGAGTAATCAGGTCCCTCCCTACAAAAAAGGCGCCAGGGCACGACAGTGTCACAAACCAGTTAGTCAAAAAACTCCCACCCACAGCGATCACACACCTCGCGAACGTCCTCAACGAGATTACTCGTTCCCATGTTTTCCCAGCTTGCTGGAAACATGCGGAAGTGGTCGCGATACACAAACCAGGGAAAGACCCTCTATTCCCGCAGCACTACAGGCCGATTAGCCTCTTGCCAACACTCAGCAAGATCTATGAGCGCCTCCTGCTAAGACCCATACAACAACATATTACCAGAGAGCAAATTCTGCCGGATTTCCAATTTGGGTTCCGGCAGAACCACTCTGCCCCACAACAGGTCATGAGAATGGTTGAAGCAGCCACAGAGGGCTTCAACCACAGAGGCTACTGTGGGATAGTGCTACTAGACGTAGCCAAAGCCTTTGATTCAGTCTGGCATAGAGGGCTACTCTACAAGTTGTATACACAAGGGTTTCCCGGGAGCATAGTTCAGCTCATTAAGAGCTATCTCACGAATAGGACTCTCTCCGTCAAAGTAGAAACTGCCACCTCCACCAGAAGGCGTATTCGTGCCGGGGTGCCACAGGGATCGGTCCTGGGGCCCGTATTGTACAGTTTGTACACTGCGGATACTCCGACGGCCCCCCTGGTGCACACTGCACAGTACGCTGACGATACAGCCTTCTACACGAGAAATGCGAACAAGGACCTGGTCATCCGTAGGCTACAAAAGGTTTTAGATGACACAGAAACTTGGGCCCGTCGCTGGCGCATCACGATCAACTCCGAGAAGACGCAGGCAATGCTGATTACCCGCAGGCTCGGAAGGCGCGAACCTCCTCAACGTCCCCCCCTCCACCTTCACCTAAATGGAATCCAACTCCCCTGGCGCAGAACCGCCAAGTACCTTGGCGTAACCTTGGACTCTCGTCTTACGTGGAAACCCCACATAGACGAGGTCGACAGGAAGGTCTGCGCCAGAATGTCCATTCTATACCCTATCCTGAACACAAACAGCTCCCTCCCCTTCCCAGTAGCAGTAAATGTTTATCAGGCCCTGATCCGGCCAGTAATGGAGTATGCGTGCCCCGTCTGGGGATACGCGGCAAAGCAGCACCTGGACAAACTCCAGAGGCTGCAGAACCGCGCCCTCAGAAGGGCACTGCGCCTACCTCTTGGATTCCCCACAGACGACCTGCACGCCGCAGCCGAAATCCCACTCCTGAGAGAGCGTTTCCAGGATCTGGCAAGGGCCTTCTATGAGGGTTCTTCCAGATCCGAAAACGCGCTCATCCACTCCCTAGGTCGGTATGACATGTCCCGCGATAAGCATAAGCGCCCTATGACGATCTTCGACGATTAAGTCGAAGAGAAAATCCCAAAACCCAATCCCTAATCCAGTTCCTTCCCATATAACACCAATCTTTTCGCCTACCTCAGGCAAGTACTAGACTCACTCACAACAAACATCACAAGTCACAGACACCAAAAAACTATAGAAAAATCACACACACACGTTCACAGGGGAATAAAAGCCGAAAGGCTACAAACTCCCCCATACACACTTCCCCAAAGAGGGGAAAGTAAAAGATGTGAGCAGCAGCAGCATCTCGACACTTCGCTTGAAGATGATGGGTACGAAACCCTTCGAAACGTTGCGAGAAGACGACGCCTTTACTCGGCTGATCACCCGAGAAGATTTCACGAATAAATGGATGCTGTCCGTCATCCCTCAAAACCTCCTAGACAAACCGATGAGTGACACCCATGCCGTGGCCAACCGCTCGAGTAGTTGTCGTAGATTCTTCCTCGAAGCGCTCGAGAATAGTCTCTTCAAATGCAGCATCCCGTCGTTCTCGAGGTCTTCCAGCATCACCAGGAGATCCCGTTAACGAGCCTGTTTCGCCAAGTGAAATGCTGTAAACGTTTGCGGGTGTGGGTGGCGTCTTGCTGGGTACCGTTCCTCATACAACCGTCGAGCTTCATGCGCATTACTGTCGGCTAGTCCATAAACAAAAACCATATCTCGTTGTTCTTCAAAGGAATACTTTGCCGCCATGCTTACTGTATGAATAAATCGAAAGTGACGTGTGTGTGCTCTAAGCGAAGCTTACGTGTGGATGACTCTGTATAGATAATCTACATCTACATTAATACTCCGCAAGCCACCCAAAGGTGTGTGGCGGAGGGCACTTTACGTGCCACTGTCATTACCTCTCTCTCCTGTACCAGTCGCGTATGGTTCGCGGGAAGAACGACTGCCGCAAAGCCTCCGTGCGCGCTCGAATCTCTCTAATTTTACATTCTTGATCTCCTCGGGAGGTATAAGTAGGGGGAAGCAATATACTCGATACCTCATCCAGAAACGCACCCTCTCGAAACCTGGACAGCACGTTACACCGCGATGCAGAGCGCCTCTCTTGCAGAGTCTGCCACTTGAGTTTGCTAAACATCTCCGTAACGCTATCACGCTTACCAAATAACCCTGTGACGAAACGCGCCGCTCTTCTTTGGGTCGTCTCTATCTCCTCTGTCAACCCGACCTGGTACGGATCCCACACTGATGACCAATTCTCAAGTATAGGTCGAACGAGTGTTTTGTAAGCCACCTCCTTTGTTGATGGACTACATTTTCTAAGGACTCTCCCAATCAATCTCAACCTGGCACCCGCCTTACCAACAATTAATTTTATATGATCATTCCACTTCAAATCGTTCCATACGCATACTCCCAGATATTTTACAGAAGTAACTGCTACCAATGTTTGTTCCGCTATCATATAATCAAACAATAATGTATCCTTCTTACTATGTATTCGCAATACATTACATTTATCTGTGTTAAGGGTCAATTGCCACTCCCTGCACCAAGTGCCTTTTCGCTGCAGATCTTCCTGCAATTCGCTGCAATTTTCTAATACTGCAACTTCTCTGTATACTACAGCATCAACCGCGAAAAGGCGCTTGGAACTTACTTTAACGTCTGTAGACGTCTCTCCATTGATAACAACATGCTGTGTTCTGTTTGCTAAAAACTCTTCAATCCAGCCACACAGCTGGTCTGATGTTCTGTAGGCTCTTTATCGGGCGACAGTGTGGAACTGTATCCAACGCCTTCCGGAAGTAGGTAATAACAGTAATAACTTCATGTGGCTCAATGGCTTCGTGCAAGTCTTTCTTTTGGACGACTTCGGGGTCTTGCGTCTCCCTAACCTACCCCAGTTATCCAGTGGGTTAAAGCGGCCCTACATAATTCGACGCACGTGTTGTTTCTGACGACTCCTCACATAGCTGAGAGGCAAAGGCTGGGTGAAAAAAAGCCTGAAAAATCCATGGCCCGACGAAGATTGGATCTCGCGACCTCTCAGTTTTCCCGGTACGCGCCTTACTGCTAGACCACCAGGCCGGACATGTATATAGACACTTCATCTGTAATGAGTCTGAGATATCAAAATCTGTAACATTTAGGGCCGTATCTTTTGGCTGCATTGTCTTAGAATCTTGAATTATTTAAACCAGCAACGAACCTTAGACACTGCTATTTGACGTAACTTTCAAATTGATACGTTTACTTGTTCCTTAGAAAAAGGGATCTTTACAGACGGCCACATTTTTTGGTTTCATTGATTTACAAACTTGTATTTTTCGCACCGCCAATACACCATAGACCTTACTGTGTGACTTAAATTTCAACTTGATACCTCAACCGCTTCCTGAGAGGAAAGGATCTCAACAGTCAGTCAGACAGACAGATATACGGGCAACATGTTGTTGTTGTGGTCTTCAGTCCTGAGACTGGTTTGATGCAGCTCTCCATGATACTCTATTCTGCGCAAGCCTCTTCATCTCCCAGTACCTACTGCAACCAACAGCCGGCCGCGGTGGTCTAGCGGTTCTAGGCGCGCAGTCCGGAACCGCGCGACTGCTACGGTCGAAGGTTCGAATCCTGCCTCGCGCATGGATGTGTGTGATGTCCTTAGGTTAGTTAGGTTTAAGTAGTTCTAAGTTCTAGGGGACTGATGACCACAGATGTTAAGTCCCATAGTGCTCAGAGCCATTTGAACCATTTTGCAACCAACATCTTTCTGAATCTGTTTAGTGTAGTCATCTCTTAGTCTCCCTCTACGATTTTGCCCTCCACCCTGCCCTCCAAAACTAAACTGGTGATCCCTTGATGCCTCAGAATAAGCACTACCAACCGATCCCTTCTTCTAGACAACTTGTGCCACAAATTTCTCTTCTCTCCAATTCTATTCAGTACCTCCTCATTAGTTATGTGATCTACCCATCTAATCTACAGCATTCTTCTGTAGCACCACATTTCGAAAGCTTCTATTCTCTTCTTGTCTGAACTATTTATCGTCCACGTTTCACTTCCATACATGGCCACACTCCATACAAATTCTTTCAGAAACGACTTCCTGACACTTAAATCTATACTTGATGTTAACAAACTTCTCTTCTTCAGAAACGCTTTCCTTGCCATTGCCAGTCTATATTTTATATCCTCTCTACTTCGACGATCATCAGTTATTTTGCTCCCCAAATAGCAAAACTCATTTACTACTTTCAGTGTCTCATTTCCTAATCTAATTCGCGCAGCATCACCCGACTTAATTCGACTACATTCCATTATCCTTGTTTTGCTTTTGTTGATGTTCATCTTATATCATCCTTTCAAGACACTGTCCATTCCGTTCAGTTGCTCTTCCACGTCCTTCGCTGTCTCTGACAGAATTACAATGTCATCGTATTTCTTCTCCATGGATTTTAATTCCAACTCCGAATTTTTCTTTTGTTTCCTTTACTGCTTGCTCAATATACAGATTGAATGACGTAGGGGATAGGCTACAACCCTGACTCACTCCCTACCCAACCACTGCGTCCTTTTCATGCCTCTCGACTCTTATAACTGCCATCTGGTTTCTGTACAAATCGTAAATAGCCTTTCGCTCTCTATATTTAACCCGTGCCAACTTCAGAATTTGAAAGGGACATAGTGACACCGTTTTTACCAATTGAGGTTCGGAACATGAAAGAGAACGTTGTGCAAGGAGAAAAAGCCAGCTGGGAGAAAGTGGAGTGCAATGTTCAGTGGGTGGGGAGAGAGGGCAGGCCCTTATCTGCTGACCCGTCGCTCGTAAACAGCGGCGCGCAGGCCGTCCGTTACTCGCGGCTAACCCGGCGTTGACTCGGCTTTAATGAGCCGGCGGTATTTACAGGGCGGGCCGGCCGGCAGCTCGTTCCGCGCCCCATAAAGCCGCCACCCTGCACCCCGCCTGCCCTCGCCCACAGTGGCACACACCCCTTCTTACCGCTACCACAGCAGGTAAACACTCCATTTCACCACGTGCTGCCTGGGCCGCCGAAGTACACACCCTAATTGGTGTCGCGAACAAAGAAAAGGCCAAAAATTTAACACAAGTGCTTTATCGGAATAAGGCGCAGGGCACCTTCGCACCAGAATGGATAATCGCTATCTTCAGTGCGGGAGGATCCGTGTTCGATTCCGGGTTCATTCTTACACGTTTCTGAAATACGCAGATCCAGTCAACCTCGCAAGACCAAATAAGGCGCTGCTCGAATAAAGAAGCAGCCGCATCATCACGATTCTTATATTGCCAATAATGGCTAGAAAGTCTGGTGATACCACAAGTCCCTCGTAACGCCTTGTATGCAGCAGTTGTCCCGGTGGAACAGATTTAAGGCCTAATATGACAAATGTTGGGCCAGATGAGGAGCTGCCTGAATAAAATGCGGTGGCATCATCACGATTCTTTTACTCCTAACAGGGGCTAGATACATAGGTGATATGCCGATCGTATGTCCCATGATCATAGACTATTCCTCCTAATACCTTGTAAACAACAGTTGGTCAGTCAGATCAGGCTTCAGGCCTTGACAGGGATAGAGAAACCATTAAAATCGCTCAAAAGAGGAAAGGCCGCTGGACCTGATGGGATACCAGTTCGATTTTGCACAGAGTACGCGAAGGTACTTGCCCCCTTCTTTCAGCGGTGTACCGTAGGTCTCTAGAAGAGCGTAGCGTTCCAAAGGATTGGAAAAGGGCACAGATCATCCCCGTCTTCAAGAAGGGACGTCGAACAGATGTACAGAACTATAGACCTATATCTCTAACGTCGATCAGTTGTAGAATTTTGGAACACGTATTATGTTCGAGTATAATGACTTTCCTGGAGACTAGAAATCTACTCTGTAGGAACCAGTATGGGTTTCGAAAAAGACGATCGTGTGAAACCCAGCTCGCGCTATTCGTCCACGAGACTCAGAGGGCCATAGCCACGGGTTCCCAGGTAGATGCCGTGTTTCTTGACTTCCGCAAGGCATTCGATACAGTGGCCCACAGTCGTTTAATGAACAAAGTAAGAGCATATGAGCTATCAGACCAATTGCGTGATTGGATTGAAGAGTTCCTACATAACAGAATGCAGCATGTCATTCTCAATGGACAGAAGCCTTCCGAAGTAAGAGTGATTTCAGGTGTGCCGCAGGGGAGTGTCGTAGGACCGTTGCTATTCACAATATACATAAATTACCTTGTGGATAACATCGGAAGTTCACTGAGGCTTTTTGCGGATGATGCTGTGGCATATCGAGAGGTTGTAACAATGGAAAATTGTACTGAAAGGCAGGAGGATCTACAACGAATTGACGCATGGTGCAGGGAATGGCAAATTGAATCCCAATGTAGACAAGTGTAATGTGCTGCGAATGCATAGAAAGAAAGATCCTTTATCATTTAGTTACAATATAGCAGATCAGCAACTGGAAGCAGTTCAATCCGTAAATTATCTGGGAGTAGGCATTAGGAGTGATTTAAAATGGATTGATCGTCGGTAAAGCAGATGCCAGACTTCGATTCATTCGAAGAATCCTTTTTTTTTTGGTCATCAATCTACTGACTGGTTTGATGCGGCCCGCCACGAATTCCTTTCCTGTGCTAACCTCTCATCTCAGAGTAGCACTTGCAACCTACGTCCTCAATTATTTGCTTGACGTATTCCAATCTCTGTCTTCCTCTACAGTTTTTGCCCTCTACAGCTCCCTCTAGTACCATGGAAGTCATTCCCTCATGTCTTAGCAGATGTCCTATCATCCTGTCCCTTCTCCTTATCAGTGTTTTCCACATATTCCTTTCCTCTCAGATTCTGCGTAGAACCTCCTCATTCCTTACCTTCTCAGTCCACCTAATTTTCAACATTCGTCTATAGCACCACATCTCAAATGCTTCGATTCTCTTCTGTTCCGGTTTTTCCACAGTCCATGTTTCACTACCATACAATGCTGTACTCCAGACGTACATCCTCAGAAATTTCTTCCTCAAATTAAGGCCGGTCTTTGATATTAGTAGACTTCTCTTGGCCAAAAATGCCTTTTTTGCCATAGCGAGTCTGCTTTTGATGTCCTCCTTGCTCCGTCCGGCATTGGTTATTTTACTGCCTAGGTAGCAGAATTCCATAACTTCATTGACTTCGTGACGATCAATCCTGATGTTAAGTTTCTCGCTGTTCTCATTTCTACAACTTCTCATTACTTTCGTCTTTCTCCGATTTACTCTCAAACCATACTTTGTACTCATTAGACTGTTAATTCCGTTCAGCAGATCATTTAATTCTTCTTCACTTTCACTCAGGATAGCAATGTCATCAGCGAATCACATCATTTATATCCTTTCACCTTGTATTTTAATTCCACTCCTGAACCTTTCTTTTATTTCCATCATTGCTTCCTCGATGTACAGACTGAAGAGTAGGGGCGAAAGGCTACAGCCTTGTCTTACACCCTTCTTAATACGAGCACTTCGTTCTTGATCGTCCACTCTTATTATTCCCTCTTGGTTGTTGTACATATTGTATATGACCCGTCTCTCCCTATAGCTTACCCTTACTTTTTTCAGAATCTCTAACAGCTTGCACCATTTTATATTGTCGAACGCTTTTTCCAGGTCGACAAATCCTATGAAAGTGTCTTGATTTTTCTTTAGCCTTGCTTCCATTATTAGCCGTAACGTCAGAATTGCCTCTCTCGTCCCTTTACTTTTCCTAAAGCCAAAATGATCGTCACCTAGCGCATTCTCAATTTTCTTTTCCATTCTTCTGTATATTATTCTTGTAGGCAGCTTCGATGCATGAGCTGTTAAGCTGATTGTGCAATAATTGTCGCACTTGTCAGCTCTTGCCGTCTTCGGAATTGTGTGGATGATGCTTTTCCGAAAGTCAGATGGTATATCGCCAAACTCATATATTCTACACACCAACGTGAATAGTCGGTTTGTTGCCACTTCCCCCAACGATTTTAGAAATTCTGATGGAATGTTATCTATCCCTTCTGCCTTATTTGACCGTAAGTCCTCCAAAGCTCTTTTAAATTCCGATTCTAATACTGGATCCCCTATCTCTTCTAAATCGACTCCTGTTTCTTCTTCTATCACATCAGAGAAATCTTCACCCTCATAGAGGCTTTCAATGTATTCTTTCCACCTGTCTGCTCTCTCTTCTGCATTTAACAGTGGCATTCCCGTTGCACTCTTAATGTTACCACCGTTGCTTTTACTGTCACCAAAGGTTGTTTCGACTTTCCTGTTTGCTGAGTCTGTCCTTCCGACAATCGTATCTTTTTCGATGTCTTCACATTTTTCCTGCAGCCATTTCGTCTTAGCTTCCCTTCACTTTCTATTTATTTCATTCCTCAGCGACTTGTATTCCTGTATTCCTGATTTTCCCGGAACATGTTTGTACTTCCTCCTTTCCTCAATCAACTGAAGTATTTCTTCTGTTACCCGTGGTTTCTTGGCAGCTACCTTCTTTGTACCTATGTTTTCCTTCCCAACTTCTGTGATGGCCCTTTTTAGAGATGTCCATTCCTCTTCAACTGTACTGCCTACTGCTCTATTCCTTATTACTGTATCTATAGCGTTAGAGAACTTCAAACGTATTTCGTCATTCCTTAGTACTTCCGTATCCCACTTCTTTGCGTATTAATTCTTCCTGACTAATGTCTTGAACTTCAGCCTACTCTTCATCACTACTATATTGTGATCTGAGTCTATATCTGTTCCTGGGTACGCATTACAATCCAGTATCTGATTTCGGAATCTCTGTCTGACCATGATGTAATCTAATTGAAATCTTCCCGTATCTCCCGGCGTTTTCCAAGTATACCTCCTCCTCTTGTGATTCTTGAACACGGGATTCGCTATTACTAGCTGAAGAATCCTAAGGAAATGCAATCCGAAAACAAAGGAAGTAGGTTACAGTACACTTGTTCGCCCACTGCTTGAATATTGCTTACCGGTGTGGGATTCGTACCAGATAGGGTTGATAGAAGAAATAGGGAAGATCCAACGAAGAGCAGCGTGCTTCGTTACGGGATCATTTAGTAAACGCGAAAGCGTTACTGAGGTGATAGATAGACTCCAGTGGTATACTCTGCAAGAGAGACGCTCAGTAGCTCGGTACGGGCTTTTGTTGAAGTTTCGAGAACATACCTTCACTGAGGAGTCAAGCAGTATATTTCTCCCTCCTACGTATATCTCGCGAAGAGACCGTGAGGATAAAATCAGAGAGATTAGAGCCCACACAGGCATACCGACAATCTTTCTTTCCACGAACAATACAAGACTGGAATAGAAAAGAGAACCGATAGAGGTACTGAAAGTAACCTCCGCAACACACCGTCAGGTGGCGTGCGGAGTATGGATTTAGATGTAGAATTCATCAGGGCTGCTTCATTAAACAAGCAGTGGCATCACCAGGATTCATCAACATCCAGAAACAGCTAAAAGGTTTGAGGTCTCTCCTCATAATGCCTTGTAGGCAGCAGTTGTCCAAGTGGAACATGTCTACCGCCCTATTCCCGAGTGATATTTTACCAAATGAGGAGCTGCTACAATAAAGAACAGAAGTATCATCAGGGTTCTGTAGTGCCAGTACGGCTGGAAGGATAGGTGATATGCTGATAACATGTCCCATGACCATAGATCGCTGCACATATTGCTTTGTAGTCAGCTGTTAGCCAGGTGGAACAGGCATCAGTCCTAATCAGTGAGTGGTATTTGGCGAAATGAGGAGTCCCTTTAGTAACGAAGTAGTGGTTGCACACCCATAATCATGTTCAAAAAGCAGGGGCCTATAATCCCACTCGATGACATGGTGCACCATACACTATCTTTGCTGCTGTGGAATGGACGCTCGTGTAGCTGACTTGGATTTTGTACAGACCAACAGCGAAAGTTCTATCTGCTAACAAAGCTACTGAGGTGGAAGTGAGCTTCATCCAAAACCCACAGGTTTTTAATAAAACTGGCGCCGCCGTGCAGTTTTCCTAACATGCATTCAGCATATTGTCTATCCATTAGCAGATTGTTAGGTTGAAGTTGCTGAACGATTTGCAGCTATAGTCTATTCACCGAAAGCTGGAACGAAACATTAACAGTGTCATGTGAGCGACTACGCTGGTTTCCAGAGAAAGCATTCGGTGTTCACGTGATACGTAGGGGTGTGGAAAATCCTTGGCACACGTTTTGTAGCTGGCGGCGTTCGGCTGGCTGCCGAGCTGTCACAGCGGACCGTGAGAAACCTGGGCAACAATTTACGAAATAAATTTAACAATAATATTAAAATAATGTTAAACTGAGTTCATTCTGTCGAATCAGATTTATTTTCATTCAGGTTGGTAACAAAACGCTTCATTCAAACACAATTAATTGTTAATTTTAATAACAATACCAGTAATAATAATGATAAAGGACGAAACAAGGTTCACTCTGTCGAACTTGAACCGTTTTCATTGAGGTTTATAACAAACCGCCCCTATCTCTCCTCTATAGTGCAGTCTAATTTCCACATCTGAACTTCCACTTTTTCTACGACATGGAGGACGCACTAGTTCCAATCCTCTGTAGTCACTGTTCTTACTGCTTCTTCTAGCAGTACTTTAACTTCCGGCATTTTGTATGTTTTGTTTTTCGCTGCAACATAGCCTTTGATTCTGGCCCACACTAACTCGATGGCGTTTAATTCACAGCGGTACAGAGGAATTCTGAGAACAGTCTTCCCTGCATTCTTCGCCATTTCATCTGTTGCGTATTCGTTGTGCGCTGTTCAGTAATTTTTAACTAAATCTAAAAGTTCGTTCTTCAACATATCGTTTTCGAAATCGATGTTTTTAGATTTTAGCCACTCTGATATTTCATGCTTATTGGAATTCGCATTGGGAACTTTTTCTTTTCTCCGACGGCGAGTGATCAAGAACAATAACTGCATTTTCCTGAAGCCGAAGAAGAACATCTTGAAACCACATCTCGAAGGTTTCGGCGCACATCTCTTCATGATAATCTCCACTTTTCTTGGATTCGAAAGTCCACAAAAATCCTTCAACGAACCCTGCTTTGCTGCCAATGTGTGCGATAATCAGACGTTTCCCTTTACCTGATGGGCCCTTGCTTCCGGTGGATAATCCGGACAGAAACGCTTGTTTTGAGGAATTTATAGTGTCATCTACCCAGACGTAACTTCGGGTATGTCCTGGGTTCACCCACGTCTCGTCCAAATAGTAAATGGGTCTGACTTCATCTCTCAACCGTTTAATGGTTCGAAGATAACGCCGCCTCCATAAAATGATGTCATCCCTGTCTATTAACATGCTATCGCGCCCACGCCAGACATATTTGCAATTCATTTCTCTCAATAACTTATAAAATGTAGTTCTCCGACAATTGCCCAAATCTGCATCTTCGTTCACAACTGTAAGCACTTTGTCAATTGTTGGCAATTCATTACAAAAAAAAATCCGTGTACTTTCCTTCGTATCGCATTTCTATCGAAGTCATCAACACTTTCAGAAAGTTTCTGTCGTAATTTTCCTTTCTTGGGAGACTTCAAAGAGTGTGTGGCCTTGTACTCACTTATCACACGATACACTGAAGAACGTCCAACACCTGTAGCTGCAGCTGTTTTCGAAACAATGTCACTCATCGACTGCTCTGGATGTAACAGTTCCGTTTTATACAATTAAGCACTGTGTGCTTCTCAGAAGAACTTAATGATTTCTTCTTTGCTCGCTTCATTGGTGGACTCAGAACCGACACGTCGACCTCGCTCGCTGAATCCGTGGGTGGCATAATGAGGATAGCCGTATGTGATGCTAATGAAGTAAGTGAATATATAAAATAAGAAACTATGCGATGCTATTGGATGCGCACATAAACAGTGAATGCTCAGCGTGACTACAAACACATATACTTACTCTAATAATCAACGATTGGTCTTTCAAGGGACTTTACAGATGAACTTAAGATATCCTGAAATCGCCGCTGTACAACACCCACTAACGAGCTCACACCTGCAACTGAGACGACCACACTGACTGAGCGCCGCGCCTGCGAACCGCACAATGCATCGCTCGTAAAGGACAAGCTGTTGCACCCATCGCATTCGAACAAACTACAAAATTACATTCAAACCTTTCTGAAACTTTTCTCGCTTACACCCCCACAAAAAAATTTAAAAGGGAAAAGTTTGTAGCATACTATATTTCGGATGATGATTTTGTAAAAGTTCTGCATCAGACGTGAGATTTTGATTTATTACTTCACTATTACTGACTCTATTAGGCAGAAGATTTGCAGACGTCATCAACATATAGTACTGAAGGCAATTATAAAATTATTTTGCTGTGCTACTCACAGTTTAGGAGATATGGCGTGATAAATACAGTTGTTGTTGTGGTCTTCAGTCCTGAGACTGGTTTGATGCAGCTCTCCATGCTACTCTATCCTGTGCAAGCTTCTTCATTTCCCAGTACCTATTGCAACCTACATCCTTTTGTTTCCTTTACTGCTTGCTCAATATACAGATTGAATAACATCGGGGAGAGGCTACAACCCTGTCTCACTCCTTTCCCAACCACTGCTTCCCTTTCATGCCCCTCGACTCTTATAACTGCCACCTGGTTTCTGTACAAATTGTAAATAGCCTTTCGCTCCCTGTATTTTACCCCTGCCACCCTCAGAATTTGAAAGAGAGTATTCCAGTTAACATTGTCAAAAGCTTTCTCTAAGTCTACAAATGCTAGAAACGTAGGTTTGCCTTTTCTTAATCTTTCTTCTAAGATAAGTCGTAAGGTTAGTATTGCCTCACGTGTTCCAACATTTCTACAGAATCCAAACTGATCTTCCCCGAGGTCCGCTTCTACCAGTTTTTCCATTCGTCTGTAAAGAATTCGCGTTAGTATTTTGCAGCCATGACTTATTAAACTGATAGTTCGGTAATTTTCACATCTGACAACACCTGCTTTCTTTGGGATTGGAATTATTATATTCTTCTTGAAGTCTGAGGGTATTTCGCCTGTCTCATACATCTTGCTCACCAGATGGTAGAATTTTGTCATGACTGGCTCTCCCAAGGCCATCAGTAGTTCTAATGGAATGTTGTCTACTCCCGGGGCCTTGTTTCGACTCAGGTCTTTCAGTGCTCTGTCAAACTCTTCACGCAGTATCTTATCTCCAATTTCGTCTTCATCTACATCCTCTTCCATTTCCATAATATTGTCCTCAAGTACATCGCCCTTGTAAAAATCCTCTATATACTCCTTCCACCTTTCTGCCTTCCCTTCTTTGCTTAGAACTGGGTTGCCATCTGAGCTTTTGATATTCATACAAGTGGTTCTCTTCTCTCCAAAGGTCTCTTTAATTTTCCTGTAGGCAGTATCTATCTTACCCCTAGTGACATAAGCCTCTACATCCTTACATTTGTCCTCTAGCCATCCCTGCTTAGCCATTTTGCACTTCCTGTCAATCTCATTTTTGAGACGTTTGTATTCCTTTTTGCCTGCTTCATTTACTTTTACTTTACTTTTTTCATTTACTTTTCCTGAAAGCTTAAATATTTCTCTTTTTCAGTGACAATAAATTTTAATGTAATGTAAAAAAGCTGTCGGAAGGTAGTTCTCAGATCACTTTATCATGTTCAGGTGCCAAGTTATAAAAAACGCGACTTTCATTTCTTAATTTCTGACGCCCTTGCCTTGTACACCCCTCGATGGCAGCGCTGTGGTCCCGCGCCTTGCCGTGTTTACAGTTCGTCTTTTGTTTCGGTGAATGGAGTATAGTGCAGATGCAACTTTCAAATGACTTTCAGTATTCGTTGAACCATCGAACGATGCAGCTGTAGAGACTGTGGGATATCGATCAGAGCTCTGTGGGCTTCTTACGAAAGCAGCTCGCTCAGTCTCGATATTGTCTCCCATACGAGTGGTTTGAGGTCCCACTGCGGATTGCTTCTCCAACACAGAACCCGCTGCTTCAAAACAGATGACCCACGTCTTGACTGCATGCAGCGAGCGAACACGACCATGCCGTCCAATGTTGAACTGACGCCGAAATTCTCGATGCTCAACCTCCACATTTCCATTCTTGTAATAGGCTTTTATCACAAAGGCGCTCTACGCACCATTCCGTTATTCCATGTTTACTGTTTGCTAAATGGCAAGACAGTTCGAATAGCATTCTATACGACCTCGCAGTGTTGCGTCAACACATTCAAAAATGTCCCATAATTTTGAGTCTCCCTGTATATAGGTTTCAAAGACATTCACAGATGTGACTGGTGAGCTAGTCCATACCCCTTTTTTGTAATCAGTAACGGAAATTAAGTTGATAATATGAGCCTAAACTTGTGTCATTTTTGGACTGTGCGGCTGATCCTGGCGGAGGTTCGAGTCCTCCCTAGGGCATGGGTGTGTGTGTGTGTTTACCTTAGGATAATTTAGGTTAAGTAGTGTGTAAGCTTAGGGACTGATGACCTTAGCAGTTAAGTCCCATAAGATTTCACACACATTTGAACATTTTTTATGTCATTTTACACAATTTGGAAGTTTTTGATGTGTTTCTTGTTTGACGACGTATTTTTGATGTGAAAATACTGCAAACATTACTTTTGGACAAATAATTCAGGGTGTTTGGATCTTTTTGACCACATCCAAGATGGAGCTACATAGTGACTGGCTGTTTCATTTTAATAACTGCTGAAGATTAGGGGAGGAGTTGGTACGGCATGAAGAGTGTGTGTGTGTGTGTGTGTGTGTGTGTGTGTGTGTGTGTGTGTGTGTGTGTGTGAAATTTTACATAAATATCGCAGAAATAATGCAACTTGGTGTCATTTCACACATTCTAATTAGCTGGAGCAGGAGTGTAGGGGGTAGAGGGCATAATTTGTCTTTTTCTTAATTTTTCCAGTAGCACAGTTAGGCTAATTCAACCAGGCAGGAGGAGGAGGGGGAGGGGAGGAGGAGGGGAAGTGAAAGGGAGGGGGAGGGGTTTGGCTTAATGAGTAATTGGTAGGTCATTGACGTTGATCATGTGATACCACAAACATAAACAAAGTGTGCCAGATAGTACATAGCCCTGCTACAATAACCTCACATTTAAGTACACACATGGTATCTATCATATCGTAGTTTGGATTCCAGAGGGTTTATCAGCATAGGAACGCTATTTATACAGTCACCAAAGATTACAAACCTTCAATAATAAAATATCTGCATCTGGAATTTCTGTGACCTTTACAAGGCGCTTGATTGCACAATTCATGTTCCACTCTTTGAAAAACTTAATTTTTGTGGAATGGTGGCTTTACAAACAACTGGTTTGAATCATACTTAACAAACAGGAGATAAAATTTTAGTGATTGGTGAGAAATCACGACGGGAATCCCTCTTCAATTTTGGTCCAATTGTAATCCTTACATATGCAAATGACCTTCCACTTAACATTTAGTAGCTGCAAGGCAAAAAGGGCAACATTAAATGAGGTGTCTACGTACTGTCTAAAACTAATTGTACCCAGTATTAATAGTCGTAATATGATGGTGGTTAGTCAGCTTGGTGGCTTGTCTTCATTCCAGTCAAATTAGTTTTTCTCATTAAGTGTACTGGTAAAAAGGCTGTTCTTGTATTTTTGTCAACATTATATGTCACTACTGACTTCTTTGCAGCTACAGCTAGAAAGCATCATGTCTTCCAAAATCGTTTAAGGGTGGAAAAGAAACACTGATTACAGTCGATGGTGGAAACCATGTCACTTCAACAATAAAAATGATTTCCTTTGATGAATTACTATGAAACACAGATAGAGATAGTGTGGTGGTGATGAAGATGATGACAATGACACGTACTGCAAGATCCTCAAGGTCGGCCTCCAATAAATGATGTATGGGTAGGAACGAAACATGGATGGAATGGTCAAGTGTATAGGGCAATATAGTTAAATGGGTCACTATGTTTGAGACTAGGGGGATGATCTTGGGCTGGTAAGTCTTCTTCTTCCTCTTCTTCTTCTTCTTCTTCTTCTTCTTCTACTACTACTACAACTACTACTAATCCTCTTTGTGGATTTGGCATTCTCACCCGTACCAGATTTACAGTTTTCTCCAGCATGTCCTGGATGTTCCTCTCGGCATGTAATCCACGAAGCTTGGGAAGTCCGTTTTTCTCCATTCGTCGTAAGTGGTCGATCCTATTCTGTCTACTAATCAATGTTTTATTATGTACTGATTGTATATTAAATTGCTTCTTAGTATTTTCATTTCGTACCCTATCCATCCTTGTTTATTCTTTAGCGCTCCTTACATACCTCATTTCTGTCAATTATGTTTTTCTCGGTTGCTTTTGAATCGGTACCTAGCTTTCGCTGCCATACAGCAATGGGAGTAAAGCCATTACTTCATAATATTTCATTTTCGTTTGTTTGCTAACTTCATTTTTTAACGTGTGAAGTAGGGATGTCTAATGAAGTCTTTAATAGGAAGGCGTAAGTGTGATACAGACGCTAGGAGAGTTATTGGAGTCCTGATAAAAAAAGAGTATGGGGGTAGGTCGATATCGTGCGCGTTGGGTTGATGTCACGAAAGAAATCTGGGTCAGAAGGAGGGGACCTGTTCAAACAAATTTGGGACAGGCTAAGGATGAAGAAGAAAGGAAGGAAGAAAGGAAGGAAGATTAGTGTTTGACGTCCCGTCGATATCGAGATGATTAGAGACGGAGCATAAGCTCGGATTGTTCCAAGGATCGGGAAGTAAATCGGCCGTGCCGTTACAAAGGCATCCTCCTGGCATTTGTTTGGCGCGGTTTAGGGAAGCCAGGGAAAATATGAACCGTCATCTTCCCGAATGAAAGTACAGTGTGCTAACCACTGTGGCATCTCGCTCGCTGGGATATGGACAGATGGTGAGACTGGAGAGTATGGGAGGACTGGAGATCGTTGAGCAGACAGTGCGGTTTTGATATTGGACTTCCCGCGATATTTAGGATTTGTCAAAGTTGAGATCTACCTATGTATTTTAATTCGGCACAACAGAGGAGTTGTCATCGGTAGTTTATCAAATCGAGAACCCTCGTCGATACCTATACCTCGTGCTTGCTTGTTTGTCCAAGGTTGCAAACCGAACGAGGTGGCGCAGTGGTTAGCACACTGGACTCGCATTCGGAAGGACGACGGTTCAATCCCGTCCCCAGCCATCCTGATTTAAGTTTTCCGTGATTTCCCTAAATCGCTTCAGGCAAATGCCGGGATGGTTCCTTCGAAAGGGCACGGCCGATTTCCTTCCCAATCCTTCCCTAACCCGAGCATGAGGTCCGTCTCTAATGACCTCGTTGTCGACGGGACGTTAAACACTAACCACCACCACCCACCCACCAAGATTGCAAGTCCAAGGATTTGTATGAGGTTGGAGTTTATTTTAAATTTGTAAGGAACAAAAAGGAAAAAAAGTAGCATGACATTTATTATAACTGGGCACGAAAATGAATTGCTCCGCATATCAGTATTGCTATCATACTATTTATTAGAAACATTTCAAACTGTCGCTCCTGTTGTTCCGCTAGTAACTGTCCTAACTCACTGAACACTCCCCAGAACTCGCCCCAGGTTCAGTTTAGGCGATTTGCTTTACCAAGGTGACTTGTAACGTCAGTCTTACAGCGTCAGCCAATCCCTATCGGAATTACGAAGTGTCGTATGGAGCAAATGACCATCTGTACACTCTGCAACGAGATTTCAGTGCGGTTCAAAGAATTAAAATATAATTCTGGAACCGTCACAGATTTACGGTACTGTTTACATGTAAGTCATGTTTATAACATACTGGTTGAACGGGAGTCGCATTGCGATTGACGGGCCAAAAAACAAAATAAAACGAAAGTCACTGCAGAAGGTAAAAATAATAACCAAACGTAAGGTAGCTAATTTACACTGCGTGCCAGAAAACCTGAAGCACCATGAGCGTAGGAGGAAACGAAATGAAAGGTTATGTGATGCTATTTCGGTGACAACAGAATACAGACAGATTCACAAGGAATTTTTCCAGTAAGAGCTCGTTTATAAGAACGACGTTACACCTGCTCTGGCCTGGATATGCGCGTTGAATGGGCGGGCATTGTATCATTAAGCCGGTGTGTCCTCTCCTGAGGAAAGCTGGCCCACAACTGTTGTAAATTATTCTGGATACTAGCACTGGGACGCAACAGACATTCGAGGTAGTCACACTTATTTTGCATCGGAGACAGATCCGTGATCGTCTTGGCTACGAGAGTACCTCAACATCAAGTAGACAGATCATTGAGACACATGCCTTGAGTGGTCGAGTACTGCCCTGTTCAAAAATGGCACCATGATATTGTCGTAGGCGACGTAACACATGAGGGTGAAGGATGCTCGGGACGTACCAGAGTGCGAACAGAGTTTCTCAATCACTACCAGTCGCGACCTGAAGTAATACCCGATGGCTCCCCACGACATGAAGCCAGGAGTAAAACTGCTGTGCCTCTCTGAAACCTTGGAAGGACGGCATCTATCTCGAGATCGCCGTCATATTCGACGATGGTAGTTACCTATTGTAGTTTAGATTAATTTCTGAACACAGTTCGGTACAATTCACCGGCGACCCATGACTCCATCTCACGGCAACAGTCCAAACTCAGTCGTTTGTGTTGTGCTGTTAACGGCAACGTGCGGATTGGACGGCAATTCCCTAGTCCGGCTGTTACTAGTCTCCGACCAGTAGTGTGGGATCACCATGAATGTTACAAGAAGTCCATGGATTGTTCTCAGGTGGCAGGAATAGATGTGCTTGGTGCACAAAACGGCGATCCACCATTGCTGTGATCAGACTTGGTCGACTGGAGCCTTCGCGACGAGTGTGGCTGCCTCACATTGCCGCACCGTCCAACATCGGGCCACTGTCATATCCGAATGTCCGGATATTGCACTATTCGACCAGCCGACCATATGGCACAACGAACCGGCTTTTCAAACTCTGTCATGTGCTGATAACGCTCTCTCGAACATGTATGTGGTATCTCCCTATTCTTCACAGCGGTCCTCAGATACTGTTCACGCCTTATACAATGAGGCGAAAAAAGTCACAAGATAGCTCCTAATATCGTGTCGG
Organism: Schistocerca americana; assembly: GCF_021461395.2. NCBI lineage: Eukaryota > Metazoa > Arthropoda > Insecta > Orthoptera > Acrididae > Schistocerca > Schistocerca americana. The sequence continues at coordinate 549,715,978 of NC_060125.1, read as the reverse complement.
ATCTCCTTTTTGTCCGGCGTACTGCTTGCAACTCGATGTGGCATGAACTCAGCAAGTCGTAACAAGTCCTCTGCAGAAATACTGGCGCCTACTAACGCTATTGTCATCCATAACAGTGATAGCGTTGCCAGTGCAGGATGTTGCGCACGAACTAACCTCTCGATTGTCTCCAGTAAATGGTATTCATGTCAGACGATTTGGGTGGCCAAACATTCACTCGAATTGTCCAGAATGTTCTTCAAACCTGTCGCTGACTATTGTGGGCTGGTGACACGACATCTTTCTTTGGGAATATGAAGACCATAAATGGCTGCAGATGGTCTCCAAGTAACCGAGCATAACTATTTCCAGTCAATGATTGGTTCAGTTGGATCAGAGGACCCAGCCCATTCCATGTAAACACAGCCTACACCATTATGTAGCCACCAAGAGCTCGCACAGTGTCTTGTTGACAACTTGGGTCCATGGCTTGGAGGGACCTGCGCCACACTCGATCTCTGCCATCAGCCCTTACCAACTGAAATCAGTATCATCAGACTAGGCTACGGTTTTACAGTCATCTAGGGTCCAGGGATACAAGCTGACGTCGCAAGCTGAAGATGAAGAGATAGAGAAAATATATGAGGATACAGAACGGGTAATTCAGTACGTGAAGAGAGATGAAAATCTGATAATCATGGGGGGCTGGAATGCTGTTGTACGGACAGGAGTAGAAGAAAGGGTTACGGGAGAATATAGGCTTGATACTAGGAATGAGAGAGGAGAAAGACTAAATGAGTTCTGCAATAAATTTCAGCGAGTAATAGCCAATGCTCTTTTCAAGAATCACAAGAGGAGGAGGTATACTTACAAAAGGCCGGGAGAAACAGAACGATTTAAATTAGATCACATCATGGTCAGGCAGAGATTCCGAAATCAGACACTGGATTGTAAGGCGTACCCACGAGCAGATGTACGCCCAGATCGCATTTTAGTATTTATGAAGAGTAGGCTGATGTTTAAAAGGCTATCAGGAAGAATCAATGCCCGAATAAGTGGGATACAGATGTACTAAGGAAAGAAGAAATACGCTTGAACGTCTCAGAGGCTGTAGATACTGCGATATGGAGTACCTTGGTAGGCAGATCTGTTGAAGAGGAATGGACTCCTCTAGGGCATTCACAAAAGCTGGAAGGAAAAACATATGTACAAAGAAGTTAACTGAAAAGAATCTACGGGTAACAGAAGAAATACTTCAGTTGATCGATGAAAGAAGGAAGTACAAAAACGCTCAGCGAAATTCAGGAATACAGAAATACAGGTCGCATACGAATGAAATAAACAAGAAGCGGGGGAAAGCTAAGAAGAAACAGCTGCACACGAAGAATATGAAGAAATTGAAAAAAGAAGTGATTGTGGAAAAAGATTGATTCAGCACAGAGTAAAGTCAAAAAATCTTCGGTGAAACTAAAAGTAAGGGTGGTAACATTAAGAGTGGCATGCGAATTTCGCTACTAAATGCAGAGGAGAGAGCGGGTAGATGGAAAGAGTACACTCAAAGCCTCTATGAGGGGAAGAAGAAACAGGAGAAACAGAGCATCCAGTAATTTCTAACATCATAGGAGTAAGTGCCAACAAAACGATTATTCACAATGGTGTGTAGAGCTTATGACACCGGTAATATAACGTCAGACTTTCGGGAATAACTCATTCACACACCTCCCAAGACTGCAAGGGCCAACAAGTGCGAGAATTATCGCACAATCAGATTAACAGCTCTTGCATTCAAGTTGCTCACAAGAATAATATACAGAAGAATTGAAAAGAAATTAAGGATCTATTAGATGACGATCAGTTTGGCTTTAGGAAAAGTAAAGGCACCAGAGAGGTAATTCTGACGGTGCATTTGATAATGGAAGCAAGACTGAAGAAAAATCAAGACACGTTCCTAGGCTATGTCGACCTGAAAAAAGCGTTCGATAATGTAAAATGGTACAAGATGTTCGCAATTCCAGGAAAAATGTGGGTAAGCTATAGGGAAAGATGGGTAATATACAATATGGACAAGAATCGAGAGGGAACAGTAAGATTGGAAGACCAAGAACAAAGTGGTAGGATTAAAAAGTATGTAAGACAGGAATGTAGCCTGTCGCCCCACTGTTCAGTCTACACAGCGGAGAAGCAATGGCGGAAATAAAAGGAAGGTTCTTCTGGTGTGGAATTAAAATCCAAGGTTAAAAGATATCAGTGATAAGATTCGCTTACGACATAGCTATCTTTAGTGGAAGTGAAGGAGAATTACAGGACCTGTTGAATGGAATGAACAGCCTAATGAGTACAGCGTATGAATTTAGCGCAAAACGAAAAATGACGGAAGCAAATGGAAACGGCGACAAACTTAACATCAGAATTGGGGATGACGAGGCAGACGAAGAATTCTGCTATATAGGCAGCGAAATAGCCCATGACTGATGTAGCAAGGAGGACATCAAAAGCACACAGGCATTGGCATAAACGGCATTTCTGGACAAGAGAAGTCTACTAGTATCAAACATAAGCCTTAATTTAAGGAAGAAATTTCTGGGAATGTACATTTGGAGCACAGCATTATATGGTAGTGAAACATGGACTTTGGGAAAACCAGAACAGAAGAGAATCGAAACATTCGAGAGGTGCTACAGAAGAATGTAGAAAATTAGGTGGACTGATAAGGTAAGCAATGAGCAAGTTCTCTGTAGAATCGGCGAGGAAAGGAATATAAGGGAAACACTAACAAGACGAAGGGACAGCATGTTAGTACATACGGTAAGATGTCCTTTGTAGAGGATAAAAACTGTAGAGTAAGACATAGATTGGAATACATCCACCAAATAACTGGGGACATTGGTTGTAAATGCTACTCCGAGATGAAGAGGTTGGCACAGGAGAGGAATACATGGTGGGCCGCATCAAAACGGTCAGAACACTAATGACTCCAGAAAAAGGTGCAACCGACACGGTCAAGAGCCCAGGAGAGGCGCTGCAGGCTATTAGCAAAGCCACTCGCGTCTATCGCGTGTTGCCATAGCCCATTAACGCCAAATTTCGCCGCACTGTCCTAAGGAATACGCTCGTCGTACGTTCCACGTTGATTTCTGCAGTTATTTCATGCAATATTGCTTGTCTGTTAGCACTGACAACTCTACGCAAACGCTGCTGCTCTCGGTTGTTAAGTGAAGGCCGTCAGCCACTACGTTCTCCGTAATGAGAGATAATCCCTGAAATGTGGTGATCTCGGCACTCTCTTAACACTCGGGTCTCTTTCATTAAATTCCATAACAAAGATTTCCTAAATGGAACGTCTCTTGCGTCTGGCACCAACTACCATTCAATGTCGATTAATTTCCGTCATGCGGTCATAAACACGTCGGAAAACTTTTCACTTGGATCACCTGACAACAAATAACAGCTCTCATAATGTACTTATATCTTGTGTACGTGATACGACCTCCCACTGTGTAAGTGCATATAGCTACACATGACTTTTTCCACTTCCGTGTATATACAATATCGGGTTTGGTAACAACGCTAAACACGAACATCACCTACGCACTCAAGTGGCCGATCTACCTGTCACAGAGAATTGCAAATTCTAAATAGTTACGTACCCACCGACCTCGTGTACGTTTATGGAGTTCCGATACTGTGTTGTGGCTGCACCATTTTTTTTTTTTTTTTTTTTTTTTTGTCAGGCATTACATATAAATCAAAAGATTGAATTTATTTCATATATTAGAAATCTGGACTCGGCATTACGACTTTTTACATGGACTGTATACTTCATTTGTTTCAGAATGCATTTCTAAAGATATTGTTGAATAGTAAGTTAATCAGTGATCCCATAACACGCTTTGCGGGAAATTATCCCTCACAAAACCTATTACGTGATATTGTGAATAAGAGGCGGTCTGACTTCTAATAAATGTTAATAAAGAAGGAGAAATTTTCGAAAAGGAAAACTAAATACGAAAAGTTAAATCACTTCAAGAGGTCTTGTAAAGTAAATCTGAATAATAGTATTGATACGATAAAGACGGATAATTTCAAGGAAATTTTATGTATTAGTGGAAATTCTTTTATGATACGTTCCTTTTTTTTTTTTTTGAGTCATCAGTTTTCTGATGATTCGATGTGATCCGCCATCTCAGAGTAGCACTTGCAACCTACGTCCTCAGTCATTTGTTGAATGTATTCCACTCTCTGATTACCTCTGCAGCTTTTACCGCCTACGACTCCCCCTGGTACTATGGAAGTTATTCCCTGATGTCCTAACGTAAGTCCTATTATAGATCCCTTCGGCTTATCAGCGTTTTCCACATATTCCTTTCTTCGTCGATTCTGCGTAGAAATTGCTCATTCTTTGTCGGTTCCCCTGATTTTCAACAACTTTCTGTAGTGCCACATGTCACACAATTCCATTCTCTTCTTTTAAGGTTATTCTTACATCCTTGACTCGCTGCCACACAATGCTATGCTACAAACTTACATTCTCAGAAATTCGTTCCTGAGATTTAGGCGAATGTTTGTAACTAGTAGACCTCTCTTAACCGATAATACCTAGTTTCCCTGTGCCTATGTGCTTTTATGTCATCCTTGTTTCGTCCATCATGTATTCGTCTGCTTCGCGGTCCTCAAAAGACAAAGAAATATAATATTCGTCAAATTTATTTGAAAAAGATCTTTGACGTGGAGCTTATAAGGGGTGTTACACTGTCATCATATTTTTCTTCAAAGTTCATGATGGTGGACAACAACTTGTTATTTTGCGCTGCAGTTGCTTGTTCTACAATTGCATTGTGCTTGTGCATTTGGAAGAGAAACGGCGGAAAAAGGGAAAGATACTTGGCCAAAGTTTTGAGTTTTACGTCGAGATAGTAAAAGCCTTGTTATGAGATCTATAAGTGGAGGACGTCAAGTCTTATATAAATTATTTACAAATGCATGAGAGTGCATTTCAGTATTTGCTCAGCAAAGTGGTTACTCATATTACAAAACAGAACACTCACTTGAAAAATGATGTGTGGAAACGACTGGCTCACCATTACACTCGATTTCTTGATGCAGGGGCGAGATATTCTAATTTATACTACAGCACTCGGATGTCGCAGTCCGCATTAACCAAAATAATTCCAGAAACGTGTGAAGCGATTTATAAAGCGCTGAAGGAGGAATATGGTTCAAATGGCTCTGAGCACTATGGGACTTAACAGCTGTGGTCATCAGTCCCCTAGAACTTAGAACTACTTAAACCTAACTAACCTAAGGACATCACACACATCCATGCCCGAGGCAGAATTCGAAGGAGGAATATCTAAAGGTAAATACATGTTTAGTACATTATATGGGCAGTAAACATTATTGATATTTTTGAACAATTTAATTAATAGAATCAGTGTTCCAACAATAAAGTTAATGAAAAGTACGAAACAGATCAAGTACTCTTTAACTTGTGGCAGTTAACTAGAGTTCAAAAATAGACAAAGTAGAATGGAAAGCTAAGAATTTTTGTTTCGTTGTATAGTGTCACCACCTCCCCTATTCTGGGTTTGCTGGAACTCTGCCCGATGTTTCTAAATGTAAAGGTGGATGGTTGTAGCTGTGGTTATGGATATGAAATCGCCTGCAGCACATTCCACTTGCACATCAGCACACGATTAGCAGCATTCATTGTGCCTCTTGCTCACCCCCCCCCCCCCCCCCACTCCAGTCTAGGCAAGGTTATTAAAAAGAATGGAAGAAACACACCAACTAAAGTTTAAATCCATGTTTACAAACAAACTAGAGTGACGTCAAATAGTTGTAGCAATGCCAGCGCTCCAAGCGGTTGCATTTGACATTAAACAGAATATGAACGACTTTTCTAATAAAATCTACCGTGAGGCGCTAGACTTGATCATATTTCTTTGATGAAAGGCCACATTTGACTAAGTTCCCTTTTACGTTGTCAAATTTCTTTGACATAGATATTTGACATATGAACTTTGACAAAGAAATATGATAGTGCAATACCATCCTTACGTGAAGGTGATGAACAAACGGACCTCCTCCCAAAACGTTTAATGGCTGCAAATCAACTGCTCGCAACCGATATTTTATTTGCAGCCATAGGGTTGGAAACATTCTTATAAAACCAAAACCGATGGGTAAAAAGAAATTTTCAAGTCAAATAGTATTTGCCGCGAGAAAGGAAAAACATGTGAATTTATGTTACCAATATAGCGAGCATGCAGGAATCCTCCATCTTGGATGCACTCGTTATTTTCAAGTGGAGAAAATTGATGTGACATATCAAACAGATAGATTGGTTGGTTGGTTTCTGGGGAAGGAGACCAGACAGCGTGGTCATCGGTCTCATCGGATTAGGGAAGGATGGGGAAGGAAGTCGGCCGTGCCCTTTCAGAGGAACCATCCCGGCATTTGCCTGGAGTGATTTAGGGAAATCACGGAAAACCTAAATCAGGATGGCCGGACGCGGTATTGAACCGTCGTCCTCCCGAATGCGAGTCCAGTGTCGAACCAAAACAGATAGAGATATACGCGAGAGAAGCAATGATGTCTCCCATTTGAACATGGCTTTAATGACTCAATAGTAATTATCTGCATTCAAGATGCCGGCTACCAAAATGTCCGCTATTTTCGTGACAGACTTACAGGTTTAACCCCCCTCCTTTCTCTTTCTACTTGACTTTAAATTTCAGTTTATCCACCTGTTATTGTTTTAGAAGGATGTTTCCGCATCTACTGAACATCCCGGGGAATTACACCAGAATAATATTTTTAAGACGTAATACAGCCAATCAAATGCTGCCCTTTGAGAGTGAAAGTGGGAACATCGTCGGCACAGGACGGGCGGGCGTAGTCCCTGACGACTAAAATGGAAGTAGTCATGGAAATCTTGGGATTTTATCCGAATTGTACGCGCCAAGATTACCGAGAAGGTTTTGTGCAAGGACTTTGCAACGAAAGACTTTCCAGCCATATACACTGCAAGATAAAAAACTACACACCAAGAAGTAATTATCGGAATGAGACGGAAATCGGTAGATGTGATGTTCTTGTACAGACAAACAAACGATTGCAATTTTAGAAAAAAATGGATGATTTATTCAAGAGAAAGAGCTCCACAAATTTAGCAAGTTAATAACGTGTTAGTCGTCTTCTGTCCCTTATGCAAGCAGCTATTCGCCTTGACGTTGATTGACAGAGTTGTTGGGTTTCCACCTGAGGGATATCGTGCCAAATTCTGTCGAACTGAGCAGTAAAATCGTCAGTATCGCGAAATGGTTGGAGGACGGTGTGAAGAACTCTCCAGACGTTCTCAGTTGGGGTAGAGATCTGGTGAGCCTGCTCGCGAAAGTAGGATTTGGCAACGACAAAGACAAGCATTAGAAACTCTTGCCGTGTGTGGGATGGCGTAATCTTGCTGAAATGTAAATCCAGGATGGCTGAACCGCATGGAATATCGTCGACATAACATTGTGCTGTAGGTATGCCGTGGATGAAAAACAAAGGGGTCTTGCTATGAAAAGGAGTGGCCCAACAGGCCGTCTCTCCTGGTAATCGCGCCAAATGGCGACTGACAGTCGGGGTGGTGTCCCACCACTGTCTGGGGAGTCTCTAGACACATCTTCATTGGTCACCGGGTGTCAGGTAGAAGCAGTACTCATGACGGAAGACAATTCGACTCCAGTAAATGAGATTCCAGGCCGAAGACATGTCTGGAGACATCTAAGACAGCGGTAGGATACCAAACTGACCGTCACCCGCTATACGGCCTGACAACCAGTAGTAGCTGCCTAGGGTGCCATTTCATTTCTTTTCATAGAAGCACCTCTTTGGTTGCCATCCGCGGCACCCTTAGAACACAGTTGTTTGTTGACCATATTCTATTCACCCTCCCCTCCCCCCCCCCCCCACCCCGCCACACGTTAGTTGCCCTTAATGTCAAGCCACCCTCGACTTACATTTCTGGAAGACAATGGTGGTGGTGGTGGTTAGCGTTTAACGTCCCGTCGACAACGAGGTCATTAGAGACGGAGCGCAAGCTCGGGTTAGAGAAGGATTGGGAAGGAAATCGGCCGTGCCCTTTCAAAGGAACCATCCCGGCATTTGCCTGAAACGATTTAGGGAAGTCACAGAAAACCTAAATCAGGATGGCCGGAGACGGGATTGAACCGTCGTCCTCCCGAATGCGAGTCCAGTGTGCTAACCACTGCGCCACCTCGCTCGGTGGAAGACAATGCCCGCCCACTCACGGAAGGAGTTTCTATTTTCTGTATTCGTGCTTGCAAACCCTACCTTGTCCAGCAAGGTCTCCGCATATCTCCACTACTGAGAAAGTTTGGAGAATTATGTGCACGGCCCTCAAACCATCTCCGGATTTTGACGATCTAACGCATTAAATGGATAGAATTAGGCACAATATCCCTCAGGAGGCCACCCAACAAATCTTTCAATCAATGCCAAGCCAAATTACTGCTTGCATAAGGGCCAGATGTAGACTACCGCTTTGGCCGGCCAGAGTGGCCGAGCGGTTCTAAGCGCTACAGTCTGGAACTGCGCGACCCATCCCCCATTGGTGCGGGATGACACAGAATACTGCAGTCAGTCCTTTAGTTGTTCTCGGATGGCGGGCGCAGATGTGAAGGCGTTACAATGTACTAAGGGTGCAGCACGGCGATCCTCCCTTGTGGTGGTCAGACATTGTCGACCGGAACCTACGTGACGAGTATGCGTGCCCTTGTGTTGCCAAGCTGTCCAACTTGAGGCCACTGTGGAATCCAGATGCCCCTAAATCTATGTAGTCCGAGATTCGACCAGCTGGCCAATCGGAGACCCTCAATGGGGCCCCTTTCAAAGCCTGTTAAGTGCTGATAATGTGTCTCCTACTACATTTTCACGTTTCTCACACTGTTCATTCACTATCTTACCCTTTTCATTTCCGTTATATACCATAATAGGCCTGAAAACAACAATAAATTCGAAATTAAAACTGTGTGCCGGACCGAGACTCGAACTCGGGACCTTTGCCTGTCGCGGGCAAGTGCTCTACCGTCTGAGCTACCCAAGCACGACTCCCAGTCCGTCCTCACAGCTTTACTTCTGCCAGTACCCCTCGTCTCCTACCTTCCAAACTTTACGGAAGCTCTCCTGCGAATCTAACCCATGTCTCCGCAAATCCTTTCAGGAGTGCTAGTTCTGCAAGGTTCGCAGGAGAGCTTCTGTAAAGTTTGGAAGGTAGGAGACGAGATACTGGCAGAAGTAAAGCTATGAGGAGGGGCCGTGAGTCGTGCTTGGATAGCTCAGGTGGTAGAACACTTGCCGCGGAAGGCAAAGGTACAGAGCTCGAGTCTCGGTCGGGCACACAGTTTTAATCTGCCAGGAAGTTTCATATCAGCGCACTCTCTGCTGCAGAGTGGAAATCTCATTCTGAATAAACTTGAAATATAGTAATGCGCGACCACTACGGTCAGAGGTTCGAATCCTGCCTCGGGCATGGATGTGTGTGATGTCCTTAGGTTAGTTAGGTTTAAGTAGTTCTAAGTTCTAGTGCACTGATGACCTCAGAAGTCAAGCCCCATAGTGCTCAGAGCCATTTGACTACCACTTTATTGACTTGCCCAATTTGTGAAGCTCTTTCTCATAAAAAATTATCCATTTTTTGTAAAATTGCTATCATTTGTTTGTCAATACATGTACATCAATTCTACCGATTTCTGTCCCATTCGGATAATTCCTCCTTGGTGCGTCTTTCTTTTTTTTCTCTTAAGAGTTTATAAAAAGATGTTCGAGAAATCTGAGGAAAGGAGAGGGGGGGAGGAATTTTATCAGCTCATAGTTTCTCTATTCCGCCCTCCACCTTTTAAGGGGAGTAGGACGTCAAACGGGCCGACTTCGAGAAGGAGAGGCACCACAGGACATTTTAATTTGCACTGTCTATACTTTTACAAATAAATTCATAAAACTTTGTCAGGATGACCAGGAAGGATTCAGAATTCACATTCATAGCAGTGGAAGTTCAAAAACACGAAAAAATAATATTTTTTAAATGTGAAATTTCATGATTTTTTCAATTACTGTTGGCTGCATTTGTTGCTATATGTACACTTTTCTTCATAAGTAAGAGAGATTCTTCGATTAATTTTGCACAGCTTACAAACCATACTTAGAGGTGTACGAAACCCTAGAATTTATTTAATCTATGGAAAAATGAATGGGCTGTTACGTTTTTAACTTCGTGTTTAGAGAAAACTAGAATTTTATAGTTAATTATCTCAATTTTCACCACAATTTTTAACAGATTTGGGAAATTCTAGAGTTTCTTACACCTGTAAGTATGATTTGTATGCTGCGCAAAATTCATCGAAGAATCTGTCTTACTTATGAAGAAAAGTGTACCTACAGCAACAAATGCAGCCAATACAAAGTGAAAAAATGATGAAATTTCACATGTAAAATGAAGTGTTGGCTTTTGAGCCTACACCGTGTGCTAGAGGAGGCCGAAATGCACGCTTTTAGCTCACGCCGACTGGCGTGAGGTCTGGAACAGTTAAGGGAATTTTTAGTAGCAAATAAAGTACGTAGTTGATGTAATACTTAACTTTAATCCACAATTGGTGTACATCGCTCTTGACGGTACATGTTATAATCTCAATATAAACTGTTAATGGCGCCTTGCTAGGTCGTAGCAAATGACGTAGCTGAAGGCTATGCTAACTATCGTCTCGGCAAATGAGAGCGTATTTGTCAGTGTAGCATCGCTAGCAAAGTCGGCTGTACAACTGGGGCGAGTGCTAGGAAGTCTCTCTAGACCTGCCGTGTCGTGGCACTCGGTCTGCAATCACTGACAGTGGCGACACGTGGGTCCGACGTATACTAATGGACCGCGGCCGATTTAAAGGCTACCACCTAGCAAGTGTGGTGTCTGGCGGTGACACCACATAAAAAAAATTTTGTTATGTTTTTGAACTTCCTCTGCTATGAGTGTGAATGCTGAATCCTACCTGGTCATGCTGACAAAGTTTTATGAATTTGTTTGTAAAAGTATAGACAATGTAAATTAAAATGTCCTGTGGTGCCTCTCCTGCTCCAGGTCGGTCCGTTTCACGTCCTACCCCCCTTAACACATCCAGACAGATACAGCCACCGGCAAGGCCCTATTGACCCATATGGTCAATCTGTGCCTCTCATGAGTTCCGACAGCCTCAGTGACGGCCCGCGCTTGTGTGGCAGGTGCTGATGTGCGACAACCTGTCGCTGCCGTTCCGGGACGAGAGCTTCGACGCGGTGCTGTCGGTGGCCGTGGTGCACCACTTCGCCACCACGGAGCGCCGCGTGGGGGCGCTGCGAGAGCTGGCGCGCGTGCTGCGCATCGGCGGCCGCCTCATCATCTCCGTCTGGGCCATGGAGCAGCGCCACCGCAAGGTCTGTCTGCCCATCCCCCCTGTCTGTCTATCTATCTGCCGCTGACCTATGTCTTTCCTCACTCTACCAGCACACGTCATCACACTGAGCGCTACGTATCTTCTGTACGAGAAAGCCGGCCGGAGTGGACGTGCGGTTCTGGGCGCTACAGTCTGGAACCGAGCGACCGCTACGGTCGCAGGTTCGAATCCTGCCTCGGGCATGGATGTGTGTGAAGTCCTTAGGTTAGTTAGGTTCAGTTAGTTCTAAGTTCTAGGCGACTGATGACCTCAGAAGTTACGACGCATAGTGCTCAGAGCCATTTGAACCATTTTTGTTCGAGAAATGTCCGCGGACGAAATACTGCACTACTGGCCATTAAAATTGCTACACCAAGAAGAAATGCAGATGATAAACGGGTATTAGTTGGACAAATATATTATACTAGAACAGACATGTGATTACATTTTCACGCAATTTGGGTGCATAGATCCTGAGAAATCAGTACCCAGAACAAACACCTCTGGCCTTAATAAGGGCCTTGATACGCCTGGGCATTGAGGCAAACAGAGCTTGGATTGCGTGTACAGGTACAGCTGCCCATGCAGCTTCAACACGATACCACAGTTCATCAAGAGTAGTGACTGGCGTATTGTGACGAGCCAGTTGCTCAGCCACCATTGACCAGACGTTTTCAATTGGTGAGAGATCTAGCGAATGTGCTGGCCAGGACAGCAGTCGAATATTTTCGGTATCCAGAAAGGCCCGTACAGGACCTGCAACATGCGGTCGTACATGATCCTGCTGAAATGTAGGGTTTCGCAGGGATCGAATGAAGGGTAGAGCCACGGGTCGTAACATATCTGAAATGTAACTTCCACTGTTCAAAGTGCCGTCAATGCGAACATTTCCATATCACAGTATCTTCTTCCTGTCGGTTAAAATTCGCGTCTGTAACACGTCATCTTCGTAGTGTGGCAATTTTAATGGCCAGTAGTGTATGACGTGTGACTTTGCCACATCTTTTATTTATCCATTCGCAAAAGCTGCTGCAGGCAAACGCAACAGCAAGGCGCCTACATGATACTCCGAAGACATGTGTGACGGCGACAAGAAATCAGAGTGCTTGTCACTGCAAGGGCGCAACACAGCTTGTGGTCTATGACTATGTAGATCCCATATAATTGGAGCCTTAAGACATACTTGTACGCTATATGATCAAAAGTATCCGGGCACCTCTATGTAATCCGCATTACATAGAGGTGTCCGGATACTTTTGATCATATACTCGCCAGCATAAAAAGAGGTGCGAAATATTGTGTTGAAAGTAGCTGAGCAGTAACAGCAGGAGGGCTCAGTCACTTCTCACGTGTACTGGTCGTAGAATGTCACCAGAATGACAAAGCCATCAGGGACGCTTCTACAGCTGCCCAAGTCAACTGTTGACGATTGTGTAAAAGTTAAAGGGTAATAATGGTAAAAATTTTATTATATTCTACTTCCACCATTTTGATTTAGCCTGGCGTGAGCAATTACATAAGCCACTCCACAGTACTCGTGGCCGGCTCCCGCGCTATTATGCTGAGCTAGGTACGCGACCATGGTATTGCTGAGAGAGAGAGAGACACCAACTTTCTGACACAAACCTGCCAGTAGGAGGACCGGCTGCCGCCACGTGAGGTACGCAAGAGGGTCGGAGAGGCAGCGGGTCGCTCTCTGGCCTGCCTGCTTCCTTACCCTCTGGACGTGTCCCCCAGTCTTCCTACTGAAGGCGAAATGCACTTTCCGGACCATATGCGGTTCACTCCGCGTGCGTATCCAGTTACCGCGAATACTGTTCCCGTTAGTGGTAGCCCTTGGCAATAAAATCCACTTTTCTCTGAATCCTAGCATTTCTCATTTTATGTCGAGGAAAAACTTCCCGGATGCCCTTCTGAGCTCCTGATACCATCCTGACCACGTAAAACTGACAAGTGGAAACGCAAAGACCAGCCAGAGTTCGTGAACTGACAGGCAGGTATAGCCGAGCATAGCAGAGGGTGGTTATACAAAAATCGCATGAAATCACTAAGGAACCACTCGTCAGTTCCAAAGTGCTGCCAGCAGTGACTGTGCGTAGGCAGTAAAGAAGGCGGGGGTACAACGGTAGAGCAGCTCCTAGTAAGGAAACGAGTGCTTTGGGGTGATTGATCACGCTACGTCCTGTGGCAGTCCGATGGATTTGGAGAATACGTCGAGAACTTCACCAGACACCGTGTGTATTGCTAAAAGTGAAGTACAGAGGTGGAAAAATTTTGGAAATTTGTTGTAAGTTCCCATGGGAACAAACTGCTGAGGTTATCGGTCCCTAGGCTAACACACTACTTGAACTAACTTACGCGAAGGACCAACACACACACATCCATGCCCGAGGGAGGACTCGAACCTCCGACGGGGGGAGCCGTCCGAACTGTGGCAAGGCGCCTCAGATGCGAGGCTACAGAGGAGGTAGGGGTGCTTTTCGTGTTAGGATGACATCCATTATGTGCTCAATAAAACACCAAATGCAGAAGGATATGAACACGTTTTACAGTATTGTCTACTGCCTACAGTAGAGGAACTGTTTGCAAAAGATGACTGTTTGTACCAGCCTCACAGTCTACACAGTGTACTCTGTCACAAAATAGCGTCTGTGAGGCAGCGGTTTTCAGTACCATTACTGAAATGGAGAGTCCTGCTCAGAGTGCTACCCGGCCCCAAGACCGTCTACTTCGCCCCGACCCCAGCGTCCAAGACTGCTAACTTCTCTGATTTCTGCTCTTAAGGAAGAATGAGCTCCGTTCCTCCACAGACATCCAGATTCCTCGTTCAAAGTGTCCTCAGCAGAGTCCAAGCCGTCATAAAGGCGAAGAGTGGACACATCCCATTTGTTGTTGTTGTGGTCTTCAGTCCTGAGACTGGTTTGATGTAGCTCTCCATGCTACTCTATCCTGTGCAAGCTTCTTCATCTCCCAGTACCTACTGCAACCTACATCCTTCTGAATCTGCTTAGTGTATTCATCTCTTGGTCTCCCTCTACGATTTTTACCCTCCACACTGCCCTCCAATGCTAAATTTGTGATCCCTTGATGCCTCAAAACATGTCCTACCAACCGATCCCTTCTTCTAGTCAAGTTGTGCCACAAACTTCTCTTCTCCCCAATCCTATTCAATACCTCCTCATTAGTTACGTGATCTACCCACCTTATCTTCAGCATTCTTCTGTAGCACCACATTTCGAAAGCTTCTATTCTCTTCTTGTCCAAACTAGTTACCGTCCATGTTTCACTTCCATACATGGCTACACTCCATACAAATACTTTCAGAAACGACTTCCTGACACTTAAATCTATACTCGATGTTAACAAATTTCTCTTCTTCAGAAACGCTTTCCTTGCCATTGCCAGTCTACTTTTTATATCCTCTCTACTTCGACCATCATCGGTTATTTTACTCCCTAAATAGCAAAACTCCTTTACTACTTTAAGTGTCTCATTTCCTAATCTAATTCCCTCAGCATCACCCGACTTAATTTGGCTACATTCCATTATCCTCGTTTTGCTTTTGTTGATGTTCATCTTATGTCCTCCTTTCAAGACACTGTCCATTCCGTTCAACTGTTCTTCCAAGTCCTTTGCTGTCTCTGACAGAATTACAATGTCATCGGCGAACCTCAAAGTTTTTACTTCTTCTCCATATCAATGTCAATTAATAGATGTTCAGATATTTATCATCAAATAGCGTCAGGTGAAATGTGCTTTCCCTGCGCCGTTTGCTACCGACCAGCGCTGGTTGTGGAGATTTACCGAAAGGTATTACCAGGAATACTATCCCTGAAGTCTTAGGACATGGAGATACCTGGCTCTGTGCCAGATCTACACGTCCTCGTCCGATCCCTTCACAGTTCAACATGCACTGACTCCAGTTGTTAGAGACTAAGTCCATGTCACCTAGCTTAGGGCTGAGACAATGTGAAAGGTGTAGTAACATGTGCATATCTTTTCAGTGGCTTTCGCATATGGAAGGAATGGTCATACAAGCAAATGAATGTGATATAATAATAGTAAAAAATAAATGATAAGGAATTTTTGTGTCATAAACATGTACACTGTCTAATCATAAGGTGTAAGTTTTCACGGACGGCATGTTCATCAGTTAAAACTTCTGGGCTGAGAGGCCGTGGTCGATCAGTAAAACTTCTTCTTCCTGACGTTTCGTCGCTAACTGTGGGCAACATCATCTGAGGTGAGACAACGACTCGCTGCCAGGCCGTGCAGGTCCTGTTTATATAGAGCGCTTAGAGGGCACCACCATACGTCACGTGGGGCCAACTCTAAATCTACTTCCGACTAACGTCATTATTCTCGATTGAAGGCAATCGATTGCCCCATCGTTGGTGCAAAGTCAACCGCCATATCTTGTCTAACTTCCTCTTCTCTATTAAAATTACTGTGGTGTTTCTGAATCTCTGTAGCTTCCCTATGCACACGTGCATAATAACGCGATGTCGTGGCTAGCACGCTCGTCTCGCTAAATTTTATTTCATGACCACCGTCTTTAAAAACATGTCCCCCTACATCTACAGGGCTATTACAAATGATTGAAGCGATTTCATAAATTCACTGTAGCTCCATTCATTGACATATGGTCACGACACACTACAGATACGTAGAAAAACTCATAAAGTTTTGTTCGGCTGAAGCCGCACTTCAGGTTCCTGCCGCCAGAACGCTCGAGAGCGCAGTGAGACAAAATGGCGACAGGAGCCGAGAAAGCGTATGTCGTGCTTGAAATGCACTCACATCAGTCAGTCATAACAGTGCAACGACACTTCAGGACGAAGTTCAACAAAGATCCACAAACTGCTAACTCCATTCGGCGATGGTATGCGCAGTTTAAAGCTTCTGGATGCCTCTGTAAGGGGAAATCAACGGGTCGACCTGCAGTGAGCGAAGAAACGGTTGAACGCGTGCGGGCAAGTTTCACGCGTAGCCCGCGGAAGTCGACGAATAAAGCAAGCAGGGAGCTAAACGTACCACAGCCGACGATTTGGAAAATCTTACGGAAAAGGCTAAAGCAGAAGCATTACCGTTTACAATTGCTACAAGCCCTGACACCCGATAACAAAGTCAAACGCTTTGAATTTTCGGCGCGGTTGCAACAGCTCATGGAAGAGGATGCGTTCAGTGCGAAACTTGTTTTCAGTGATGAAGCAACATTTTTTCTTAATGGTGAAGTGAACAGACACAATGTGCGAATCTAGGCGGTAGAGAATCCTCACGCATTCATGCAGCAAATTCGCAATTCACCAAAAGTTAACGTGTTTTGTGCAATCTCACGGATTAAAGTTTAAGGCCCCTTTTTCTACTGCGAAAAAAACGTTACAGGACACGTGTATCTGGACATGCTGGAAAATTGGCTCATGCAACAACTGGAGACCGACAGCGCCGACTTCATCTTTCAACAGGATGGTGCTCCACCGCACTTCCATCATGATGTTCGGCATTTCTTAAACAGGAGATTGGAAAACCGATGGATCGGTCGTGGTGGAGATCATGATCAGCAATTCATGTCATGGCCTCCACGCTCTCCCTACTTAACCCCATGCGATTTCCATCTGTGGGGTTATGTGAAAGATTAAGTGTTTAAACCTCCTCTACCAAGAAACGTGCCAGAACTGCGAGCTCGCATCAACGATGCTTTCGAACTCATTGATGGGGACATGCTGCGCCTAGTGTGGGAGGAACTTGATTATCGGCTTGATGTCTGCCGAATCACTAAAGGGGCACATATCGAACATTTGTGAATGCTTAAAAAAACTTTTTGAGTTTTTGTATGTGTGTGCAAAGTATTGCGAAAATATCTCAAATAATAAAGTTATTGTAGAGCTGTGAAATCGCTTCAATCATTTGTAATAACCCTGTAATTTATCGGTATGTCCTAGTCAACACGCGCTACGGGAGATCAATACGGACAGGACTTTTATTGTACTTACTGCTGATAAGGGTAATGCTACCGCCGTGATGAAGCGTGAGGACTACCATAGGAAGATCAGTGACCTCTTGGATTCTAACACTCACAAAAAAGCTTCTAAATGATCCTACAACGAAAGTGTTAGGAGCTATGAACCGATTAATAAAAATGTCTCCCATTCATGCAGAGGATAAAAAACGAAAGCTTACCCTCCTAGATTATATGGGCTACCGAGGATACATAAGCCTAATGTCCCATTGAGACCGATTGTGAGCGCTATTGGATGGCCTACTCAAGAGTTGGCTAGACATCTCGCCTCGTTGCTACAACCGGCGGGGTCAGGAATTTTCACCTTCCTCGAGATGACTGGGTGTTTGTGTTGTCCTCATCATTTCATCATCATTCATGAAAGTGGCGAGATTGGACTGAGCAAATGTTGGGAATTTGTACGGGCGCTGATAACCGCGCAGTTGAGCGCCCCACAAACCAAACATCATCATCATCGTTGCTAGAACTGCATATTGGTAAAACTGATTATCACATTAAAAATTCTGTGCACTTTATTGGAAAACTGAAGGAGATTACTGTTAGTGCAAGTGACCTGATTTGACGATCAGCAGTATGAAACAGAAGTCAGATCATTCGCTGAATTCGCATTTCTTGACATCAGCAGCAACGGATACAGATGTGCTTTCCAAATGTGGCATATGAATATGCCGGGCTCGAGTCCTGGTCTATGACAAATTTTCGTATGCCTCAAATGCAGCGTACGTCAGCAAATGCGAAGTCCGTGAATAATTTGTAATTACTTTAGCAACTGGTGTGCTTTTTAATTAAATACTCCGAATTTTATGGCCACTCGGAAATATTCAGCATCAGGAACAGAAGCTTAGCACGGAAGAACATGAATGAGGTTAATAACGTTTCCCTAACACAAGTGAAGTAAAATTCACACATATATTGATCCACTGCAGCTAAACGACTGATTCATGCATCTGTACAGCTGAAAAATCTTTATTATATGACCTTACGTGGCGGCGGTGCTGAACAGTATTGTGTAACTGTGGTTCTTCTAATTCTCATACAATTCTGCTTTGCGGCTTCAAACATTTTAGACTATTCCACAATTTGCTGCATTGCAGTATGCAAATATAATTGCCATCCGAGACTTATCTCTACATATAAAAGGCAATGTCCTGATTCACTGACTGACTGATTCATCATCGCTCAGCTCAAAGCGCTGAGGATAGAAAGTTGAAGTTTGCTGAGGCTGTTGATCATATATTTTAGACATTGTTTAAAACGGGATTGTATGAAATTCCACTCCTAAGGGGGTGAAATAAGGGACGAAAGGCTTTTTGAAAGTATGTCGCTATTATGCGAATTTTTAAGCTAGAACTGCGAAAACTGGTATCTGTTTTCTTAGTCAGAAAATAAAAAATACGCGTTTCACCTTTTTAGGAAATTTAACCGCTAAGAGGGTAAAATAGTGGGTGAAAGTTTTTCTTCAAAATTAACAATTATTAAAGAACTAATAAACTATTTTACCGCTGCATCTATGACAACTGGTGTTTGACTTCTCGGTTAGAAATAAAAAAAATACGTCTTTCAGTGTTTCTGGAAATACAACCTCTAAGGGAGTGTAATAGGGGATGAAAATTTTAAGAAAACATTTCGTTACATCAAAAAAATTTCAAAACTAGATTTATGAAAATTGGTGTTTCACTTCTCGGTTAGATACGTAGAAATATTTGTTAGGGCATGAAAGTTGCTATTGAAATATCTCCACAAGAACGCAGAAGGCATGATTAACAAAACTTTCGACTCCAGCTACCAGAATCGCATTTGGTCAAAAGTACACTTGGAAAAGACCATTCTTATATGGCCTTAATTAGGGTGACAAGCTTAGAAGGCGTTGCAGTTTGTGAACAACATACAAATTAGCTTAAATAGAAACAAACAATCTCTGCAGGCCAGTCCATGCGAAAGAAGCAGCGCTGGCGCTAAGCTATGTTAAGCAACTAGCAGATAATATAGCATCGATTGCCACTACGGGTTGTGGATACTTAATTGCCTGACCACAGATAAACTGACTACCTTGGCGCGGAAACTCCACACCGCACAGTGGGCCAGAATCTTGAAAACGTGGCCAAAAAGGAAAAAAAAAGTTTAAAGATGGGGATTTTGGACTATCAGGTTGGCAGCAGCAGTAACTGGGATAACTGAATGCCGGCTGTGCGGACGACCAGATGTGCATTTGTTCGGTAATATCTCAGGTCAAATGCGGCAGTTCATTGTTAGCGTGCGCGCAGCTGGCCAGGCTACAAAAACAGTCGTGTTGTTGAAGGAAGTTATTTATGTTTTGTGCAAGTGAAACCAATACTTTCAATATGGAATGTATTCCAGGAGGTATGTACTAGTGAAAAAACACTTATATCACTATTAAATCATCAATTATGCACGTTTACATTTCAATTAACGTACTACAGGGAAATGAATGACAAAATCGTAAAATGCGCTTAAAAAATAGAGATAAGTTACGAATTCCACGACATTCCGCTTTCTTTTGCGCTGTGTACGCAAGTATATATTATTACCTTTGTAAATTAAGCTTCAAATCCTGCGACTAGTTGCGACTCTGGCTTTGAGCCACGTTTTAAGCGACACTTGCAAAATGTCATTGTTCAGACATCTTCAAAAATGACAGTAGACTCAATTAATTATGAGTTTTATTTGTACAATTTAAATTACAATCGACACGTAGGAGCATTGTAAAGAATAAAATAATTAGAAAAATGACGAAAAGTGTAACACAGATTTGTTTTTAATTTCAGTTTCATCTGATCCAGCGTATTCCAGAATCGGATTTTCGAGGAAAGATATTTTCCTAATAACAAAAGAGTATTTGTCAAATGATTTGGAAGGGGTCATAGAACATTTGGAAAGGTCGTTGACAGAAAAAAGTGGACATACAATTAAAATTCCCTATGATATGAGGCCTACCATTTCGATTTTGTTAACAAAGTTAAGAAGAAAGTATAAGGAACAAATCGGCGACAAGGATATTTTTTCAAGAAGAACGAAACCTGGTTAAATACACTCCTGGAAATTGAAATAAGAACACCGTGAATTCGTTGTCCCAAGAAGGGGAAACTTTATTGACACATTCCTGGGGTCAGATACATCACATGATCACACTGACAGAACCACAGGCACATAGACACAGGCAACAGAGCATGCACAATGTCGGCACTAGTACAGTGTATATCCACCTTTCGCAGCAATGCAGCCTGCTATTCTCCCATGGAGACGATCGTAGAGATGCTGGATGTAGTCCTGTGGAACGGCTTGCCATGCCATTTCCACCTGGCGCCTCAGTTGGACCAGCGTTCGTGCTGGACGTGCAGACCGCGTGAGACGACGCTTCATCCAGTCCCAAACATGCTCAATGGGGGACAGATCCGGAGATCTTGCTGGCCAGGGTAGTTGACTTACACCTTCTAGAGCACGTTGGGTGGCACGGGATACATGCGGACGTGCATTGTCCTGTTGGAACAGCAAGTTCCCTTGCCGGTCTAGGAATGGTAGAACGATGGGTTCGATGACGGTTTGGATGTACCGTGCACTATTCAGTGTCCCCTCGACGATCACCAATGGTGTACGGCCAGTGTAGGAGATCGCTCCCCACACCATGATGCCGGGTGTTGGCCCTGTGTGCCTCGGTCGTATGCAGTCCTGATTGTGGCGCTCACCTGCACGGCGCCAAACACGCATACGACCATCATTGGCACCAAGGCAGAAGCGACTCTCATCGCTGAAGACGACACGTCTCCATTCGTCCCTCCATTCACGCCTGTCGCGACACCACTGGAGGCGGGCTGCACGATGTTGGGGCGTGAGCGGAAGACGGCCTAACGGTGTGCGGGACCGTAGCCCAGCTTCATGGAGACGGTTGCGAATGGTCCTCGCCGATACCCCAGGAGCAACAGTGTCCCTAATTTGCTGGGAAGTGGCGGTGCGGTCCCCTACGGCACCGCATAGGATCCTACGGTCTTGGCGTGCATCCGTGCGTCGCTGCGGTCCGGTCCCAGGTCGACGGGCACGTGCACCTTCCGCCGACCACTGGCGACAACATCGATGTACTGTGGAGACCTCACGCCCCACGTGTTGAACAATTCGGCGGTACGTCCACCCGGCCTCCCGCATGCCCACTATACGCCCTCGCTCAAAGTCCGTCAACTGCACATACGGTTCACGTCCACTCTGTCGCGGCATGCTACCAGTGTTAAAGACTGCGATGGAGCTCCGTATGCCACGGCAAACTGGCTGACACTGACGGCGGCGGTGCACAAATGCTGCGCAGCTAGCGCCATTCGACGGCCAACACCGCGGTTCCTGGTGTGTCCGCTGTGCCGTGCGTGTGATCATTGCTTGTACAGCCCTCTCGGAGTGTCCGGAGCAAGTATGGTGGGTCTGACACACCGGTGTCAATGTGTTCTTTTTTCCATTTCCAGGAGTGTACAATAGTATATATTCCGATTGATTCGAAACCTGCAAGTGTGACTAAATCAACAGGCCGACCTACCACAAAATTTGAAACATTATCTGATAGGTCTAAAAGAAGGAGAACTGAGGAGATTGGTACGAAGTTCAGTCCTGTCGAATTATCGTTCGTCGCGCAAATGAGTCTTCGATCTTCGGGTCACCCAGATGCTGCGAAGATTGTGAAAGACGTCACACTTTCAAGTCCATCCAAGGTGAAAAAATACAAGGCAGGCTTGCGATTTTCAACATCATCGCCATCCTCATATGATGCAAATGAAGGTCTAGCACTCCTTTTCGACTTGAAATTGTCAAAAGAATCTTATCAGCATTTGAGAAATGGGGCTAAAGGAAAAGGCTTAAACACACTATATCCACCGTATTCAGCTGTTTTGGCAGCAAAAAAAGCTTGCTGCCCTCCAGACGTAACCCTCACTTTTACCGAATCAAAAGCTGAGGTACGGTTGCAAGCTTTGTTAGACCACACTGTTCAACGTGTTCTACTGCTGAAACGAGACGATATTTTACATATGAGTGATTCGGAAATGTCTAATATGGCCCTTATTTCTAAGTGGGTCTTTGACGGAACCTCCGGGCAAAGCATGTATAAAATGAAGTTTTCAGATTCGAGTATTTCAGATGCAACTTTATTTTTCACTTCGCTTGTTCCACTGAAACTTGCAGGTGTAAATGAAGAAACTAAAGAACAAAAGATCTTATGGATTAATCCGAAGCCGTCTTCAACCCTCTTTTGCAGACCACTGAAGTTAGAATTTACAAAGGAAACAGAGCAAACGTCTTTAAATGAGAAAGCGTATTACGACAAACAGATCGAACAACTCCAGTCATTCGAAACAGTTATTCATGGGAAAGACATTTCCATTAAATACAATTTAAGCATGACCATGGTAGACGGTAAAGTGTGCAATGCTATCACCAACACGAAATCTGCGCAACGGTGCTATCTCTGCAAGACTACGTCTGCCCAATTTAATAACATTGACGATGTTTTGAAAAAACAAGTTACTCCCGACTATCTGCAGTACGGACTATCAACTCTTCACGGCTGGATTCGATGTTTTGAATGTTGTATTCATTTGGCATACCAAATGAAAACAAAAAAGTGGCAGGCACGTAAAGCAGAAGATAAAGAGGAAAAATCGATATTGAAAGCCAACATTCAAAAAGCTTTGAAAGAGCAGCTTGGAATTGTAATTGACATGCCGAAACAAGGGTTTGGCAGTACGAATGACGGAAACACCGCTCGACGTGTTTTTGAAAACACTCCAGCATCAGCGCTGATAACTAGAGTTTCCGAAGAACTAATCCACGGTTTCCATATAATTTTGCAGACGATTTCGAGCGGACGTCAGATCGACGTTGAAAAGTTTCGAGCATACGCCTTAGCAACTGCCAGGCACTACGTGAAAGAATACCCCTGGTACAACATGCCAACAGCAGTCCATGGATTGTTGATTCACGGTCCAGACATTATTTCTTCGGCCATTTTATCCATCGGTCAACTATCGGAGGATGCTCAGGAATCAACCAATAAGTTGATAAAGCAATATCGCCTGAGTTTTTCTCGAAAGTTTTCAAGAGTTAAGACTATGGAAGACGTGTTCAGGAGATTGTTGGAAACGACAGACCCCTACTTTTCTTCCTTACGCGAATCTTCGCAGAAGAAACTGAAGAGTTTGTCGCCAGAAGCCGTTGCCCTCTTAGTTCCTGTGGCGGAAGACTATGAAGATTCAGATGCAGATGCAGATAATGAGGAAACAGTGTTTGAGGATGATGACGATTCAGTTGAAGCAGAAGATGAAAAAGGATAAGAAAATGAAAACTTGTAAATTAAGTTATAAGAAATTTACAAAATAAATAATTCTAATTAAAATGAAATAATTTTTGTAATATTTTACACCATCTTGTAAACGTATATTTCGTCCTTTCTTCGAGTTTTCCAATTTATTGGTTTATTTTTTAAGCATTGACTACAAAAACCCCTAAGTACTGACATTTATATGAATAAAAATATATAAATATAAATAAATAAAAAGATATAGATTTTGACCGCCATCTTGGATCCACCATTTTTAAATTTTTTGAACTCTGTCATCATCAGTAACCCCGATAATTCCCTAAAAATTACTTTTATACATAAAACAATGATAATAGTGTACATAGAGCCTGCCATCTTGGGTCCGCCATTTTGTTTTTTTCACTTTTTGATATCATATTCTTAATCAGAAACTCCGTAAACCCTTACATACTAAGTTTGGTGCAAATTGAACAACTACTTATATTTTGACCAGCTTTTTGGGATTCTGACCCACTGTGCGCCGTTCCATCTTTAACTTTGGCCCGTTTACACCTTCTTGTCAGAGTGCACTTCCGTACAATTTTTCTACGTATTGTGATTATAAGATTCCCTATCCATGAACCAGTGCAATTACAGAATTGTTTCTTACATTCGACACAAAAAAGAAATGTATTTCGTAATAAGCATCCACAAGAGAAATACACTCCTGGAAATTGAAATAAGAACACCGTGAATTCATTGTCCCAGGAAGGGGAAACTTTATTGACACATTCCTGGGGTCAGATACATCACATGATCACACTGACAGAACCACAGGCACATAGACACAGGCAACAGAGCATGCACAATGTCGGCACTAGTACAGTGTATATCCACCTTTCGCAGCAATGCAGGCTGCTATTCTCCCATGGAGACGATCGTAGAGATGCTGGATGTAGTCCTGTGGAACGGCTTGCCATGCCATTTCCACCTGGCGCCTCAGTTGGACCAGCGTTCGTGCTGGACGTGCAGACCGCGTGAGACGACGCTTCATCCAGTCCCAAACATGCTCAATGGGGGACAGATCCGGAGATCTTGCTGGCCAGGGTAGTTGACTTACACCTTCTAGAGCACGTTGGGTGGCACGGGATACATGCGGACGTGCATTGTCCTGTTGGAACAGCAAGTTCCCTTGCCGGTCTAGGAATGGTAGAACGATGGGTTCGATGACGGTTTGGATGTACCGTGCACTATTCAGTGTCCCCTCGACGATCACCAGTGGTGTACGGCCAGTGTAGGAGATCGCTCCCCACACCATGATGCCGGGTGATGGCCCTGTGTGCCTCGGTCGTATGCAGTCCTGATTGTGGCGCTCACCTGCACGGCGCCAAACACGCATACGACCATCATTGGCACCAAGGCAGAAGCGACTCTTATCACTGAAGACGACACGTCTCCATTCGTCCCTCCATTCACGCCTGTCGCGACACCACTGGAGGCGGGCTGCACGATGTTGGGGCGTGAGCGGAAGACGGCCTAACGGTGTGCGGGACCGTAGCCCAGCTTCATGGAGACGGTTGCGAATGGTCCTCGCCGATACCCCAGGAGCAACAGTGTCCCTAATTTGCTGGGAAGTGGCGGTGCGGTCCCCTACGGCACTGCGTAGGATCCTACGGTCTTGACGTGCATCCGTGCGTCGCTGCGGTCCGGTCCCAGGTCGACGGGCACGTGCACCTTCCGCCGACCACTGGCGACAACATCGATGTACTGTGGAGACCTCACGCCCCACGTGTTGAGCAATTCGGCGGTACGTCCACCCGGCCTCCCGCATGCCCACTATACGCCCTCGCTCAAAGTCCGTCAACTGCACATACGGTTCACGTCCACGCTGTCGCGGCATGCTACCAGTGTTAAAGACTGCGATGGAGCTCCGTATGCCACGGCAAACTGGCTGACACTGACGGCGGCGGTGCACAAATGCTGCGCAGCTAGCGCCATTCGACGGCCAACACCGCGGTTCCTGGTGTGTCCGCTGTGCCGTGCGTGTGATCATTGCTTGTACAGCCCTCTCGCAGTGTCCGGAGCAAGTATGGTGGGTCTGACACACCGGTGTCAATGTGTTCTTTTTTCCATTTCCAGGAGTGTATGTATACAGGGTGTTACAAAAAGGTACGGCCGAACTTTCAGGAAACATTCCTCACACACAAATAAAGAAAAGATGTTATGTGGGCATGTGTCCGGAAACGCTTAATTTCCATGCTAGAGCTCATTTTAGTTTCCTCAGTATGTACTGTACTTCCTCGATTCACAGCCAGTTGGCCCAATTGAAGGAAGGTATGTTCACATCGATGCTTGTGTTGACATGCAACTCATTGCTCTACAGTACTAGCATCAAGCACATCAGTACGTTGCATCAACAGGTTAGTGTTCATCACGAACTTGATTTTGCAGTCAGTGCAATGTTGACAAATGCGGAGTTGGCAGATGGCCATTTGATGTATGGATTAGCACGGGGCAATAGCCGTGGCGAGGTACGTTTGTATCGAGACAGATGTCCAGAACGAAGGCGTCCCGACAGGAAGACGTTCGAAGCAATTGATCGGCATCTTAGGGAGCACGGAACATTCCAGCCTATGACTCGCGACTGTGGAAGACCTAGAACGACGAGGACACATGCAATGAACGAGGCAATTCTTCGTGCAGTTGACGATAACCTTAATGTCAGCGTCAGAGAAGTTGCTGCTGTACAAGGTATTGTTGACCACGTCACTGTATGGAGAGTGCTACGGGAGAACCAGTTGTTTCCGTACCATGTACAGCGTGTGCAGGCACTATCAGCATCTGATTGGCCTCCACGGGTACACTTCTGCGAATGGTTCATCCAACAATGTGTCAATCCTCATTTCAGTGCAAATGTTCTCTTTACGGATGAGGCTTCATTCCAACGTGATCAAATTGTAAATTTTCACAATCAACATGTGTGGGCTTACGAGAATCCGCACGCAATTGTGCAATCACCTCATCAACACAGATTTCTGTGAACGTTTGGGCAGGCATTGTTGGTGATGTTTTGATTGGGCCCCATGTTCTTCCACCTACGCTCAATGGAGCACGTTATCATGATTTCATACGGGATACTCTACCTGTGCTGCTAGAACATGTGGCTTTACAAGTACGACACAACATGTGGTTCATGCACGATGGAGCACATTTCAGTCGAAGTGTTCGTACGCTTCTTAACAGCAGATTCGGTGACCGATGGATTGGTAGAGGCGGACCAATTCCATGGCCTCCACGCTCTCCTGACCTCAACCCTCTTGACTTTCATTTATGGAGGCATTTGAAAGCTGTTTTCTACGCAACCCCGGTACCAAATGTAGACTCTTCGTGCTCGTATTGTGGACGGCTGTGATACAATACGCCATTCTACAGGGCTGCATCAACGCATCAGGGATTCCATGCGACGGACGGTGGATGCATGTATCCTCGCTAACGGAGGACATTTTGAACATTTCCTGTAACAAAGTGTTTGAAGTCACGCAGGTACGTTCTGTTGCTGTGTGTTTCCATTCCATGATTAATGTGATTTGAAGAGAAGTAATAAAATGAGCTCTAACATGGAAACTAAGCGTTTCCGGACACATGTCCACATAACATATTTTCTTTCTTTGTGTGTGAAGAATGTTTCCTGAAGTTTGACCGTACCTTTTTGTAACACCCTGTATATAGATAACAACATACAATAACCATAATATGCTAATTTTTATGTTGTATGAAGTGCTAGTGTTGTAACATCAGTGATATAAAGTATTGGTGTTATAAACAGTGACGAGAAACTGCGCGTCGGAGGCAGGTGCATATCGAGCATAATGCAGTGCCGTAAACAGCCCAGATACTTTTCTGCAATTGTTTCAATTTTTATTGTTTTTTAGAAATGGGAAGCAGAAGTATAAACACGTATACGACGACGTGCCGAAAAGTAATGAATTAGAAGTTTTTGTATGAAAACTCTTAAAGCTTTTTAATTGAACCGAACGTGATTAACATTCTGCATTTTTGTTCTCCATGTCCACATATTTGCAGTGCTCTGCGAGAAGGCTCCGAATTGTAGCTTTTAACATGGAAGTGTGTATCTTAAGTACGTCGGTGCATGAGAAACAACATGTAATCCAGTGCCGAATTCCAAGAGTTCGTCCAGAGCACCCACTCCTTCAGCATGACAATGTCCGTCCACACACGAGCTCAGTGACATCTGCAACAATCCGACGCCTTTGCTTCACTGTCATCGATCATCCTCCATAAAATCCCGACGTGGTCCCATCAGATTTTCATCTGTATTCAAAACTTAAAGAATAGCTTCGAGGAGTTCACTTTCATGGTGATGAAGAGATGCAAGTAGAGGTGAGTTTGTGGCTCCGTCAACAAAGTGAAACACTCTACAGTGATGGTATCAACAAACTGATCTCTCCTTGGGAGAAATGTGTTCGTCACCAGGGTGATTATGTTGAGAAATACGTATGTATACATGAACAATAAAGACGTAGAATGTCAATAACGTTCGTTTTACTTAAAAATCCGTGAGCGTTTCCACATAAAAATTCAGTACGCCCTCGTGGATATATGCACTCATATCTCACATTTTTATACCATTATCTCTCTAACTGTTACTCTGTGCCCATAGCACCCTTATTTTGAAGAAAGCGGAAAATGTCTCTAAACTGAAAAAACTCGTCTATCTCGTACTCATTATTATTTTTAAATTTTCATTTTCTCTTATTAACTAGTACATGTAGATATATTTTCCGTATTGGTTCAAATGGCTCTGAGTACTATGGGACTCAACTGCTGTGGTCATAAGTCCCCTAGAACTTAGAACTACTTAAACCTAACTAACCTAAGGACAGCACACAACACCCAGCCATCACGAGGCAGAGAAAATCCCTGACCCCGCCGGGAATCGAACCCGGGAACCCGGGCGTGGGAAGCGAGAACGCTACCGCACGACCACGAGATGCGGGCTATTTTCCGTATTAATATTACTTCTAACACATAACTATTTTTACTGTTAATCATTATTACAATTATTATTATTATTATTATTATTATTATATTGACGAATTCTCGCCAGAAATGGAAGACGTTAAGCAAATAACTCTATCAACTTTTCTTTGGCTTCTTATTGTTCTTCCAACATGCCATCATTGTTTCCGAAAAGGCTTGTTTACGCTCATCCGACCACTTCGGTCTGCACTGTGTTTCTTTTGGTTGCTCTGATATCACTTTCCATTTGTCTACTTCGTGTATGAAAGTGTCTCTTTCCAGGATGTTGGCAGGTCTTATGTTTGCATTATTTAGGCCCTTTCGAATTTCATCTAGCCAAGGCGTGGAATTCTTAAGTGAGGTTACATAATCTATTATTCTCTTCGTCGGTTGAGATGGCCAAAGAATGTTATTCGCTTTTTCGTAATATCAGTTTCGATGTTTGAGAACTTTTCTGTTGCTTTGATTGTAGTCTATAACCGTCTTGGGTAGGTCTTCCTCCTAGAATCTTCCTTATGATCTTTCTCTCTTCTTTTTTGATATCTACAAGTTGTTGTTTTCTGTTAAGGGTTAGTGTTTCACTTCCGTAGAGAATTGCTGGCTTTATGACAGTATTGCAGTGTCGAATTTTTGCCCATCTTGACATTGATTTTTGTGTTGAAGAGGTTTTGCGTTAACCCTAATCCTTTTTTAATTTTTGGGAGTTGATGTTGCAGTGCGATTTTTTTCAATACATGCCGGTTCGATGAATTCTCCAAGGTATTTAAAGTATGGGACCCTGTTAATTTTACTATATTTTGTTTTCAAGCTTGCAATTTCTGTTTTTGAACAAAAGAATTCGGTTTTCTCAAATGAAATTTGTAAACGTACTTTTTCTGCACGTTCCTTGATTACTTCCAGCTGTTTCACTGCAGTCTGCTCATCCTCTGTTAGTATCTCCAGGTCGTCCGCAAATGTAAAATATGGTATGTAGAGGTTGTTTTTGGCAACGCCCAGTCGGATTGGCTTCCAAACTCCACATTTCTTGAGTTCTTTCTCCCATTATTCCATAACTTTTTCTAGAACTACGTTGAACAGAATAGGAGAGAATCCATCACCTTGTCTCACACCTGTTTGAATGTCGAAGGGTTCTGAGATCTCTCCCATGAACTTCACTTTAGATTTCGTGCCAATTAATGTTTGTTTTATGATTTCTCGTGTTTTGTAGGCTAATCCCCTCTCTTCTAAAATTTGGAATAGTGAGGGCCTTTTCATTAAATTTTATGCTTTTCTGACGTCTGCAAATGTGCATACTACAAATTTTTGTCTGAGAGCTCGCATGTTGAGTATGGTTTTGAGGCTGAAAATTTGCTCAGGACACGACCTGTTCATACTGAATCCTGCTTGATATTCTGCTACTCTGGGTTCTAAATGCTGCTGTGTTCTATTCAAGAGACAAGCTGATAGAATTTTTTAGGTGACTGGTAATGGAGAGAGCCCCCTATAATTTTTTACATCTGATTTATTACCTTTTTTATGTAGTGGATGAATCTGAGCAATCTTCCACTCATCCGGGATTTTTCGGTTTGCCAGAGGTTCTGGATTATTTGAGTAATTTCTTTGAGTGAATTTGGGCCTAAATTCAAGAGTTCTGCTACAATTCCGTCCCCTCTAATGCTTTATTGCTTTTAAGTTTCTTGATGTGCGCATAAATTTCTTCATGTGTTGGTGGTGACATTTCTGGCTGCTCTTTCGGCAATCTCTCTTTGGATTGTGGACAATTTAAAAGCTGTAAAAAATTTGGGGATAGTACTTAGCAATTTTCTTGTTTTCGAAAGCACAGGTTTTGTGGTGAGTACCCTTTGATCTGGTTTGCAAAGCTCTTTCAAAAATCGTATGTATTGTAGTTTTTGAAATTTTCTTCGACTCACTGCAGTTGCTCACTGACATATTTTCGTTCAATTTGTCTTAAAATCTTGGAAGTCTGTTTGCGCATTTCGAAAAATTTCTTCTGTGTTTCTTCTGACTTGTGACAATTGTAATTTTGAAATGCCTTCCTTCTTTCTTCTAGTGCGTTCTCACATTCTTGATTCTACAAAAAGTGTTTTGCTTTTTTATAAAGAGGGATCAGATCTTTTGCTGTTTTGATGATTTTAGTTTGAAATTTCTCCCAATATTCTGCGTGTTGTTATTCCCATTTTTCATTGATTTTGGAGTCTTTGATGTTGTGTGGATCAAATTTGGGGATCAGCGGCATTTTTCTTTTGAATTTCCTCCTCGATGTGAATTTAATTTTTATTCTGGTTAAATAATGATTCGAAACGATATTTGCACCTCTGCATACCTGCACATCGTGAATTTCGTTTTGGTAGCCATACGATGTTGCAACATCATTAGTCTGAAATTCTTCCAAATGATAGGTGATCGCCACGTTTTTTTGTTTTTTGGGATGTTTCCGAAGTAAGGTTGACATAATGTTTAGGTTGTTTTGTTGGCATAATTCAATGAGTCGTGTGTCATTTCTATTGGTAAATATGTATGCTGAATAGTTCCCTATTATCTTTTTGTATGTGTGTTCTCTGCCAAATTGTGTATTGAAGTCACCGAGTAGAATTTTCATATCATCTGTTGGAATTTTGCCCATCATCCCAGAATCTTTCTGTTTCTTCGGGCTCTTCTTTATTATCACCATTTGATAGTGCATGTACATTAATAAAGGCGTAGTTTTTGCTTGTGTGTTTGATTCTTAGGATCATTAGTCGATCGTTGCCGGATTTCACATCTTTTATTGAGTCCAGCACTTTTTTGCCAACAATAAAGACCATTCCAAATAGTGCTCCTCCTTTGCCAGTTTTCTTGTTTGTTCCATTCTGTAATTATTGTAGTCTATCGTTTATGAACCTGTATTTCGTGTTTCTTGCAAGGTGAGAATTTGAATTTTCTGGTTCGTGAGTTCTGTTTGAGACTGTGTAATTTTCCTGCTTGAATAAGAGTCTGAATATTGAAAGGGCCCATATACCTGTTTCTTTTTCGTGGACGTTCACCAGAGCACTCCGACTTGCTCTTTCGTATAAGTCCAACCTCCCCAGAATCTGAGGACCGAGCGAGGTGGCGCAGTGGTTAGACACTGGACTCGCATTCGGAAGGACGACGGTTCAATCCCGCGTCCGGCCATCCTGATTTAGGTTTTCCGTGATTTCCCTAAATCACTCCAGGCAAATGCCGGGATGGTTCCTCTGAAAGGGCACGGCCGACTTCCTTCCCCATCCTTCCCTAATCCGATGAGACCGATGACCAAGCTGTCTGGTCTTCCCCAAACCAACCAACCAACCAACCAGAATCTGAGTGCTTGGTTGCCACTTTGGAGTGGGTGGTTTGTCCACCTAGGGTAATTTTTTCATTACTTGTACGAGTCATGTTTCCTTTTCATCAATTTTCTAGCTTTCCTAATAGTGTAGAACTAGGGATTGTTAGTTCCTGGAGCATGTTTACAGCCGCACCTCCTGGTGAACAAACGCTGACCATACTATCATAATTATTTATTTCCTTTCTCAGACGTTATGTCTGGTTAAAAATGGAAAGTGACGCGGACCTTGATCAAGCGTGACTTCCTTTTAACTGTACGGTATATGTTACATTGCATTTAGGAACTTTCGGGTAATTGAACATGTATCAATAATTACAGATTTCTGTAGTTGTATATATACGTTTGGATGTAGCTGTATTGCGTTGATGTACTGGTGGATATTGTGTGGTATGACTCCTGTAGTTGATAGTGCAATTAGTATAATGTCAACTTTATCCTGATGCCACATGTCGTTGACTTCCTCATCTAGTTGCATGTATTTTTCAATTTTTTCTCCTGTTTTCTTCTGTATATTTGCTGTATTGTGTATGGATATTTCGATTATACGTGTTAATTTCTTCTTTTTATTGGTGAGTATGATGTCAGGTTTGTTATGTGGTGTTGTTTTATCTGTTATAATGGTTCTGTTGCAGTATAATTTGTATTCATCATTCTCCAGTACATTTTGTGGTGCATACTTGTATGTGGGAACGTGTTGTTTTATTAGTTTATGTTGTATGGCAAGTAGTTGATGTATTATTTTTGCTACATTGTCATGTCTTCTGGTGTATTCTGTATTTGCTACTATTGTACATCCGCTTGTGATGTGATCTACTGTTTCTATTT
Source organism: Schistocerca americana (assembly GCF_021461395.2). NCBI lineage: Eukaryota > Metazoa > Arthropoda > Insecta > Orthoptera > Acrididae > Schistocerca > Schistocerca americana. The sequence goes on along the minus strand of NC_060125.1, from coordinate 549,683,015 downwards.
GTTGTTTGCGAAGTCTGCATTTATCTGTTGTGGTATTGGGATCTTTAATAATGTGCTTGCTGTAATATCTGGTGTTTATTGTTTGATTCTGTATTGCAATCTTGAATCCTTCCGTCTCACTGTATATATTGAGTCTTGATCGATGTGTGGCTGTGTTAGATGATACGGGTGCTTGCCATGTAGTGTTTTCTTTTTCCAATTTACTTTCTTTGTATCTGTTGATGTTGTGTGATCTAAAGGGTTGTAGAAGTGGTTATGAAATTGCAATGGTGTAGCCGATGTATTGATATGCGTGATTTTTTTGTGTATTTTGCTAATTTCTGCGCGTTCTATAAAGAATTTTTTAAAATTGTCTACCTGTCCATAATGTAGGTTTTTTATGTCGATGTCATTATTATTATTATTATTATTATCGTTATTGTTGTTTTTTGTTGTTACTGTAGCGAAACGCAGCTTTGTAATCAATTAAAATAAGTAACAATTTCAAAAAACGACCTATCATGTAAATATTTATAGTAGGTCTTAAGAAAGTAACAGACAAATAAATGAATAAATATTAAATAGTAAGTAGTAACTTATCTAATACACCGGGTTGGAATTGCTCCAGGACCTCCAGAGTCGTGTTGAAACACTGACACATATCTCTGCACATTTCCATACGTAAATTAGCAGTGCGGCATTTGATGACCAAGTGTTGCGTGGTCCGCAGTTCGAGTCCCAGGACGTGCTGGTGCCGTGGCACCGGCCGCAGCAGCTGAGCACGCCCTCGCTGGAGCTGACGTCGACGACGACGACGACGACGTCCGAGGAGGAGGAGGGTCCGCCGCCCTACCACGCCTACACTCAGACCTCGGACAGCGACTCCTGCCGATCGCACAGGTGAGCACAGAGTCTCCTCAAGGCGTTTACTGCTCAGAGCAGAGAAGACTCAACTCTCGCCGCAAAAAAGGAATCTGATAGACAAAACCCATTAGCAGTTAGAGCTTCCGAAAGAGAGGAAGTTTTCACTGTTAGATTCTGGTGAAAGATCAATCAGAAAATCCTCGGGAGTTATGGTCATACATGAAGTTAATGAATGGGTCCACACCTTCCATTAAGTCTCTCGTGGGTTCGTCTGGCGCCCAAAATGAAATCTGCAGATAGACTCACATATTTAACGTTCGGCATTCAAAAATGTGTTCACGCTAGAGGCTACTAGAGTACCAGTGCTTTAGCCCACCCGGTTGGCCGTGCGGTCTAACGCACGGCTTTCCGGGCGGGAAGGAGCGCCTGGTCCCCGGCACGAATCCGCCCGGCGGATTTGTGTGGTCTGGCCAACCGGCCAGTCTGTGGATGGTTTTTAGGCGGTTTTCCATCTGCCTCGGCGAATGCAGGCTGGTTTCCCTTATTACGCCACAGCTGCACTATGTCGGCGGTTGCTGCGCAAACAAGTTCTCCACATACGCGTACACCACCATCACTCTACCACGCAAACATAGGGGTTACACTCGTCTGGTGTGAGACGTTCCCTGGGGGGTCCACCGAGGGCCAAACCGCACAATAACCCTGGGTTCGGTGCGAGGCGGCGGAGGGGTGAAGTGGACTGCAGTAGTCGTCATGGGGCTGTGGACCACTGCGGCTGTGGCGGGAACGGAGGCTCTCCGTCGTTTCTAGGTCCCCGGTCAACATACAGTACACTACAATACCAGTGCTTTACTGTCGCACAGAATCACAGATGGGAGATATCAATATTAGCACCCCGAGTATTTAGAAGAATTAAGTTTACTTAAAGAGAACAAGACACCAGGCAGTGGCGGTATTCCAGATAGATATTACACAGCGGAATTTTAAGGGGCAGTCAAATGAAAAACAGACAGATGGAAAAAAAGTAAGCAAAGTGAGGACTCACCTCTTGTCAAGATTGTTTCTAGTAGGCTGCATAAGTTTCACTGCGTAGCCCTTATGCCTCCTCCATTCAGTCTCGATCTCCCCCAAATGATTCCATACACTTGGAGCCCTGAAGAAAGACAGTCAATTTGCTTCGGATGAAGAGATACACGTCTTAGTACTATCAAGGTTCCGTAGATAACAGCAAACATTTTTGCATGAAGGCACTGACCATCTTCTCTCATATTAAGGATAAATGTATTAACAGTTACGGCGATTACGTTTGAAATAATAAACAGTTTATTTACTTTCTTTCATGTGCCTCGTTTTCATTTGAGTGATCCTTACAGATTCCTTAGTTAATTCTGGTTCTCGCAGGATAGCCGGCAACTAATTTCATGCTTTTGGCCGTGCAGATGTTTCAGCATCTCAGTGACACTGGGGTATGAAACCTGTTGCCATACAAGCTTTGCCTTCTATTTAACCCTCAATGTTCCTTGCTAGTCCCATACTTGAATAATACATGGTGCAGCGCTTAAATCCGGACAAATGAAACTTTTTTTAAAAGCAAATTTATTGAAACAAAATACAAATGAAAATGAAAATTCTTTTACATGTAAGAAGTGGTATCTATCAAGAGTAATATTACTCTATGTAATCCCCTTCAGCCTCAATGACCGCCTCCAATTTTGTACTGAAGCGATCGCACCCACTCTTTAAAACAACGCTGTCCATATTTGCGAATGGTGCTTCGATAGCGGTGCGTAGAGATGCGACATTGGGGTGCCTCGTCTTATTGGTAACTCTTTCGACTACGTTCCAAACATAGTAGACGAGAGGGTTCAAATCCGGGGTATTCTTGGGCCAGAACATCTTTCACCATAACATGTCAACGTTATCCGACAGCCAGTTGTGGTCTAAATGTCACATATGAGGTCTTCCTCTGCCATCCGACGCATTGTTCGCTTGCTGACATTCAACAATGACGCCAAATTCCTCATCGATTGCCCCGAATCCTCCGAAATCAGCGCCTGTGCCTTTACGATGATTGCCGCAGTTCGTGACACGCGTTTCCTCGAATGAGGTTTCCTCCCTGGGTTGGCTTCTCCGAAGTATTATTCTTGGCCACAATATTGTAAACAATCTGTCAGGGGACGAACGCCCAGAGCGAGGAATTTCGATGATCGTGGCTTTTCGGTTGTGCTCCGCACTTGTCCGGAGCACAACCATTTTGAGGTTCTGACTGTTTAGTCGATGCTTATGGCTTTCAAGAACGGCAATCGCTACCACCGGGGGAACTACGACATGGCGGGATAGTCAAATTGAAATTTGTCCGGATTTAAGCGCCGCACCCAGTATTCCTCGACAAATCGCCTGAGCCTTTTGTATATAATCTTACTCGCGGCATTTTACCAATACCCTACCAATGAACCGAAGTCTGCCACCTCCTTTACATATGACAGACCCTATGTGATCCTAACGCTTGATATCCCTCAAATTGTTACACTCGGGTATTTGTACGAACTGACTGATCCCAATCGTGACTCATTCATATGATTGCAAAACCCCGTGTGTGTAAGTAAACTTAACGGAATTAGAATTAATCATGAAACAGGTGCGTTCTTGAGACTCAGTGCTGAAATTAACGCACGCAACGGATTTACTAACGCTATAAATTATTTTGGCAGCAGCAGTGAATCTTAAGGTGATGAATGGACATAATATTTGTCATTGAAAAGAATTAAATGTAGTAAGAAACGTAAGATTCAAATGTATTCTATGGTTTATTATTAAAAAAGTATTGTAATTATAAAGCATTCAAAACAATTATGCAATTATCAAAGTCACTACGACTTACTTTCCAGCGGCAACTGCATAACTAATACAGTCAGGTGGCAAAGTTAGTCGATGGCGTAGAGTTGCTTCATAATCCAGCATCTACCCTTGTGGAATGTGTTGCAGCCTGACTGTATGACAATTACAGTCACTGCTTTTCTGACTCAAGAATGAAAGAATTCAAAAGATTTGACACAGCACTTACACACATGGGACAGTGAAACATATCACTAATGTGACTACAAACTCTTCCTTGTCCTAATATGACGGAACTGAAGGCGACACTCACCCCATAACACGAGCCTCCCTGCGTTCAACGCTGCGATCGGTCTGCTGAGAACTCGAATACTGGACCCAGTCAGCTTCTCCAGCTGCGTCTGCATAGCTCCGATCTGTTCAGCTCCATGCCCTACGACGTAAAAATTTGCATGCTCCCTTCCTCCCACCAATAAAACCCGACCACCAATACACTCCAAAGTTACTGCAGCCCGAAAATCGCGTAACTGCTTCTTTAACAAAATATCCCATGAAGAAAAGATGATATGACAACAAGCCAATGAACTGAATTTCATCCCCTCTTCTCTTAAGAATATCCCGCTAAGTGTTACGTTCTCCTGATTGTTCAAAATGTTCAAATGTGTGTGAATTCCTAAGGGACCAAACTGCTTAAATCATCGGTCCCTAGACTTACACACTACCTAAACTTAAACTAAGAACAACACATACACTCACGCCCGAGGGAGGACTCGAACGTCCGGCGGGAGGGGCTGCTCAGTCCGTGACATGGCGCCTCAAACCGCGCGGCCACTCCGCGCGGCTCTCCTGATTGATATCACACCAGTCGCCACACTCTCAAACACCAGCTAAGCTACCCTCAGATTACAGATCCTGAGAAACGCAAAAACATTGCCCACAAGGCTAGTAGAGAACTCTGCAGCAACTTCTGAGCTTTAGTATGTCAGAGATGCTGTACCATGTGTTTTGGAAAGCCGGGAAATCTTTCTGTGCTGATTTATTTCTCTTAATATGATACCTGCGCCTGCGTCCCTCTGTCAGAGTTCCCTACTGCAGAACGAATGCTTTTAGCTCACCAATGCAACAAACAGCACAGTAGCGTTTACGGCGCAACACTTCTCACTGAAGCAACTTTCTCCCCAACAAGGCGAGGTGGATCTACCTCCCGCCCTCTTGCCTTATAGCTCGACAAAAATCACGTACCCTCCGAATTCCGGGGATCGTATCGCCAAGCCCCACTAAAAGACATCTGCCCCATATTCACAACACTCCCCGCTTCCAAAGCTCGCCCATAAAAGCAGATTGATGTAGTCAGCAACATGTTAGATTACAGAATGTTAAAAAGAGGAAATGAAATCAGTGCTTAAAAACAGTGTAATCTTATTAACCCCACTAACGTAACTCAGCCTCCCCCCAGGTGCATTAATAATGATAAATAAACGAAAAGAGAAAATCCGAAGGATATCGTGTTTTTATGTTCTGTGAAGCGTACAATATTACTTTTCTGAACATTCATAGCAAACTCTCCGTCATTTCATCACTTCCGAATCTTATAAAGATAATTAATGTTCGCAGTCCTTTTTTCAGACAGTACTTCATTAAAGATAACAGCTAATAAGCAAAAATATCACAAGTTACCGTAAATACTATCAGTCACTAATATACAAAATAGACAGCAAGGATCCCAACACACTTCCGTGGTGCGCAACTGAAATTACTTCGATATCTAAATCTATATATTCTATGCTCTGCAAACTACTGCGAAGAGCGTGGCAAAAGATACGTGCCATTCTACCAGTTACTTGGGCTTTTTCCCATTCTACTCACGTATGGATCACTAGGAGAGAAATTGTTCAAGCTCCTCTGTGCGAGCCGACCGGCTCTGAGCACTATGGGACTCAACTGCTGTGGTCATCAGTCCCCTAGAACTTAGAACTACTTAAACCTAACTAACCTAAGGACATCACACACATCCATGCCCGAGGCATTATTCGAACCTGCGACCGTAGCAGTCGCACGGTTCCTGACTGCACTCCTAGAACCGCGAGACCACCACAGCCGGCAAAGACGAAGCGATCCATTGGGTTTCTTGATGACCACTAAGGGCGTTGCCCAGGTACTCGATTGTACTGGCTCGATAACCCCCGCAGCCTGGAGCCGATCGAGTTCCTGCATGACGGCCGCACGCAAAGCTACCAGAATAGGCCGAGCCCAACAAAAGCGAGGCCGGGCGTTCGGCAGTAAAGTGATGTGTGCCTGGAAATCGGAAGCGCAGCCCAGGTCTGCCGAAAACTGGGAGGAAAAGGACGCGCACAGATCGTCTAGGTCCTGAAATGGAACCGTAGTTGAATCGAATTGCACTTCGTCTTGAATGGAAAAACCAAACCGTGTAAACGCATCTAGTCCAAAAATGTCCGAAGCCGACGGGTGGTCCACCACAAATAGGGTAAGAGGCCGGGGAACGTTTTTGTAGATGGCCATGACAGAAAACGGGTGTCAAAACGTAGTCAGTGTATTAAAAATTATTTGCAACCAGTTGGGTGTCGTATTTCTCCGTTGAAACTTATATACGGTTGCTGAGAGACCACCATGTTCAAAACCTTTGCATAGACTGATGAGCCAGAGGATAATGACTAACACCCATAATGAGACCCAAAGCCTGCTGCTGGATATGAGGGGACGTGACTCTGTTATGAAATTATGAAAGCGGCCCAGAGACGAATGGGGAATCACTGTAACAACGTTATGGGGCGCATACGGGTTAATCCATTGACATAAGTGATTTTGGAAAATGACAGTGTGTTATGGCTCGGTGCCTGGAAACGAGAGTCTCGAATAAGGCGAAGCTGGACGGCTACTGCAGTGAGCGTCTATCGAAATTGGTTGAAGAGTAAAACCAGGAATGGGCGTCAAACCGAAAGTAAAAGAATTATCGCGCAATCAGCTCAAAACGTCATCATGCAAGTTTCTGACAAGAATAATATACAGAATTATGGAAAAAAACTGAAGATGTGTTAGATGACGGCCAGTTTTGCTTTAGTAAAGGAGAAGGCACCAGAGAGTCAGTTCTGACGTTTCGCTTGATAATGGAGGCAAAACCGCAGAAAAAACAAGACATGTTCATAGGATTTGTTGACTGGAGAAAGCATTCGCGATGTCAAATGGTGCAGCATGTTCGAAATTCTGATAAAAAGAGAGGTAAACTATAGGGAAAGACGAGTAATACACAACATGCACAAAAGTCAAGAGTAAACAATAAGAGGGGAAGACTAAGAACGAAGCGTTCGGATTAGAAAGGTTGTCAGAAAGGAATGTGGTCTTTAGCCCCTATTGTTCAATCTATACATCGAAGAAGCAATGACGGAAATAAAAGAAAGGTTGAAGAGTGGAATTAAAATTCAAAGGCTGCCAATAATAAGATTCGCTGATGGCATTCCTATTCACAGTGACGGTCAAAAAGAATCACAGGATCTATTGAATGGAATGAAAAGTCTAATGATTACAGACTATGGAGTGGAAGTAAATAGAAGAAAGACGAAAGTAACTAGAAGTAGCAGAAATGAGAACAGCGAGAAACTTGACGTCAGGATTGGTTATAGCGAAATAGATGAAGTTAAGGAATTCTGCTACCTAAGTTGAAGAATAAGCTATGACGGACTGAGAAAGGAGAATATAAAAAGCAGACTAGAACTGGCACAAGAAAGGGCATTCCTGGCTAGAGAAGTTTACTACAACCAGACAACCAGACATAGGTCTTGTAATGTATTGTATTGTATGGAACTGGGGACCTAGAAACGACGGAGAGGCTTCGTCCCCGCCGTAGCACTCAGTGGTTCACAAACCCACAACAGACTACAGCAGTCCACTCCCCCACCGCCACCCTCCACGGAACCTAAGGTTATTGTGCGGTTGGGTCCCCAGTGGACCCGGCGGGAACGTCTCACTCCAGACGAGTGTAACCCCAATGTTGGCGTGGTAGAGTAATTACGGTGTACGCGTATGTGGGGAAAGTGTTTGCGCAGCAATTGCCGACACAGTGTAACTGAGGTGGCATAAGGAGAACCAGCCCGCATTCGGCGAGGCAAATGGAAAACTGCCTTAAATCCATCCACAGACTGGCCGGCACACCGGACCTCGAACTAATCCGCCGGGCGGATTCGTGCCGGAGCGGAGCGCCCGGAAAGCAATGCGCTAGACCGCACGGCAAACCGTCTTAATCTGAGGAAGAAATTTCTGACGACGTACTTTTGGAGCACAACATTGTTGATAGTGAAACGTGGTTCAAAAATGGCTCTGAGGACTATAGGACTTAACATCTGAGGTCATCAGTCCCCTAGAACTCAGAACTACTTAAACCTAACTAACCTAAGGACATCACACATCCATGCCCGAGGCAGGATTCGAACCTGCGACCGTAGCAGTCACGCGGTCCCAGACTGAAGCGCATAGAACCGCTCGGCCGCAGCGGACGGCCTACGTATTTGTGTTGGTAGGCTTTGTGTCCTATAATCAGATTCGTTACAGACCAGACATCACAGTTTACGAGTTCTTAAAAATACTAGGCTTTTTGTTACGTATCCACACAGCGAAACTTTCAATTCCTGACACGCTACCTACAAACATTTCCAATGTTAAAAAAGTCAGTTAGTGCCGCATTTTTATTGAACTTCAGAGCACCGAGTCAAACATTGTAAAAGCAAGCTTTTCGCAGATGACGCAGTTACTTGTGATGAAGTACTGTCTGAAAGAATTTGCATAAATATTCAGTCAGATATTGGTAAGATTTCAACGTGCTGCAGAGATTGGTAACTGTAGTAACCACAACCAACAGCGGGAACGCGTTGGGCTGCGGATCGGTTCCGCCAGGCGGGGAAGCCGCCGGCGGTGGAGCACGCACCACCAGGTAAACACAGGACGAGTCGCACGACAGACCAACGACAACTGACAACAACCGACCACGACCGACTATGAGCGACATAACAAGGAAGACATAAACAACGGAGGCTTGTGGAAACCACAACACCAAACACCAAACGAAATCCACTCGGAACCAGAGCCAGGCAAATGTCAACAACGAGCAACGACCAGAACGCAGTACCGCCGAGATACAAACGAAATACAGAGCGAGTACCAGACTGGTTGGACTAGGGCAGAGTGGGTCCCAATATACGAAACCGGAGGGAGCGGCTATTGGCCGCTGTCTGCACGTGGCTTAGCGGTGGCGCTGCGCGGAATAGCCGCCGTGGAGGCGGAGCCCTCTATGGGCTGACCACGTCCATTTGTTCTGCTAAGTGTTCGACTTCCGCGGTGGAAGGTAATAGATACCTCCACCCCCCCGAAATTGGTGCACAGGGGCGGAAATGCCCCGGACGATGCCGAGGCGGGCGGAACGAGGGCACGGGTTGTGAGACGTCCGGAGGGACCACTGGGGGAGGGGACGGCAGACTGTCTGCGGTATCCATCAAGGTGTCACCAGAGGGCAGGGGGTCAGTGGGCGTCTCCATACCCTGGCGAGGCGGAAGGGGTGTCTCCAGAGCCGGCAAGGAGATGGAGGTTGAAGGGAAGGGCTCCACCTCGAGGGACGTGTCCGCACCAGGAAGCAGGGAAGGCGGTGAGGGGGGGGGGGAATCAAGGCATGGTCCCGATGGCGGAGTTGGTTATGGTGGTGACGCTCGAGCCCTCTATGTGTCTGTACGGTCGTCACTCGCCGCCCATGAGCCGCTGTCACCGTAGCGGGCGTCCATGCAGGTGTGCTGCCATAGGAGTGGGCCCACACGGCCATGCCCGGGGTGTAGCGCCTGGAGGGGCGAGAGCGGGGCCCAGAAGGGGATGGTGTCAGCAAGTGAAGGAGGGTCTGAGGTTGTCGCCCGTGAAGGAGTTCTGCAGGACTATGACCGGCCGCCAGTGTAGTGCGGTAGGTGCTTAGAAACGAGGGCCGAGGTGGTGGCCGACGGCTCCACTGATTTCATCAGCTGCTGTTTGAAAGTGCGGACCAGGCGTTCCGCCGCCCCATTGGATGATGGATGGAAGGGGGGAGAGCGTATGTGTATGATACCATTAGCGGAGCAGAAGGTCTGGAACGAGGACGCCGAGAATTGGGGCCCATTATCTGTGACCAACATCTGAGGATGGCCTTCAATGGCCAACACCTGGGCCAAGGCGGTGAGGGGGGCGTCAGTGGTGGTGGACGCTATGCGAACCACATATGGGTATTTGGAATAGGCACCAATGATGATGAGCCACATGGTGCCTAAGAAGGGGCCTGCAAAATCGAGATGGAGTGTATGATACCATTAGCGGAGCAGAAGGTCTGGAACGAGGACGCCGAGAATTGGGGCCCATTATCTGTGACCAACACCTGAGGATGGCCTTCAATGGCCAACACCTGGGCCAAGGCGGTGAGGGGGGCGTCAGTGGTGGTGGACGCTATGCGAACCACATATGGGTATTTGGAATAGGCACCAATGATGATGAGCCACATGGTGCCTAAGAAGGGGCCTGCAAAATCGAGATGGATACTGTACCAGGGTTGGCTGGGTGCTGGCCAGGGCGCGAAAGATTGTGGAGGACTAGCCGGATGACGCGCACACATCGTGCAACCACGGACCAGGTGCTCAATGTCTCCATCGATACCTGGCCAATAGACATGTCGTCGAGCCAACGCCTTCATGCGAGACATCCCCCAGTGTCCGCGGTGTAATAAGTGCAGGACGAGGTGGCGTAAGTCCGGAGGGATGATCACCCGATGGGCGTCCAAGTCCGTGGACAACAGGAGGACGTCCTCCATCACAGAAAGTCTGTGTGAGACATGACGCCACGGGCTGAAGTCAGTTTTCAAACGTCGGTAAGGTAGGGAGGGCAACCATGGGTCACATAGCGGAGAACTTGCCGCAGAATGGGGTCCCTGCGCGTGGAAGCGGCGATTTGCGTGGCTGTCAGAGGAAATTCATCGAGGGTCTTCCGGCGGGCAGAGTCGATGTGGAAGCACAGGACTTCCTGCTGGTCGAACGCCGGATCGGGTCCTGCCGGGAGACGTGACAAGGCATCTGCATTAGTGTGTTGACTGGTGGGCTTATAGCGGATGGTGTAAATGTAATTACGCAAGAACAACGCCCAGCGCTGAAGACGCTGAGCCGTTCGTTCTGGGAGGTGCGAATGGGGCCCGAAAAGCGACACTAGGGGCTTGTGATCCGTGAGGAGGGTGAACTGCGCCCCAAACAGGTAAATGAGAAATTTCTGAACTGCAAAAATAATGGCAAGAGCCTCCTTTTCGATCTGAGAGTAATTCCTTTGCTCAGGGGTTAACGTCTTGGATGCATATGCCACAGGTTGTTTCGACCCATCCTCATTCCTGTGTGCCAGGACTGCCCCAATCCCGTACGCTGAGGCATCGGCCGCCACCACCAAGGGACGATCCGGGGAGAAAGGCGTCAGGCAAGGGGCAGATTTCAGCATCGTCTTCAGGCAGGTGAAAGCCTGATCGCAGGCAGAAGTCCACGTGTAAGGCACCCCTTTGTGACGCAGGCGATTTAGGGGATGCGCGACGTGGGCGGCTTGGGGTAAGATCTTTAACTAATAATTGACTTTCCCCCAAAAATACCTGGAGTTCGGATAAGTTTTGTGGACGGGGAAGGGCATCGATGACTGCGACATTGCGGCCCGAGGGGCGAATGCCATCTTTACTGAGTCAATGTCCTAAGTACACCACTTCAGCCGGCCGGAGTGGCCGTGCGTTTCTAGGCGCTACAATCTGGAGCCGAGCGACCGCTCCGGTCGCAGGTTCGAATCCTGCCTCGGGCATGGATGTGTGTAATGTCCTTAGGCTAGTTAGGTTTAATTAGTTCTAAGTTCTAGGCGACTGATGACCTCAGAAGTTAAGTCGCATAGTGCTCAGAGCCATTTGAACACCACTTCTGGTTGAAAAAAAACTGCACTTCTCCAGTCGACAACACAAACCCACAGCCTGCAGGGCGTGAAATAAGGTACGGAGGTTGCCCAGATGTTCCTGGCGCGTGCGTCCCGTGACTAAGATATCATCGAGGTAATTGACACAAGCCGGTATTGGTTGCGTAAGTTGCTCGAGATACCGCTGGAAAATCGCAGGCGCAGAGGAAATGCCAAACAGAAGACGTTTGTATTTATAGAAACCGAAAGGCGTGTTGATGACGACGATGGCCTGCGATTCCTCATCCAACGGCAATTGGTGATAGGCTTCTGCCAGATCAATCTTACAAAAGTACTCGCCACCTGCCAGTTTAGCGAGAAGGTCTTCCTGTCGAGGAATGGGATAAGTTTTGACCAAAGACTGAGCGTTGACCGTAGCCCCAAAATCCCCACAAAGACGCAGCAAAAAATGGTTCAAATGGCTCTGAGCACTATGGGACTCAACTACTGTAGTCATCAGTCCCCTAGAACTTAGAACTACTTAAACCTAACTAACCTAAGGACATCACACACATCCATGCCCGAGGCAGGATTCGAACCTGCGACCGTAGCAGTCGCACGGTTCCTGACTGCGCGCCTAGAACCGCGAGACCACCACGGCCGGCAAAGACGAAGCGATCCATTGGGTTTCTTGATGACCACTAAGGGCGTTGCCCAGGTACTCGATTGTACTGGCTCGATAACCCCCGCAGCCTGGAGCCGATCGAGTTCCTGCATGACGGCCGCACGCAAAGCTACCAGAATAGGCCGAGCCCAACAAAAGCGAGGCCGGGCGTTCGGCAGTAAAGTGATGTGTGCCTGGAAATCGGAAGCGCAGCCCAGGTCTGCCGAAAACAGGGAGGAAAAGGACGCGCACAGATCGTCTAGGTCCTGAAATGGAACCGTAGTTGAAACGAACTGCACTTCGTCTTGAATGGAAAAACCAAATCGTGTAAACGCATCTAGTCCAAAAATGTCCGAAGCCGACGGGTGGTCCACCACAAATAGGGTAAGAGGCCGGGGAACGTTTTTGTAGATGGCCATGACAGAAAACTGCCCACGGAGAGGGATGGAACCGTCGCCATAGGCGACCAACCTCCGAGAGGGTGGGGACAATTCTGGAGACCCGAGACGTGCGTACGTCGTCAGATTGACCACAGAAACTGTGGCCCCCATATCGACCTGGAAACGGTCGTCCTCGTTAAAGATGCGTAGGGTGAGGAATAACTTTTGAGCCAATGTGTCGGTCCGAGGGGCGACTGCATGTAAAGCATGGACGGCCTCCTGTTGGCCCGCAGGGGCGGGACGGGGGCGGGTCGATCGGCTACGACAGACAGATCGAAGGTGGCACTCTTTATCACAGAGCAAACAGGTCTTCCAGCGATGGGGACAGTCAGCTCGAGTGTGGGCCGAGAAGCACTGGGCGCACGACGGGAGGGGGCCACGTGGCCGACGTCGAGGGGCGACCGGCGGTTCGGACGTCATAGAGACGTCAGACAGCGAGGAATCTCGACGGCGGTGCCCTCTGGAGACTGCGCCCCGTCGACGGCGATAAGGAGTGGAGAGAGAAGTGGACTCGACCGCTGCCACCTGGGGCCGCGCCATGAGACGTTCGTTCGCCGCTTGAGCAATTTCGAAGGAATGGGCAATACGCAGAATGCCTTCCAACGAGGGGTTGTCCAACTTTAACGCCGCAGTGCGGACCTCTGGATCGGGCGCCAGTTGAACGACCACATCCCGAATTAACGAATCTGCACATGACGCTTTGCACTGCTGATTGGTGCACGTGAAGTTGCATTTGCGGCTGAAGCCTTGCAAATCCGTCACCCAGGAACGGTAGGACTGACCCGTCTGCTTGTGGTATTGATGGAATTCCAAGCGACACGCAACCACGTGGTATCGCTGGGAATAATAGTTAATTATCAACACGCAGATCTCGTGAAAGGACAGAGCCACGGGGTCGGCCAACGGTGCCAACTTGCGGAGCAAGAAAAACGTGTCCGGTGAGGCCAAAGACAAGAACAACGACCGCTGCAGAGAGTCATCCGACACCTGAAAGGTCGTGAAATGTTGCTTCAGACGATGCAGGTACGTTTCCCAATCCTATTTTGCGTCGTTGAACGGTGGGAACGACGGCGGACGTGGGAACGTGTCTGAAAGTGGGGCACCTGGGGAAAGAGGCGAGAGGGAATCCCGCTTATTGACTCTGTCCGAGAGCAACTGCAGTGAGGTCTGTAAGACCTCCAACTGCTGCTGCTGGTGTCGCATGAGCTGCTGCTCTAAGAGAGTGAGTAATTTCTCTTCCATACTTCTATGTTCCGTTTACCTCGTCGCCAAATGTAGTAACCACAACCAACAGCGGGAACGCCTTGGGCTGAGGATCGGAGCCGCCAGGCGGGGAAGCCGCCGGCGGTGGAGCACGCACCACCGGGTAAACACAGGACGAGTCGGACGACAGCCCAACGACAACTGACAACAGCCGACCACGACCGACTATGAGCGACGCAACAAGGAAGAGATAAACAACGGAGGCTTGTGGAAACCACAACACCAAACACCAAACGAAATCCACTCGGAACCAGAGCCAGGCAAAAGTCAACATCGAGGAACGACCAGAACGCAGTACCGCCGAGATAGAAACGAAATCTAGAGCGAGTACCAGACTGGCTGGACTAGGGCAGAGCGGGTCCCTACTCGTATATACGAAACCGGGGGGAGCGGCTATTAACCGCTGTCTGCACGTGGCGGAGGCGGAGCCCTCTATGGGCTTACCACGTCCATTTGTTCTGCCGCGTGTTCGACTTCCGTGGCGGAAGGTACTAGAGTAACTTTCTTTAAATGTTCAGAAATATAAAATTGTGCACTTCACAAAACGGAAAAACATAATACCCTATGACCATAATATCAATGAGTCACTGTTGTAATCGGCCTTCTCATACAAATACCAGGGTGTGACACTTTGTAGGGATATGAAATGGAAGGATCACATAGGTTTAGTAGTGGGTAAAGCAGGTGGCAGCCTTCAGTTTATTGGTAGAACAGTGGGGAAGTGCAATCAGTCTAGAAAAGAGATTGCTTAGAAATCTCTAGTCCGACCCATCCCACAATATTGCCTAAGTGCGCGGGACCCGTATCAGATAGGCCTGACATAAGACACTGAACGTATATGGAGAATGACAGCACGAATGGTCACAGGTTTCTTCAATTCAAGGGAGAGTGTCACACAGATACTGAAGGTACTGAACTGGAAGACTCTTGATGGTAGACGTAAACTATCCTGAGTAAATCTACTAACAAAATTTCAAGAATCGGCCTTAAATGATTACTCTAGGAATATACTGCAACCCCCCTACGTATCGCTCACACATATATCGTGAGGATAAGATTAGAATAATTACTGCACACACACAGAAGCATTCTAATGATCATTCTTCCCGGACACCATACGTGACTGCAACAGGAAGAAACCCTCTGCCATTCACCTCACGATGGTTTGCGGAGTATAGATGTCGATGTATACAATGAATATCACGACTAGTTTCGACTTTGTAGTAAGTCATCGTAAAACAATATGTGTACATTACGTACTAGCGATACTAGCCTGGCCGGCCGAAGTGGCCGTGCGGTTAAAGGCGCTGCAGTCTGGAACCGCAAGACCGCTACGGTCGCAGTTCGAATCCTGCCTCGGGCATGGATGTTTGTGATGTCCTTAGGTTAGTTAGGTTTAACTAGTTCTAAGTTCTAGGGGACTAATGACCTCAGCAGTTGAGTCCCATAGTGCTCAGAGCCATTTGAACCATTTGATACTAGCCTGGTGCGGCACCCACATTGTGGACATACACCATTTTACAGAAAATCAGACGCATACGGAAGAAGAGAATGAAACTAGCTGAAACTTCGCGGATTGAAAGCTTACATGATCTTATTTCAGTTGTCACAAAATCTCTTCAAATTTGTAAGGACCTTGGCAGTATGCCAGTATGACGTCGCACCCCGCTCTGGCTTGGATGCTGGCACTGATCGGTTAGAAAGGGTGTCATCAAGCCGCTGTATCCTCTCCTGGGGCAAGCTGTCGATATCTCTAGTAACTGGTCCGAGATATCCTGGATAATGGCACTGGTGCAGAACTGACTTCTGAGTTGCTGCCGCACGTGTTCTATAGAGAACAGATCTGGGGTACATATGGGGCACTCGATTACATCATCACGCAGATAGTACATAGAGACACATGTCATATGAGGACGTGCACTGTCCTGTTCAAAAATTGCACCACCATACTGTCACATGATGGGTAACATATAAGGAAGCATAATGTCTGTGACGTGCTGTTGTGCCGTCAAAGTATCCTCAGTCACTCCCGGCCATGTCCTGAAGCCATAGCAGATGGCTCCCCAGATCATGACTCTAGCAATAACACAGCTGGGCACCTCCAAACATTAGAAGGATGGGACCTCTCGCCAGGTCGGCGTCATATCGGCGTCATACTCGCCTACGATGGTCATCGAGGGTAGTGCAGAGCCACGATTCATCCCTTAACAGAATCCCACACCGTTCGTCAACAGTGCATTCTTCGTGGTCACGACACCACTCCAAACTCAGCTCTTTGCGTTGTGGTGTTCCTGGCAGTCTACGACTGAAGTGGTAATACGCTAGCCCGGCGGCTGTTAGTGTGTGTGTGTGTGAAATCTTATGGGACGTAACTCCTAAGGTCATCAGTCCCTCAGCTTACACACTACTTAATCTAAATTATCCTAGGGACAAACACACACACCCATGCCCGAGGGAGGACTCGAACCTCCGCCGGGATCAGCCGCACAGCCCACGACTGCAGCGCCTTAGAGGCTGTTAGTAGTGTCCGACTACTTGCGCTGAATGACAGAACGTTGCAGGTAATCCATTACTTGTTCTCGGATGTTAGATGCAGCTGTGAAGAAGTTATGTTGTGCTTAGTGCACAATGCAGCGATCCTCCTTTGTGGTGGTCAGAGGCGGTCGACCGGAACCTTGAAGCGGAGTATGCCTGTCCGCGTTCCCATGCATTCCAACATCAGGTCAGTGTCAGATCTTAATGCTCCACAAATTTGGATATTTCGCAGTCAGACCAGCAGGTCAAATCGTCAAATGCAGACCTGTAATGACGTCCCTTTCAAATTCTGTCAGGTGCTGGCAACACTGTCTCATGCAAGTACACAGCATTTATGTATCCATCAAAGTAATTACCCAACGTCTGAATCCGTTCACTGGCAGGACCGGTAATGGCACTAAACATGAGCAAAACAAATGCGCTCTGGTGGCCGTTGATCTACATCTACATAGCTACTCTGCAAATCACACCTAAGTGCCAGGAAGGGGGTCCGTCGAACCACCATCACAATAATTCTCTATTATTCCATTCGCGAATAGCGCGCGAAAAAAAAGAACACCTTCATCTTTCCGTGTTTATTGTAACAATCATTTCTCCCTGTGTAAGTCGGCGTCAGCAAAATATTTCCCCCCTTTTTTGGTGGGGAAAGTTGGGGATTGAAATTTCGTGACAAAATACCTCCGCAACGAGAAACGCCTTTATTGTATCGATGTCCACAACAAATCCTACATCATGTCCGTGACACTCTCCCCTGTTTCTCGACAGTATAAAAGGTGCTGCCCTTCTTTGAACTTCCTCGATGCACTCCATTAATCGATACCGCGCAGCAGTTTCCAAAGGAGGACGCACAAGTGTAGTGTAGACACCTCTTTCGCAGATCTGTTGCGTCTTATAACAGTTCTGCCAATAAAACACAGTCTTTGGTTCGCCTTTCCCATCACATTTTCTATCTGTTCTTTCCAGTTTAATTTGTTCGTAATTGCAATTCCCAGATACTTAGTTGAATTTACGGCCTTTAGAATTGATTGATTTAACGTGTAACAGAAGTTCCCTTTAGAAATCACGGGGATGACCTCAGACTTTTCATTCGTTAGGGTCAATTGCCAATTTTCGCGCCAAAATAATGTCTTATCTAAATTGCTTTGCAACTGGTTTTTATCTTCTGATGACTCTACTAGACGTAAATGACAGCGCCATCAACAAACAACCTAAGACAGCTGCTCAGATTGTCTCCTAATCGTTTGTATGACTGTTAAGTATGGAGCTATTACATCATCATATTCTCAAAGGAACCTAATTGGTACCTCTTCCAGAGAACTGCCACTGTAATCAATTACATGGCCGCTGCTGGTATATATGTGTTCGAAGATAGATCGGAATCCGATCATGTATTGTGGGTGGTTCACTTTTTTCTTTAGGCAGTGTATGCGCACATATATTCTGCTTGTGCGAGCCGAGGCTGAGAGACGCAATAAAAAGAACTTCATTGCTAGTCGGTTTATACACTACTGGTCATTAAAATAGCTACACCAAGAAGAAATGCAGATAACAAACGGGTATTCATTGGACAAATATGTTATACTAGAACTGACATGTGATTACATATTCACGCAATTTGGGTGCATAGATCCTGAGAAATCAGTACCCAGAACAACCACCTGTGGCCGTAATAACGGCCTTGATAGGCCTGGGCATTGAGCTAAACAGAGCTTGGATCGCGTGTACAGGTACAGCTGCCCATGCAGCTTCAACACGATACCACAGTTCATCAAGAGTAGTGACGCGTATTGTGACGAGCCAGTTGCTCGGCCACCATTGACCAGACGTTTTCAGTTGGTGAGAGATCTGGAGAATGTGCTGGCCAGGGCAGCAATCGAACATTTTCTTTATCCAGAAAGGCCAGTACAGGACCTGCAACATGCGGTCGTGCATTATCCTGCTGAAATATAGGGTTTCGCAGGGATCGAATGAATGGTAGAGTCACGGGTCGTAACACATCTGAAATGTAACGTCCACTGTTCAAAGTGCCGTCAATGCGAACAACAGGTGACCGAGACGTGTAACCTGTTGTTGTTGTTGTGGTCTTCAGTCCTGAGACTGGTTTGATGCAGCTCTCCATGCTACTCTATCCTGCGCAAGCTTCTTCATCTCCCAGTACCTACTGCAACCTACATCCTTCTGAATCTGCTTAGTGTATTGATCTCTTGGTCTCCCTCTACGATTTTTACCCTCCACGCTGCCCTCCAATGCTAAATTTGTGATCCCTTGATTCCTCAAAACATGTCCTATCAGCCGATCCCTTCTTCTAGTCAAGTTGTGCCACAAACTTCTCTTCTCCCCAATCCTATTCAATACCTCCTCATTAGTTATGTGATCTACCCACCTTATCTTCAGCATTCTTCTGTAGCACCACATTTCGAAAGCTTCTATTCTCTTCTTGTCCAAACTGGTTATCGTCCATGTTTCACTTCCATACATGGCTACACTCCATACAAATACTTTCAGAAACGACTTCCTGACACTTAAATCTATACTCGATGTTAACAAATTTCTCTTCTTCAGAAACGATTTCCTTGCCATTGCCAGTCTACATTTTATATCCTCTCTACTTCGACCATCATCAGTTATTTTACTCCCTAAATAGCAAAACTCCTTTACTACTTTAAGTGTCTCATTTCCTAATCTAATCCCCTCAGCATCACCCGATTTAATTTGACTACATTCCATTATCCTCGTTTTGCTTTTGTTGATGTTCATCTTATATCCTCCTTTCAAGACACTGTCCATTCCGTTCAACTGCTCTTCCAAGTCATTTGCTGTCTCTGACAGAATTACAATGTCATCGGCGAACCTCAAAGTTTTTACTTCTTCTCCATGAATTTTAATACCTACTCCGAATTTTTCCTTTGTTTCCTTTACTGCTTGCTCAATATACAGATTGAATAACATCGGGGAGAGGCTACAACCCTGTCTCACTCCTTTCCCAACCACTGCTTCCCTTTCATGGCCCTCGACTCTTATAACTGCCATCTGGTTTCTGTACAAATTGTAAATAGCCTTTCGCTCCTTGTATTTTACCCCTGCCACCTTCAGAATTTGAAAGAGAGTATTCCAGTTAACGTTGTCAAAAGCTTTCTCTAAGTCTACAAATGCTAGAAACGTAGGTTTGCCTTTTCTTAATCTTTCTTCTAAGATAAGTCGTAAGGTTAGTATTGCCTCACGTGTTCCAACATTTCTACGGAATCCAAACTGACCTTCCCCGAGGTCCGCTTCTACCAGTTTTTCCATTCGCCCGTAAAGAATTCGCGTTAGTATTTTGCAGCTGTGACTTATTAAACTGATAGTTCGGTAATTTTCACATCTGTCAACACCTGCTTTCTTTGGGATTGGAATTATTATATTCTTCTTGAAGTCTGAGGGTATTTCGCCTGTCTCATACATGTTGCTCACCAGATGGTAGAGTTTTGTCAGGACTGGCTCTCCCAAGGCCATCAGTAGTTCTAATGGTATGTTGTCTACTCTCGGGGCCTTGTTTCGACTCAGGTCTTTCAGTGCTCTGTCAAACTCTTCACGGAGTAACTTATCTCCCATTTCATCTTCATCTACATCCTCTTCCATTTCCATAATATTGTCCTCGAGTACATCACCCTTGTATAACCCCTCTATATACTCCTTCCACCTTTCTGCCTTCCCTTCTTTGCTTAGAACTGGGTTGCCATCTGAGCTCTTGATATTCATACAAGTGGTTCTCTTCTCTCCAAAGGTCTCTTTAATTTTCCTGTAGGCAGTATCTATCTTACCCCTAGTGAGACAAGCCTCTACATCCTTACATTTGTCCTCTAGCCATCCCTGCTTAGCCATTTTGCACTTCCTGTCGATCTCATTTTTGAGACGTTTGTATTCCTTTTTGCCTCCTTCATTTACTGCATTTTTATATTTTCTCCTTTCATCAATTAAATTCAATATTTCTTCTGTTACCCAAGGGTTTCTATTAGCCCTCGTCTTTTTACCTACTTGATCCTCTGCTGCCTTCACTACTTCATCCCTCAGAGCTACCCATTCTTCTTCTACTGTATTTCTTTCCCCCATTCCTGTCAATTGTTCCCTTATGCTCTCCCTGAAACTCTCTACAACCTCTGGTTCTTTCAGTTTATCCAGGTCCCATCTCCTTAAATTCCCACCTTTTTGCAGTTTCTTCAGTTTCAATCTGCAGTTCATAACCAATAGATTGTGGTCAGAATCCACATCTGCCCCTGGAAATGTCTTACAATTTAAAACCTGGTTCCTAAATCTCTGACTTACCATTATATAATCTATCTGATACCTTTTAGTATCTCCAGGATTCTTCCAGGTATACAACCTTCTTTTATGATTCTTGAACCAAGTGTTAGCTATGATTAAATTATGCTCTGTGCAAAATTCTACAAGGCGGCTTCCTCTTTCATTTCTTCCCCCCAGTCCATATTCACCTACTATGTTTCCTTCTCTCCCTTTTCCTACTGACGAATTCCAGTCACCCATGACTATTAAATTTTCGTCTCCCTTCACTACCTGAATAATTTCTTTTATCTCGTCATACATTTCATCAATTTCTTCATCATCTGCAGAGCTAGTTGGCATATAAACTTGTACTACTGTGGTAGGCATGGGCTTTGTGTCTATCTTGGCCACAATAATGCGTTCACTATGCTGTTTGTAGTAGCTTACCCGCATTCCTATTTTCCTATTCATTATTAAACCTACTCCTGCATTACCCCTATTTGATTTTGTATTTATAATCCTGTAATCACCTGACCAAAAGTCTTGTTCCTCCTGCCACCGAACTTCACTAATTCCCACTATATCTAACTTTAACCTATCCATTTCCCTTTTTAAATTTTCTAACCTACCTGCCCGATTAAGGGATCTGACATTCCACGCTCCGATCCGTAGAATGCCAGTTTTCTTTCTCCTGATAACGACGTCCTCTTGAGTAGTCCCCGTCCGGAGATCCGAATGGGGGACTATTTTGCCTCCGGAATATTTTACCTAAGAGGATGCCATCATCATTTAATCATACAGTAAAGCTGCATGCCCTCGGGAAAAATTACGGCTGTACTTTCCCCTTGCTTTCAGCCGTTCGCAGTACCAGCACAGCAAGGCCGTTTTGGTTAATGTTACAAGGCCAGATCAGTCAATCATCCAGACTGTTGCCCCTGCAACTACTGAAAAGGCTGCTGCCCCTCTTCAGGAACCACATGTTTGTCTGGCCTCTCAACAGATACCCCTCCGTTGTGGTTGCACCTACGGTACGGCCATCTGTATCGCTGAGGCACGCAAGCCTCCCCACCAACGGCAAGGTCCATGGTTCATGGGGGAAGACGTGTAACCTATGGCACCCCATACCATCACGCCGGGTGATACGCTAGTATGGCGATGACGAATACACGCTTCCAATGTGCGTTCACCGCGATATCGCCAAACACGGATGCGATCATCATGATGCTGTAAACAGAACCTGGATTCACCCGAAAAAATTACGTTTTGCCATTCGTGCCTCCAGGTTCGTCGTTGAGTACACAGCGTCAATGGTAACCGCAGCCATGGTCTCCGAGCTGATAGTCCATGCTGCTGCAAACGTCGTCGAACTGTTCGTGCAGATGGTTGTTATCTTGCAAACGTCCCCATCTGTTGACTCAGGGATCGGGACGTGGCTTCACGATCGGTTACAGCCATGCGGATAAGATGCCTGTCATTTCGACTGCTAATGATACGTGGCTGTTGAGATCCAGCACGGCGTTCCGAATCACCCTCCTGAACCCACCGATTCCATATTCTGCTATCAGTCATTGGGTCTCCACCAACGCGAGCAGCAATGTCGCGATACGGTAAACCGCAATCGCGATAGGCTACAATCCGACCTTTGTCAAAGTCGTAAACGTGATGGTACGCATTTCTCTTCCTTACACGAGGCATCACAATAACGTTTCACCGCGCAACGCCGGGCAACTGCTGTTTGTGTATGAGGATTCGGTTGGAAACTTTCCTTATGTCAGCACGTTGTGTGAATGCTCTGAAAAGCTAATAATTTGCATATCACAGCATCTTCCTCCTGTCGGTTAAATTTCGCGTCAATAGCACGTCATCTTCGTGGGGTAGCAATTTTAATAGCCAGTAGTGTATTTTGCAATAGGCGGTGTGACTACTAGCCCTTGTTAGCTGCTGTCATTCAACGAGCTCCAAGTCATTTCTGGAACCTTACTTTCTCGGAGGTTACCAACTGCTTGGAAGTGTGGTGTGCAGGCTTGCAGGTGACTGTTGTGTGCAGGTGACTGACTGTGTTGCAGCCGGACGGGAGGCGTGGGCGGCGGCGGGGGCGGCGGGGGCGGCGGGGGCGGCGTCGGCACGCTGTCGGGGCAGCCTCGGCGGCGCGGCAGGACTCGGCACAAGGGGCGCTCCATCGACCCCGCGGCGCCCAGCTCCTC
The DNA here is from genome assembly GCF_021461395.2 of Schistocerca americana. Lineage (NCBI taxonomy): Eukaryota > Metazoa > Arthropoda > Insecta > Orthoptera > Acrididae > Schistocerca > Schistocerca americana. The sequence continues at coordinate 549,660,048 of NC_060125.1, read as the reverse complement.
GCCCAGCTCCTCTAGCCTCTCCAGCCCCAACGAGACCTGCTACAGCTTCGTCCGCAGGGCGCTACAGGTGAGCCACTCCAGCCAGTCCAACACCTCGGTAGTCTCCAGTCTGTCTCGACACAAAGGCTGGAGTATCTGCTCCAACCTACTTTCCTCCGACCTTCCCATTCCCAAACGTGCCTACCACAATTTGGTTGTCATAGAGCAAAAGATGAACCACTCCAGTCCATCATCATTGTGGTCTCCAGCATGTCTCAATCCAAAGAGTGTGTGCCCATCCTTTAGTATCTGGTCCATTGTAAGTTGTTCCACCTTTTCCATCCCCAGATGTGTTGGCTCTGTGGTCTCCAGCATGTCTCAGCCCAGAGGCTGTGGCCCATACTGTAATATATGGTCCATCCTAAGATGCTCTACCCTTTCGATCCCCAAAGGTGTCTACCACAATTTCGTTGGCCTGGTGCTAAAGATGAATCACTCCAGTCCAATCCCTTGCTCTCTGCGGTCTCCAACATGTCTCTATCCAAAGACTGCATTACATGTCCTGTGATATCTGCCCATCCTAAGTTGCCCCAACATGTCCATCCACAAAAACGTCTACCATAATTTGGTCGGCAGGTGGTACAGGAGAGTCACTCCAATTCAGACCAGTGCGTGGTGGTCTCCAGCATGTCTCAAACCAAACACTGCATCACCTGTTCCACTGAATCCGTCTCATCCTAAGTTGCTCCAACCTAGCCATTGTCAAAGGTGCAAAAGGCGCTACAGGTGAACCAATCCAGTCCAATCCAACGTCTCTATGGTCTCCAGATTATCTCGACCCAAAGACAGCATTACCTACCCTTCGGTGTCCAGCTTCCCCTAAGTTGCTCCAACGTCTCCATCCCCCAGATGCCTACCACAGTCTGGTCGATAAGCTGCTACAGGTGAGCCACTCCACTGCTCAAAACTGTCTCGCTCATTTCCGGTGCAACTCATCAAATCGTCCTGCATCACTTGCTCTGTTTCACTTGGTCTGTTTCCAAGTAGCTCCAGCTTCTCAAACCCCAACAACGCTTCCTGCAGCTTGGACACAGTGCAGCAGAGATGAACTGGTGGATTCGACACGAGAGCCATTTGATCAGCTTTGTGACGCCTAGCACGTCTCAGTATTCTGCAAACATCCCCAGCCAAAATAACACCTAATACAGAGCTATCTGCGGGACGCTGCATGTGAGACAGACTAAAATTCTAGTGACCCTTCTAGTGAACTCGGCTCAAAGTCAATTCATCGACGCCATCTATTCCCCACACTCCTTTTTCAGACCCAAACAGGCATATTTCAGCCTCGTCTTTTGCTGTGGTGTTACTATATGTATGTCTGAATCACAGAATTGACATATTGTTCAGTTTCAATTGTTGTTGTCATGTCAGGGCTAATGCTTACCACACGAGTACACAAGCAACCGTCCAACTGCACCTTCTATGAAAGAACTATGTCATCCTGTAGTGTGTGCGCCCCGATAGTTAACTGGTCAGGGCGACGGACTGTCATGCCAAGGGGCCCAGGTTCGGTTTCTAGTTGGGTCGGAGATTTTCTCCGCTCAGGGACTGGGTCTTCTGTTGTCTCTATCATCATCGTCTCATCCCCATCGACACGCAAGTCGCCGAAGTGGCGTCGACTCAAAAAAGACTTGCACCAGGTGACAGGTCTACCCGACAGGAGGCCCTAGCCACACGACATTTCCATTTCCATCACGTAGTGTAATGCTATGGTATCGACACAGTCCCATTCAATAGGCGTAAACTGCAATAAGATATGATTCAACGTTGATCAAAAGATAAAAAACGAAATAACCATGGGAAAGAAAGCCAACTGGAATCGCTCAATAGAGGAAAGGTTGCTGAACCTGACAGGATGCCAATACGATTCCACACAGACTACGCCAAAGAAATTGCTTCTCTTCTAATAGCAGTGTATCACAGTTCGCTGGGAGAGTAAAGCGTTCCTAATGATTGAAGAAAAGCGCAGGTCAAGACCGTTTTCAAGAAGCATCATCTAACAAACTCACAAAACTACAGAGCTATATACAAGCATTTGACATCAGTACACCATAGAATTTTCAAAAATGTTTTATGCACACATATTTTGACATTTCTGGAGCCTAAATATCTTCTCTGTAGAAATGAACATAAATTCCAAAAACAAAAACAAAAAACGATAGCTTGAAGCCCAGCTCGCTCTGTTCGTCCACGAGATCCAGAAAGCAATAGATACAGGCGCCCAAGTAGATGCCGTGTTCTTTGACTACCAGAAGGCGTTCGGTATGGATCCACGTCGCAACCTAATAAACAAAACACGAGCGTACGGAATATTCGAACAGCTGTGCTATCACGTGACATGTTCTCATAAGTTAAGACAGTGAGGTACAATACATCAACGCCGCTTCTAATCAGCCTAATGCGGCAGAAATTATCTACAAATATATGTCGGAGTTAAACATACAAGGGTCGCCTTTGGAGTTTTGGAGTTTCTATAAACAACCAGCACTCGTCGCTTCTGAAAAGGGACTGTGCTGTTGGTTTAAACTTTGTCATTCGTTTTTATTAAAACAGTAGGAGGAGTAGGAGGTCTGAAATCGGCAGAACAGTTTGTTTACAATGAGCATTTGAAGAAGAAGAGATGTGTGGAAATCGATAGACCACTTGAAGGTTTCCGAGTGCAGATTTTTCATGATCTTCGTAACGATCTAACTCAAACAGCAGTCCCTCTAATCACTACGTTACGCTAGCACTAATCACCTTCTGAAAGTGACTTTTTACAAATGGTTTTCAGAATTTGATCATAATCGTGCTTTCTCCAGCGATGAATTGCGTGAAGGCCAACCGGTATCGCCAGTTGTTCCGAGAAACATCGATGCTGTGCATAGCATGACTGAAATGGATCGGCACGTGACTTTCCGTAAATGGAGGATCCCTATCTGGCCAAACGCACCCCATGAACTCCTGCGTAGTTGCGGAATTGACCACTAGATTTTACGTGAGACGAACCAGCTACTCTAAAACGAGGAAGCGAGCATGTGTTGTAAGTAAAAAAGCAGTAACACCAGGATAGGTCGTTCAGGAGAGCTCTCTGACTGCGAACGTTGAGTAGTCATTGGCTGCCACCCGAGTAATAAATCCATCAGAGGCATATCGACCTTTCTAAAGCTATCCGCGTCGATTGTTGGTGACGTGACTGTCAGGTGGAAACTCTAGGGCACAACCACAGCTAACCAAGAGAGGGCAGACTTCGTATTCTGACGGACAGGGGCCGTCCACAATTGCGGATGGAGGTTGTAAGTTAACGAGTATTGCGCTCTCATTTAAATATATGACCGAAAGAGTCATCCTACAGGAATTGTGAAACGAACGCTGTCGTCCGCGTGCCACAAAGGGCGCAGATTCACCACGAGATGGGGAAATTCACAGGTGTCTATTGTCTATTGAGGCCTAAGCGCTGTAGTGTGCGAGTGAGACAGACGAGAACCAACATCATAGCGAAACCCAGCCGAAGGCTTTTGTGGCTGAGGAGACGTAGCAGTGTCAAATATGGTGGACCTAAGATGGGCCATAAAGGGAATCATTTATGAAAACTATTTAATTCTTTAGTAATGCAGAGAATCAAGCCCCAGTAATTTTAATCTGCCATCCTCCATAAATTTTCATGGTGATCCCAATAAAACTTGAATATTGATCATAACTATAATAGCTTAGGATTTACTGTTAAAGTGAACTGAGCGCACGAGGTGTTCAGAACACCCCAGTCATCCCTATCGATGGATTATTACATAATGGATAGTAGTATAAAGTCATGTTCTTTGGTACCTTTCTAGGACGTAATATGAATGTTTTGAGTAACAATGGAATCTACAAGTTCCAAGAAAACAAGCAACAATGTGTCTTCGGGTGTTGTCGGCACCCCGCGCGATTCTTTACGTTTCAGTGCTGCGAGAAAGCGCACAGTTGTGTTCCGTAGCAACTGCTTGTACACTCCTGGAAATGGAAAAAAGAACACATTGACACCGGTGTGTCAGACCCACCATACTTGCTCCGGACACTGCGAGAGGGCTGTACAAGCAATGATCACACGCACGGCACAGCGGACACACCAGGAACCGCGGTGTTGGCCGTCGAATGGCGCTAGCTGCGCAGCATTTGTGCACCGCCGCCGTCAGTGTCAGCCAGTTTGCCGTGGAATACGGAGCTCCATCGCAGTCTTTAACACTGGTAGCATGCCGCGACAGCGTGGACGTCAACCGTATGTGCAGTTGACGGACTTTGAGCGAGGGCGTATAGTGGGCATGCGGGAGGCCGGGTGGACGTACCGCCGAATTGCTCAACACGTGGGACGTGAGGTCTCCACAGTACATCGATGTTGTCGCCAGTGGTCGGCGGAAGGTGCACGTGCCCGTCGACCTGGGACCGGACCGCAGCGACGCATGGATGCACGCCAAGACCGTAGGATCCTACGCAGTGCCGTAGGGGACCGCACTGCCACTTCCCAGCAAATTAGGGACACTGTTGCTCCTGGGGTATCGGCGAGGACCATTCGCAACCGTCTCCATGGAGCTGGGCTACGGTCCCGCACACCGTTAGGCCGTCTTCCGCTCACGCCCCAACATCGTGCAGCCCGCCTCCAGTGGTGTCGCGACAGGCGTGAATGGAGGGACGAATGGAGACGTGTCGTCTTCAGCGATGAGAGTCGCTTCTGCCTTGGTGCCAATGATGGTCGTATGCGTGTTTGGCGCCGTGCAGGTGAGCGCCACAATCAGGACTGCATACGACCGAGGCACACAGGGCCAACACCCGGCATCATGGTGTGGGGAGCGATCTCCTACACTGGCCGTACACCACTGGTGATCGTCGAGGGGACACTGAATAGTGCACGGTACATCCAAACCGTCATCGAACCCATCGTTCTACCATTCCTAGACCGGCAAGGGAACTTGCTGTTCCAACAGGACAATGCACGTCCGCATGTATCCAGTGCCACCCAACGTGCTCTAGAAGGTGTAAGTCAACTACCCTGGCCAACAAGATCTCCGGATCTGTCCCCCATTGAGCATGTTTGGGACTGGATGAAGCGTCGTCTCACGCGGTCTGCACGTCCAGCACGAACGCTGGTCCAACTGAGGCGCCAGGTGGAAATGGCATGGCAAGCCGTTCCACAGGACTACATCCAGCATCTCTACGATCGTCTCCATGGGAGAATAGCAGCCTGCATTGCTGCGAAAGGTGGATATACACTGTACTAGTGCCGACATTGTGCATGCTCTGTTGCCTGTGTCTATGTGCCTGTGGTTCTGTCAGTGTGATCATGTGATGTATCTGACCCCAGGAATGTGTCAATAAAGTTTCCCCTTCCTGGGACAATGAATTCACGGTGTTCTTATTTCAATTTCCAGGAGTGTATTTTGTCGCTCTGTACACTTAAAAAAGCTATGGATCGTTACGAAACAGAACAACAAAGAGTGCGGATCCTTCTGGAAGAGGTCTTAAACGAAACTTTTGAAGGAGGAAAAGAGGAAGAGGAGGAAACAGTTGTGAAGTTCTCTCTCACCACAGTGACACGGAAAACGGAGGATGACGACAACCTGGAACTGGAACCGCTAGTAAGTGCATCGGATAATGAAAGCAAGCATGATTTTTTTATTGGGGGGGATAATGTTACAAAATGGATGAAAAGTTGTCCTACTCGCAACATAAGAACTAGAAGTGTAGACCACATTATTCACCTCCATGGTGTGAAAGCTATCGCAAAATCTGCGAAAACTGCTGTGGACTGTTTTTCGATATTTATAAATGATATAATAATTAGAACGATTACATCGTGTACAAATATTTACATACAACACATGCCATCAAATTTCACAAGAGACCGTGATGCCAAACCAACAAATGAGGAAGAAATCAAATCTCTTCTGTGTCTGTTGATACTGGTTGGGCTTTACAGGGCAGGACACCAAAATATGGAAGACTTATGAGACATAAATGGTTTTGGGATTGCAATATTTCTTGCAAAAATGAGTTTACAGCGCTTTCGTTTCTTGTTGCGTTGTTTGAGATTCGATGATATTCGAGACAGACCACAGCGTAGAGAACTTGATGGCCTAGCTGCGTTCAGAGAAGCGTTTGAATTATTCATGTCAAACTGTGTCAGTAATTATACTGTGTCTGAATATGACAGTGGATGAACAACTGGTTGCCTTCAGAAGCAAATGCAGTTCCGGCTGTATATACCAAGCAAGCCTGTGAAATATGGTTTGAAAATTTCACCTTATGTGACGCAAGAGCATGGTATATTTTGGGGATGGAAATCTACGTTGGGAAACAGACAGAGGGTGCCTTTTCACTGTCAAACTCGCTTAATGAGTTGGTAAATAGACTTGTGCGGCCTACCGAAGGTACAGGACGTAATGTGACACTAGACAACTGGTTTTGTTCCATACCACTGCCTGAAGAGATCCTGAAAAAGAAACTTACAGTCGTAGGAACTCTTAGAAAGAATAAGAGGGAGCTCCCTCCAGACTTTGTTTACACGAGAGGTCATGAACTTAGAAGCAGCCTTTCTGGATTCAGAAAGGATATCACCATAGTTTCATATGTGCCAAAGAACGGCAAAAACGTTATTCTCCTTTCATCTTTGCATCATGCCGGTGCCATTGACACTAATATTGTGGAGGAAAAGAAACCAGACACTATAACAATGTATAATAAGACCAAAACAGGTGTGGATACAATAGATGAAATGTGCGCCACTTCTTCAGCCTCAAGAATAACTAGACGCTTGCCACTTGCCCTTTTTTTTCCGAATGATTGACATTGCTTACATTAACGCCTTCATCATATACGCAAATAATAACAATGAGAGGATATCCCGAAGAATGTTTTTACGTGATGTCGGAAGGTCATTACTAAATCCCATAGTGTGCAACATAGCAGCCACTCACTCCCTGCCTAAACATGTTAGACAGAAAGCCGCTAAAATGGCGGGAATTGAAGACAGCAACAATGCACCACCTTCTGAACAAAGAATACTGAAGCCCAGGTGCTGCACAGTTTGTGTCCGGAGTAACGCACTGTGCTCGATGTTTGAAAGTTATGTGTGTAAAGCACATGAGAAGTGTGTGTGAAAAGTGTTACGATAACGCATCCCTTGCAGCCAGTGATAGTGACTGATTTCATAAAATGTTTGTATGAGTTGACTGAATAAATGTTTAATTATATGTATAATGTCTTATACCTGTAATACAGTATGAAGAATAACAGAAATAAATAATTAAACAAAATATTGTAAAAAATGGGAATTATTGCATATGTTTCAAATAACCCAATTTAATACTAAAGTAATATTACATAAAATGATAATGTACCGGGAGATAACATTCTAAATAGCCATTTGTGAAGTGACCATATCAGTGATATGCTGCACAACAATTTCATTACAGCCACTTTTATTTGGGGTGTTAGCAACACCTCGAGCGACTATTAACGTTACGAAAAGCCGCGCGACCGCATAAGGGTTAACGATCGACATTTCATATAGAAGCGCATAGTTAAAATGACAAACGGTGTAAGTATCAACTCCGTAACTTTATTTCTTAAAAGATATAGTAAATTTAAATTATCAGTATTTTCAGTTGAGCATCAGATCATAATTTCCTCCACACAAAACACATTAAACGATGACGGCATGACACCGTATTGAATCATTAGGCAATAGAATAGTTACTGTAAAGTTTAATGCATAATAGTTACTTTTGTTCTTTATTTATTTTTCAGAAAGCACATCGGTGCAAGGCTACTGACCGTGACATTCAAAGTTAAGAAGGAAACTGTATTGGTTTTATGTAAAAGAATTCAACTTTTATTATGTAATGGATGTTTTTGTTACTTTATTTAGAACGTGAAAGTGGTCAAGCTTTGATTATTTAAATATGTTAAAATGGAAAGTAATGTAGAATAAGTTGTAATCAATCATATGGACGGCTTCAGGAAAGGGAACTGCACTAGTCAGTTGGGCGAAGATGTTCAGCGCGTGCGAAACGCGGTCGGAGACTGGTCGAGACACCAAAGGAAACAGTTCGGCTGGAGACACCAAAGGGGACAGTTCGGATTGAGACGCGAAACCGGACAGTAGATCGTTAGGTATCTAGGAAGAGAAACGACTTAGAAAATTTCGCGTTGTGTGGTATCACGGGACTTTGTCTCTGAGCGGTGAGCAGCCGCGTACCTGGTGTGAACTCTAACTTTTCGTGTGGACTATCGGATTTGTGTTTCGCGATGAGATTGTGAATTTTGGAACACCTATTATGTTCGAATACAATGACTTTTCTGGAGACTAGAAACATACTCTGTAGGAATCAGCATGGGTTTCGAAAAAGACGACCGTGTGAAACCCAGCTCGCACTATTCGTCCACGAGACTCAGAAGGCCATAGACACGGGTTCCCAGGTAGATGCCGTGTTTCTTGACTTCCGCAAGGCGTTCGATACAGTTCCCCACAGTCGTTTCATGAACAAAGTAAGAGCATATGGACTATCAGACCAATTGGATTGGATGTAGCGGATTGGATTGGATTGGATTGAAGAGTTCCTAGATAACAAAACGCAGCATGTCATTCTCAATGGAGAGGAGACTTCCGAAGTAAGAGTGATTTCAGGTGTGCCGCAGGGGAGTGTCGTAGGACCCTTGCTATTCACAATATACATAAATGAGCTTGTGGATGACATCGGAAGTTCACTGAGGCTTTTTGCGGATGATGCTGTGGTATATCGAGAGGTTGTAACAATGGAAAATTGTACTGAAGTGCAGGAGGATCTGCAGCGAACTGACGCTTGGTGCAGGGAATGGCAATTGAATCTCAATGTAGACAAGTGTAATGTGCTGCGAATACATAGAAAGAAAGATCCCTTATCATTTAGCTACAATATAGCAGGTCAGCAACTGGAAGCAGTTAATTCCATAAATTATCTGGGAGTACGCATTAGGAGTGATTTAAAATGGAATGATCATATAAAGTTGATCGTCGGTAAAGCAGATGCCAGACTGAGTTTCATTGGAAGAATCCTAAGGAAATGCAATCCGAAAACAAAGGAAGTAGGTTACAGTACGCTGGTTCGCCCACTGCTTGAATACTGCACAGCAGTGTGGGATCGGTACCATATAGGGTTGACAGAAGAGAGAGAGAAGATCCAACGGAGAGCAGCGCGATTTGTTACAGGATCATTTAGTAATCTCGAAAGCGTTACGGAGATGATAGATAATCTCCAGTGGAAGACAGCAGGAGAGACGCTCAGTAGCTCGGTACGGGCTTTTGTTGAAGTTCCGAGAACATACCTTCACCGAGGAGTCAAGCAGTATATTGCTTCCTCCTACGTATATCTCGCGAAGAGACCATGAGGATAAAATCAGAGATATTAGAGCCCACACAGGCATACCAACAATCCTTCTTTCAGCGAACAATTTGAGACTGGAATGGAATGGAGAACCGATAGAGGTACTCAAGGTACCCTCCGCCACACACTGTCAGATGGCTTGCGGAGTATGGATGTAGATGTAGACGTAAATCGAACTGTGTCAGATGGATATGCACTCGAGTGTAACAGTAACTCTAAATACGATCACTTTCGCTACTAGTTTGCTTTCTGAATAAACATTATTCTAACCAAATCGCAACTTTGTGGCCTACATCATTTATGGGTTGTTAATTTAATTCTCTAATACTATTATTACTGTTATTATATGTTATACTAAGTTTGTATTTCGCAAATTTGTCATCAGCCAGACAATTTAATCAAAAGGTCACAAGTGTCTAATTTAGGGGGTGTAATGCGACGCATGCAGTTCAACACTTACACGAGTTTGAGCCAAGGCATTTCGTCGAAGAGCAACCGCATGTGAGCCCGAACATCCGTTTTTTCGTGACACGATTTTGATGGAATAAATCCTATAGGTTGCCCCAAATACGCTCAAGCTACCCGTGGAAACCGCATGATAATTCAACTAGTAGTTTCGAAGACCAGCATGTACAAACAGGCAGACACGGCAGTTTTGGGTAGAACTTTAAACCACGATATCTTTTTCCCGAGATCCCAAACGTACACTCGAGTTACTTGTGATGTCCCCTTGAAAATTCATCTAACAGTTTTCGAGATTAGTGTATTCAAATAGGCACACAGCGGCTTTAGATAAAACTTTAAATCACAATATCTTTTTTTCTGTGTTCCGATTTTGATTAACGAACCTTATATACTGCAAAATACTAACGCGAATTCTTTACAGACGAATGGAAAAACTGGTAGAAGCCGACCTCGGGGAAAATCAGTTTGGGTTCCGTAGATATGTTGGAACAAGTGAAGCAATACTGACCCTACGACTTATCTTAGAAAATAGATTAAGGAAAGGCAAACCTACGTTTCTAGCATTTGTAGACTTCGAGAAAGCTTTTGACAATGTTGACTGGAATACTCTCTTTCAAATTCTGAAGGTAGAAGGGGTAAAATACAGGGAGCGAAAGGCTATTTACAATTTGTACAGAAAGCAGATGGCAGTTATAAGAGTCGAGGGACATGAAAGGGAAGCCGTGGTTGGGAAGGGAGTGAGACAGGGTTGTAGCCTCTCCCGGATTTTATTCAATCTGTATATTGAGCAAGCAGTAAACGAAACAAAAGAAAAGTTCGGAGTAGGTATTAAAATCCATGGAGAAGAAATAAAAACTTTGAGGTTCGCCGATGACATTGTAATTCTGTCAGAGACAGCAAAGGACTTGGAAGAGCAGTTGAACGGAATGGACAGTGTCTTGAATGGAGGGTATAAGATGAACATCAACAAAAGCAAAATGAGGATAATGGAATGTAGTCAAATTAAGGCGGGTGATGTTGAGGGAATTAGATTAGGAAATGAGACACTTAAAGTAGTAAAGGAGTTTTGCTATTTGGGAAGCAAAATAACTGATGACTGTTGAAGTTCCTGAAGAAGAGAAATTTGTTAACGTCGAGTGTAGGTTTAAGTGTCAGGAAGTCGTTTCTGAAAGTATTTGTATGGGGTGTAGCCATGTATGGAAGTGAAACATGGACGATAAATACTTTGGACAAGAAGAGAATAGAAGCTTTCGAAATGTGGGTCTACAGAAGAATGCTGAAGATTAGATGGGTACGTAACACAACTAATGAGGAGGTATTGAATATAATTGGGGAGAAGAGGAGTTTGTGGCACAACTAGACCAGAAGAAGGGATCGGTTGGTAGGACATGTTCTGAGGCATCAAGGGATCACCAATTTAGTACTGGAAGGCGGCGTGGAGGGTAAAAATCGTAGAGGGAGACCAAGAGATGAATACACTAAGCAGATTCAGAAGGATGTAGGCTGCAGTAGGTACTGGGAGATGAAGCTTGCACAGGATAGAGTAGCATGGAGAGCTGCATCAAACCAGTCTCAGGACTGAAGACCACAACAACAACCTTATATATTGCCCCAAGCTACGCTCCAGTTACTTGCGAAAACCCCATCAAAATTCGTCTGGTCGCTTTGGAGATTAGCGTGTTAAAATAGAGAGGCACGACAATTTTACAGTTTTATAATTAGTGAACAATGTAACTCTTACGCCCTCTGTCGAGTTCAGTGCAAGATCCGTCTTTAAGCGTTTGGCCACTGTGGGTGTACACCGTCAGATGAGCTGCCAGCCAGTCGTGGTGTGCTTGTGTGTTTGCAGAAGCTGGCGGGCGGCAAGCGCAGCGGCTCGAGCAGCCGGCCCTGGTTCCTGGACTCGTGGAGTTCGTGCACCAAAGAGTCGCCGGCGGGCACGGGCCAGCGGTGCTGTGAGGAGTGTGGGCAGCCGGACTGCGCGGGGGCGAACAACGACGCCGCGGAGGACATCCAGGTGAGCCAACGTCTGGACCTTGAAAGCTTTACTGCTGTGAGGACGGTGGCCGGCCAGATACAGTGTAGGCCGACAACGACGCCGCGGAGGGCATCCAGGTGAGCCAACGTCTGGACCTTGAAAGCTTTACTGCTGTGAGGACGGTGGCCGGCCAGATACAGTGTAGGCCGACAACGACGCCGCGGAGGGCATCCAGGTGAGCCAACGTCTGGACCTTGAAAGCTTTACTGCTGTGAGGACGGTGGCCGGCCAGATACAGTGTAGGCCGACAACGACGCCGCGGAGGGCATCCAGGTGAGCCAACGTCTGGACCTTGAAAGCTTTACTGCTGTGAGGACGGTGGCCGGCCAGATACAGTGTAGGCCGACAACGACGCCGCAGAGGGCATCCAGGTGAGCCAACGTCTGGACCTTGAAAGCTTTACTGCTGTGAGGACGGTGGCCGGCCAGATACAGTGTAGGCTGACAACGACGCCGCGGAGGACATCCAGGTGAGCCAACGTCTGGACCTTGAAAGCTTTACTGCTGTGAGGACGGTGGCCGGCCAGATACAGTGTAGGCTGACAACGATGCTGCGGAGGGCATCCAGGTGAGCCAATGTCTGGACCTTGAAAGCTTTACTGCTGTGAGAACGGTGGCCGGCCAGATAGAGTGTAGGCTGACAATGACGCCGCGGAGGACATCCAGGTGAGCCAACGTCTGGACCTTGAAAGCTTTACTGCTGTGAGGACGGTGGCCGGCCAGATACAGTGTAGGCCGACAACGACGCCGCGGAGGGCATCCAGGTGAGCCAACGTCTGGACCTTGAAAGCTTTACTGCTGTGAGGACGGTGGCCGTCCAGATACAGTGTAGGCTGACAACGACGCCGCGGAGGACATCCAGGTGAGCCAACGTCTGGACCTTGAAAGCTTTACTGCTGTGAGGACGGTGGCCGTCCAGATACAGTGTAGGCCGACAACGACGCCGCGGAGGGCATCCAGGTGAGCCAATGTCTGGACCTTGAAAGCTTTACTGCTGTGAGGACGGTGGCCGGCCAGATAGAGTGTAGGCTGACAATGACGCCGCGGAGGACATCCAAGCAGCAACGTCTGGAAGCTGAGAGCACAGTGGCACACTTGTACTGCTGTGAGGGGTGTGAGCAACCAGACTGCATGCAGGCTGGCGATGACACAGTAGAGAACATACAGTTGTTGACAATTTTTCCGGGTTATAAGGCCGTGGTCCATGGAATACTTCTATTCCTAACGTTTCGTTCAATACTGCGTTGGACATCTTCAGAGGTATGGCTGGTACTGTTGAGTCCTGCCGGCTGACGAGTCGGGCGTCGGAGAGCGGCCTAAATACCGAGGGAAGGGGGCGTGGTCTAGCTTGCACATACTAGCAGAGAGAAAACTAGTAAAAGATGAAATGTAACTATCGATAATAGTCCGTCATAGATAAAAATCACTTATCGATTCTGTAACGCCACTGTCCATATCTCGCTTAATTTCAAGGCCTCTTCTTTTCTATTAAAATTATCTTCATGTTTATAAATTTCAATAGCCTCCCTATACAGTCGTGGATAATAGTACGCGGTAGCACTTAAAACTGTAGTTTCAGAAAACTTAACTATATGGTGACCGGACTGAAGTGCATGTTCCGCAACGGCCGATTTATCTATTTTACCCAGTCGGCAAAGACTTTTATGCTCCTTTACCCTCGTATTCACACTTCTTTTCGTAGTACCAATATAGACCGTGACACAGGTACACGGCATTTTATACACACCGCTAGATGATAATGGTGGCCTTCTATCTGTAACAGAACGAAGTACTTGTTCCATTTTTCTGGTAGGTTTGAATACCAGCTTCATTTTATGTTTCAGCAAAATTTTGCCGATTCCATTTGTAACCTTACTAATGAAAGGTAAAGACACCGAGTTCTTCCATTGTTGTGTACCATCCTTGTCCTTTGGCCTGCTGTAATTAAGTCTTAAAACTCTATTAATTTCTTTGTTTGAGTACCCATTCTTTTCGAAGGCCTGTTTCAGATGATTCAGTTCCGTATCCAAATGTTCCGGCGTACAAATCCGTTTTGCCCTGTCCACTAAACTTTTGATTACACCTCTTTTTTGTTGTGGGTGATGATTGGAGTTCTTATGTAAGTATCTATCAGTATGTGTGCTCTTCCGAAACACTTAATGTTTTAGACTGCCATAGGTCTGTCTCATGACTAACACATCGACAAACGAAATAGCCTGGTCTTTTTCCACTTCAATGGTAAACTGAAATTTAGGGTTAATGCTATTAAGATAATCAAAAAATTCGTCTAATGCTTTTTCACCGTGTGTCCAAACCACGAATGTGTCGTCTACATAACGATACCAACAACATGGTTTCTTATTTGCTTTATTCAACGCTAATTGTTCAAACACGAGAGTAAAGGAGCATAAATGCCGACTGGGTAAAATAGATAAATCGGCCGTTGCGGAACATGCACTTCAGTCCGGTGACAATGTTGTTAAGTTTTCTGAAACTACAGTTTTGAGTGCTACCACGAACTATTATCCACGACTGTATAGGGAGGCTGTTGAAATTCATAAACATGAACATAATTTTAATAGAAAATAAGAGGCCTTGAAATTAAGCGAGATATGGACAGTGGCGTTATAGAATCGATAAGTGATTTTTATCTATGACGGACTATTATCGATAGTTACATTTTATCTTTGACTAGTTTTCTCTCTGCTACTATGTGCAAGCTAGACCACGCCCCCTTCCCTCTGTATTTAGGCCGCTCTCCGACGTCCGACTCGTCAGTCGGCAGGACTCAACAGGACCAGCCATACCTCTGAGGATGTCCTTCGTAGTATTGGACGAAACGTTAGGAATAGAAGTATTCCATGGACCACGGCCTTATAACCCGCAAGAATTATCAACAACAGTACCATCCGGTCGTGAAAGCCTTCATTGTATGATTAGAGAACATACAGGTGAGGTAAAATCTGAACGCTAAAAACACTACAGCACACCGCAATTGCAACGAGGAATATGGCCAGCTTGACTTTGTGGGAGTTGGCAATGATGCCCCAGAGGATATTTAGATTAGGCAACGTCAGGATTCTGAGGGCGCTACAATGCACGTGCACTGTTGTCAGGAGTGTGACCAGCTGACTACGCAGGAGCCAGCAATGACGGTGTGGAGGATACCCAGGTGAGCAATGCCTCGACGCTGCAAACTCTGCAACACACTTGCACTGCTGTGAGTCCAGCTGGACAGTGTGGTAGCTGCTAACAAAGGTGGGCAACGTCTGGAAGATAAAAGCACTAACAACGTGGGAGCTGGCAATAATGGTACAGAGGACATCCAGGTAAGGCAACATGCGCATACCAAAAGTACAACAGCAGAGCAGCACTGCTGTGAAGTGTAAGCCCCTACCACGCTGTAGTGGAAAAGGGAGGAAACTGTTCCCGAACTAAAGACCGCCATTTGCAAGGACGAATATGGATACTGAGCTATGATTCAAAGGGTACGGGAGACAACCAAAGGAAACTGAAGAACAAGATAGAAAGATGTTTACTTCGGAATTCCTACTGAGTAATGAAGCCTGTCTTAAGTGAATATAGTTTCCTAGTTTTCTGTATTAGGTCTCCATCAAAAAACGGGAAGTTACAAATATCTGTACATGAACGTAGAACTCATTTCATACAAGTATGAGCGATAATGCGTCAGATTTTTGATAAAGATAGTTGCTTGAAACTTATGAGGTAGCAGATCGTGACATTAGTTTATCGTCCACTAGGTTCTTCTCTCTCAGTTCTTGTTTAATACGAGGGGCGTTCAGAAAGTAAGCTCCGATCGGTCGCGAAATGGAAACGACTATGAAAATCCGATAAAGCTTTGCACAGATGTGTTGGGTAGTGTCTCTAGTATAACCCCAGTTAGCATCGCGTCGCTCTTCTCATTTCTGAGCTCGCAGTGAGTGCGTAAAGATGTCTAGAAAATAGTGTCTGCCGCCAAGTACGAGGGCCTGGTGAGAAATTTCTCCTGAAGCTATGCAGCTAATATTACATAACTGTCGTGCTGTTTCTTCTTCAAGACAATTCTCAGCCGCATTCTGCAGGGGCAATGAAGATGCTCCTGCATCGTTTTCAAATGGAAATGTGAAATTACCCACAATACAGTCCGCAATTGTCTCCCCCTGAGTTTCATCTCTGGTCACATGAACCGCTGTCTTTGAAGACAACATTTTGACACAGACAACGAGGTGTAGGCCAGCGTGGAGAATTGGCGGAAAGCACTGACGGCTGCCTTCTATGATGCGGCTATTGAAAAGTTGGTACAACGCTATGACAAAAGTCTAAGTCAGAACGGCGACTACGTAGAGAAGTAGCTGAAAGGTGTAGCTAATTGTTACAAGTAAAACATTTCTGATGTTCACTGTGGTTTCAATTTGGCAATCAATCGGAGCTTACTTTCTGAACAGGCCTCGTATTTCCTGGCCATACTCTGCGTCTCTCTTTTGCGATTATTTGTCAGTCTTTATTAATTATGGCAGAATTTCATCTGTCTTACTTCCTACAATTGTACCTTATTTTTCTCTCAACTAGCTTGGTCTCGAGAAATTATAATCTCCAACAAAACTTGAACTGGACTTCGTTTTACACTTTTTTGTAACAACAACGATACAGAGTCCTTACAAACGTCATTTGCATCTGTTAAGCCTTTGTGAGTGCAACGTTTTATCATATATTTGTCCTCATTTACTACGCCCAAAGACAGTGTTGCCTGCAAATGACGGCTTAAGCTGCCAAGTTACTGTCAGTAACTCTATGGTGAAGATAATTTCGGTCATATTGTGGAGTTATGGTGTTAGCAAAGAGATCATGTAGCATCAGGGTAGCACAGAAGTACAGTGGGGTGTGTAGTCAGCTGAAATGCACAGTTGCAGTCGTGGCAACGCTGCCGGAGGAAATATGTAATTCTCCAGAGATTGCGTTGAATTCTATAACAATAGTATCTCTGTGTCTATTGAGATACGTGAACTAGTAAGGTAACTTATATTGGAGTTCTGAAAATCGTCATTAATTATATCAAGGACTATTAAGGTCCTGTGTATGATATGAAAACAGATGTGCAGCGTACATGCGGTGCAATAAGAATTACTGGACGAATCTTCCTCCACTGAACTGTAACTTCCGATTAGTAAGTGAAAAACATACCGCTAACTGTTTTGAAAGTACTAATAACTAAAAAAGCCACCTAGAGTTGTTTGATGCAGCACGTATCTCCTATGTTCCTATGACAGCTTTATGTGTGTTTCTTGATAGAATAGTTGATTGCCCTCATTGTTCCCAACATCTAAATTTCTATGACTTATTTTTTTCATTGGGGGATTTTAAAGGACATGGTGGACACAAACGATACCCATACACTCAATGAGATATACGAGTAATATACACACATCAAAAAAGTTTTGCATGACCTCAGCTCCGAGTGTTCCGGAACCTGTACAGAAAATTGGAATAGAGATCAAATAAGCATCATTTCCGCCCTTTTTGTTGTTCATGAAAACCAAATTGCATGTTGTACCACCATACAGCGAGAAGAGGTGGTGGTCCAGATTGCTGAGCACACCAGTACCTCTAACACCTAGAAGCACGTCCTCTTGCATTGATGCATGCCTGTATTCGTCGTGGCACACTATCCACAAATTCAGCAAGGCACTGTTGGTCACGATTGTCCCACTCCTTAACAGCGATTCGGCGTGGATCCCTGAGTGGTTGATGGGTCACGTCGTCTATAAAAAGCCCTTTTCAATCTATCTCAGGCATGTTCGATAGGGTTCATGTCTGGAGAACATGCTGGCCAGTCTAGTCGAGCGACGTCGTTATCCTGAAGGAAGCCATTCACCAGATGTGCACGATGTCGTCCATTAAGACGGATGCCTCGAGAATAAGCTACCAATATGGTTGCGCTATCGGCTGGAGGATGGCATTCACGCATCGTACAGCCGTTACGGCGCCTTCCATGACTACCAGCGGCGTACGTCGCCCCACATAATGCCACTCCAAAGCATCAGGGAAGCTCCACCTGGTTGCACTCGCTGGACCCTGTGTCTAAGACGTTCAGTCTGACCAGGTTGCCTCCAAACACGTCTTCGGCGATTGTCTGGTTGAAGACATATGCGACACTCGTCGGTGAAGAGAACGTGATGCCAATCCTGGGCGGTCCATTTGGCATGTTGTTGGGCCCATCTGTACCGCGCGGAATGGTGTCGTGGTTGCAAAGATGGACCTCGCCTTGGACGTCGGGAGTGAAGTTGCGCATCTTGCAGTCTATTGCACACAGTTTGAGTCGTAACACGACATACTGTGGCTGCACGAAAAGCATTATTCGACATGGTGGCGTTGCTGTCAGGGTTCCTCCGAGCCATAATCCGTAGATAGCGGTCATCCACTGCAGTACTAGCCCTCCGGCAGCCCGAGTGAGGCATGTCATCGACTGTTCCTGCCTCTCTATATCTCCTCCATGTCCAAACAGTATCGCTTTTGTTCACTCCCAGACACGTGGACACTTCCCTTCATGAGAGCCCTTCATGGCACAAAGTAACAATGCGGACGCGATCGAACCGCGGTATTGACACTCTAGGCATGAACTACAGACAACACGAGCCGTGTACCTCCTTCCTGGTGGAAAGACTGGAACTGATCGGCTGTCGGACCGCCTCCGTCTAATAGGCGCTGCTCATGCATGGTTGTTTACATCTTTGGGTGGGTTTAGTGACATTTCTAAACAGTCAAAGGTACTGTGTCTGTGATACAATATCCACATTCAACGGCTATCTTCAGGAGTTCTGGGAACCGGGGTGATGCAAACGTTTTTTGATGTGTTTAGTATTCAGCTTGTGACATCAAGAATTACCGCAGACGACTTGACATTTGACAAGGTGTTCAGATGGTGTCAGGCTGCTGTTCATGCAGACGGATGTCATTTTTATCATTTGAAGTAAATAAAGGTAAGCTTAATTTAGTAGCATTGCATGTTTATGTCCAGCTCAGTTAAGAAGCTGTACAATTACCGGTACTATGTTGTCCATGTTTATTGGATGGCATATCTAAAGTTAATAGCACATTCTACTATGTTAATACACTGTCCATAGATGACATTGATTTTCTTCTTCTCCGTCGACTGGCGTATGGAAGAATCCATATTACATGGGCCAGTCAAATGAAAACGAGGCAAATGGGAAAAAATTAAGCAAACTGCATATTATTTCGAAAGTAATGGCCGTAACTTAATAGATTTATCCCACTGTGAGACAAGACGATCAGTGCCTTCATGGAAAAATGTTTGCGATCGCCTACGAAAACATAATTGTACCCAGGCGTGCATCTCTTCGTCCGCAACAAATTGTAGGCCACGACGTCTTTCTTCATGGATCGAAAAATATGGAAACAGCATGGGAGAGATCCTGGCTGTATGGAATATGTGTAAAGGCTTCCCAGCGAAACTTCTACAGCGTGCTTGGAACAACGTTGGCAACATGTGGCCGGTCATACTGCAAGAGAACGATGCCGTCCTCAACAGTGCTGGTCGTTTGCAGTTGATAGCGCGCTTCAGTTTTTGCAAAGTATCCGTTTACCACTGTGCGTTAATTGTAGCGATCTCTCCTCATGCGATTTCCATATTTTTTTGGTGGCCTGAAGAAAAACATTCGTGGCCGTGGATTTGCTTTGGACGAAGAGGTGAACGTCCAGGTACAATCGTAGTTCCGTAGGCAACTACAAACATTTTTTCATGAAGGCATCGATCATTTTGTCTCACAGTGGGACAAGTGTATTAACAGCTGTAGCGATTACTTTTGAATTAATAAACTTTTTGTGTACTTTTTTTCATATACCTCGTTTCGATGTGGCTGCCCCTTCTATTTCACGTACATGTCAACTATTCCTGCTGACGCTGCAACGTTACACTATGTTTCGTCACTTGCCGTGCGGTGTCTTTCTCATAATTCTGTGATCTGTGAAACATACTTGTGTCCGGTGCTGAAGACAATTCAGTATCGACGAACAGTCACAGGTTACACGGAACTGGCACCATTATAACACCAAAAAACGTACAGTATTCCTCGCCTGACTTTACTTCCGCGTATATCACAGACCAAACCATTTAAAATTGAACAATTCAGTTAATATCTTCGCTCTAAGTCGATCTCATTACGTCCACAATCCTACGGTTGCTTTGAAGCGAAATTTGTGCATCTTTACGGGTGATCAGCTTCACAACACAGTCCCCAACTATTATTAAGACATGACAATCGTTTAGAAAGTTTATATCACTGTCGTCTTTTTACGATTACTGCAACTTCCTCAGAATTCTGGGTTTATAAAATGAGGACTTTTTAGATATGATTATATTCCTGTCTCCTAGCTGCTCAGAGGCTGATACTACTTGCTTCTCTTAGTGTACATTTCAACAAGGATTCCGGAGGTAGGGACTGATGACCTTAGCAGTTAAGTCCCATAACATTTCACACACATTTGATTCCCGAGGCGAAATTTGTCCACCCCATGAGTCCCTGGTAGGTGCTCGCGTTTTTTTTTCCCTTTTCTTTTCCTCTTTGTTTGATATATTTTGTAAGTCTGAGACCCGAAATTACTTACACCCAACTACACAATATTTCGTATAACTAGCAGAACATGACAATAGTGAGGGGAAACATTTGTCATGGACGCAATAAAAACCCACAACATAACAAAATACAAATGAGTATAGAACACGCATTCAAGTTTTGTGTTACGTGGACTAGGTCATTAGTAAACTGTAATCAAGGCACGCCCGGTTATCCGTGCGGTCTAATGCTCGCTCTTTCCGGATTGGGAAGGAACATTCAGTAGCCAATATCACAGAAATTCGTCTTTGTTTTTGCAATTGGTTTAAACAGGTGTAACTGTGGTCATCTGATCTTCAAATATGACAGTTGCATCTGTTAAAAATAATGACGAACTTATGGAATCTTGGCTCTTGAAAGCTTTTTACCACGTGAAATACACATCGCTCCTTCTAATTCCTCAACATGAGAAAAAAATTCAATAAATGAATACGTGACAACAATGGCAACAATAGTTAGGATATTGCACGTCGGATGTCAGTCTTAGTGTTGTTTACCGACGCGATAAAAGTACCAGTTTAAGACGTTATTGTTTGTGCAGGTCATTGAGATTATACCTCTGGATTTTCTCATTATGAGAGTATTGAAGGGCAATCTGTTTTATTCGTAAAACACGATTCAAAAGCCAACATCGCAAAAATATTTTATTGTTCAAGACAACCGGTTTCAACAGTTTTAGCTGTCATCTTCAGGTCTTTTTTTTGTAGTAAAACATGTTAATTTTACGCTGACCTCATCCACTCGACATCTTTTGCGTGAGGTAAGCGTAAAATGAAGACGCTTTATTACAAAAAAAACTTTAAGACCTGAAGATGACGGCTAAAACTGTTGAAACCGATTGTCTCGAATAATAAAATATTTTGTGTGATCTTGGCTTCTGAATCGTTTTAAACAATTGAGATTATATGTGAATAATGACGAATGACTGTGTCGGTAGAGGAAGCATGCCTGCCATAAAGGCTTTCAGATATGGGTCAGATCTCCTCTGGAATAGCGTTTATTTGTAAGTGATTGTGAATCTTTGTGTTCCTAATGAATGATGGAGCCGTTAATATGATGCGTAATACTTTATTCTGAAGAACCTGAAGTTTGCTGACACGCGTAGATGACCCGTGTCACCACATGCGGCAGGTGTACGACGTGACTGGTCATATTATCGACTTGTAAAGTGGGAAAGTTTTTCCTGTTGCTATTCCGTTAAAGAATGTATACAGGGTGGTCCATTGATCGTGACCAGGCCAAATATCTCACGAAATAAGCGTCAAACGAAAAACCTACAAACAGCGAAATTTGTCTAGCTTGAAGGGGGAAACCAGATGGCTCTATGGTTGGCCAGCTAGATGGCGCTGCCATGGGTCAAACGGATATCAACTGCTTTTTTTTTTTTAATAGGCACCCTCATTTTATTACATATTCGTGTAGTACGTAAAGGAATATGAATGTTTTAGTTGGACCACTTTTTTCGCTTTGTGATAGATGGCGCTGTAATAGTCACAAACGTATAAGTACAAGTCCGCGGACGGTATTTACTTGAAGCGATTTCATTAATTCACTGTAGCTCCATTCATTGACATATGGTCACGACACACTACAGATACGCAGAAAAACTCATAAAGTTTTGTTCGGCTGAAGCCGCACTTCAGGTTTCTGCTGCCAGAGCGCTCGAGAGCGCAGTGAGACAAAATGGCGACAGGAGCCGAGAAAGCGTATGTCGTGCTTGAAATGCACTCACATCAGTCAGTCATAACAGTGCAACGACACTTCAGGACGAAGTTCAACAAAGATCCACCAACTGCTAACTCCATTCGGCGATGGTATGCGCAGTTTAAAGCTTCTGGATGCCTCTGTAAGGGGAAATCAACGGGTCGGCCTGCAGTGAGCGAAGAAACGGTTGAACGCGTGCTGGCAAGTTTCACGCGTAGCCCGCGGAAGTCGACGAATAAAGCAAGCAGGGAGCTAAACCTACCACAGCCGACGGTTTGGAAAATCTTACGGAAAAGGTTAAAGCAGAATGCCAGTTCGGCATTTCTTACAGGAGATTGGAAAACCGATGGATCGGTCGTGGTGGAGATCATGATCAGCAATTCATGTCATGGCCTCCACGCTCTCCCGACTTAACCCCATGCAATTTCTTTCTGTGGGGTTATGTGAAAGATTCAGTGTTTAAACCTCCTCTACCAAGAAACGTGCCAGAAATGCGAGCTCGCATCAGCGATGCTTTCGAACTCATTGATGGAGACATTCTGCGCCGTGTGTGGGAGGAACTTGATTATCGGCTTGATGTCTGCCGAATCACTAAAGGGGCACATATCGAACATTTGTGAATGCCTAAAAAAACTTTTTGAGTTTTTGTATGTGTGTACAAAGCATTGTGAAAATATCTCACATAATAAAGTTATTGTAGAGCTGTGAAATCGCTTCAATCATTTGTAATAACCCTGTATATATATATATATATATATATATATATATATATATATATATATATGTGTGTGTGTGTGTGTGAAGTCTAGGGACCGATGACCTAAGCAGTTTTGTCCCTTAGGAATTAACACACATTTGAACAAAGAATGTAAGGCAGCTAACACGATGTGTGCTTTGTTCGCAACGTCCGTTATACGTTTCTTAAAAGCAAGACGTTTATCGAGGTGTGAACTCCCAGGTATTTGGCGGAGTCCGTCCAAGGAATAGCTTCGCTGAACAATAGGAGTGGGGTATGTACAAGTCTCTTCTTTCTCTTGTCTACAACGTAGTTTGACTTTTGCCACATTTATTTTGACCCAGAACGTCTTAAGCCGTTTTTCACACTGTAGTAGAGCCCGCTGGAGTTTTTTTTTATGAAAGTTCGGTAACTTGTTGTCAGTGTACTGCATTATCATCAGCAAAGGAATTTACACTACTGGCCATTAAAATTGCTACACCACAAATATGACGTGCTACAGACGCGAAATTTAACCGACAGGAAGAAGATGCTCTGATATACAAATGATTAGCTTTTCAGAGCATTCACACAAGGTTGGCACCGGTGGCGACACCTTTTACAAAGGTCGGATTGTAGCCTTCGCTACTGCGGTTCATCGTATCACAAAATTGCTGCTCGCGTTGGTCGAGGTCCAATGACTGTTAGGAGAATATGGAATCGGTGGGTTCTGGAGGGTAATACGGAACTCCGTGCTGGATCCCAAAGGCCTCGTATCACTAGCAGTCGAGATGACAGGCATCTTATCCGCATGGCTGTAACCGATCGTGCAGCCACGTCTCGATCTCTAAGTCAACAGATGGGGACGTTTGCAAGACAACAACCATCTGAACGAACAGTTCGACGACGATTGCAGCAGCATGGACTATCAGCTCGGAGACCGTGGCTGCGGTTACCCTTGACGCCGCATCACAAACAGGAGCGCCTGCGATGGTGTACTCAACGACGAACCTGGGTGCACGAATGGCAAAACGTCATTTTTTCGGATGAATCCAGGTTCTATTTACAGCATCATGACGGTCGCATCCGTGTTTGGTGTCATCGCGGTGAACTCACGTTGGAAGCGTGTATTCGTTATTGCCATACTAGCGTATCACCCGGCGTGATGGTATGGGGTCTCATTGGTTACGCGTCTCGGTCACCTCTTGTTCGCATTGACGGCACTTTGAACAGTGGACGTTACATTTCAGATGTGTTACGACCCGTGGCGCCACCCTTCATTCGATCCCTGCGAAACCCTACATTTTAGCATGATAATCCACGACCGCATGTTGCAGGTCCTGTACGGGCCTTTCTGGATACAGAAAATGTTCGACTGCTGCCTAGCCAGCACATTCTCCAGATCTCTCACCAATTGAAAAAGTCTCGTCAATGGTGGTCGAGCAACTGGCTCGTCACAGTACACCAGTCACTACTCTTGATGAGCTGTGGTATCGTGTTGAAGCTGCATGGGCAGCTGTACCTGTACACTCCATCCAAGCTCTGTTTCACTCAATGCCCGGCGTATCAAGGCCGTTATTACGGCTAGAGGTGGCTGTTCTGGGTACTGATTTCTCAGGATCTATGCACCCAAATTGCGTGAAAATGTAATCACATGTCAGTTCTAGTATAATATATTTGTCCAGTGAATATCCGTTTATCATCAGCATTTCTTCTTAGTGTAGCAATTTTAATGGCCAGTAGTGTATGTGGCAGAGATGCAAGTTTGGCATATGTTAAACAGTGTCGGCCTCCAAAGGGAAATTTGTGATAGGTGACGGCGTGTTGCGAGGCTCTGTGAGCTGGGATTGACTGCGGTGTGGTGTGCCGGCAGGACCTGCCCATCGAGCTGCGGCGCCTGGAGGAGGATGGCAGCGGCAGCGGCAGCGGGGGCGGAGGCGGGAACGGCCTGCAGCCGGAGGTGGCGCCCCAGCGGCGGCAGACGCTGGCCTGCGCGCGCCGCCCCCACCTCGCGGCCTCCGGAGCCCTCGCCCACCTGCCGCCGCCCCCGCAGCTCAACTACAAGTCCAAGAGCCTCAGCGACATCCTCACCGTAAGTACCGTACCGGCACCAAGCGGTTCCCTCCGTCCTCGGCTCTCGACGCCACAGTGAGTCACAGACGCAGAGCTCTGTTCCGAGGAGAGTCACACTTGCTTTCTATCATCATCGTTTTCCAACTCCAGTTTCCAGGTGTGGTGTACAAGCGCTCGCCACCTCCTGTCTTCACACATCTTCTGTTCCGGGACGGCTTCCCATTTGTGTCCTTTCTTCTCCACTTCTGATCTTACAGTCGCTATCCAGCGTTTTCTTGGTCTTCCCCGTGGTCTCCTTCCGACGAGGCTGAAGTTGAAATACCTTTTGGCAGGTCATTGGCTGTTCATTCTCATTATGTGCCCATACGACTAAATCCTGAGTTTCTTTATGACACTGGTAACAGGGACCTATTTCTGTATGGCTCCCAAAACATAATTTATGGCACCTCCACTTTTAGCACCCACAGATGCCTGGACTTTAAATAATAATATCGATAAAAAGTATAGTTGTGGACGATTTATCCATTGAACTGGTGATGAGGGCCATGATGGCCTTAAAAAACGAAAAACTCAAAGAGATCATTGAAAAAATACAGAATTTATCCAGAGACCCACTGAGCATTTGTTGAATCTAGAAAAAGCCTTTGATAAAATTGTGGAGCGTAATGAAGAGAAAAGGTTACTCACTGCATTTAATAAACACCTTAAGAAGCCTACACAAAACACAACAATCACATTAAACATAAATGGAGAGGTGGCAGAACGTTTACTCAATAAGAGTGGGTCACACAAGGGTGTAGATATCGCTCAGGCTTTTTAATATACTGGGTGTCCCTCCTAAGAGTCGTCTGGCGTATTTCCTCCTATGTTTCGGCAGATATTTGGAATTTTATTTTTGCAGGGTGTAACTGGAGTCACCCGAACAAATAACGTTTATCACGTCTTTCACGCAACGCTCAGTGCGTGCAGTAGAAGGTAACGCAGATCATTTTTCCTTCCAGTATCGTCTAGTGAATATCTCTGTTACTCTGACACTCAGTTGGCTTGTTAATAACAAATTTCATAACAATAAATGTACGGTGATTACGTGGTTAATATTCCCAGTTAGTTAAAGAAATGCCTCAAAGTTGTACATATGTGAATCCAACACATAATTCTAATTACTTTTTTTGTCCCATGTATAGTTTTCGTCTGGATGAGGAATTATCCAAGAATATTATCCCGGAAGAAAATATGAAAAGTATGTTAAGTTGCTAATTTTTATATCCACAAAGTTGTCAGTTATTCGTCTGACAAAAGTAGACAAACCAGAACGTTTTATCAAGTCTCCTACATGTCTTTTCGTTCAGATTAAGTTTTCATCAATATGCACAGCTAAGAATTTGTAGCTTTCTACGTTGTTTATTACTTCTTGTTGAAGTAGGAGGCTAATAGGAGGTTAGAAATCTTTGGCACTCGAAATCTGGATTCGCTACGTTTTTCTATAAAGTTCCTTTCACAAAAATAATGTTTACTATTTTATCTCTTGATGCTTCTTTGTGTGGTATTAGGGGAAGGTAGGGCATACTGACCAAGATGGTGAAAGTGGCCTTTGGATATTTTTTGCCTTGAACAGTGATGCTGCCTGCCTTGAAGTGATCAGACTATATTCCTGGTACCTCACCTGTACTTAGATTTGTACTTTTTTACTACATCAATGTTAAAACAATGTCTTTCGCCTACAAATTTAGTTCCCTGTGGTTTCTTTCTGTCAGACAGTATCATCTGTGAAGTACTAATGCCGGTATGATGCTGCATAAGGAAAAGTGGCCACTCTACTCGTCTAAAAAAGAGGCTAAGGTGTTTACTCCATTAAGAGTTAGTTACCTCCATATTTCATGCATGATACTACAGAACCCTTTTGTACGCAAACCTGTCATTCGGAATTCTCTTCCTTTGTCACAATTTTAAACTAATTAATTTATACTATTTAAAACCGTTTCTGTTCTGTTAAACTCGGCCTAAGACAAAAATCCGATTGAAAACAGGTTTCTGCAGCTCCTTGGTATTATTTCAGACACTAGGGTAACAAGATGCCTTGAAAATATGTCCAGAAATCAGAACAAGAAATACTGGAAGCTCTTGTAATGGCACTGACGGCATTACTCTCATAGGTAGGGAAAATGGCCGTTATGCATATAGCTCATACACTTTTTTTTTCTTTGCTAATATTTGGTGTGACGCTTTATAATAAGCAGATTAAAAGAGTGTAACAGGAAAGGTCAATAAGCATAGTCTGGTGAAAATTCAGTTTTCCTCAGAGCGGCAACTTTACACCACCTTCCGCTACGTATAGAATGGAGAACAGAAAAAAGAAAAAAATATCCATTTCAAGGCCCCCTTATTTAAAGCTTATTTGTCAAATTCCTTCTTATCTATCTACGGATCTGACAAAAGAGCCCGTAGACCATTCAACAAATTTATCAGACAAACTCACTTTTGAGCTAGTGGGAATGGCTACAAATGCCGATAATGCATTTGTGACACGGACTCTGGCACAGTCTTAAAAGAAAAAGAAGAACAAGAAGCTGGTCCAGGGAAAGATTTACAATGAAATACTACCAAAGCAAAGGTTACA
Source organism: Schistocerca americana (assembly GCF_021461395.2). Lineage (NCBI taxonomy): Eukaryota > Metazoa > Arthropoda > Insecta > Orthoptera > Acrididae > Schistocerca > Schistocerca americana. The sequence goes on along the minus strand of NC_060125.1, from coordinate 549,632,388 downwards.
CTCAGAACTTGACGATTACATCATCTTTCTCCGAATGAACAGTGAAACTCTGAATAAGTTGTCAGAAGTTATTTCGCACCTCATTTTGAAAAATAAGACAAATATGTATAAATTCAGTCTGCTCTGCCTGGTCCTCTAACGACAGTTCGTTAAAATACCACAATGTGAGAACACAAAGCCTATATTGTCCATGGAAGAACGGGGAAATTAGATTTTTTTTATTTTATTGCCCTCCCGCTTGTATGTTATGTGGATTGATCTTCTTCTTAACCTGTTCTTGCCTGATATACAGGGTGAGTCTCTTAACATTACCACTGTAAACATATCCCAAACCACAACAAGCATTGAATAACCAATTTCGCAGACCGAAAGTGAGGAGAGGGGCTGGTGGAATTGGTTAATACAAACCATTGAGAAATGCACAGAAGTATTATTTTCGACACATACTTACGTTGTTTTAAATGGAAACCTGTTATTTTTTGCACAACTGAAAATAGAAAAAATACTTAATCAATGCCGTTTCCTGCATTGTAAAATGTTAATTACATCCAGAGTAATTTGTAGCGTAAAGTTGACGCTTGAGTAGCTCCTCAGCAGTTCAACCGTCTGTATAGGAGAGAACCGAATTAATTAGGGATACAAAAATAACAGTCATGTAACATAGGTACAGAAGAGACATGAACAGCATGTTACGCCCACATGCTAACATTTTTATAGTCTTTTTCTCTGAAGAATGCTATACGGCACTGATTTATTAGAAGAAAATGTACAGCAACATGAGACTGTAGTTGAACTTATAAAATCGTTTTTTGTTTTCAATTACAGAATGTAAAAGAGAGTGTCCTGACATTTCAGGCCAATAAATGTTCAAAATGGTGCTCATCATTTGCTGCACACACTTGCAATCTACCGCGTAATGAACGTCTTACACGACTCAGAACATCTGGTGTAATGTTGCCACAGGTTGCCTCAATATGATGCTTCATATAATCTGGGGTTGTAGGCACATCATGGTACACGTTCTTCTTTAACGTACCCCACAGAAAGAAGTCTAAAGGTGTAAGATCAGGAGAACGGGCTGACCAGTTTATCTTCGGCCACGTCCTATGAAACTGCCGTCGAACATTCTGTCAAGGGTGAGTCTAGTGTTCATTGCAGAATGTGCAGGAGCAACATCATGTTGATACCACATAGTCTACGAATTTCCAGCGGGACATTTTCTAGCAATTTTGGCAGATCATTTTGTAGAAACTCGATGTATTTTTCAGCTGTTTTGGCGCCTTCAATGAAGTGAGGACCAATGAGATGGTCGCCAATTACTCCACACCACACATTTACATTCCACGGTAGCTGTCGCTCTACCTGTCGAAGCCAGCGAGGACTGTCCACGGACCAGTAATACATGTTTCGTAATTCGCTGCACCGTGATTTGTGAAATCTGCTTCATCAGTAAACAGAATTGCAACGCATTCTCTGTTAACGCTCATTGACAGAAATTCACTCGATTATTAAAATCATATCCATGTAACTGCAGATGCAGCGACACATGGTACGGGCGAAATTTGTGACGATGAAGTATACGTATTACACTACTTTGACTCAATGCACTGCCTCTAGCGATGTCACGTGAACACACGTGTGGGTTCACGGCAACAGCAGCTAACACACCAACTGCACCTGTTTCTCCTGTGGTGAGTTTATTACGGACCCGTTTGCGTGTTACGACCATACCTGTTGCATACAGTTGTTTGTAGATGTTTTCAAATGTGCGGCATGTTGGATGATCTCTGTTCGGGTACCTTTCTGCATACAATCTGTAGGCTGCAGCTGCATTTTGTCTACACTCGCCATAGATGAGTATCATTCTGGCTTTTCAGAGTTAGAATAAACCATTTTCACCGTTGTTACAACACTGTACACACTGTTGTACTTGCTACCTTCTCACGTTCCTACTATACGTATTTCAGTTCTTACTTGTGTACAGTACACTATCAAAGACGTCCGGTACCACAGTGTACTATAGTTATTGTGGGTACAAGGACTAATTCAGGAAGCACTACATGCAGACACTGAGACAGCCAAACTCGTAGACATCGTAGTCTTCGTAAACATACACATACAGATCTTGTTTGTTACAACAAGAAAATAGTTCAAATGGCTCTGAGCACTATGGGACTTAACATCTGAGGTCATCAGAGCCCTAGAACTAAGAACTAATTAAACCTAACTAACCTAAGGACATCACACACATACATGCCCGAGGCAGGATTCGAACCTGCGACTATAGCGGTCGCGCGGTTACAGACTGAAGCGCCTAGAACCGCTCGGCCGGCTTGTTACAACACGCGACTGAACGTCTGACGTTTGAAACATCAACTTTTAATTACAAATTACTCCATATGTACTTAACATTTTACAATGTAACAAACGGCATTGATTAAGTATTTGTATCTATTTTCGGTTGTGTTACAAATAAGAACAGATCTCCAAATAAAAATACGTAAGTATATGTTGAAAATCATACTTCCGAGCATTTCTCAGTGGTTTGTATTAACCAGTTCCACCAGCCCCTCTCCTCACTTTCGCTCTGTGGAATTGGTTATTCAGTGTTTGTTGTGGTTTGGGAGGTGTTTCCATTGGTAATGTTAGGTGACTCACCCTGTGTAGCTGGGAAAGACGCAACACCTCTATCATTTAGGTAATTTCGTATTTATCCTTTCTAGTAGTTTCCATAGTTTTTCACGTTCATGATACAGTGTGACAAATTGTAGTAAAACTCTATAAACATAAGCTTGCCGCGGTAGTCGAGTGGTTCTAGGCGCTTCAGTCTGGAACCACGGGGTTGCCACAGTAGCAGGTTCGAATACTGCCTCGGGCATGGATGTGTGTGATGTCCTTAGGTTAGTTAGGTTTAAGTAGTTCTAAGTTTAGGAGACTGATTACCTCAGCTGTTAAGTCCCGTAGTGCTTAGAGCCATTCGAACCATTTGATCTCTAATCATAACAAAACTCTAGCTCAACATCATCACAAACAACGACAGCCACCTTGTCGGATTTTACATCAATCAACATATGTGTCAAACACGTCTAAAACGGTACCTCTTTGACAAACGCATCAATCGGCACCATACATGGTTAAATTGCTACACCACGAAGATGACGTGCTACAGACGTGAATTTTAACCGACCAGAAGAAGATGTTGTGATATGCAAATGACAAGCTTTTCAGAGCATTCACACAAGGTTGGCGCCGGTGGCGACACCTACAACGTGCTGCCACGAGGAAAGTTTCCAACCGATTTCACATACACAAACAGCAGCTGACCGGCGTTACCTAGTGGAACGTTTTTGTGATGCCTCATGTAAGGAGGAGAAATGCGTAACATCAGGTTTCCGACTTTGATAAAGGCCGGATTGTAGCCTATTGCGGTTGCGATTTATCGTATCGCCACGTTGCTGCTCGCTTTGGTCGAGATCCAATGACTGTTAGGAGAATATGGAATCGGTGGGTTCAGGAAGGTAATACGGAACGCCGTGCTGGATCCCAAAGGCCTCGTATCACTAGCAGTCGAGATGACAGCCATCTTACCCGCATGGCTGTAACCGATCGTGCAGCCACGTCTCGATCCCTGAGTCAACAGATGCGGACATTTGCAAGACACAACCATCTGAACGGAGAGTTCGACGACGTTTGCAGCAGCATGGGCTATCAGCTCGGAGACCGTGGCTGCGGTTACTCTTGACGCTGCATCACAGACAAGAGCGCCTGCGATGGTGTACTCAACGACGATCCTGGGTGCACGAATGGCAAAACGTCATTTTTTCGGATGAATCCAGGTTCTGTTTACAGCATCATGATGGTCGCATCCGTGTTTGGCGACATCGCGGTAAACGCACATTGGAATCGTGTATTCGTTATCGCCATACTGGCATACCACCCGGTGTGATGGTATGGGCTGCCATTGGTTACACGTCTCGGTCACCTCTTGTTCGCATTGATGGCACTTTGAACAGTGGACGTTACATTTCAGATGTGTTACGACCCGTGGCTCTACATTCGATCCTTGCGAAACCCTACATTTCAAAAAAAAGTGGCTCTGAGCACTATGCGACTTAACTTCTGAGGTCATCAGTCGCCTAGACCTTAGAACTTATTAAACCTAACTAACCTAAGGACATCACACACATCCATGCCCGGGGCAGTATTCGAACCTGCGACCATAGCGGTCGCTCGGTTCCAGACTGTAGCGCATAGAACCGCACGGCCACTCCAGCCGGCCCCACATTTCAGCTGGATAATGCACGACCGTATGTTGCAGGTCCTGTACGGGCCTTTCTGGATACAGAAAATGTTCGACTGCTGCCCTGGCCAGCACATTCTCCAGATCACTCACCAATTGAAAACGTCTGGTCAATGGTGGCCGACAACTGGCTCGACACAATACGCCAATCATACTCTTGATGAACTGTGGTATCGTGTTGAAGCTGCATGGGCAGCTGTGCCTGTAGACGCCATCCAAGCGGCGTTTTACTCAATGCCCAGGCGTATCAAGGCCGTTATTACGGCCAGAGGTGGTTGTTCTGGGTACTGATTTCTCAGGATCTATGCACTCAAAGTGCGTGGAAATGTAATCAGATGTCAGTTCTAGTATAATATATTTGTCCAATGAATACCCGTTTATCAACAGCATTTCTTCTTGGTGTAGCAATTTTAATGGCCACTAGTGTATATAGTAAGTATACTCAAGGTTGACAAGCTGTTTGATCATGTGTGGGGATCGTTGGAAGTGGCATTCTAGCACGTGGAGCTCCTTCCACCTCGGCTCGTCTCACAATACGCTGTAAGCAGAGAGTTGCGTTTCGGCAGGTGGGGCAGCGCGGCATCGTCAGGTCGCGGTCGAGCGTGCCCAGCCTGGCGGCGGGCGACTGCGCGCTGTCGCTGTCGCTGCCCGCGGGCGGCGGGCGGGCCTCGTCGCCCGAGTGCGCCAGCAGCGGCAGCCCGCGGCTCGGCTCCTGCTCGTCGCTGGGGCCGCCCTCGTCGGCCGCCGCCTCCACGTCCGCCTCCGGCTCCGCCCCCGCCTCCGCCTCCGGCGCCGCCTCCGCGGGCACGGCGTCCGCGCTGTCCGCGGCGACGACCACCGCCGCCTCGTCGGGCTCCAACCCGGGTTCGGGTTGCGGCGGGTCGGGGTCCGGGTCGGGTGGCGGGTCGTCCAGCCTCAGCCTGGCCAAGCCGCGTCTCGTCAAGCAGAAGCAGTCGCTGTGCGACGACGAGGCGCGCGAGGAGGCCGAGGAGGGCGAGGACCCCAGCGACCTGCGCGACCTCGTCAAGGCGCTGCCCGAGTTCAAGGTGGGCCACCAGCTGTACCTGCTACCTGCCGCCTGTCTGTGCCCACCTCATACACTGACACCTGCCTATATTTGTAATCAAAACTATTCTAGCACACCTACGCAATGTGGAGGAGGACCCGCCAATATAGAACAAGGTGGGGAGCATTGTGCTGTCAGTAGGCAAGCAGCAACAGCACAATGGGTCAGTCAGTGACTTCGAATGTGGACCACTCACTGTGCAACCTAACTAACAAATCCATCAGGGGCATTTCAACCCTTCTAAAGCCGTGCAAGTCGGCTATTGGTGGTGGGCACGCACAGGAACAACAGCTAAATGAAGATCAGGGAGACTTTGCGTACTGATGGACAGGTATCCTTGAGCATTGCAGAGGGTGATTGTAAAAAATCGGGTAAAATCGGCAGAAAGAATCACTCGTGAGTTCCAAAGTGCAACCAGCAGTCAATCTAACACCATGGCTGTGCAGAAGAACTAAGAAGAGTGCAGTAAAATGATCAAGCAGCTCGTCATATGAGGCGCATCTTTCTGCATTTTATGCCAAATAACACATAAGGTGATGTAAACACTGACGCTCCTGGACAGTAATATTTTGAATGATGTGTCATGCTCTACCTAGTCGTAATCCAATGGATGTGTTTGGATTTGGTGAATGCCTGTACGATGTTACCTGCCATTTCATGTGGAGTACAGACGTGGTGTTACGGTAAGATGGTGTTTTTGATGACTGGTGTGTTTTCCATACTGGGTTTACTAAAAAACTAAATAAAGAAGGGCACAATCACATTTTATATCATTCTCTTCTGTGTACAGCAGCCGAAAAGCTTGGAAATGATCACTATATCAACAATTCAGCCTGTAATAAAGTATACCTGAGAGGCAATGGTTTGCGGAAATTAACGTTCCTGATATTGATTGGCCTGCCCATAGTCTTGACCTGAACCAATGGAACACCTTTGGAATGAATCAGAAAGTCAACCTCTCAAATCCACAACTCCCATGGACTTACTTTTTACTTCTGAAATGTTATCGGTCAATCAGATGGGTCACATCCTGCAAATGGTGCATTATTTCTGCAAGCCGGCTTGTTAGCATCTTTAGGCAGTGCTGATGCCTAATTTGTCTTGCTAGTCTCTCGGTCCTTGTAAGGAACTCCCGTGTTTTGTTTTCACGCAGTAAAAGTGCAGTTCCAATTTTCCTGTAACTCCTGTGGTCTTCGATTTTTCTCTGGTCACCTTTTACGTACATAACTTTTGGTCTAGGGGTGACTTCTTTTCCTTGTGTTTCTGCCTACACATATTGTTCATTCCTGCAGCAGGTCTGGCCATATGGTAGTTGGCCTATGGTGGGCCTGGGGTCCCAGATCTGCAACCGTTGGGCTGGCCTTCTGCCACGACTTTTTCCAGAACAGGATCGTTGTCCTGAAGCGAAATGTCGTTTTTACCAAAAGGCTCGCCATCTATCAGGAACCTATTCCGATGCTGAGGGACGCCCGTCAGCTGAAGGCGATTGTCGGTGCTGAAATCCCTTGAAAGAGCGTTAGACCTCCATTCTTCACCCTCAGGAGCCGACTCACATGACTCTTGGTGACGTTTCCAAAGAGTGCAAGACACTCAAGAATAGGCCTGACAAACACGTAGGGGCGGCGTCGATGTCGGCTTGAACTGGGGCCTGATTCGTCACGTGCTGGGAGCCCTCTTTTAGACTTCTCAATCTCACTGTGGAGCTCGGGTCTGCAGTACCCATAGGCGCCTCTGCTGACGTGGTGGAGGTGGATGTGCGCTGCCAGGATACGAGTCGCGGTCCTAAGTCTCCGTGCCGCCACCGCAGGGTTCGAAACGTCGCTCATGCAGAGGAGCCACATCTAGATGGTGTGATCTAAACTGTTCGGCTGGCGTTCCGTGACTGGATCTTCCCACAGATTACCGTTATGATTTGAGCACGCTCAAGGATGGATCCCATTTTCCTTAGTTGGAAACCACTGTCTTTATTTGTCAGCTCATTACGCACCTAGATGTCCACAGACGCACTTCTCTGGAGGCTGGCCTTTCCGTGCGGCGCCCTCTTTATTGATGGCTGTCTCCCACGTCTTCTGGTGGACACAGAAAAATACAATCCCAGACTACGTTGGCCTGTTTCATCGGCCTGTTTCGGTTATAATTTGTGGCATGTCCATTGGAGAGGCAGTGGTCCGCCACAGCTGACTTGTTTATTTCTTATCTGTGTGATGCTTGTAGTCCGCGCATCTTTCCTGTATCGTCCGAATAGGCTGCCTTAGGCACATTTTCCAGCATTGATACTGAATGCTGCCGATTCATGGTTTCTGAATCCTTGTTCGTCTTTAAGAGACCCCAATCTGTGTTTCGTCCTGAGTGGCGGGCGAAATACACATTTTACGTCATGCTTTCAGAGCTTTCCTTCAGTTTTCGCACGTGTGTTACCGACATGCGGAATAAACACTATCGAAACAGGTTTCTCTTCTTTCTCCAAAAGTTTGGCCTAGGTTCCATCGGTTTTATGGCCCGCTTGCTCCGACGTTGGTAGTAAACACTTTTCCAAAAAACCGTCTGTAGGTGCTGTAATTCTTCGGCTAAATACTCACTGTCGGAGATTTCGCGAGATCTGTGCACTGCTGTGCTGAGGACGCCTTGTTGTTGTGATTAGGTGTGACAGCTGGAAGCGAGCAAGTGTATAAATCCGTGTGAAACTTCATGGCAGATTAAAACTATGAGCCGGACCGAAACTATAACTCGCGACCTTTGCTTTTGCGGACGAGTGCTCTACCTACAGAGCTACCCAAGCGCGACCTTCGAGCCGTCCTCACCGCCCGTGATAGGCAAAGTTCCCTCATTCGAGTCCCTGTCCTGCACATATTTTAATCATCCAGGAAGTTTCATATCAGTTCACGCTCCACTGCAGAGTGAACATTTCATTCTAATAAATCTGTATGCTTTGGTTTACGATAAATGCTGTGTCCTAGTGTGCCACCTGCAGTCCTCTTGGCCAGGAACTGTGGTTGTTAGTTCACTTAGATTTCCATTATGAAACTGATGTTTTGGCGCAGCTAGGTCAGATGTTGCAGAAAGTCTTACAAATGCTGAAGCCCATCCACGCACAGGAAAAAGCAAGAGCGTTTTCACTGTAACCAGATCCTGACGTACCCACAAGAACTTGAGGGTTTTCGGACTGCTGAGTCAAGGACTTCTTCAAATGCGTGCGTTAACATGTGGGCTCACTATGTACCTTGTGTTCCATTTTCGTCTTGTTTACTCGTTTTCGTACACTCCCATTGTAAATCTTGTTTTATATCGAACCAATCCTAAGTTAATACTGTGTTACGTTGTACCAGGCTACGGCATAAAATAATGTATACTACGAATTCTCGAAACAAACTGTAATACAACATTTTCTTTGTTGAGATGCGTGTATGGACACATTCAGAAAGCCGATAAATTAAAAATAAATACATAAATAAACATGTTCGCTGCCACTGGTGACAGCTTTAAGCCCATCACCACACCGTCGGTTCTGTTCAGAAGGAAGTTGACGTGAAAACGATTTCAAAGAGTTTCGTCACGATGGCCCGACTTCCTCTCCAATAAAAAAGAAAGAACAAAGTTTGAAGTCCAGTCGCCGTCGAGGTAAATAGAGACGGTTTCTCTCATACGGAGTTAAGAGACACTCTCAGAGGTCACTTTCCCTTGAGTTCCAGAGAAATGTTGAAACGCTTCTCTCGCCCGTCCTGCGAGATTCGGTGCGTTGTGCAGAAGCTACGATTTCCTGTCTGCGGGAATTTCCCGCAACGTGCTGCGTAAAACGCGTGTGAGACCGCAGTCCCCACTCGCACAATGCAAACATGCCAGACCGTATTCCGAGGGTGCGGGCAACGCAGGGCCGCTGCGGGCACCACCTGCAAGAAACGTTTGCGTGCTTCGGGAAGAGTCCGTCCTGCATGTCGCAGCGATTGCTTGGTTGGACTAGTGGGGAAAGTCCAACTGGCAAGGAAAACTCCCCATAGCACCCCCTCATCTCCCCCCCCCTCCCCCCCGCTGAGATGCCACGCGGGGTAGCTGCGCAGTCTTTGGGCGCCTTGCCACGGTTCGCGCGGCTGCCCCCCGTCGGAGGTTCGGATCCTCCCTCGGGCATGGGTGTGCGTGTTGTCCTTATCGTAAGTTAATTTAAGTTGGATTAAGTAGTGTGTAAGTCTAGGGACCGACGACCTCAGCAGTTTGGTCTCATAGGAACTTACCACCACCACCCTCAGATTTAGCCATAAAATGGCGCAGTGAATAGCCCGTAAAAAAACTGAACACAGATCAACCACGAAAACAGGAAGAAGGTGTACTGAACTGTGAAAAAAGAAGCAGCATAAAAACATTGAACGGTCCAAGCTGAAGATGTACAACGTGGAGCATACTGGGAAGACCACTGTGCCGTGGTTGCCTGGTCACGGTGTTGGACTGTAAAGCGCTAGATCCGTGTTCAGATCTTCTTCATTACACTTTTTTCACAAAATTATGAATTATCCATTTGGTCATTGACATGTCTGCTCTCCTTCTGTTGTCATGGCAATTATCATATTATAAATTGGTTGTAGAACATGATTCATGTGACACGAATATTTTACCGTCGCAGGTAAACGTGATGAATAGTGAGAGCAGGCGAGATGCCGCACAGACCTCTCACAGAGCAACAGCAAATAAATAGGTGTGAACTATGGGAGATTTCTAATAAAAATAAAAGGTGTGATGGTCCACAACTACGTACCCTCCGACTCAGAGTTGAAATATTAAAAGTTTTGGCTGGTTTCGTTGTCTAAGGGCTGGGATACGTAGTTGCCACACTACAAGTCAAATACTGCTGAGTCTACAGTATACAATATGAATACACACATGAATGCGGCTTTTCGCGGATGATGCTGTAGTATACAGAGAAGTTGCAGCATTAGCAAATTGTAGCGAAATGCAGGAAGATCTGTAGCGGATAGGCACTTGGTGCAGGGAATGGCAACTGACCCTTAACATAGACAAATGTAATGTATTGCGAATACATAGAAAGAAGGATCCTTTATTGTATGATTATATGATAGCGGAACAAACACTGGTAGCAGTTACTTCTGTAACATATCTGGGAGTGTGCGTGCGGAACGATTTGAAGTGGAATGATCATATAAAATTAATTGTTGGTAAGGCGGGTACCAGGTTGAGATTCATTGGGAGAGTCCTTAGAAAATGTAGTCCATCAACAAAGGAGGTGGCTTACAAAACGCTCGTTCGACCTATACTTGAGTATTGCTCATCAGTGTGGGATCCGTACCAGATCGGGTTGACGGAGGAGATAGAGAAGATCCAAAGAAGAGCGGTGCATTTCGTCACAGGGTTATTTGGTAAGTGTGATAGCGTTACGGAGATGTTTAATAAACTCAAGTGGCAGACTCTGCAAGAGAGGCGCTCTGCATCGCGGTGTAGCTTGCTGTCCAGGTTTCGAGAGGGTGCGTTTCTGGATGAGGTATCGAATATATTGATTCCCCCTACTTATACCTCCCGAGGAGATCACGAATGTAAAATTAGAGAGATTCGAGCGCGCACGGAGGGTTTCCGGCAGTCGTTCTTCCCGCGAACCGTACGCGACTGGAACAGAAAAGGGAGGTAATGACAGTGGCACGTAAAGCGCTTCCGCCACACACCGTTTGGTGGCTTGTGGAGAATAAATGTAGATGTATATGTAGATGTAGAATCGAATGGTCGAAGTTTCTTATCACTCGGCAATTGTGAATTAATATACAAATTTATAACTGAAAGACTGCAATTAAATAAAATCTGCAGGTACTATTTTAACGACTTTAAATGATGAATATGACAGCAGAAGTTCTTTTGAGAATGCGGTATATTTCTGCAAAACACTTATTGGTGTCGATAGTCCAGCAATTAAATAAAATATAAGTTGAGTAACAGGGAAACAATAGATTCATACTGCACGTAACTAGTTATGAACGACAACATAGCTCGTGACATATTCACTTCTAAACGCACACTACGTCTTCACTGTAGAAGTGACGGAAATCTCACAAGTTCACAAGTCGGCACTCCGAAGTACCGGGTGATCAAAAAGTCAGTATAAACTTTAAAACTGAATAAATCACGGAATAATGTATATAGAGAGGTACAAATTGACATACATGCTTGGAATGACATGGGGCTTTATTAGAACCAAAAAAATACAAAAGTTCAAAAAATGTCCGACAGATGGCGCTTCATTTGATCAGAATAGCAATAATTAGCATAACAAAGTAACAAAAAGCAAAGATGATGTTCTTTACAGGAAATGCTCAATATGTCCACCATCATTCCTCAACAAAAGCTGTAGTCGAGGAATAATGTGAACAGCACTGTAAAGCATGTCTGGAGCTATGGTGAGGCATTGGCGTCGGATGTTGCCTTTCAGCATCCCTAGAGATGTCGGTCGATCACGATACACTTGAGACTTCAGGTAACCCCAAAGCCTGGGGAACTGGGAGGCCAAGCATGACGAAAGTGGCGACTGAGCACACAATCATTACCAAACGACGCGCGCAAGAGATATTTCACGCTTCTAGCAATATTGGGTGGAGCGCCATCCTGCATAAACATCGTACGTTCCAGCAGATGTTGATCAGCCAGGCTGGGGATGATGCGATTCTGTAACATATCGGTGCACCTCTCACCCGTCACGGTAGCAGTTACAAAACCAGAATCACGCATTTCCTCGAAGAAAAAAGGCCCGATAACGGTAAATGTGGTAAATCCAACCCACAACGTGACTCTCTCGTCATGCAATGGAGTTTCCACGACAGTTCTAGGATTTTCGGTAGCCCAAATTCTGCCGTTGTGGGCGTTGACAGACCCTCGGAGCGTGAAATGAGCTTCGTCGGTCCACAACACGTTACTCAACCAATCGTCATCTTCCGCCATCTTTTGAAACGCCCACACCGCAAATGCCCTCCGCTTCACTAAATCGCCAGGTAACAGTTCATTATGCCGATGGATTTTGTACGGATACCATCGCAGGGTACGCCTCAGTGCCAACCAAACAGTAGTGTATGGAATGCCGGTGCGACAAGCGACTGCACGAGCGCTGACTTCCCCGTGCATAGACGAACCCGCTACAGTCTCCATTTCTTCCTGAACTGCCTCAGCAGCATTACGCCTTGTGCTCGGTCAGCCACTACGGGGTCTATCGTCTAACCAACCCGTGGCTTCGAACTTCGAAATCATTCTCGCCACAGCTGCATTTGGCAACGGACCTTTACCCGTTCGAATCCCCTTCCTATGGCGATAGGATCGTAACGCTGAACTAGCACATTCCCCACTCCGATAATATAGCTTCACCAAAAGCGCCTTTTCAGGTAACATCAACATGCTGCGACTGCTGGCGCATCTGATTTTCTCTCTCATTACAGCTCCTTTTATACTGACGTTTTGCTGTCCAGCGCCATCTGTCGGACATTTTGTGAACTCTGTTTTTTTTTTGTTATAATAAAACCCCATATCATTCCAAGCATGTGTGTCACTTTGTACCTCTCTATCTACATTATTCCGTGGTTTATTAAGTTTTCAAATTTATACTGACTTTTTGATCACCCAGTATTTCTATCTGTCTGCTCCACTCTCCACATAGTTCCTGCGACCGACCATCGCTGCTCCAGGTCCAGCACTCCTCGTGTCCTGTGTCGTCCTCCCCTGTTCTCTCTCGAAACGATGCTCTCCTCCCACTTTCATCCAATCTCCCCATTCACGAGTGCTGTGATTGGTTAGAGTGCTCCTGCCATATCTTCAAGCCAACGCACATTCACAAACATAATGAAACACATTTGAAATATTGGATTTACATTTAAATAACTTGAAATTAAACAAATATTCCTACGGCTGCACCATAAACACGCTCTAACACACATTATTAAACACATAAACAAATTAAACAAACATATATTAAAGGAATAGCAACAAAACGTAGGCCAGTCACCTAATGTCTGTGTGCTTTCTAAAACGCTGTAAACATTTAACCAATTTCTTCATGAATAGTATATATCAGATATAAACAAAGACATAGATGAATAAATATATTTATAAGCATGCTGCTACCATTTTTTCATGTAACTGTGGAGTACTTATGGCAGGGCCGGCCAGAAATTCTGCACGCGTGCGGTGCTCCTGCACGTGTGCAACTTCCGGGTCACAGCGTTCACGCCGCAGCCGTCAGCGTTCATGTAGTGCATGTTTCTACCCACAGATGTCGCTTTATCCACTTGCTGGGATACTCTGTACCGGCGCATTATAGTGCTCTTTCCACAGCTTGCAAGCCAACCATGGGAAGGTATTTCGCGTATTAAACATTTAAAATACTGTCACAGTCTACTCATTGAGACATTTACTTTTATGTTAATAGTTTAACCCAGTAAGACATGTAATACAGTTAACAACCGTGGGTTTTTATTAATGCAGCTTGACTGACGGCACGTAAATACGCGTAATGTTTTTGAGCTGGTATTTAAGAAAGAGAGCACTTAGCAACTTCTAACGAACCTTATTCACGATTTCAAATAACATTAAACCAATGCAAGGTTTTCTATAACTAATTCTCGGTGCTCTCAGTTACACCCACATAATTTCTGTCTCACTGACCTCTGAACAGAATGATAACCGCAGACCTCTCGATGATCACCTGTTATTTCAATACCATTATTGGTATATCTTTCATCAGTTCCGTCTGAAATCTGCATAATAACCGACAGTTAGATGAATGTTATGTTTAATCGACTTCAGCTGAGCGTAGCCCTTCACACATTAAAAAAAAAACCTAAATGTAAGTATACATTGAAACAATCGGTTTAATGACCAATTTTCCTCTTGGTTGTACCACATAAACAGGGAAGTGGAGCCGTCTCCGTTCATTTAGGACACATGTTTAATAACAGATGTCGCTGTCGCTCCCTGTCGCACACGTGCGCAGCACTTCCGCACGTCTGCGCACTGTGCAGCGTTTGGCCGGCCCTGACTTATGGCCTGATGCGATCGATAGTAATCGGCAACTTTGAGCTCCAATAACTCATGTATTATTCAAGTTACGTGCCTGTAATTTATACCAATTTAGGTTTACACTAATAGCTTTCCAGATACTAAACTTTAAAGTAGTAAAGATATTGAAAATCTGATTACACCATCAGAATCTCGTGCAAATAATGGTAACGTACATTATTCTTCTTGAGGTATAATGATTCATCTGGCTGCTATTAATTTCTATACGAACTGTGAAATGTCTGCTGTCTCTCACGGCGTAACTCTTCCATCTACACAGCGTCTCCAAGGAATTACCAACCACGTGGTCCGGCCGTTGTGCGGCATCACGCGCTTGCTAACGAGCAGCGCCTTGCCGAGCGGTCCGAGCGGTGGCCGCCAACTCTGAACTTAAAACACTTACAGGGCGCCACAGCTCGCCCGCTACCCCAGAACTATGTTACAACAAATTCAAGAATCAAAACTTCCAAAACGGAACGCAAAAGTCGTAACGTGTGGTACTTATGTGGAATAAATAGGAGGTACGAACGTCTGGAGGGCCCTTCCTTACTCCTCGCTGTTGCAAACGGATGTTACACCACGACACAGACATAAATTTGAATACAGCGAACAGATACGACAGTGACTGGGCGGACAGACCATAATTATGTGAAAAATAAAATATGGGGCACGAGGGAGATTTGAACACGGATATTCCACTTCGCACTACTGCCGTGCGTATTAACTGGATGTTGCACATCTTGAGCTTAGTCTGGTCACTAGTTCTATTTTGCTTCTTTCCTCGCTGTTCATTGCATTTTCTTCTTGTTTTTCTGCTTGATCTGTGTTCAGTTTTTGACGGGATATACATGGGGCCATCTTACCACCAAATCTGCGGGTGGGGGCGGTGGACGCGGTCCAATGGGGAGTTTCCCTTGTGAGCAGCAGCGATTAGGTGATAGCTGCAGTGTTTGTTTCGCGCGCATGAGCAGCGTCTGAGAATATAATTATTCCGATCTAATTGTTTATTGAAACATTTACCAGACTTATCGGCTGACCGACTCTCTGTCCCAGAGAATGAGCAGCTTACCGAGGTGGTACCAAAACAGAATATTTTGTGGAACATGGCTGACGCCGAGTGGAGAAATTAAATGCAAAAGGAGTTCATTTGGACAGAAATCAGAAGAAAAATGAATGAAACCTCTAAGGAGAATGAAACCTGTAAGAAGAATTGTCTTTGACTACGTCCAGTGTAACATATTTGCAAATATGTTTGTACCCAGCCTTTAACCTCAGTTCTAATGAGTTGGATGTTATTGTTACAGTGACCAATACTGTGAACGACGATTAAAGTTCGGCCCGCTACTCACAGTGAATCCCTCAGCTTTGGCGTAACCGCCTACACCTACCAAGGGTATCATGTTGTCCATGGTCAGCTCGTTATTTTCTGATACGTCTGCATTGTAACGCAGTGGGAACTGGCATTCCTCCGCATCGTCGAGCAAATATTTTGCTACTAAAATGTTATACGCTCGTGCTTCTTCACGATGTAAGAACATTGGTGTGCCTGCTTTGCCCTTCCTGAGTACTCTTCCAATAATATAGAGTCTTCCTCCACTTGCCTAACTCCCGTACACTGTCGGAGGGCCAAAATTAACAGGTTTTTAGATCGATCACTGCGCTGCATGTTTTGCCTTTGCTGCCTCCGCTATCATTGTCGCCCCGCACTGCACCGCGTCTACAATAGGAAAATGTTCATCCCTATAATAGTAAAATATTCCTCGCAGCGTGCTGCAAACTCGTGTCACGCCAATGAACCATACAGTACTGCTGTCGTCTAAGGAAAACATAGCACCCACCGACGTCCAACAAACTGAAAAAATAAATTCGCACCTGTCCGATACTTCTTGTCGCTTTGACCCCCGTATAAAGTGTAAAGGGAAAAGTTTTTGTCGCTTACTACATTTCAGATGTTGTTTTGCTAAAAATTCAGCTTCATACGTGAAATTTTAAGTTATTACTTCACTGTTACCGACTCTAGTGAACAGAAGGTCTGCACAGGTTGTCGACATGTACTAGTGAAAGTAACTACACAGTTATAGTTTAGGATACAAGAAGAGATAAATATTAAGCAGCGGGAAAAAGCAACTTTTCTTACATCGTAAATATTTTTCTACTTCAATAGCAGAAAATTTTCATGTCAGAAGATAGTTCTCGTATCACTCGTTTAATTCTCAGCACAACTACAGTATTAAAACCACTTTAAATAAGAGTCGCCAGTTCCCCTTTGATCCGCGACACGGGAATACATTGTCACTACTACAGCACCAGTAATAAATATCCTGTAGAAATCTAATTACTTTCGTGGAGGTTCCGAGGTCCGACAAATCGAATGCTAAACGACATTCTCAACTCATTATACCCCAACCCCATCTGGCTCATGGCTTTTTTACTGGCCTTTATCCCACATCTTCTCGGGGTCGGCACGTTAAATGGATTTGGCAATGTAAGTGCTCGAGGGTTGTCTCATGCCCTTCCTGTCGCCATCTCCCCCTCCCCCACCCACACCAGCTCTTACTCAACCCTCCCGCAGAGTAAGCAGCGGTTGCGCGAGGTGTGTCAAGCTTCCCTGTCCCTTTGGGTACCCCATAACCGCTGAAGAGCTGGTCGCTCCAAGCAACAGGTGCGATACAATGCACAGGGAATGAAATTTCATGTCAACAAAATCGTTTCACGTAGATGAAGCAAAGCTACATCCGCTTCTTAGCTATTTTCTCAATAAAACTTTTAGTTATCGCTAAAAATATAAAAACTACTACTTTGGGATTCGCGCGTGTTCTCCGTTATGCAGTCTTTCACATTCGACTTTGAGTAAACTATTCGGCAAGAAAATATTATTTTTCCGCATCTTGTAGCAACATATTGTAGCTTGATAATGAACTTTTTTTCTTTTCATTATTGTCCATAGCTAGTGTGATACTTAAAATACAAAACCGCATATATTTTGAAAACTCTGGAGTGAAAATTGTAGTCGCTGGCCAGTTTAACTGTGGTGGGTTTTAGAACATAGGTTGCTGCGCATAAAATATAGTTAACATAACGAAATTGTTTTTAACGGTGGAAGGAAAGTCGTATTTCTTTTCATTCTCGAGATAATACGTAAGATGTGTTTGAGAACGTGAGATCGTGGCTATTCAAATGGTTCAAATGGCTCTGAGCACTATGGGACTTAACATCTATGGTCATCAGTCCCCTAGAACTTAGAACTACTTAAACCTAACTAACCGGGCGTGGGAAGCGAGAACGCTACCGCACGACCACGAGATGCGGGCTCGTGGCTACTGCAGCCTGCTACGTCGAGTGCGGAGTTGCCTCGTATTTCTGTTCTTCGTACGCCGCCGACACAAATCGAGGCTGGCAATGAAAGAAAAACATGTTCGCTAATTTCTGCAGAACCTGTTCAGTTTACAACTGCCCTGTTAGCTGAGCGCGTTGCAAATTGTTGACATGTGCTGTTAGTTGTTCTGAATGACGCGCGAGTGATGTATCTGCGCTCAGTCAAAATGTAATAGGGTTGCTGAACTATACTTGGTACAAGTACAGCAAACAGAACAAACGTACATTCTTTTAACATAAGTCTACGGGAAAAACAATCGAAATGAACAATAGGAAAGCCGGTCGGAGTGGCCGAGCGGTTCTAGGCGCTTCCGTCTGGATCCACGCGGCCGCTACGGTCGCAGGTTCGAATCCTGCCTCGGGTATGGATGTGTTTGATGTCCTTAGTTAGGTTTAAGTAGTTCTAAGTTCTAGGGAACTGATGACCTCCACTGTTAAGTCGCATAATGCTCAGAGCCATTTTTTGAACAATAGGAAAATAAAACTTGTTATACGGTCGAACAATACAGCTGTGATTGTAGGAGTCAACAGTACTTTCGCTTTTGATATATTCTACGGGAAAACGTAGGAAATGAAAATATAAATAAAATGTCTAATAACTGGAACAAACGTCTAATACAATTGCTATTAATACATTCTTCTAAAGAGGAACGTACGAAATTAAAACTGTTGTGATTTTCAGTTTCTCCCGGTGTATTTACAGTCCATGGGTGTGCTGCCGGTTCATAGCGTCCAGCGGGTACAATATTTCGGAGATCAGACATGTCACCTTCGTCAGGCGCGCTGACCAACTGTCGTGGACTGTTCGATCAAAAAACTGTTGTTTTACGATCTATTGACTAAAGTTGGAGTTCAGATCACAGTTGTAGGTTTCTTCACACCTGCCTCGTTTTCTCTCTCAAGAGCGCACACCATTCTACGATGATTTCCCTCTCAACCTGAAATATCCTATTCTTTTACATTTTTTAAAAGGAAGCTAAATCTTTCCGTTTTTCTTCTCGACAGAGCTGAACTACGTTATTTGTCAACACTTCTCCATTACAGCTTACTCTTAGGTCACGTATATTTGCATTTCAGCAGACGATAAGAATACGAAGAAGTAGTAACGCATTATGATTATAACGTGACTGTACAATGGCGAGGCACGTGCATCAGTCGTGTATTGTGGAGTTCTGTCTTTGGCCATGTAAAATGAACAAGTTGTAGTTAACGTGATTTCTAGCAAATCTAAACCAAACCCGACAGAATACATAGAAAGATACGTAGAAAGAAGGATCCTTTATTGTATGATTATATGATAGCGGAACAAACACTGGTAGCAGTTACTTCTGTAAAATATCTGGGAGTATGCGTACGGAACGATTTGAAGTGGAATGATAATATGGAATTAATTGTTGGTAAGGTTGAGATTCATTGGGAGAGTCCTTAGAAAATGTAGTCTATCAACAAAGGAGGTGGCTTACAAAATACTCGTTCGACCTATACTTGAGTATTGCTCATCAGTGTGGGATCGGTACCAGATCGGTCTGACGGAGGAGATCCAAAGAGCGGCGCGTTTCATCACAGGGTTATTTGGTAAGCGCGATAGCGTTACGGAGATGTTTAGCAAACTCAAGTGGCAGACTCTGCAAGAGAGGCGCTCTGCATCGCGGTGTAGCTTGCTCGCCAGGTTTCGAGAGGGTGCGTTTCTGAATGAGGTATCGAATATATTGCTTCCCCCTACTTATACCTCCCGAGGAGATCACGAATGTAAAATTAGAGAGATTCTAGCTCGCACGGAGGCTTTCCGGCAGTCGTTCTTCCCGCGAACCATACGAGGTGATGATGTTTGGTTTGTGGGGCGCTCAACTGCTTGGTTATCAGCGCCCGTACAAATTCCCAACCTTTGCTCAGCCCAATCTCGCCACTTTGCGGAATGATGATGAAATGATGAGTACAGCACAAACACCCAGTCATCTCGAGGCAAGGTAAAATCCCTGACCCCGTTGGGAATCGAACCCGGGACCCCGTGCTCGGGAAGCGAGAACGCGTCCGCGAGACCACGAGCTGCGGACGAGCGAACCATACGCGACTGGAACGGGAAAGGGAGGTAATGACAGTGGCACGTAAAGTGCCTCCGCCACACACCGCTGGGTGCCTTGCGGAGTATAAACGTAAACGTAGAAAGGTTTAATGATGTAGTGAGTAAACAAGCAAACACAGAAAACACGGCGCGACGGGTGCTGCACTAGGCGCTGTAGGTACCCAAGTGGTTTTCATAGGAAACGCCCCGTTACTTACTTCTATGCTCTATGGAAAGACCGAGTCACCTTCTCCAGGCTGGACAGAATCCCCATCCACTGGACATCGGAAACCAGCCCTGGCGTCCAGGCGCGGCTGGGAGTGGTGCGTCACAGAGCGCCCTGCTGTGTCCCAGGTGTCGGCGGGCGGGGTGCGGCGCTGCGGGAACGTGTTCAAGCAGAGCTCGATGAACGAGGAGCTGATGATGTCGACGGAGCGGCTGCGCGAGAAGGAGCGCGTGCGGCAGAACATCCAGAAGCAGGCGTCGCTCAACGAGGAGCTCATCTACCGTCGCCACCGCACGCTCGACTCGCTGCGTGACACCTTCTTCTCCACGTCCACCGCCAAGCGCTTCCAGCTGCTCAAGAACGGGCTCACCAGCAAGATCAAGAGCTCCACCACCGGCATCGAGAAGGTGAGCGCTGCGAGCGCCAGCCGCCTTCTACTCCGTCTCTCTTTCTTTCTTTACTTCTTTAACCCACTGAGAGGACCACATGAAATTTCTTCAGTCGTCTTAAAGTTCAACCAAAACCAAAAGACTGCATCAGTCACTCTTTTTATTTCATCCCATGACACGTTTCGAAAATTTACACACAAAAATATTACGTTAATTTTTCTTTAGTTGGATCTAGCCAGTTCTTTGTAGTGGTTTCATTTTGCTACAAAAACGTATAACAAGCACTTTTTGCGTAATATGGCACTAATATTATAAATTTTAAAGGGTGACGGCGTTACTTATAACCTTTTCCAGTGCACAGAACCCTGCGGTGCGTCATAAATATTAATTCTTAACTTAATCTGTCTCACAGAACAGGAGCCAATAGTATAACAAACCAGAGATTATAACGGTGCAAAAATATAGTGACTTGCCTCAGATACCATTCATTACTAATTTATATTGTGGACCATAGATAAATATAACGATTATAAAATTGTTTCGTTCTTTACAAATTATTAAAATTATTAATTTTGCAAATACATGACATTAAAGACACAAATAAAGAAAATATAAAACTAGCTGACTTAGTATCAACATTACCTAATTCTTACTGCTTCTGTACAGTGTTACTGGAATTATCTTTTATGAAGGTCACTCCTGAAGTAGAAAGTGGAAAGGATTATGGTGCATCAAGTAGTGTATCTGCGAGGCTCGTTGTCACTGTCTGAGCTTTTGCATTTAGTGTGTTCTGTTCATGTTTTCTATTGCAAATTGAAACCTCCGGTTCTTCTCAAAGATTGAGTTTCTGGCCTTTGTTTATTTTGTGAAGCATAATTAGATTGTCCTCTATTTTACCAAAGGAATATGCTGTGTACTGAACGTGTGTAGGTAAGGCAGATTTATTAGCTGTGTTATATCTAAACTTATTAACGTTTTCTTTGAATCTGTTCAGAAGTTTCGTCCGGTATGACCGAAAAACTATATGAGGCATTGATTGCATTTTACCTTATATACACATGAGTTGCAGAATTTATCTTTACTGGCTTCTGTACTGTGCGGCAGTCTATTACCTACTTTATTTTTGGTGGAGAAAGCAACTCTTACATTCGTGTGATAACATACAGGACAATATAATAATACTTCACAAAATAAACAAAGGCCGCAAACTCAGTCTTTACGAAGAACTGGAAATTTTCGTTCATAACAGAAAACATGGACAGAACACACTAAATGAAAAGGCTAATACAGTGCCAGTGAGTCTCTTTAGGAGCTTCGTAGGTATAACAGATGATGCACTGTAGCTCTTTCCACATTCTGTTTTCTGACTGACCATTTTTATTTTATTTAATTTTTGCCTGTGGCTTTAATGCCATCTATTTGCAATAGTAATACTTTTAACGAGTTGTTGTAAGACTGAAATGGCTTTGTAACTGTTATAAGTACCTATGGTCCAGAATGTAATTAGTAATGAATTATCTCTGAGCAAAGACACCACATTTTTACATCGTTATAATCTTTCGCTTGTTTATGTTGCTAGTTCCTGTTCTGTGAGACAAATTAGTAAACAATTTATAGTTATGACGAACCGCAGGGTTCTGATCACTGTCACAGATTGCAAGTGACTCTGTCACCATTTGAAGTTTATAATCCTAGCGCCATGTTACGCTAACAAATGCCTATTACACGTTTTTGTAGCAACGTCTTTCTTTCCGCCTTTCTTCCTGTCCAGTAGGTTTTCATTCTTTCCGTACTTTGTTGTTTCTTGTTGCCATCCATATTGCGTCTATCTTTTTCTTGCATTTCGTTTGGAAGTCCCTGAAACTTTTTACTTTTGGTCTGAACTTCTTTCTCTTTCCTCTTTCTTTCTCCATTATTTCCATTTCCTTCAGGTCTGCTTTAACTTCTTTCATCCACATCAGTGATGTTTTTGAGTTTCTGTCAAAAAAGTTGAAATTCTTGTTATTCTTTTCTCATCTATCATTTTGGGTGTCCATACAATACAACTCGTCTTTAACTCACTGTGCCTAATATTAGTTCGGTTCTTTCATACACTTTTTTACTACTTCTTAATTTCCATTTCCCATTGTCATATTTTGTTTCAAAAATTATTCTGACTATTCTAGTTTCCTTCTTTTTCTATCATCTGATTGTTTGCCTGTATTTTAAGAAAGACATTGTGAAGCATGAAGGCATTGTGGTCTAATAAAAGTGTTGCAATGCCGGACTTTTGCATTTATGGATGAGGATTTCTTGCTATACAACTTTTTTGCTAACTGAAAAGCCACTTTCATTTTCCTTGCCCTTGCTAAGTTAGCATTCAGCATTGAGATGTATTATTTCAACTCGTTACAAAAAATTTTTAGCGTTTTTATTCCTCCACATCCAGTTTCTGTGCGTTTCGGAGTGACCTTCGGAAATGCCATACACTCTGTTTTCTCCTTAACTTTACGTATGGGTCTGGTTTTGAAGCTTTCTCTTGCCGAAGATTTCTCTGCATTGTTCCATCTTTTATACATTAAGCTAAGATGGCAAGATCGTTGGCGAAATACAAACAATCAATTCTGTCTTGCACCAGTTTTGATCTCAAGACCTCTGGAGGTTTCACCTAAAAATTTAATTTTGCGTTTTGTGTTTATTTCTGTGTCTTTTATGACTGCAACTCTTTTTAGATGCTGTCAATCAAATGATGTTGTCTTTAAGTTTACAAATGTTATATAAATACTTTTAGATCCCTTTCATCTATATCTGATTATAAATTTCATCCTTAAAATTTATTCCACACAGGTTCGATCTTTTTTAAACCCTCCTTAGTAATCTTCTAATTGCTGATCCAATTGGCTCTCCAGTCTTTTTTGTGATGATTTTGAAAGAATTGTGTAAGTCACCGGTACGAGACAAATTCCTCTAAAGTTGTTGGAGTCAGTTTTGTGGATTGGCTGAATTAATGTTAATGTAACTTCTGTTTCCCAGACATGTGAAAGGTTTCATGTAGCTTCTTGGCTGTCCCAGAAATTACAATTTTCCATTTTTTATCGGTTAGTGAAGCTTCCCTGGAGAACTTGTATTTATTTGATTCCCTTCTCAATATTGAGGCACCGTGGGACTCTGTTACATCTAATCAGACATCTTTACTGATATGACACAACAGCGTGCATGTTACAAGAAAGACAATCGTACGCTCATAGGATGTTTATATTTGGAGAAAATTTTGACAGTGTCGACTGGAATTCATTTGTTCAAAGTCTGAAGGAAACGGGTGAAATACAGGAAACAAAAAATTATCTAGAACTTGTACAGAAACCATTTGGCAGTTGTAAGAGCCGAAGGACACAGAACGGAAGCAGTGGTTAAGGATGGAGTAAGACAAGAGCTTTAGCCTATCACAGATTTTATTCCATCCTTAGATTGCGTGAGCTTTGAAGAAAACCAAGGAGAAATTTGGGAAGTTTAGGAAGAAGAAATTAAAATTTTGAGGTTTGCCCATGACATTACAATTCGGTCAGAGACGACAAAGGACCTTGAAGAGTACTTGAACGGAATCGACATTGTCTTCAAAACAGGTTAAAAGACAAACATCAAAACTATGGTAACCTAGCGTAGTCGAATTAATCGGGCGACACTGAGGACATTATAACAGAAAATGAGACAGTAGCAGTTGTAGGTCTGTTTTGCTATTTGAGTGGTAAAACAGCTGACTATGGCCGACGTAGAGAGCACATGAAATATTGACTGACAATAGCAAGAAAAGAATTTCTGAAAAAGAGAAATTTTCAGGTAATATATAAATGTCAGGATTACGAAGTCTTTCCTGGACGATAAGAGGAAAGAAGCTGTTGAAGTATGGTGCAATAGAAGGATGCTGAAGATTGCCATTTACCCACAGAGTGATGTTTTAAGCCACTTATTTTGTATGTTGTAACACTAACCAGACACCATTTATTGCACTTTCACATTTTATTTCTAGTCTTACAAACTGAAAGTAATGTAGGTGCCCAAAATGCGCACACACCTGTTGTTCTAATTCTACCGGCAGTACACATTTCTGTAAGTAATTGAGGTGTTTAGATCAAAAGAGGAACATGTCACTCAACAGTAGTTTCGAGACATATTGAAAAAAGTGTATAATCTTAAATAGTATTGTTCCCAAACCTGGTAGTTACTCAAACATGTTCATAAGCAAGAACACAATCTTATACCAAAATCTGTAATCATAGAATACAGGCAAGTAATAGAAAATGGTAATACGAAACGACTGACATATCGCCTTTTGGATTTAACAACACTTATTTTATCATAAGTATCATGCAATACAAAATACAGGGTTATTACAAATGATTGAAGCGAATTCACAGCTCTACAATAACTTTATTATTTGAGATATTTTCACAATGCTTTGCACACACATACAAAAACTCAAAAAGTTTTTTTAGGCATTCACAAATGTTCGATATGTGCCCCTTTAGCGATTCGGCAGACATCAAGCCGATAATCAAGTTCCTCCCACACTCGCCGCAGCATGTCCCCATCAATGAGTTCGAAAGCATCGTTGATGCGAGCTCGCAGTTCTGGCACGTTTCTTGGTAGAGGAGGT
Organism: Schistocerca americana; assembly: GCF_021461395.2. Taxonomy (NCBI): domain Eukaryota; kingdom Metazoa; phylum Arthropoda; class Insecta; order Orthoptera; family Acrididae; genus Schistocerca; species Schistocerca americana. The sequence continues at coordinate 549,607,307 of NC_060125.1, read as the reverse complement.
TTAAACACTGAATCTTTCACATAACACCACAGAAAGAAATCGCATGGGGTAAGTCGGGAGAGCGTGGAGGCCACGACATGAATTGTTGATCATGATCTCCACCACGACCGATCCATCGGTTTTCCAATCTCCTGTTTAAGAAATGCTTCTGCTTTAGCCTTTTCCGTAAGATTTTCCAAACCGTCGGCTGTGGTACGTTTAGCTCCCTGCATGCTTTATTCGTCGACTTCCGCGGCTACGCGTGAAACTTGCCCGCAAGCGTTCAACCGTTTCTTCGCTCACTGCAGGCCGACCCGTTGATTTCCCCTTACAGAGGCATCCAGAAGCTTTAAACTGCGCATCCCATCGCCGAATGGAGTTAGCAGTTGGTGGATCTTTGTTGAACTTCGTCCTGAAGTGTCGTTGCACTGTTATGACTGACTGATGTGAGTGCATTTCAAGCACGACATACGCTTTCTCGGCTCCTGTCGCCATTTTGTCTCACTACGCTCTCGAGCGCTCTGGCGGCAGAAACCTGAAGTGCAGCTTCAGCCGAACAAAACTTTATGAGTTTTTCTACGTATCTGTAGTGTGTCGTGACCATATGTCAATGAATGGAGCTACAGTGAATTTATGAAATCGCTTCAATCATTTGTAATAGCCCTGTGGTATATTTTCAAGCAAAATATTATTTGTCGTTTCAACATGTTATACACATTCCTATTATTTGTTTAAACATTCATAATTAAACAATACATATCAAAGTAGACAATATGTTGGAAGACAATATCATTATTAGTGCATTGGTTTGCAACATCAGAAAATTAATTCCTCGTTTGTTACTTATTGAACAACCCTGTTTACTTCTGACAGGCACATATGTTCATAAAATTATCACTCTTGAGCACTGTCACAAATCTCAGTTCAAGTTTCATTGCCTTCCTCTCCGTCAGTCACGGTATTAACGGCAAATTGCTTTGGAATATTATCAAAATACTCACGAAACTACAAAGGGATAACGTCAATCGTGCAAGAAACCACCTGTAATTTCTCATGTTTCAGAGGAATGACGTGCACTTGTACTCTTGGTGCACTATGAAAATGAAGGGCTATCACAGGCTTAACCAGCAGAAATGCATATTGCACCAGTCACTGCTACTGGGTGAAACGACGCATTTTGACTGAACACTCTACTCATTTTGACTGAACAGTGTACTCAAATATGTAGTAATGCATAACAGCCCAAAACAATCACATATTGGTATAATTTTTCCACACAACTTGCTTCTTCTATTCTACAGAGAATTCAAACAACGAACACTGTATGACAATTTACGTGTAGTCTGCGCCTGTTTCCTTTTTAGGAACAATGTTTGCTTTCCAGTTGATATACTCCAAACCGATGACCACATTTTGCTTAATCATATTTCTCTTCCACAATTCAGGGCGTCGTTTCTTCCTTCTAAATTCATGTAAGTCGTCTCCGGACTAAATAGTAAATCTCTGGGTTTATATCAGCACACTCAGAAAATATCGGTGAAAGCCCCCACAACATAATTCTGTCCCCCACTAGCATGTATCTATGGCGCGATACGTGCTCCGAGCCTGGATCACAGAGTATCTGCACACGACTATCGGCCTGGTATAACAAGAAACGTTATTCAGCCTACCAGGCAACAAGTTTTCATTTATCGACGGTCTGCCTCGGTGATACAGTGCCCACTACAATCTTAACTGACGATGCCGTTTGGCCAACATGAGAACACATAGGGATTGTCTGATGCGGAGCCCGATGTTTAACAAAGTGCGTTGGAAGGCGTGTTTCAAAACACTTGCGCCTGCACCAGCTATGTCCTTTGTCGTCGGATACTGCTTTACATAGCAGGCGAGTGCGACCTCCACGTCGTGACCGACCCAACACATTGCCGCCCACTCGCGGCTTCACAGTCTTTCAACCACTTTCCATTCCGGAGCATTGGGCCGTAACAATGGATTTCCCCTTCTGCGGCTCACATCGTCGCTAGAATGATTACCCATCCGTTGTTGCTCCGCTCATGCGATTTCTTTTATCGCCTAACGCGCTTGCATTGTATCTCGAAGTGGGCAGTGATCATAATGTTGTGGCCCATCACCGGTATGTCCCGTTGGGGAGGTCTAACAGACCGCTTCCCTCCTCCAATCACTGAAGAGCCTGCTTATCCAAGCCGCCCACGTGCAAAGGCGTTTTGGATAACGTGATCGCAGGCGGCGATGAATGCACAGCATTTTTCAATCTGCAGTCGCACCCCCAGAGGTCGTCTGTGCTATCATTTAGATCGTTTAGCAAGGAGCGTAATTACTTTTAATACTTGATCTTTACAACAGTGTGAATGAAAGAGTCGTATGACAATGTTGGCTGGCTGATCCGTAAGAGCAAGTTCAGCCGTCTATTCGGGAGGGTCGTCTTCCTCTGTGCACCACGGCATCTTTCATTTGCGGAGAATGAGAGTTGCATATCAGAGGTATCTGGTGACTATAGAAGTACCAGTGTAGTATGATATTATGTTTGTGTTGTACGTCGATTGGCGCAAAGGAATTACAGACATTGGCTCCAAGTGGGCACCGATTTAATAACAGGGAAACTTGAAAACTTGTGGCGAACCAAGATTCGAGCTCGGGTCTCCTGATGATATCCCCACTGAGCTATCCGGACACGGTGGTCATCGCAACTGCACTGACTACCCCAGCACGCCTCCTGTCAGACCCAAATTCTCAAGTTATCCACACACTATAAATGTAGTGCCCCTTTCCCACTATCCACATTCCTCGCGATATTTCGCTGATTCCCGTAAGATTTTGAGCCTGTTGCACATCCACAATGAGGAGTTCATTGGGCGTCATCGCCCTAAAGCTTTGTATCGTGCAGTCTTCAAGGGTGCACGAGTGGAAGTCGACCTCCTGCTCCGAAAGCCCATATCGACGATATTTCGTTGAACGGTTGGCACACTGACTTTGTTGATGGCCCAACATTGAAAGCTGCAACAGTTTGTGGAAGAGTTGCACTTCTGTCACGTTGAACGATTCTCTTCAGTCGTCGTTCGTCCAGTTGGAGGATCTTTTTCCGGCAGCAGCAATGTCGGAGATTTGATGTTTTACCGGGTTCCTGATATTCACGGTACACTCGTGAAATGATCGTACGGGAAAATTCCCACTTCATCGCTAGCTCTGAGATGCTGTATTCCATCGCTCGTGCGCTGACTATAACACCATGTTCAAATTCACTTAAATCTTGATAACATGTTCGATATGACAGACACCACATAGCGTATGACCTATGCGGGAGGTGTCAGTGTCGTGCTGGAAGGCGTCCTTCTACGAAATAAGCTTCCTCACCTCACTCAAGCCGCGCAAGGCGCTTCGAGATATTTGCCTAATTTGCATAAACTGCACAGTTCATTCGCTCCTGTCCTCTTCCGTCCCGATTTGTACTCGATATGTGACGTCTGTTCTATAGAACATATCTGAAAGAGCAGACACCATACACACACGACGGTTGGAGGAGGGTGCTCCTCTCGAACAGCAGAAAGTGGATCACTGGCTTAGAACCGCCATTCCACAGACGAGTTACCATCAACAGTGTCATCGCCCTCACTACGTGAGACACTGTGCAGAGGTATATAAATTAATCCAGGACGTTGAAATAGACACTGGTGATCAGGAACTTTACACCTCCCCTTGCAGGCCAAATACTGGCTGAGAAAACTGCTTCCTCATACAGGATTCGAACTGGCTACCACCGTACGTTGCGATTTCGACTACGGTGGTGGGTATTATAACAGTCAGAGAAAGACGTAGGAGTAGATGTATTAGTTTTGAACACTATTTATCCTGTAACGATATAAACCTCAGCAGCGAACAACATGCTATAGCTACTTTTCTTCATTGTAATCTGCAAGTACAGCCAGGGAAACATATTTAACGTGTCCGCTGGCATGTTAATGGCAGGGATTTGCAGATGCGGATGGCACCAACTGTGATGCTAAAGGGTTGAAGATAATGAAACTGTCTGAAACATTTTTCTTTTCTCAAACATCCGCATCGGAAAAACGAGTTAACGGTAATACAACACGTTGGTTCTCCTTGATCTATTCAGTCTTTCTTTTTTGCCTTCTTAAAGTCTCAAGTTAGTTCCGCTCTATATATTCTGTTCCTCCGGGAAGTATCAGCGTCTTCTGGAATTTTAATTACGAAAGCTTCGGCACCAGACCTGCATTCCGACCAACTGCGGAGGACAAGCCCTTGCTGGTTCCTAACGTGAAATATCAGAGGGCAGTCTGTGTTCTCACATACCTAATCTAGATTGATGCAAATATCAGGCCCGATATTCTGGAGTTAGCTGTCGTGTGTACGTGAGATGTGCTTGTCGTGTGCGTAAATGGTGTGTATGTATGTGTGTGTCTCTTTTACTGATGAATGCTGTGGCCGAAAGCTTTATGTGCCTTAATTGTGGCTGTCTGCAACTTGACGTGTCTTCTTTATGGTAAGTATCTGCCACTTCCCGTGTCTTGCTCACGGTAAGCAGCAATCTGTCTTTTTCCTACATTGTTGGGCTCTCAGGTGACTTATGTATACTGAGTTACATGCGTTTCCACGAAACTAATTTCGTCATCTAAAGGCCAATAAAGTTACCGAAGGAAGTGACACATTTTAGAAAATTTGACGATGATCTTGAAAGTTGCTATACATGTTATAATTTACCCTGAATGCATATCAGATTATGACTCTGGTATTACTGCCCAAAAATATTGCTTTCTGTATAAAATTTGACTTATGAATTAACAACAACGCAATCTGACTGCTGTTCATGAATATGAGGTATGAAGCAAACTTTCATAGCGGAACGGTCATATCATAAATTAACCGTTGTGTCCACACTCAAAAAAATACACTTTGTTCTATAACGAGGTTACCAGTGAATCTGCTGTCGTACAGTCACGGTTGGCAACACTCAACTGTGGGTATACACCAGTGATCTCTATGTTAGTATGGAGATCACTGGTATACACGAAATCGTTGCAACGAGGCATTCTAATTGTTGCTAGCAACTGTTGTTACTCTTGCGTAATTCTATGAACTGTTTATTATTGTATAAACTTTGCTACTGTGAACCACAACTCTGGATTCTCATGGATGGTAAACTGGAACTCTCTAAATCTGAATACAGCAGATTAAGCTACGTAGCGAAAGAAGAGTATGATAGAAAGTTATTGCCTGCTGGTGGTACAGAAGAGGATGACACTACAGATTTCAGCGACGAAGATTCTACAGACCAATGGGTGCCGACTAAGGAAGATGCTCCTGCTTCAGATATTGAAGGTGCTATTGGTGCTTGTAGTGATACTGAAGTTAAAAGAGAGACAAGTGATAGTAGTGGCGGACAGATCTGACGAAAACAGTGAAGCGATTGCGTCTTCTGCAAGTATTCTACGTGGTAAAGATGGAACTAAATGGCATAAGGAAACTTTTGGCACAAGAAAATTGCTGAAAGATTACATTTCGCGGGAAAGGGGTGGGTCAACACGTACAACAAAACTTCTTTCTATAAAACACACCTTCAAGAATATAGTTACAGTAGAAATGTGTGACATAACAATAAGTCAAACTAACAGGAAGGCAAATCAAGTATACACAAACTGTAACATGAGTTCAAAAGGAGCAGCGAAAGTGTAGAAGCCACTGACAACTGAAGATTTTGCTGCATATTTTGTTATGCTGATTACAGCTGGAGTAAGATTCTCTAACAATGAACACGCAAAAGAAATGTGGAAAAGAAATGCATTCCCACTGTATCGTGCAAGCTTATCCCTTAGCAGATTAACAAATTTGTAAGGTTTGACTGGTGAACACTATGGTGAGCGTTTGAAAAGTGGCAAAGCTGATGCAATATCTGACATATTTCAAATGCTACATTCAAATCTTCTTAAAAGCTATGTGCCTTCTTATTGACTCACTGTCGGTAATAAGCTTTCTCCTTACAAAGCAAAGACAAGATTTATTCAATACATGCCCTGAAAGCCAGCAAATGTGGCTTGAAGGTTTGGTGGGTTTGTGATTCGCGAATTTCTTATCCAATAACTGGCCAAATGTATAGAGGTAAATCTGCTTCCGGAAGAGAAGCTAATCAAGGGGAGATGGTAGTAAAAGATTTACCTTACTATTCCAAAGGTACTGGCAGAAATATAGTCACCGACAATTGTTTCACAACTTTACCTCTAACAAGGCTTTTGATGACTTGGGAATTGTCTATAGTTGGCACTGTAAAAGGAAACAAGCCCTATATACCACCAGAAATGCAACCCTCCTCTTCACGCCAAGAACTGTCATCTGTACTTGGATTCAATGAATATAACGTTTCTCTGAGTTCACATTTTCCAAAAAAAGACGAAGCAGTTCTAATGTCATCCACAATGCATTATGATGCATACACTTCTGGGCCTCTTTCAAAATCCAGATGTTATACATTATCATAACAGCACAAAAGATGGCGTTGATAATATGGACAAGTTGTGTTCTCATTACAGTGTAAAAATGAGGACACAGAGATGGCCGCTAGCATTTTTTACAGCATTCTGGATATTGCATGCTTAGCGGCATACATTATTTACACACAAAACTACCCTAAAACAAAAAATGTGACTCAGACGCAGACTGTTTCTACTGGAGCTGGGAAAACATTTGAAAATGCATTCCATTATCTCTAGGTCATCAAATCCTAATTTCTTGAGAAAATCTTCCGTTAAATCGGATACCGAGTGCATGACACGAGGACCACTAAGTGGAGGCCCAGCCAAAACGAAACGCTTCTGGACGGCTGAAAATCGTTGGTGACTGTATGGTGGGAAAATTTCAATCAAACAAAAGGAAGAGAAAAACAAGAAAAAGTTGCAAGGAATGTAAAAAACCAATATGTGATGAAAACTGCATTATAACAACAGTAGTGGACTTTGTGAAAAAATAATAATTCCAAGTTTATCTTTCCAGTATAACGAGCAGCAAAATTTGGTAGCTATATAATACACCGTCACTTATACTAAAAAACTGACATATACTGCACATACGAGGGCAGTTCAATAAGTAATGCAACACTTTTTTTTCTGAGACAGGGGTTGTTTTATTCAGCATTGAAATACACCAGGTTATTCCCCAATCTTTTAGCTACACAACACTATTTTTCAACGTAATCTCCTTTCAATGCTACGGCCTTACGCCACCTTTAAATGAGGGCCTGTATGCTTGCACGGTACCATTCCACTGGTCGATGTCGGGGCCAACGTCGTACTGCATCAATAACTTCTTCATCATCCGCGTAGTGCCTCCCACGGATTGCGTCCTTCATTGGGCCAAACATATGGAAATCCGACGGTGCGAGATCGGGGCTGTAGGGTGCATGAGGAAGAACAGTCCACTGAAGTTTTGTGAGCTCCTCTCGGGTGCGAAGACTTGTGTGAGGTCTTGCGTTGTCATGAAGAAGGAGAAGTTCGTTCAGATTTTTGTGCCTACGAACACGCTGAAGTCGTTTCTTCAATTTCTCAAGGGTAGCACAATACACTTCAGAGTTGATCGTTTGACCATGGGGAAGGACATCGAACAGAATAACCCCTTCAGCGTCCCAGAACACTGTAACCATGAATTTACCGGCTGAAGGTATGGCTTTAAACTTTTTCTTGGTAGGGGAGTGGGTGTGGCGCCACTCCATTGACTGCCGTTTTGTTTCAGGTTCGAAGTGATGAACCCATGTTTCATCGCCTGTAACAATCTTTGACAAGAAATTGTCACCCTCAGCCACATGACGAGCAAGCAATTCCGCACAGATGGTTCTCCTTTGCTCTTTATGGTGTTCGGTTAGACAACGAGGGACCCAGCGGGAACAAACCTTTGAATATTCCAAATGGTGAACAATTGTGACAGCACTACCAACAGAGATGTCAAGTTGAGCACTGAGTTGTTTGATGGTGATCCGTCGATCATCTCGAACGAGTGTGTTCGCACGCTCCGCCATTGCAGGAGTCACAGCTGTGCACGGCCGGCCCGCACGCGGGAGATCAGACAGTCTTGCTTGACCTTGCGGCGATGATGACACACGCTTTGCCCAACGACTCAGCGTGCTTTTGTCCACTGCCAGATCACCGTAGACATTCTGCAAGCGCCTATGAATATCTGAGATGCCCTGGTTTTCCGCCAAAAGAAACTCGATCACTGCCCGTTGTTTGCAACGCACATCCGTTACAGATACCATTTTAACAGCTCCGTACAGCGCTGCCACCTGTCGGAAGTCAATGAAACTATACGAGACGAAGCGGGAATGTTTGAAAATATTCCACAAGAAATTTCCGGTTTTTTCAACCAAAATTGGCCGAGAAAAAAAATGTGTTGCATTACTTATTGAACTGCCCTCGTATTTATGACAATATCTGTAGTATTATTACTCGGTTGTCTAATAAATAATAAAACTATTAATATATTACGTTAAATAAAGTATTTCGTTTGTGGACTTCACACCTGTTCTAACGGAGATATGTGGTTACCTTGGTAACCCGAATATAGATTAGAGAGTGAGTTATGTTCCTTCTCACTTAAATGCTCTTCTTTGAATGTATTTATATTCTGATTTTATTATGACATTTATGAAGATGCAAATGAGGAATAATCTGAGGCTTGCGTGTACTGGTTTCAATACACCTGAAAATCGGCTGTTATAGTTCATAAAGGTTATCCAGGTAACCCAATGTGGACACAAGGGTTAAAGGAAAACAAATTGCAACTAAGATCTTCAAATAGTGTAATACAGCGTATCAGTTTAAGTGCCTCTCTCATTTAAGGAGACACGTATTATGCAGATCCCTCTGCGCGGTGTATGCCCTAATACCTAACGACAAGAAAATAGTCTTATTTTTAATAGTACATGTAAGTGGGCAGAGTAACGTAACAAGTGTTTCACGTTCTTAGCAACGCCAAAAATTATCGGCAAGCGGAACTGACAATCCACTACTTGTTTCACGCGCTGAATTGTACATACTGTCTCAAAATTTTATTATAAATTATCGCACCTCACTTAAAAAGCAAAGTGTGTCATATTATATACAACATTATACAAAGACAAGATGCTGTTTAACGCTGTCATCAAAAATCCCGAAATATATTCACACACACACACACACACACACACACACACACAACAGCGTCTTGTCTTTATATAGTGGTGTATATAAAACGACACTTTGCGTTTTAACGTGAGCTGCGATAATTTATAATCAAATTTTGAGACAGTATGTAAAAAATTCTCGGAAAAGTTCTTGACTGGTTGACTTCGAAAACGTTAGCAAAATAACTGAAAATTTCTTGACCAATTTACTCCAAGATATTCCAATAAATTTTCAGACGGGAGTAGGCTACATATTTTTAACTTGTTAGAAAAATTTCGAGAACTTCCTGATCAATTCGCCTCAGATATTTACATGGTACTCTAATAAACACTGAGATGACATTGACAATGTATACATACAGATTTCCTTGCTGTGTTGTGAAAATGCGGGGCTTCGTGTCTTTCATACAGTCAGTTTTGACTATCATAGCGGGGCATTTAAACAATTACAGAAATTTTTTCTCCCACAAACATGGTTTTAGGGGTACGGGTATAGAAGTTGTAATAATTTGTACCCTAATACGCACCTACATCAGTGTGTTGGTTGTTTTTTCTCTGCCTCTAACAGTCTTCCCGCACACACATCAATTAACTTAGTACTTGATGTTTTCTGCACGGTCGTAACTGCCCCACGAATTGGACTACACCCGAAAGTAGACGATCCGTTTCGGGTGCACGTGTGTATTACTTCAACACCTCAGCTGCTGCCTAGGGCGTTGTAAACATTGACGGCTTGCCTGTGCCATCCAACTTGGAGCTACTAACCAACCTGAAAATGTATTACTCACAATCGCTATAATTATTAGTCTGCAAATAAAGTAAACACTGATGTAATGTTCAGTACACAGCCCTCACTCAGCAACTGAAATACTTGCACTTACCCCCCTAACACCATTATATTCTTCTTCTTGTATGCAATTTTCAATGAAAATTTTATAAACAACAATGTATTGTTTTGTTTTCTTCCCCGAAGTCATTGTTAACAGAAATAAGATAAGCGTATCGGGTTATGATTAGAATACTAGTATGGAATTTAACTATGGCATCTTAAACGTTGTAATTCTATTCGTTCTCAGATTAAAGGTATGTGAAACACAGTCATTTATGCTACTGTTATCACAGGTGTAGTACCTGAAGAGGCCTCTCTCATACCCAGCTGTATAACAATAACTCCAGCCGATTTTCCCGTTCATTTTAAGCGACCTGGACTCCCAGTTAAGGCTGCATTTGCAACAACAATAAACAAGACTCAATGATGAGAAAGGCGAGGACGAAGATGAAATGAGAGGGAGAGAGGAAGTGGACATAGAGAGGGGGAAGTAGATGAATAGACAGAGGGAGAGGGGGAGATGGACTAGAGAGGGGGAGAGGCAATGACGACAGAGAGAGGAAGGAGGAAGACGAGATGGAGAAAGAAAGGGGGAGGAGGACATTAGGACGTAAATCCGTCACATACACATCTAGTAACTGTGAAGCACTGCCGGTTTGGCTAGTAAAATTATAAAGGTTAGACTTCTCTTTACTTAAGAGACTTAAGCAATATTATCCACAGAACTAGTCCATGTAGTAAAATGTCGCAAGATAACTGTCAGAAAATCCTGAACTACGCTGTTCTTTTTGTTAGTAATGAAAACTGGATACCACAAATTATACTAATTGGTAGGAGACAACGATCCCATTCTCGCATCTCAATGCGTTACACATTAAAGCATGCATAAAAACTTAACAGAATGCGTTGGAACAGAGTAGGTAAACATATTCTAATAGCATTTTGCAGCTGAAATCAAAATTACCCTAAAAACCGTAGAACAGGGTAGCAAAAACAACGCTAACTGGAGTAGTTTGCCATTAACTTTGCTTCACGCAAATAGCTGCCAGTTTTTCGGAGTATACTGGTTGCCGCCGTTTGGTGTGAGTCAATGACGGGACATCAAAAACCATTTTTAGCGGAGCGTTGTTAACAGAGTAAACAATATAGTGGAGCTGGTATCGTATAACACACAAAACTGCAATACAACACTATAAATAAAACTGGAGTTCCAATTTGTAACACCTAAAATATGATTTAAAAAAGAAAAAGTGAGACGACTGTATTTTTCAAACGATTACAAACAGACACATGTTACTGAAGTATTATTTACAGTGCTTTAAAAACACTGCACTATTATGTGAACATGGAAGAGCAGCTGAACGGAATGGACAGTGTCTTGAAAGGAGGGTATAAGATGAACATTAACAAAAGCAAAACAAGGATAATGGAATGTAGCCGAATTAAGTCGGGTGATGCTGAGGGAATTAGATTAGGAAGTGAGACACTTAAAGTAGTAAAGGAGTTTTGCTATTTGGGGAGCAAAATAACTGATGATGGTCGAAGTAAAGAGGATATAAAATGTAGACTGGCAATGGCAAAGAAAGCGTTTCTGAAGAAGAAAAATTTGTTAACGTCGAGTATAGATTTAAATGTCAGGAAGTCAATTCTGAAAGTATTTGTATGGATTGTAGCCATGTATGGAAGTGAGACGTGGACGATAAATAGTTTAGACAAGAAGAGAATAGAAGCTTTCGAAATTTGGTGCTACAGAAGAATGCTAGGTGGGTAGATCACATAACTAATGAGGAGGTACTGAATAGAATTGGGGAGAAGAGGAGCTAGTGGCACAACTTGACTAGAAGAAGGGATCGGTTGATAGGACATGTTCTGAGACATCGAGGGATCACCAATTTAGTATTGGAGGGCAGCGTGGGGGGTAAAAATCGTAGAGGGAGACCAAGAGGTGAATACACTAAGCAGATTCAGAAGGATGTAGGCTGCAGTAGGTACTGGGAGATGAAGAAGCTTGCACAGGATAGAGTAGCATGGAGAGCTGCATCAAACCAGTCTCAGGACTGAAGACCACAACAACAACAACATTATGTGAACGTGATTCTAAAGGGCAATAGAATTAGTCGAATTAAATATCGCATTGCTGAGAGAACGAGATCAATTCATTCAAAACACTAATCCATTCTTACAACTACTTTATTAGTGCCAGCGAGATATCCATTGAGAGAATATACTCCACCTTCCGGCGTTTTTCGTCAAAATTAATAAATAATTTAGGAGAGAAAAGATCTATAAATTTCTACATGTTTCCAAAAATGACTAAATTGTACTTTACAGTAATTACGAATCTACATCAACCTAAAGTTTTTTCTTGAAGTGAAATGTTATTTAACTGTGTCTCTTGTACTGTGAGAAAAGTTAAGACACAACATTAATAAGATATGTTCTTATGAAAGTAAACAGTTGCTTTCAATAAATATGATGGCTCATTTTAATTGCTTTAAGGCTATCTATGCAATATTTTATATTTTAATTAAATTTTCATAATTAAATATAGCTGGGTTTTACTGCGTTTCTGTTGGATTTTTTTTAAAAAGACGCCTGAGTATTCTTTGGGTCAGGTTAAATTACAAGAACCCTGTTACCAGATGACTGATACAGGAGATAGAGAATATCCAACGAAGAGCAGTTGCGTTTCGTCACA